>NC_082649.1:65793485-66398820 GCF_028023285.1 Balaenoptera ricei | reverse complement strand
TGCTGCCAGGCCTCAGGAAGCTCCGGAACCTCCTCCCCGAGCATGGATGCCTGCTGCTGTCCCCTGGGAACTTCTGGCAGAATGACCGGGAACACTTCCATGCTGATCCTGACATCATCGGAACCATCCATCAGCACGAACCTAAAACCCTGCAGACCTCAGCCACGCTCAAAGGTACCCCCAGGGCAGGTTCCTTGAGAACCCGCCAGAGGGCCTGTCGGTCACCATGTCCTCTTTGATGGCTGCTCTAGCAGATCAGGGGTTACCCCTGGTTTCCAAAGACAGGGGTGGAGAGGGGTCCTGGTGTCTCTACAGTAGCTGCCATTCCTTTGTCAGCACCTGCTGCATTCTGTCTGCAGACTTGCTGTTCGGTGTCCCTGGAAAGTACAGCGGAGTGAGCCTTTACACCAGGAAGAGGCTGGTCTCGTATACCATCACCCTGGTCTTCCAGCACTATGATGCCAAGTAAGGCCATCAGCGCTCAGGGCTCCTGACGGGGCTGTGGAATGACAGGAGGCTTTGACTAGTCCTTGTTCTGGTTAGAGTATCCAGAATGCCCCCTGGGAACTTGGAGTTCTCAGGCCTCCTGTAGAAATGTTTATATCCCTTAGGCTGAAGGGTGCTGTCTGCTGACACTTGACCTGACAGCTGGTTAAGAATAAGGGGCGATGGAAAAAAAAAAAAGAATAAGGGACGCTGGGAGTTCCCTGGCGGTCCAGTGGTTAAGACTCCACACTCCCAATTCCAGGGGCGGGGGTGGCGTGGGTTTGATTCCTGGTTGGGGAACTAAGGTCCTGCATTCTGCACTGCATGGCCAAAAAAAAAGAATAAGGGTTGAAGGCAGGGCTGGCAAATTCACTGTCCTGGTGCCTCCAGTGGTCTCTCTTGAGCCTAGGGCAGGGGTCCCCAGCTGGTTACTACTGAGCCCCATGTGACCTCAGAACCTTCCCAGCAGACTGCTGCAGATAGCTCCCAGCAAGGGCCCGTAGGATGCCGCTGATTGGCTGTTCTGGGCCTTTGGCAGTTGGAGTGGGGTGATAGGTTGGGAATGGGGTGCTGAGGGGGAGGTCCTGAGACACCTTTGCCAACTTTTAAATTCTTCCAACCCCCCACCACCCCACCCTGGAGACTGGAGGGAAGGTTAGACACCACAAAGAAGCTCCCTCCAACACAGGGGGAGGAGGGAAGCCCCGACGGACCTTCCTTCCAGGGATTGTCTTTGTCCCCTGGACCAAGAGGTACAGTCCATCTACCCCACCCCACTCCATGACCAGGTTTCTGGGCAGCCTGCGGGCCCGCCTGATGCTCCTGCACCCCAGCCCCAACTGCAGCCTTCGGGCAGAGAGCCTGGTCCACGTGCACTTCAAGGAGGAGATTGGCATCGCTGAGCTCATCCCCCTTGTGACCACCTACATCATCTTGTTTGCCTACATCTACTTCTCCACACGTAGGTCCACGGCAAGGAGGCTGGGGCTTTCTCTGAGCTAATATGGGCATTTCCAGATCACCCCCTTCCCTGCCTGTGCAGGTGTCCCAGGCAGAGATGTAGAACGTGCCTGGTGGTTACAAAAGCTGGGGCTTCACCACCCCCACAGAGTCTCAGGGGCTCGGGTGGGTCCAGGGCTCCTCTTACTTCTCAAGAAAAGTCCCTTCTTGGGTAAGGGTTCCCAAAGGACACACTACGCCCCTGAGACTGGGAAGTGTACACCTTCTTTGGTCAAACCGGGGCCTTCCCTTCCTCAACTGTCAGGGCACACTCCCCTCCTAGGAGCTCAGTTTAGAAGGGCCTGTGTGTGCCAGGCTCTGGGGAGATGCTATCCTGATGTGCCCTCTCTGCCCTCCAGGCAAGATCGACATGGTCAAGTCCAAGTGGGGGCTGGCTCTGGCCGCCGTGGTCACAGTGCTTAGCTCGCTGCTCATGTCGGTGGGGCTCTGCACACTCTTCGGCCTGACGCCCACCCTCAACGGCGGGTAGGTCCCGAGCAGGCTCCACTGGGTGGCAGGGTGGGACCGTAGGCCGGAGGACCTGGCACCTCTGGGCACTTGGCCTGCCCTGCGCTGGACACTTGCTATTACCCCATATTCTCACATGGTTGTTTTGACATTTAAGAGGTACATTTTTTTCCTCTTTAAGTTACCTGGTTTGTGTTCATACATATGTATATACAAAGTATATCTATATTTACATATAATACATATATAGTTACGTGTATGTATGTACGTTCATGTGTATATTTCTGTGTGTGTATATGGGGTTGGTATTTATATATGCATATATGTGTGTTTATGCATATATATATATGGGTATGGTGTGTGTGTAGGGTATATGGATGTGTATGTGTGTATTTGTATATTATGTATACACGTGCAAATTGCTTCTTGATGGCTTAAGCCATAGATGGGTGTGACAGAGAAGGTACATTTCTTCCTTTCTTACTATTAAAACATTTAAATGCCTAATAAAATAGGTGACGTTAGTGTAAGCTTTTTAAAAGACATAGGACATAAACACATTCTAAATTGTCACCTTTCTACAGTTTGCTTTCCCTGCCATTTCTCTCTGAAACGTGGTCTGAAAATCCTTCCCTGGGTGTGTCCTCGGGCTTCAGTCTCCTCAGCTCTGCTGGGCCCCACCCGCCTTTCCGTTAGCGAGTACTGCCAGTTGGCCTGTGCCCTGCCTTGGCTTGTCAGACTGGTCTCAGGAACAGCGATTTTGTGTTTTCTGTTACCTTCCTTGCTCACAGAACTGCTTCCTTTCCTAAAGGTGATGGTGCTCAACACCCCCTCCCACCAGAGCTGTCTGCTCTGCCCTCAGAGCCCCCCACTTCCACTGCTCTACAGTGGAGACCCCAGTGAGGTTTGCCTCGGCTGGTGTTCTTTGTGCCTAGACTTCCGTCATAGACCGTTACTGGTAGTGGGAGCCTCTGGTCTCAGAGAGCTAGGAGAATTTTCTTTAGAAACAATTGCTCGTCCAAACACAGCTTCTCCACAGAGACGAGTAGGGCTTTAGGCTGGTCTCATCCCCCTTGCATTTAGTCCTGATGGCTTGGCTGGGGTGGTTTCCTCTGGCCGATGTGGGAGTCTGGTGTGGGAAGGCCCCGGAGAGCTGTGCTCTGGCAGCTGGGCAGCCCAGGGGCCTCTCTCTGCCGTGCTGGATGGATGGAGATGGGGGTGGTCACTCTCCCCGCAAGGCTTCGAAGCCTGCCTGAAAGCTGAGAGCCGTGCAGACAGAGGCCCTCCTGGGACGGGGGTCAGTCTTGTGCTGTGCGAGTCGCTCAGCAGCCCCCACTATAGGGTGCCAACCGCACAGCCCCCCGGGACCCAAACCCGTTGAGCATGAGCTGTGTGTCGGGGGCCCTCAGCGCTCTGCTCACCCTCTTCCTCTCTGTCCCCAGTGAGATTTTCCCCTACCTTGTGGTGGTCATTGGGCTCGAGAACGTGTTGGTGCTCACCAAGTCAGTGGTCTCCACCCCAGTGGACCTCGAGGTGAAGCTGCGCATCGCCCAAGGTAACAGGTGGGGAGTGCGGGGTGCACTAGGGCAGGGGAGGGGGGCTGGGCTACACCTCCTCCGGCTGAGGAAGCGGGGAGCCCAGGAGCCTCCCTTGCCATGGCCTCCAGCGTCACATGGCAGCTTATTAGCATGAGCCCTGAGGAACCGTGGAGTCACCAGGCCGTGCTTCGTCCTGGTTCATGTGTCAGTCAGAAAGCAAACCAGACTCTGCTGCGGGGCTCATGTGTTTGACCCTTCGTCAGGCTGGCACCTGGTCTTTTCTCCTCCTGCCTCACTCCATCACATGAGGCCCAGGCCCCTGAAGCTGGTCACCTCAGAGACGCTGCCTCCACAGCTGTCAGGAAAGCCCCCTGTGGCCTCCGTGGCAGGAGCTGGGGATCTGGGGTTCTGGCGAAAGCGAGAAAAGAGCCTGGAGGTCTGAACTCTTGCACCTCCTCCTCACCCCCTATCTGTGGGAGCAGGGCTGGGGGCAGGCCGTTCGTTCACTCAGCAAACCTCTGTGAGCTGCTGTGAGAGGCCAGGCCCTGCACTAGATGTAGGGTTCCGAGGAGACTAGGGGAAATGGCCGCTGTCCACTAGGCGCTCAGAGCTTTAAACGTGGGATTGTGTGATAGCCTGGGGGCCAGGGAGGGGCTGAGGTAGAACACATCGACCTCCTCTGTCCCTCGAGCCATTTTCCCACGTGCACACCCGACGAGGACAGCACGTGAGGCTGGATGTGCCAGCTTTGGGGTCACTTGGCTCTCCTCTTGGGTTTGCTCAACTCACACCCTGCTTCTCCCTTCCTCTGATGGTTGTAGCTGTCCCCTGGACCCTCCAAACCCTCCTTCCCTGCAGCAGCTGTGACAGCAGCACCTTGGAGCCCGGACACTGGCAGGGTCCTGAGGGTTGGGGCGCTTTGATGGAATGGCTGCCTCAGAAGGCTCCCCACGTGGTTGTGTGCAGACACGTAGCAGACAGCGGTCACGTGCTGGCCCCATGGTCCTGTTGTCATCCTCTGCAGGCCTAAGCAATGAGAGCTGGTCCATCATGAAGAACATGGCCACAGAGCTGGGCATCATTCTCATTGGCTACTTTACCCTTGTGCCTGCCATCCAGGTAAGGCCCCTCCAGGGCTGCAGCTTAGGTGAGCATGGAGCCAGCTGCTGTTTCCCCAGCTGTGCGGGGCACACCCCCTCTACACTGCCACCTTCACCTATGAGGTGGGCCTTCTGCTGGCAAGATGGCTGTCACCGTGCACAGGGTGGTCCTGGCATAGCTGGTTCAGGAGGAGGACTCAGTGAGCCGAGGCTGGGCCACGGGATTGAGCTCCCAGCCTGGCAGCCTCTGCCTTTGACCCTGTCCTTGCCCCTCGCTGCCTGTCTCTCATTCAGCCAAGTGGCAGGAGGGGGCTTGGTGGGTGCAGCAGAGGCTGGCTGCCCGCTGTGCAGTCCAGTCAGACCTCGTTTCCCAGTTCTCAGGCAGAACATGGTGGGGCCCCTGAACTGGGCCCTTCCTGCCTTTCCTGGCCCGAGCCCTGACCCACCCCTGCAGCCTCTAAACACATGGCCCGCACCCTGGGAGGGCCACCGGCCATTGCCCAGAGCCCTGGCTCAGCCGTGGGGCTGTGAGCAGAGGTGGGGGTGGACCCACACTGAGTCAGAAGCCCAGACTCTTGCTGCTGGTTCTGGGACGAGTTGTGTGAAGGGAGTGAAGAGCCATCCCCTCCCCGTCCTTCCCCCACAGCATGCAGGCCTGCTGAGGTTTGGGGGATGAGCTGAGACCACAGGGGCCCCAGGCTCCCACCCCCGCCAGAGGGCGTCTGCAGGACGCGGGCAGTCTTGGGACATTAGAGCTGACGTGACCACGGTGCCACCGTGTGCTCCATCCTTCATCTTACCCCACATTTGAGTAGAAGCCATGGTGATGTGCCACAGGTTGCAACAAGGGCAGGGGAGAAAAACTTAAATCTGAGAAAATTCCATCTATCCACAGGGCTTGGGGAGCAGAGAGACCACCCCTGTTCAGTTTCAGGGCAGAATTAATTCCCCCCTGAGCTCTTCCCCTCCTTTCATTGGTCCAGTGTGGTCACTGGCCAGGAATATTTCTGAGAGCCCCCAAACCAGGCCAGGCCTGGGCTCTAGGTAGGTGTTGGTCCATGGCACGTGAGCAGGGCCAGGGGCTCAGTCAGGGAGGGCTTTTTGGGTAGCAGGCTGGTGGGGCTCAGAACTTTCCAAATTGGGTCAAAGCACCTCACCTCCAAGTTCGGGCATCAGCCTTCTCTGGGTAAAGGTGTGTGTATGGGGTGGTGGGGGTGGGGGTTGGGGGGGGTGTCTCTGCTGCCCCCTTGTGGGGAGGGAGGGAGCTGCTGCATTATCCTCCTTGGCCTCTCCCAGATTTCAGAACTACCAGCATCTCTTTTCTTTCTCTCTGCTGTGCCTTGGCTGAAACTGCCCTGCAGATTCCGAGGTGCCTGCAGGCACGGAACTGGTTCTCTAGGTGCTGGGCTGTGAGGTCATGGTGTCCCCTCATCTGCTTAATTCCAGGAGTTCTGTCTCTTCGCCGTCGTGGGCCTGGTGTCTGACTTCTTCCTTCAGATGCTGTTTTTCACCACTGTCCTGTCCATTGACATTCGCCGGATGGAGGTAGGACTGGGCTGAGCCCTGCCCACCCACCTCCTCTGCATCCCTGTCTGTGCTCAGGGGATTTCTGGGTGAGAGGGGCAGGCCTCGGGCAGGGCAGCAGCCCCGTGCGGGCAGCCTCTGGACAGCAGCTTTGGGCCCTGACTGCTGCACCCCCAACAGCTAGCGGACCTGAACAAGCGGCTGCCTCCTGAGGCCTGCCTGCCCCCAGCTAAGCCGGCGGGGCAGCCAGCACGCTTCGAGCGGCAGCTGGCTGTGCGGCCGTCCACACCCCACACCATCACACTGCAACCGTCCTCCTTCCGAAACCTGCGGCTCCCCAAGAGGCTGCGTGTCGTCTACTTCCTGGCCCGAACCCGCCTGGCACAGCGCCTCATCATGGTACCTGCCACCCCTGCCCGAGGGCCAGCGCTCAAGTCCCTCGTGCATTTTGCATTTGCCTCAGAGGTGGGGTGTGCCCCTCAGGCCTTCATGGCCTCTTGAAGCCTAGCTTTGGGAAGCCACCCACTCTACCCTCCTGCCCAGACCCTGGTGGTTTCTGGGGTGATAAGCCCATCTTTGGAGAGGTAGCCAAGGTTATCAGGGAGAGGAGTCGTCTCCCCGGGGTGACCCAGGACGGGGTGCTCTGGGATGGAACCACCATGGTTGCCTGAGTCAGGGTTCACTGTGCAGGCATCAGAAAATGCTGGGCTGGGCAGAGGGGAGAAGGAGCAGGGCTGGCCTCTGGTCAGTGGGCCTCTCCTAAGGAGTTGAAGTGAGACGGCAGCAAGGCTGAGGCCCTCTGAGGACTAGGACCCGTGGTGTCTCTGGAGCAGGTCATGCAACTGGTCCCTCTGGCCATGCTGACCATGGGAAAGGTAGCAGCTTTCTGGCCCAAGCTGAGATGGGGGTTGGGGATGGGAAAGTTCTATAACAAACCTAAGGGTGCGCCTCTGTATTTCCAGGCCAGGAGTCCCAAACCCAACCATGGAAAAGGAACTAGGTCCCTCTGGGGGGCAGTTGGCCCCCAGTCATAGTGGGAGGACTTGGAGAGGCAGGAGGGAAGGACAGGTTGGGGCTGCCCATTCCTCCCAGAGGTCCTGCTGAGCACCCAATGCCCCACTGCAGGCTGGCACCGTTGTCTGGATTGGCATCCTGGTGTACACAGACCCAGCAGGGCTGCGCACATACCTCACTGCCCAGGTGACAGAGCAGAGCCCTCTGGGCGAGGGCGCCCTGGCTTCCATGCCTGTGCCTAGTGGTGTGCTGCCTGCCAGCCACCCGGACCCCGCCTTCTCCATCTTCCCACCTGGCGCCTCTAAGTTACCCGAGAACCAGACATTGCCAGGGGAGCTGCCCGAGCCTGGGGCTCCGGCTGAGGGCGTCCATGACAGCCCAGCCCCAGAGGTAACCTGGGGGACTGAGGATGAGGAACTTTGGAGGAAGTTGTCCTTCCGCCACTGGCCAACGCTCTTCAGCTACTACAACATCACACTGGCCAAGAGGTGAGTTGGGCTGTGCCAGGTCCCACCTCCCCACCTGGTGATGTCAGCGCTCACTGTCCCCAGAGCATCCCTTCCCCTCAGGAGGGAGACCCTCTGGTTTGAATTCTGCATTTCCTTTCAAATAAACACCCCTAAGGCTGTGAAGTAGGAGCCAGTGCTCCAAGCATCCACAACCTAAGAGTAGCCCGGGGCCCTGCTCTGGGGAGTCATAGGTTGCTGTCAGCCACTTGGCCAGAATGAGATCCACCTCACTCACTCCCACCCACTCCGAGCCAGAATGGGTGACAGACATGGCAGTGATGGCTGCCGGTGTCTGTGACAGAGGAAGGTTGGGGTGCCAGAGCTGGGCTGGGGAGGGACGTTACCTCTGCTGCCCCAACCCATGCTGGGAAGACTGTCCTGAGAGGGTGCTCTTGGAGCCTGGCAGGTTGAGCTGAGTCCCGTGTGAAGAGCAGAGAGGGGGACTGGGGCAGCAGCAGGAGGGGGGTCCCTTCCGAGGGCATCTCTGCTGAGGCTGCCCGCTGCCCGGCCCCAGGTACATCAGCCTGCTGCCTGTCATCCCAGTCACGCTCCGCCTGAACCCGAGGGAGGCCCTGGAGGGGCGGCACCCTCAGGACGGCCGCAGTGCCTGGCCCCCGCCGCCGCCTGGGCAGGGTGGGCTCTGGGAGGCCGGCCCCAAGGGGCCAGGCACGGCGCAGGCGCACAGAGACATCACCCTGTACAAGTAAGGCCCACGAGGGAGGGGGGCGGCTGGCAGGGATGGGGGGGGATGGGGCACGCCTCACCAGGCTCCGCCCGGCGTAGGGTGGCGGCACTCGGCTTGGCCTCGGGCATCGTCCTCGTGCTGCTGCTGCTCTGCCTATACCGCGTGCTCTGCCCTCGCAACTATGGGCAACCCGGCTCGGGGCCCGGGCGGCGGCGGCGTGGGGAGCTCCCCTGCGATGACTACGGCTACGCGCCACCCGAGACGGAGATTGTGCCCCTGGTGCTGCGCGGGCACCTCATGGTGAGCGCGGGTGGGAGCTGGGGGCGCCTGAGGCCTGGGCCACGCAGACGCCAGCGCCCGTGCCCATGTCCATGTCCATGCTGTGCTTCCGCAGGACATCGAGTGTCTGGCCAGTGACGGGATGCTGCTGGTGAGCTGTTGCCTGGCAGGCCACGTGTGTGTGTGGGACGCGCAGACTGGAGACTGCCTCACTCGCATCCCACACCCGGGGTAGGTACCCCCCACCTCCCACCCATGCCCTGCCCTGCATCTGTGCCCCACTGTCCTCACCCCACCCTCCCTGCCCCCCAGCAGGCAGCGCCAGGACAGTGGTGTTGGCAGCGTGTTGGAGGCTCAGGAGAGCTGGGAACAGCTGTCGGACGGTGGGAAGGGTGGTCCAGAGGAGCCTGGGGACAGTCCTCCGCTACGGCATCGTCCCCGGGGCCCTCCACCACCTTCCCTCTTCGGGGACCAGCCGGACCTCACCTGCTTGATCGACACCAACTTCTCAGCGCAGCCACAGCTCCTAGAGCCCGCTCAGCCCGAGCCCCGGTACCGGGCGGGCTGCCGCCGTGCTCAGGCCTCCCCAGGCTATGACTTCAGCCACCTGGTGCAGCGACTGTACCAGGAGGAGGGAATGGCTCCCGTCCACACACCAGCCCTGCGCCCACCCTCGCCCGGGCCCACGCTGCCCCAGGCCCCTGAGGACGAGGGGGGCTTTCCTCCTGAGAAGGGCTCCCCTTCCCTCGCCTGGGCCCCCAGCGCAGATGGCTCCATCTGGAGCCTGGAGCTGCAGGGCAGCCTCATCGTGGTGGGGCGGAGCAGTGGCCGGCTGGAGGTGGGCAGAGGGGCTGGAGGTGGGCAGAGGGGCTGGAGGTGGGCAGAGGGGCTGTCTGTGCAGGGGGTTTGTGGGCCCTCCCAGCTCGCAGGTGCTCACAGCCTCTGGGCCTGCAGGTGTGGGACGCCATCGAGGGCACTCTGCGCTGCAGCAGCGAGGAGGTCTCCTCGGGCATCACGGCCCTCGTCTTCCTGGACAAAAGGTGCGAGTGCTAGGATGCCTGCCTCAACCCTAGACAGCCCAGCCCAGCACACTCTGAGGTTTGAGCCCTGCTTCCCCTTCACTGGTGTGTGACTTGACTTCCCTACTCGGTGCCAAGCCCCACACCTGTGAACAGCAGGTAGTCCACCTCAGTGGGAGGGGGACAGCTCAAAGAGTTAACAGGTAGGAAGCACTTAGAATAGGGCCTGGCACATGGAGAGTGAGCAGTTCTCCTCACCCTTCTGAAGTCAGAGTTGCTCTAGGTAGCCTGTCAATACTGACCTTTCTAGGTTTCCTGGGTTTTCAGTTACAGAAAAATGCATTTTCAGAAGAACCGTCTTTTCTTCCCCTTTGATGCTGGACACTGTCCATGCCTCCCTCCTCAGCACGGCTGTTGGCTGGGTGTTGCCAGGGCTCGATCACACACTCCCTGGGAGAGGAGGATCCCCAGCTTCTCAGGCTTGAGCTCCCACCTCTGGGCTGAGAAACCTGGGCCTCACCCATGACCAGGTGCCTTTGCTGAACGCTTCACCTGCCTGACCCATGCTGGCTCTTCCTCACAGGGTCCCTGACCGTTCGTGGTCCCACCATCTAAGCTAAAGCTGGAGCCTTATTTTCTTGGGGTGGGGATACCCCTTGCTCTTACCTCTCAGTTTCTGTTGGCTGCTGCTGTCATTCCTGCCATTGCCAGGCTTCTTGCTCAGGCCTTATTTAGCTAACATCCTACCCTGCAGTCTGGCCAAGTTCACTGTGCTCTCCACGCTTGGAAATTCTCCCCTGCTGCTGTTTTTTTTTTTTTTGAAGTTTAGGGACAGCCCACATGTCTCAGCTCAACCCTCAAAGTTCCATGGTCTCTCCTCCCTTTCCCTCCCACCCCTGTTCTGTGCCTTCCCCATCTCTGCCATAGATCCTTCAGATTATGGGCAGAGGTGAAGATGTGCATTGCCCTTTGCTGGAGTAAGATTGTGAACCCCACCCACTTCAAAGCTTTGGGGCCACACGGCAAATGTCTCCATCTCTGCCCGTCAACCTGTGCCTAGGAATCGGGGCAGTGGAGAATAATCCTTATTTCTTTGTGGAAAAAGGAAATGGAGCAGGTGGTGCTTGGGTTGAAGCTGCTTTTCTGTGATGTAGACAGCAGCACCTTCTGTGGCTCTAAAACATAGCCCCACCTTAGGTCCTGTTTCTCCTCCCCTGAAGCCTTTCCTTTAGCTCCAGGCCGTGGAGGGGGACTGCCCATCCCCCTTGTTTTTGTTTTTAATTTCCAATCTTACATGATGTTCCCCAGGTACCACTTTACACATACTAGCTCATTTACTCCTCATGACCACGCTGAGAGGTGGCTACAGTTGTTCCCATTTCACAGATGAAGACTCTGAGGCACAGAGGTTAATAATTGGAGTTGCAACCTGGTCCCCAGCACCTGTGCTTCCCTCTTGGCCACGGTCCCTCATGGCTCCACTGTTCCCACAGCCAGTAGGAAGGGCCTGTCAAGGGCCCGTGGTGCTCAGCCCCAAGGCTGGGGGATCTAAGGGAGAGCCGCTCTTCTCTTCCAGGATTGTGGCTGCCCGGCTCAACGGTTCCCTTGATTTCTTCTCCTTGGAGACTCACACAGCCCTCAGCCCACTGCAGTTCCGAGGTCAGGGGACCTGGACTGGGCTGGGTGCCTGCACCTGGTGGGTGTGGGTGGAGCACAGGGGCTGCCTGCAGGGTGTCTTCTCGGAGATCCCTCACTTGGCCTGTTGTCCCCAGGGGCCCCGGGGCGGGGTAGTTCCCCCACATCCCCTATGTACAGCAGCAGTGACGCAGTGGCTTGTCACCTGACCCACACAGTGCCCTGTGCACACCAGAAGCCCATCACAGCCCTGAAGGCAGCTGCCGGGCGCCTCGTGACTGGGAGCCAGGACCACACACTGAGAGTAAGTGTTGGCACCATCTCTTGGGCACTGGGGTGGCCCAGCACAGGGGGTGGGGAGCACATGGGGTCAGCCAGGGAGTGGCTGGAGGTGTCCTGGATGAACTGTGGAAGGGAATTCCTGGCTGAAGTGTGATTTGGAAAATCCCAGAGAGACCAGAATCTGATACCTGTTCCTGCCCCAGGTGTACCGCCTGGAGGACTCATGCTGCCTCTTCACCCTGCAAGGCCACTCAGGGGCCATCACGACTGTGTACATTGACCAGGTGAGGGCCATGGGCGGGGTGCAGGGGTACCAAGCCAGGCCCATGGCCCTTGTTTCTAACTCCTGGGAGCTGGTCCCCAAGGGCCTCTGTGAAGCAGAGTGAGGGTTCCCACCCACCAGGGCACTAAGCCACCCTTGTGGACAGAGGTGTTTCACCACAGTGACCAGCTCCCCTGTGCCTGTTCCCTTAGACCATGGTGCTGGCCAGTGGAGGACAAGATGGGGCCATCTGCCTGTGGGATGTGCTGACTGGCAGCCGGGTCAGCCACATGTTCGCTCACCGTGGGGATGTCACCTCCCTCACCTGTACCACCTCCTGCGTCATCAGCAGTGGCCTAGATGACCTCATCAGCATCTGGGACCGCAGCACAGGCATCAGGCTCTACTCCATTCAGCAGGTAGGCATGTTGGGGGCCACGGGATTCTCGGTGTTTTAGGGAAGGATTCAAGACACCAAGCCTGTCCTGTCCTTGCCTCCAGGACCTGGGCTGTGGTGCAAGCTTGGGTGTCATCTCAGACAACCTGCTGGTGACCGGCGGCCAGGGCTGTGTTTCCTTTTGGGACCTAAACTACGGGGACCTGTTACAGACAGTCTACCTGGGGAAGAACAGCGAGGCCCAGCCGGCCCGCCAGATCCTGGTGCTGGACAATGCTGCCATTGTCTGCAACTTTGGCAGCGAGCTCAGCCTAGTGTACGTGCCCTCTGTGCTGGAGAAGCTGGACTGAGGGTGGGCCTCCCTGCCCGTCTGGCTGGGGTGCTCTGTGGGGCAATGCGCTGGACCTGGACTGGGGGAAGAGCTGAATCTTTGGGAAGCTGCCTCTGAACTGTCCTGTCCTGCCTCGTGACTGTAATATTAAACTTTTTTTTAAAAATCACATCATCAGCCAGGGGCTTTGTGAGCCACTTGTGTCTTCCCCTGGATGAGCTCTGGCATCATTTACACCCTCCCGGTGCCTGAAGTGCAGCACTTGGTTAGACCGTTCTCAGCTCACAGCAGCTCCTGCCAGAAGCCATACAAGTCAGAGGAACAGTTTACAGGCTGGGGAAGTTTAGCAAGCCAGCTCTAGAGGCCTTCTTGCATAACCACTTCACAGGTGTGGAAACCAAGGTGACCCCCTCCACATCCACGCTTACTGAAGGTGGTGTTGCTGGGGCCCAGCCCCCCCCCACCTCCCGGGGAGCAGCGCTGAGCAAACACTGGCCACAGAACAGGTTTGTTTATTCAACAGCAAAGAGCTGAAAATGTCAGGTCCCACAAAGGAGCAGAACCTGACCCAAGACCCGTGATGCATCTCTACCCCATAGAGCTGTGGGCTGGGCCAGGCAGGGCTGAAGGCAGCAGGAATGGGAGTAAGACTAGGCCCCACCTCAAGAGGGGCAGACTGGCATGGGAGACAACATAGTGTAAGGACCAGGCAGGCAAACCCTGTTCAGGTCTTGTTGAGTGTCCAGAGTGGATCCAGAAGGCTGAGGGGGTCGTCAGTGGGCCGGGCAGCCCGCAGACCCTGCCCGTTATGGGCCTGCAGAAAGTTATGCTTGCTCATCCGCTGCTTTCCCCTCAAGGAGCTGTCCAGAGAGAAGGCCTCAGGAGTTAGGGAGGCCAGCAGCTCCAGCGAGGAGGAGGGGGGCCCCGGGCTGGGGACCTCAGGTACCGGCTGCTCCTCCTCAGGCGGGGGGGCCTCAGGCAGGGGTGAAGAGAGAGGGGGTGGGGAGGAGGATGGGAGCTGGGTGGACTCTGGGAGGCTGGGTGGCAGCAGGCCTGGGGGCTCTACAGGGCCTGGCAGGCCGGCAGCTGGGGAATCCAAGCCCCCGGGAGGCCGGATGCTGAGCTTGGCGATAGTGGCCTGGATGGAGCTGATGGGCACATCCCCACCGAGAACCAGGTCCTGGGAGTCCTGAGGAAGATGATTCTGAGGAGACAAGAGTGGGTGAAGACGGAGTCCACGAGGCAGTGTCAGTCCTAGCAGCCCCCAGGAGCTCCCTCCCTCACCTTCTGGGTGACACTGGCGCCAGCTGCGGGCTTGCACGGAAGGAGCACGCCGTGGCGCTGCAGGACCTGCTCCACGTGTTTCACCACCGCCTCATGGCAGAACCTGAGATGCAGCTGCAGGGGCGCATTGGGCCTGGTCAGCCGGGCAGGGCCCGTCACCCAGGATGGAGGGCCCATCCCAGCTCCCGCCCGGGCCCTCACCTTCTCCTGCAGCATGTGTTTCCTCTGCTGCCGCATGCGCCGCACCAGCTGAGGCAGCTCAGGGATCCCACTTCCAGCCTCCACCTCCTGCACAGCCGCGTAGAGCAGTGCGAAGGCTCCCGTGCGGCCCACCCCGGAGCTGCAGCAGGAAGGGGCTGTAAGGCCAGCCCAGGAGCCCCCAGAGGAGGGCCACTCGGGAGCTACCCACACCTACCTGCAGTGGACGACGACAGGCGTGTGCAGGGGGCGCTGATGCAGGTAATGAGCGTGCACCTCCTGGATGAAGTGCAGCAGGTTGCTGGGGCTGTCCGGCAGGCCTCTGCGGGGTGGGGCGGCATCTCTGAGCCAGACCTGATCCAAGGCTGCACCACCCTCCCAGCCCCCCAACCACCGCCCAGGGCAGCAGACGCACAACTCCGGCCATGTGGGGAAGTGGAGGTGCACGAGCGAGCGCTTGAGGCTCTGGTCCCGGAACTGCAGGCTCAGCACCCGTTCCACGTGGGTCTCGGTGGTGCGGACACTGCTCAGGGCCAAGCTCAGGGCACCGTGCACCATGGGCTGGCCCCTCTCGGTAGGGAAGTAGCGAGCCACCTTTTGCTGAAGGACAATCAGGGCAGTTAGGGCTGGTTGTCCAGTTTCCCTGCTGGGCACCCACCCAACCTCTCCCTCTCACCTTTTCCATCTCGGCCTCGGACACGAGCATCACAATGACTGACACTTTCTGCTCATGCACCATGAGCCAGAAGTCGGCAGCTGTGCCAGGCAGGGGGGCCTGGGTGGCCACCAAAGGTGGGCAGTACGGTGAGAGCCCCTCCACGCGGCTGGCGTTGATGTAGTCGTCCTTGCCCGAGCGCAGCACCACACGGTTGCTGTCGTAGGGCATGACGTCCTGGTGCCGGTTCTTCAGTGAGTAGCAGCGGGCGATGGCGATGGAACGGCCACGGGCATCGTGCTCCTGTGCGTCTTGCAGCTCCCGCCAGACAGCGTCCAGAGCCCCTGCATCGCCCAGCTGGCCCCGAAAGGCCTCCAGCTCCTGCTGCAACTGCTGCAGCCTCTCCGGGTGCTCGTAGGGGTCCTGCTCGATCAGCCGCAGGGCCTGTGGCCGCCGGCCCTCAGCCGCATCCACCTTAGTGGGCTGCAGCAGAGGCTGCCCACCCCCAGGAGGCTGAGCGCCTCCATGCTGACTCTCAGGGCTGGAGGAGAGCAGATCTGCACTCGCAGCACCTCGGCGCAGACACACGGCTGGCTCTGCTGCAGGGCGCCGAGGAAGTACGGGGCCAGGCCCCGGTGACGGGGCAGGTGAAGGCACCAGGTGGGGAGTGGGGGCGGGCTGGCTGGCAGGCGGAGGGCCTCGAATGGAAAGGGGGGGGCCCTGGGGGCCCAGGGGCCTGGGGGAAGGGGCAGGACCATATGCCAGGGTGGGATGGGGAGGCTGAGGGGGCCCAGGGCTGGGGAAAGGCAGCGCCCCTGAGTGGGGAGGCAGAGGGTCCTGAGAGGGGCCTGGGTAGAGCTGGGTGTGCAGGGTGGGTGGTGGCTGCCCCAGGACACCAGGCTGAGGGGCAAAGGGATAGGGGGTCTGTGGGGGTACCAGTCCTGGAGCCTGGGGCGGGAAGAGGTGCGGATGCTGGAGTGGAAGGGGCTGCTGGGGAGGCTGGGGCCCAAACACCGCTCGTGTGGGATGAGGCTGGGGCCCAGTCCTCGGGGCTGAAAAACCTGTGGGCATCCCAGGAGAAAAGTGGTGCTGGGCGGGGGGAACTGCGAGGGGTGGCTTGGCCCCCATCGGGTATGTGTAGGGCACGGGCAGCGGCTGGGGGGGCGGCCCCGGAAAGCGGGGCCGGGGAGGAGCAGGGGCAGGGTTTGGCCGTGGTGCTGTGTGGCTGGAGATGGGGGCCTGGACGCTATCTACTGTGGTGGTGGCTGGCCGAATCCCCACGGCCAACTCAGCACCCGAGAACTGGGGAGGTGGGGCTGAGGGCAGGCCTGCAGCCGGTGGGGTGGGCCCCACCCCCCCATAGGGACTGCTCAGCATGCCATGCTGCGGCGAAGATCGCGGCATGAGGCCCAGCTCTGGTGTGTAGGCCCCGGGTGTGTAGAGAGCAGGTCCAGGTGCCAGGGCCACCACAGGGTGCCCTAGGGCCTGGGGGGCCCTGGGCTGCAACATCTGGGCAGGGCCTGAGTAGGTACCAGGCGGCAAGGCACCTGAGAGATAGTGGGGTCCTGGGCCTGCAGAGCTGGGGAAGGGGCCAGGGGGGAAGTGGAGTGGGGCAGCCGCCCCCAGGAAGGTGTCGGGGGGCAGGCTGCGCAGCTCCTCAGGCAGGTCCCCTGCCTCCACTGCCTCGCCCTCCTCCCTGCGGGGCAGCAGCGGCTTTGGGGCTGTGGGCCGTGGCGGCGGCTTCTTCTTCAGCTCCCTGTAGGACGAGGTAGGGAAGAAGTGGAGCCACACAGCCCCTCAGCCCGACCTCGGTCTGGGGTGCAGCCGCACCCCAGCCCCAGGGCCACACTCACCTGTCCAGGAGCTGCTGGCGGGCTGCCTCGCGGGCCTGGCAGGTAGACTGTGCCCGTTCCAGGAGAGCGGCCACCTTGCTCTCCAGGTCTGCATAGAAGTCCTTGCCCTCCTGGGACTTCTTCATCAGGTCCTCGTAGGCTTCATAGGAGGCCACCAGGGTCTGCAGTGTGGAGTTCCACCTGGCGGGCAGAAGGGCCGGCAGGAGGTGAGTAACTGGAGCCCAGCTCTGGGCAGGACTGGGTAGAGGCACAGGGCCAGACACTAACTTTTGGTCCAGTTCACTGAGCACCCGCCGCACAGATGCGTACTGCACGTTGGCCTCTGTCAGTGCCCGGAGAATGTTGTCCTGGGCGGCCAGGTTCTGCTCTAGGTACACCCTCAGCTGGTCATACTTCTTCAGCTGCTCCTCAAACAGCTTCTGAGGGAGTGTGATGGGGGGTGGAGGACAGACACTCAGGGCCTCACCACCTAAGGGTGAAGCCTAGAGTCAGCCCCTGCACACTGCTCACCCAGCCCCACCTTTATCTCTGAATGGTCTGTGGTAACCAGTGACGCCGTGATGTCATCTTTCTGGATAAGCTCACGCAGCTGCTGCTCCAGGGACACACGCTGGTCCCGCATCTCCTGCACCTTGGCCAGGATGCGCTTCAGGTTCTGCAGCACTGCCTTGTCCTCTGGGAGCGGCAGTGGTCAGTGAGGCCAGAGAAAACCCCAGCACCAAGCCTCTCCCCATGGGGACAGGTAGGGGGCTCACCTGGGGTGAGGGCTGGCGTGGGCAGGGCGGCCCGGACCTGGTCCAGAGGACCACTGAGCAGGCGCAGGTTGCCAACATGCAGATTCATGGCGCGGTGCAGCTCACTGTTGGTGAAGGAGGCCTTCTCGTGGACCTCCATGTACTTGGCCCATTCTCGCCTCACCTCTACCAACTCGGCCTTGGAGACAGCCGTGCTGGCCCCTGCCTGGCTCACTGCCTCCTGCATCTTCTGTTCTAGCAGCTCATCCTCCTCCAGCAGGTCTCTGATGTCCTTCAGGGAGGCCTCCACATCCGTGAACACACCTGACAGCACTGGGGGCGTGTTTAGAGGAGGCGGGGTCAGCTCCTGTGGCAGGCAGACCAGGCACCCACTCTGGCCCATCCCCCAGGAGACAGAACTGCCCCCTCAGTCAGGCTTGCGTGCAGCCCAGTGCTGGCTGAGCAGTGCAGACAGAGGGCGCACAGGGTGCGGTGGTTCGCTGAAGTGTGCGGTGGGTGCTGTGATGGGTGCTGGGAGAGGTGAAAACCTCCATCCTCGGTCAACAAGGGACACAGAGAAGGCCGCAGCAGATGACTCCCACGTTCCCGCCCTCCACCTGCTTGCTTTTCCTCCTCACTCACCTTGCATGGACTGGACGAGGTTCCTGACAGTGTCGGGCCGGACACTGAGAGCCGCACACTTCTCCATAAGCTGGGGTGGGATGTGGCTGTAGGCATCAAGGTTGTCCACTGTCTCAGGATCCAGCTGCATTGAATCCATGAACTGGCTGTTGGGGGGCAACGGGACCAGGTGGGTGCTGGCTCAACCCCTCAGCTACACAAGGAGCCCACCAGGGCAAGCCCCCACCACGGAAGCAAGGTCTGAGGTCCTAACAGACAACAAATCAGCATCCCAACTGCCACCACAGAACATGCCCAGTGCACTGCTGGAAACAATGGGACATCCTCCTCTCAAAATGCGTGACTCTCAACTTACAAATCTAGCATACAAGACCCTGGGCAGGGAGGGCGCAGCCAGGAGGCCTGCTGGTGTCAACAGACCTTTCATTTACTCCTCTCCCTGTCGCAGGCAGCACTGGGGACCCCACAGAGGTCTGGTGTGTACCCTCCATGCCTCCCACCCCAGCCTTGCACTCACTCCAGGACCTCATTCTTGTCCTCAATCTTGGCCATCATCTCCCGAAGCAGCTTGGCCTTCTCCTCACTGCAGGAGAAGTGACAGCAATTTGCTGGAAGCCCATGTCTCTTTGAGGTATCCCAACCCAACCTGGGCTAATAGGGCCTGCCTGTCCCGCCCACCTGTACAGCGACGAGGCTTCATGGGCAGCCATGGGTACCAGTTTGGTGAAGATGTCAGGGCCCGTAACAGCTGGGTCTGTGGGGTTCACTGGTAAGGGCTTCACCAAGGGGGCACCTGGGAGGGGTGAGGAAGAATCGTAGAGACCAGGCCCACTCGAACCTCGACTGCCTCTCTTCTGTCCCATCTTCATCCCTACCCCAATCCTCGGCCTCCCCTCAGCTTCAGACCTTTTACAGGCTGAAGGGTGTCCAGTGCTGGGACAGCCTCGTGGTAGATGAAATCATTGTCCTTCTTCGCAGAATTGTATCTGGGGGTCAGGAGAAGGAGGAATGGGGAGTCTTGAGTGATCAGCAGGGATCCAGGACCTAGCCTCCCACGTGGGCCACTACTCTCTGGCCCTGGTGGCTTCCTCCCAACGATGCAGGCAAAAGGCCAAGACCCCTCCTAACAAGAAGGAACCAGAGCCACCCCGAGCCCCAGAAACTCACTTTCCCCCAATGACGTCCATAGTGAAGCGAAGTGCGTCTTGCACGGTGTCAGGCTGGCCCTGTAGGGTAGGGATGGGGGTGCTCAGTGCCAACCACAGCCAGTGCCAGGAGACCCCTCAGCCCCACCAGGCTTGCTCCTTGTTCTCTCAGGCTCCGAGGGGCAGCCAGGCTCTTCCTCATCTTTACCTTGGCCAGCTTGATGGCTTCATTGAGCTTGTCCAGGGCACTCTGGAAGTACGCGACCTGCGGGGGACAGAGACCAGTCCGTCCTTCCCTGCTTGGACCCTACTCTTTCCGCCACCCCAACCCCCACCGAGCCATCTGGCCATCAGGTGACCCATCAGAAGACAAGGAGCTGAGGAGGTAGCCACGCACCAGTCCAGCCAACAGCACCATGGTTAGCGTCTACCAGCTCCACCCCACAGCCTACATCTCCCACCAGCCATCCCCTAAGGGGAGCCTGCTGTGCCTCCTCCGTCCCCTGGGGATGAAGGCTGCACAAATGGGACAACACATGAGAAACACCAGGTCTACGGCGGGGGGCCGCCAGGGATGTGGGGGTGAGAGACAGAAGAAGGGTCCCCACAAGGATCTGACTAACAAGGCTGGGACCAGTCCAGAGTCCCCTCCTGGCCACGGCTCACTCACTCGCTCTCCGAACTTCTGCTGCTCCTCAGCCTGCTTCCCCATGTGCAACTGGGAAAGAAGAGACATCGCTACTTACTTCCTGGGCTATGGCAACTCAGCCCAGCCCAGCCCTGGTGGCCACGGTGCCCTCACATGAGCCACAGCCGCAAAGTAGTAGATCTTCATCTGTACCAGCTTCTTCCAGTCCTTCTGGATCCGGCCCAGCAGTGAGGCGGTATCAGGGTTCTCCAAGGCCCGGCACGCCTCCTTGTAGTAATCCACCACCTAGAAGCCAGGACAGGGCTATAAGTTGGGGATCGAGAGTAAACCAAAAGCCTGGCATCAGTCCCTTGAGGGCCACCGTCTATCCCTGTCCCTACCTGTGCACTGATGCGAGCCACCAGAAAGCTCTTCCTGTTGTCCAACATGGACTTCTCTAGAAGGCACTCCTGAGCCTGGCCCTGGAAGAGCAGATGGAGATGCACTCCATTCCTCAGCGGCACAGACCACACGGATGCCCTCTCCGTCCAGCCTCCCGCACTCCAAGCAGCACAGCCCTGCTCCTGATCCACCTGGGGCTCAAAAGGTCAAAGCCCAGGCCTCTGCTTGTCCCTCACTGCCATGTGCACAGGACCTCTAGGATCCAGCCCTAACCGTGCCCGCCCCTGGATTCAACTCGGCCCCAACAAGGGTGTCTCCTCACCAGCATGAGGTTGACATTGAGAGTGAGGATCTGCCGGCTCATGTCAACGCTGTAGGCATGAGGGAAGTGCTCACGCAGGTAGGCAAAGGCACCTGCTGCACACTGGAAGTGAGTGCAGGAGACCTTCATGCCCTGGGAGAGAACAGGGGAGGATGCCAGAAGCAGAGCCACAGAGCTTCCTGTGTCCGCTCCACGGGGCAGGATTCACACTCTGGAGGCTGACAACACTCAGCACCCCTCCCTGGTTCTGTCCTATGACCCACCCACTGCCCCTACCCTCCTCACCTCCTCAGACATGCGCTTGTCCATGGCCCCCAGCATGGAGTGCAGCGCTCCTGGGGAGGCACAGAACATGGGGTCAGGGCTAGCCTGGAGCTGCTGGTGTCACTCATGATCAGGACAACAGGGGTCTGAGAACTGGGGCAGTTGGTCCAAGGACACCAAAGCTGGAGTAAATGGGGTCTCAGTCTCTGGCTCTGCACCAGGCAGGGATTGGGTGGAAGGAAAGGGGCTCCTGCCTTCCACAGCCCTCAGCCTACAAGTCCAGTCTCAGAGCCTCAGGGATGCCTACACAGGACTCGGGGCTCCCCAGGCTGAGCCCTCAGGGTTGACGCAAGGCCAGTCTAGGCCAGCCTTGTTCTCCTCCTGCTGGAAGCAACCCAAGCCACAAGGGGGGCCGGGAGCTGTCCAGTCAGAAAAGAGAGGCCATCCCTCTGGGCCGGAGCACACAGTAGCAACACCATGTGGCAGCCAGCCTAGTAGAGCCTCTCCCCAGCAGGGTGGCTCCCTGTGGCCCAGAAGAGAGGCACCAGCAGAGCTGTGAGAAGGCAGTGGAGGGTCAGAATCCAGGTGTCTTCCTTCCATCAGCCCACTGCCCTTGTGGCCTCCTGCTGAGCTGAGATGGGGTGGGCAGGGCTGGGAGGTAGGGCCATGGGGAAGGGGTTAGGTAGCTCACCAAGGTTGTAGAGAATGCAGGCCTGCTCATACTTGATGTCTTCATGGGCCACAGATTTGCCTGAGAAGATCTCAGTCCTGTGGACAGGCCACCCCAGTCATCTCGAGGGAAGGAGCTGGTGAAGCGACCCGCCACCCCCAGTGCTGCGTCGGATGGGAGGGAGGCCTGGGGAGACCACACCAAGCCACTCCCCATGCTGTGTAGCAAGGAAAAGAAAGCGGGGTGGTGGGGAGAGGGGCATCCCCACCGCCCAGACACCCCTGGGCTGTCCCAGGCAACCTCCAGGCTCCCCCCAGCCCTGCCAGCTCTCACCAGGTGACAGAAACAGCAGCCTCCTGGCCTGAGCCCATGGGGACCCGACTCTGCAGGTAGTGGAGCTGGCCCAGGTACTTGCGGAGGACACTGCAGCCCTCAAAGTCCCGTGGGACACGAACAGCATTCTGGGGGACGGATGGGAGAAGCAGGCCTACTGTCATTTGGAGTAGAAGACAGGCAGGGCTGTCCACCCACAAATGCCCAGGAAATAATCAGAGCTGGGGGACTGCACAGTCTAAAGGACCCAAAGAAAGCCCACAGCTACCTGTAGTCATTCAACAACCATCCTACCAGCCGGGACTGTTGGACTGAATCAGTCCCACTTTTCCAGGAGGCAGTTTAAAACATGCATTAAAAATTTTAACGTACTTAATGTTTGACCCACAGTTCTGTATCTAAAAATATACAGTAAGAAATCCAGAAAAGCAAATGCTTGGATGAGCATGCAAGGATATTTATCACAACATTAACAGGGCCAAATACTGGATGCCACCAAAACTTCCATTAAAGAGGATTAAATAAATTACGTCAAGGCTACCCACAAAAGAGAATACTCTGCAGCCATGAAAACTGAAGACAAGGATCTCTACTGATATGTTAAGACGTCCATAACACATTTATTGTTGGGGGGAAAAAAGCATGTAACAGATAAGCAACATAATTTCATTTTTATAAAATCATATGGAAATTGATATCAACTAGATATATAAACAGAGAGAAAAAAATCTAGACAGTTAAGTGATTATCCCTGGATAGTTGGGTTTAAGTAATTTATCCTATACATGCATACAGAGACATATTTGATTCTTTATATTGCTTATGTATTCTTTTATACAAACAATTTTCAATTTTTATAGTAAGCAATAAAGCTAGTCCCATTTGGGGAAAAAACAAAACAAAGTGAACCCTCTGCTCAAACAAACGGAAGAACAGACAGTATACCCTCCAAGAAGCAGGTGCACAAAGAGTGGAGGGGCTTGAATCGCTGTGCATACCCTAACCCCACCTGCTGGAGGGACCAGAGAGCCCCACACCAGGGTTCCAGCAGCTGAAGGGCCCAGTAGAGAGCTGCTGGGCACCAGCTAGAAGAAATCCTCTAGGGGACTTCCCTGGTGGTGCAGTGGTTCAGACTCCGCACTCCCAATGCAGGGGTGGGAGGCACAGGTTCGATCCCTGGTGGGGGAACTAAGATCCTGCATGCTGCACAGCACACTGTCCCCCACCCCAAAAAAAAAAAAAAGAAAAAGAAATCCTCTAGGACAAGACACTCCAGAGCTGGGCTCTTAGCCTTCTGTCTGGGATGCTCAGAAGGGACGCAGATACCCTGTGGGACATCAGAGGAGGAAGAGTCCAGCACCAGTCCACTCAACACCACTTCCCAGCAGTGTCTTGGGGGACCATCTCCCCTCTGGGCCTCAGTCTCCTCTTTCAACAGGAATGCTAAGCTCCCTCTCTGCCCTCTAGAATGCCCAGTGCAAGGATAAGGCGTGTCACAGCCCCTCTCTGTCAGTTTTATTCCCTGTGATCACAGAACCAAAAATTTATTCCAGAGTAACTGAAAAGTCTTCTTAAAGAATTACTTCAGGGCTTCCCTGGTGGCGCACTGGTTAAGAATCTGCCTGCCAATGCAGGGGACACGGGTTCGAGCCCTGGTCTGGGAAGATCCCACATGCCGCGGAGCAACTAAGCCCGTGCACCACAACTACTGAGCCTGCACTCTAGAGCCCACGAGCCACAACTACTGAGCCACGTGCCACAACTACTGAAGCCCACGCACCTAGAGCCCAGGCTCTGCAACAAGAGAAGCCACCGCAACGAGAAGCCCGCACACCGCAACGAAGAGTAGCCCCCACTCACCGCAACTAGAGAAAGCCAGCGTGCAGCAACGAAGACGCAACTCAGCCAAAAATTAAATATAAAAATAGATAAATAAAATTTTAAAAAAAAATTACTTCAGGCCCAGTTTTACAGATGAGGAAACTGAGGCCCAGATCAGGAAAAGAGAACTGCCTACATTTCCAGATTATATCCACCTTCCATTTCCACTGCAAATCAATGAGTTATGGTAAAAGGTTAACTTGACTTATGCTGTCTCTGCTTTCTACATCTCTGTGCTTTCATAAATTTCCTGTAATTCACTAAAAACTGGACCAGTGTTCTAAAACTTCTGTAATAGTTCATTTAGTTACTCTATTTTATTTTCACTTTATACACTGCTGAATCTGGGAGTTTTCTTGATCTGATAATTTTTTTTTCACTGAAATAATTATTATCAGCCTTCTACGTAAGAAAGTTTGTTCTGTGGTTTCACTGAAGAAACACTGATCTAGTCCAACTCCCACACTCTTTCAATGAGTAACTCAAGCCCCAGGAAGGGGAAAGTGACTATCCTGATGTCCTACTGTGAGCTGTCTGTGCTGGGAATAGCCTCAGATCTGGAGCATTCTTGGGGTTGGCTCTCTCCAGCCCACTGCTCTGTGCAGGCTGCCTGCCCTACACCATAAAGGATCTGCCTCAGGAGAGGCTTTGGAGCTGGGTGACAATGCTCCCTTGAGGGTGTTTTGTGTGCATGTGCACCTGTGTGCACAAAACAGTGGTAGTCTGAGGGGTTAAGATTATCTCAGTTTTCAAACTCTTCAAACAAAATCTTTTTTAAAATTTAATTTATAAGGAGTATTCTGGGAAGGTAGCAGAGTAGGAAGCACCAGAAATCCGTCTCCCCACATAGACAACAAATGCACTAGCAGAATCTGTCTGATATAACTGTTCTGGAACTCCTGGAGTCTACTGAGGACTTGCAAACGTGCAGAGGAATGTTTAGATAAATTTTGGTGAATTTCAGCCCTTAGCACAATAGCAGCTACCCAGTGCCCATCCCTGTGCAGGCAGCCTTGCATGTGTTCCTGGAGCAGCTTGCACACACAGCCTGTGGGAGCCAGGGTGGGCAATGAGGACGCTGTCCTCCAAATATCAGGGATCTGCTCTGATCAGGGCTGATCGCCCTGCTTCTGATCT
Source organism: Balaenoptera ricei (assembly GCF_028023285.1). Taxonomy (NCBI): domain Eukaryota; kingdom Metazoa; phylum Chordata; class Mammalia; order Artiodactyla; family Balaenopteridae; genus Balaenoptera; species Balaenoptera ricei. Next base: position 66,374,144 of record NC_082649.1, on the reverse strand, counting down.
CAGAGGTGCAAAGAGGAGGCGGACACTGTTGTTGCACCGCCCCCTCTGGCTGAAGTGACTTCAAGGGGATTTAAAGCACCAGTGCTTCTCCCCACTCATCCTTTCATTTTTCTCTTTTTCTCCTTTTGGGAGCCAGATATTGAGGACTATTGGATTCAAAAGCAACCACATATTCAGAGGAAGTTAGAAAGTCATCATGCACACCCAGGGGAAGGCAAAGGCTCAGAAAAGACCTGAGAAGACTTTAAGTTCACACCTCAGACTGATTCTTGGTACAGAGACAGCCTACAACACTCCAAACAGACAAACAAACAGCAAACCCTGGGGAAAGGGGAGATTCTGATTTCCAGAGTCACCACATCATTAGATTCAAATGTCCGGTTTTCAACAACAACAAAAATACAAGACATATAAAGAAATAGGAAAATATGACTCATTCAAAGGGACAAAAACAAAAAAAAACAAGAAAAAAACAAAAAACTGTTCCTGAAAAAGATGTGATGACAGCTCTACTAGATAAAAACTTTAAAGCAACTGTCTTAGGGGCTTCCCTGGTGGCGCAGTAGTTGGGACTCTGCCTGCCAGTGAAGGGGACACGGGTTCGAACCCTGGTCTGGGAGGATCTCACATGCCGCGGAGCGGCTGGGCCCGTGAGCCACAACTGCTGAGCCTGCGCGTCTGGAGCCTGTGCTCCACAACAAGAGAGGCCGCGACAGTGAGAGGCCTGCGCGCCGCGATGAAGAGTGGCCCCCGCTTGCCGCAACTAGAGAAAGCCCTTGCACAAAAACGAAGACCCAACACAGCCAAAAAAATAAATAAGTAAATTAATTAATTAATAATTTAAAAAAAAAGAATTATACTATTAAAAAAAAACTGTCTTAAAGATACTCAAAGAATTAAAGGAAGATGTGGAAAAAGTCAAGAAAATGACATAGGGAACAAAATGGAAATATCAACGAGACAGAAAACTTAAAAAGAAACCAAAAAGAAATTCTGAAGCTGAAAAGTACAGTAACTGAGTTGAAAAATTCACTAGAGTGATTCAAAGGCAGATTTGAGTAGGTAGATGAAACCATCAGTGAAATCAAAGCTATAACAATTGAGGGGACTTCCCTAGTGGTCCAGTGGGTAAGACTCCATGCTCTCAATGCTGGGGGCCTGGGTTTGATCCCTGGTCAGGGAACTAGATTCTGCATGCAAGCCACAACTAAGAGTTCACATGTCACAACTAAGAAGTCCACATGCCGCAACTAAGAGTTCGCATGCCGCAACTAATAAGTCTGCATGCCACAATAAAGATCCCACATGCCACAACTAAGACCTGGCACAGCCTAAATAAATAAATAAATATTAAAAACAAAAGTCTAGGACAACTGAAATTGTCAAGTCTAAGGAACAGAAAGAAAAATTATTGACGTGAACAGAGCCTAAGGGACCTGTGAGACACCATCAAACAGATCAACATACACATTGTGGAAGTCGCAGAAGAAGAGAGAGAGAAAGGGGCAGAGAGAATATGTGAAGAAATAATGGCAAAAAAATTTCCAAATTTGACTAAAGACATGAATATAAACATCCAAGAAGCTTAATGAACTTCAAGTAAAATTAACTCAAGAGACCCACACCAAGAAAAATTATAATCAAACTGTTGAAAGACACAGAGAACATGGAAAGCAGCACAAGAGAAGTGACTCATCAAATACAAGGAATCCTCAATGGGATTATCAGCAGGTTTCTCATCAGAAGCTTTGGAGAACTGAAGGCAGTAGGTTGATATATTCCAAGTGCTAAAAGAAAAACACTGTCAACCAAAAATCCTATATCTGACAAAACTGAGGAGAAATCTTTCAAAACTGAGGAGAAATCAAGACATTCCCAGCTAAACAAAAACTGAGGGAATTCACCACCACCAGATCTGCCCTGCAAGAAATGCTAAAAGGAGTCCTATAGACTGAAATGAAAGGACACTTGATAGTAACTTGAAGCCATATGAAGAAATAAAGATCCCAGTAAAGGTACACTGTACATGGGCAATTATATAAGCTAATATTATTATAACACTGGTGTGTGACTCCACCTTTTATTTTCTACATAAGAGACTAATAGTTTTTAAAAATTCAATTTACACACAGTAGTCTTTAAAGAATATATCTTTAGCATATATAAACATACGAATTAATTATACCTGCTTTGGGGGGAAGATACAATCTCCTACACTTTGAAATTATAAATAAAAATTTTATTTAAATCCTCTTTTGTTATTCAAATAGAAACAGTTGTTCTTAACTACTTTCAAACAGAGTAGCAAATGAGATAATTCACCTGACAATTTTTTCTTCCTCTTAAGAACGGTGTCACCTTCTTTAAAAGGCAGGTAAGTACCTCTACTTCAACATAATAAAGGCTATATATGAAAAGCCCTTAGCTAACATCATACTAAGTTAGTAAAAGACTGAAAACTTTTCCTCTCACACAAGAAACAAGACGACAAGGATGCCCACATCAACCACTTGTATTATCACAGTACTGGAAGTTCCAGCCAGAGCAATCAGGCAAGAAAAAGAAATAAAAGGCATCCACATTAGAAAGGAAAAAGCAAAATTATCTCTTTTCACAGACATGAACTCATATGTAAAAATACCCTTAGAGACTGCACCCAAAAAATCTGTTAGAATTAATGAATTCAGTGAAGTTGCAGGATACAGAATCAATACACAAAAATCAGTTGTTTCTAAACAATCACAATTAAAGAAAAAATTTTTTTGAATTTCAATTCCAATAGCATCAAAAAGAATAAATTATTTAGAAGTAAAATTAACCAAGAAGGCCAAAGACTTGCGTAGAGAAAACTACAAAACTTTGCTGAAAGAAATTAAAGACATAAATAAATGGAAAGACACCTGATACTCATGTATTAAAAGACTTAATATTGTTAAGGTGGCAAGCCTCCCTAAAGTGATACAGTGTTTGGATTTTACTTTTTTATGGATTCAGTGTAATCCACATCAAAATCCCAATGGCATTTTTTGAGAAATAGAAAAATCCATCCTAAAAATTCATATGGAATCTCAAGGGACCCCCCCTCCAAATAGCCAAAACAATCTTGAAAAAGAAGAACAAAATTGGAGATCCCACAATTCCTCATTTCAAAACCTATTACAAACCTATAATAATCAAAACAGTTTGGTACTGGCATAAAGACATATGGACCAATGGAGTAAAAGAGAGTGCCCAGAAATAAACCCTCAAATATATGGTGTTATGGACTGAATAATGCCCCCCCTCACCAATTCATACTAAAGTCCTAACTCCCAGTATCTCCAAATGTGACTGTATTTTAGGAGATAGAGCCTTAAAGAGGTAATTACAGTGAAATGAGATCCTAGAGGTAGGCCCTAATCCAATATGACTGTTGTCCTTCTACAGACATACATAGAGGGACAACCATGTGAAGATACAGGGAGAAGATGGTCATCCACAAGTCAAAGAAAGAATCCTTTGAAGAAGTCAGCTTTGCCAACACCTTGATCTCAGACTACTAGCCTCTACAACTGTGAGAAAATAAATTTCTGTTGTTTAAGCCAGCAGTCTGGGGTACTTGGTTATGGCAGCCAGAGCAAACTAATACACACAGTGAAATGATTTTTGACAGGGGTGCCATTCAATGGGGGACAGTCTTTTCAATTTATGGTGCTGGGAAAACTAAATATCTACATGCAGAAGAGTGAAGCTGGAACCTTACTTTACACCATTTACAAAAATAAACTCAAAATGGAGCAAAGACCTAAATAGAAGAGCTGAAACTATAAAACTCTTAGAAGAAACAACAGGGAAAATCTTCGTGGCACTGAATTTGGCAATGATTTCTTGGATGTGACTTGAAGAGCATAAGCAACAAAAGAACAAATTGTAAACTAGACTACATCAAAATTTAAAACTTCTGAGCATCAAAAGGACACAACCAACAAAGTGAAAAGGCAACCCATGGAATGGAAGAAAATATCTGCAAATCATGTATCTGATAAGTGGTTAATATCCAGAATATATGAAGACCTCCTACAACTTAACAACAGAAACTCGATTCAAAAATGTATAAAGGGGACTTCCATGGTGGCACAGTGGTTAAGGTGGCACATTGTCTGCCTGCCAATGCAGGGGACACGGGTTCGATCCCTGGTCTGGGAAGATCCCACATGCCGCAGAGCAACCAAGCCCGTGCGCCACAACTACAGAGCCTTTGCTCTAGAGCCCGAGAGCTACAACTACTGAGCCCACGTGCCACAACTACTGAAGCCCACGCGTCTGGAGCCCATGTTCCGCCAACAAGAGAAGCCACTGCAATGAGAAGCCCGCGCACCACAACGAAGAGTAGCCCCCACTCACCACAACTAGAGAAAGTCCACGCACAGCAACGAAGACCCAACACAGCCAAAAAAAAAATGGATAAAGGGGATCGGAATCAAGATGGTGGAGTAGTAGGACATGGAACTTAACTCTTCACACAAATACATCAAGAATACATTTACAGGGCTTCCCTGGTGGCGCAGTGGTTGAGAATCTGCCTGCCAATGCAGGGGACACGGGTTCGAGCCCTGGTCTGGGAAGATCCCACATGCCATGGAGCAACTGGGCCCGTGAGCCACAATTACTGAGCCTGCGCGTCTGGAGCCTGTGCTCCGCAACAAGAGAGGCCGCGATGGTGAGAGGCCCGCGCACTGCGATGAAGAGTGGTCCCCACTTGCCACAACTAGAGAAAGCCCTCGCACAGAAACGAAGACCCAACACAGTCATAAATAAATAAATAAAGAAAGAAAGAAAGAACGTGAATTTCTTTAAAAAAAAAAAAAAAAGAATACATTTACAGATGGAACAATTCTCACACAACACCTACTGAACACTAGCAGAAGTCCTCAAACACCTGAAAGGACAAGAAAGATCGCCATGTAACTGAGTAAGACAAAAGGAAAAAAAAATAAAGAGGAAGCAGATGGGTCCTGTGCCCCTAGGAGGGAGGTGAAGGAGAGAGGTTCCCATACCCTGGGAAGTCCCCTCACCAGTGGAAAGATCAGCAGGGACAGAAAAGAAGTTTCCAAGGCTCACAGAGAGCAACAACCAGTTAGTGGCAGGCAGGACAGCCAGAGATTACACAGATGGGCCGTGCCACTGCCCTGTGCATCCCAGCCTTAGAAGCACCTTTGCTGGTATGGGCAGGGGCTGGATGCTGAAACGTGGGGTTTAGAGGACAGACCTGGGGAGAGGACTGCTGTTGGCTGCATGGAGACAGCCTAAAGGGGCTGGAGTGTGGGGCACAGCGACCAGGAGTGTTCATGGAAGAAGCCCAGGCTGCCACAGAAGCAAAGTGCCATTGTTAAGTGGCGCAGGAAGGGAGAGGTGGGGCCACCATTGCAGCCTCGTTCCCCACCCACCGGCTCCTACCTCCATGGGCTCCGGCCGCTGCCCCAGCTCCCTTCTGCCTGGGCAGGCCCGTGCACTCCAGCTGCCACCTCGGTTCCCTCCCACCCTGGGCAGGCTCACACGTTCTAGCCACTGCTTCAGCAGCCCTGGGTGCAGACACCAGTGGGTTGCCCACACACAGAGGTGGGGCTGAAATCACAGCTGAGCCCCAGGGGCCGTGTGACTTAGGAAGCAAAGCTGAAATCTCTCCCTGTGGCTGAACGAACCGCAGAATTACACCTCCGCTGCCAGCTTTGTAAATTCAGTGCCTGCAGAACATCCGAACAGAAAACTGGTGCTCCCATAGCTGGGACAGGTCTGGCCTTAGCAGCTGTGGGCATTGTGGGCGTGTACACCAGGAGGCTGGGCCGAGCCAGGGTCTGAGCTGCCTCCACAGCACCCACAGCAGGTCCAGGTGCACGACTACTGCAGTCTTGGGACCTGACTTCTGTGGATCTGCACTGGTGGCATTGTGAAAACAAAGCCTGAGAGGTACCAGGGTGCACTGCCAGCATACCTATGGTTGAGGTGGGGCTGAGGGCAGTGCCAATAACAGTGTACTCTGAGAGTCTGCACAATAGGTGAAAGGTGACACAACGGAGCACACTCACAGGTGAACAGCTCAGGAGGAGGAGGAGTACTCAATGGCTCCTCTCCCAGTGGGAGCACCCCAATCCAACCTACCTCGCACCACATACCAGAAATGCAACTCAGAAACGGATCTGGGGGCTTCTACTCCAACAACTGGGGAGCACACCCTGCCCTGGACAAGGCAGTGAAAACCACAGAGCAAAGAGGAGGCCCTGCTCAATATCCAGTGCTGGCTCTGGTCAGCATATCAGTCACACCTCCTATTAAGGGGATGGTAGCCAGCATACAGTGAGGAAAGAGGTGGCAGGCATCCATACTAAAAACAGCCCTCACACCCAAAAATATTAAACCCACAGACTACACAGGGATGTTTCCACATAAAAATAGCCCTCCAAGACCACAGTAGATAATTGTTTCTCCTCAACTCATACAGCAAGAGAAATATAAGTAAAATGAAGCAAAGGAACCATTCCCAATTAAAAGATCAAGAGAATACCCCTGAAAGAACAAACAATGAAACAGACCTCTTCAGTCTAATAGACACCAAGTTCAAAAAGGAGATAATGAGGGACTTCTCTGGTGGCGCAGTACTTAAGAATCCGCCTGCCAATGCAGGGGACACAGGGAAAATTCCACATGCCGCAGAGCAGCTAAGCCCGTGCACCACAACTACCGAGCCCGCGTGCCACAGCTGCTGAAGCTCATGCAACTAAAGCCCATGCTCTGCAACAAGAGAAGCCACTGCAATGAGAAGCCCGCACACCGCAACGAAGAGTAGCCCCCACTCGCCATAACTAGAGAAAGCCCGCACAGCAACGAAGACCCAATGCAGCCAAAACTAAATAAACAAAAATAAAAAAGGAGATAATGAAAATACTGAAGGAACTGAGAAAGGATTGACAGAAATGCAGACTACTGTAAAAAGGAACTAGAAATTATGAGGAGCCTTCAGAAAAATTAGTGAATTCATTTGAAGAGACAAAAGCTGGACTAAAGGCTATGAACAGAGGAATGAATAATGCAGAAGAACAAATAAGTGATCTAGAAGACAGAATAATGGAAATCACCCAATTACAACAGCAGACAGAAACCCAAATGACAATAAATGAAAGCAATATGAGACCTATGGGATAACATAAACTGGGCCAATCTATGCATAATAGGGATTCCAGAAGGAGAAGAAAGAGAAAAAGGTAATGAAACTGTATTTGAAGAAATTATGGCTGAAAACTTCCCAAACCTAGAGAAGGAAACATATCCAGATACAGGAAGCACAGAGGGTCCTGAATAAGATAAACCTAAACAGACCTACACAAGACATACTAAAAAAAGTTAAAGAGAGGACTCTAAAGGCAGCAAGAGAAAAAGAATTAATTACAAGGGAACAACCATAAGGTTATCAGCTGATTTCTCTACAGAAATGCTGCAGGCCAGAAGGGAGTGGCAAGATATATTCAAAGTCCCAAAAGGGAAAAATCTGCAACCCAGGATACTCTACCCAGCAAGATTATCATTTAGAATAGAAAAAGAGATAAAGAATTTCTCAGATAGCAAAAACTAAAAGAATACAGCAATACTAAACCTATCCTAAAAGAAATATTGAAAGGTCTTATCTAAGTAGAAAAGTTGAGGGAATTCCCTGGAAGTCCAGTGGTTAGGACTCTGTGCTGCCACTGCAGGGGGCCTGGGTTTGATCTAGGGTCAGGAAAGTAAGATCCCACAGGCTGCATGGCACAGCCAAAGAATAAATAAATAACAAAAGCAGTAAGAATCTATAGGAAAGAGAAAATCATAATTGGAAAGTAAATCACTTAAACAAGAAAGTACACAGATTTTTAAAATAATAAAAAAACTTTTGTGAAAGCAATGATAACCACAATGAATGGCAAAAGGATAAACATAAAGATGCAAAAGAGGACATCAAAATCATTAAATGTGGGAGAGGAGAGTAAGAAAATGTAGATTTTTTTTTTCTAGAAGGTGTTTGAGCCTATTGGACTACCAGTCTAAAGCAAGTAGATATAGGAAGGAGTTAACATACTTGAAAAACAGAGCAACCACATACAACAGATTCACAAAAAAAGAAAAAGAAGAGAAGATAAGCATAATACAAAAGAAAATCATCAAACCACAAAAGGAAAAAGAAAAAGAAAGGGACAAAGAAGAAATATAAAATCAATGGGAGTGCTTGCTTCGGCAACACATATACTAAAATTGGAACAATACAGAGAAGATTAGCATGGCCCCTGTGCAAGGATGACACGCAAATTCATGAAGCGTTCTATATTTTTTTGATGCAGCCACTATGGAGAACAGTATGGAGGGGTTCCTTAAAAAACTAAAAATAGAACTACCATAAGACCCAGCAATCCCACTACTGGGCATATATCCTGAGAAAACCATAATTCAAAAAGAGTCATGTACCACAATGTTCACTGCAGCTTTATTTACAATAGCCAGGACATGGAAGCAACCTAAGTGTCCATCAACAGATGAATGGATAAAGAAGATGTGGCACATATATACAATGGAATATTATTCAGCCGTAAAAAGAAATGAAATTGAGTTATTTGCAGTGAGGTGATGGACCTAGAGTCTGTCATACAGAGTGAAGCAAATCAGAAAGAGAAAAACAAATACCATATGCTAACACATATATATGGAATTAAAAAAAAAAGTTATGAAGAACCTAGGGGCAGGACAGGAATAAAGACGCAGACGTAGAGAATGGACTTGAGGACACGGGGAGGAGGAAGGGTAAGTTGGGACGAAGTGAGAGAGTGGCATGGACTTATATATACCACCAAATGTAAAATAGATAGCTAGTGGGAAGCAGCTGCAGAGCACAGGGAGATCAGCTCGGTGCTTTGTGACCACCTAGATGGGGGGATAGGGAGAGTGGGAAGGAGATGCAAGAGGGAGGAGATATGAGGATATATGTATATGTATAGCTGATTTACTTTGTTATAAAGCAGAAACTAACACACCATTGTAAAGCAATTACACTCCAATAAAGATGTAAAAAAAATAATAATAATAAAAATAGAAATGAAAAAACAAAATAAAATCAACAGGAAGACAAGGTTTAAAATGGCAATAAATACATACCTATCAATAATTACCTTAAATGTCAATGGACTAAATGCTCCAATCAAAAGATACAGAGTGGCAGACTGGATTAAAAAAATAAGAGCCTACAATATGCTGCCTACAAGAGACCCACTTTGAGGCAAAGGACACACATAGATTAAAAGTGAGGGGATGGAAAAAGATATTTCATGCAAACGGAAATGACAAGAAGGCAGGGGTCACACATATCAGACAAAATAGACTTTAAAACAAAGGTTATAAAGAAAGATAAAGAAGGACACTGTAGGGCTTCCCTGGTGGCGCAGTGGTTGAGAGTCTGCCTGCCAATGCAGGGGACACGGGTTCGAGCCCTGGTCTGGGAAGATCCCACACGCTGCGGAGCAACAAAGCCCGTGAGCCACAACTACTGAGCCAGCGTGTCTGGAGCCTGTGCTCCACAACAAGAGCGGGCGCAACAGTGAGAGGCCCGTGCACCGCGATGAAGAGTGGCCCCTGCTCGCTGCAACTAGAGAAAGCCCTCACACAGAAACGAAGACCTAACACAGCCAAAAATAAATAAATTAATTAATTAAAAAAAAAAAAGGACACTGTACAATGATAAAAAGATCAACACATGGAAAGGATGTTCCACTTGTCAACATATATGCACCCAACATAGAAACACCCAAATAAATAAAACAAATACTAACAGACATAAAGGGAGAAACTGACAAGAATACATTAACAGTAGGAGACTTTAATACCCCACTCACATCAATGGACAGACCTTTGAGACAGAAAATCAATAAGGCAACAAAGATCCTAAATAATACAATAGAAAAGTTAAACTTAATTGATATCTTCAGGACATTACATCCAAAAAAAAACAGAATACACATTCTTTTCAAGTGCACATGGAACATTCTCTAGGACTGACCACACGCTAGGGCACAAAACAAGCCTCAACAAATTTAATAGTATAGAAATTATTTCAAGCATCTTTTCTGACCACAACAGCATGAAACTAGAAATCAACCACAGAGAAAGAAACAAGAAAAAACCAAGTACAAGGAGACTAAACAACATACTACTAAAAAAACCAATGGGTCAACAAGAAAAATCAAAGAAATTAAAAAATACCTTGAGGCAAATGACAATGAAAACACAACCATAAATATCTCTGGGATGCAGGAAAAGCAGTTCTTAGAGGGAAGTTCATAGCAATACAGGCCTTCCTTAAGAAACAGGAAAAATCTCAAATAAACAACCTAGCCCACCACCTAAAAGAATTAGAAAAAGAAGTACAAACAAAACCAAAAGTCAGCAGAAGGAAGGAGATAATAAAGATCAGAGAGGAAATAAATAAAATAGAGATGAAAAAAACAAGACAAAAAAAATCAATAAAACCAAGAGCTGGTTTTTTGAAAGGGTAAACAAAATTGACAAACCTCTAGCCAGGTTCACCAAGAAGAAAAGAGAGAAGACACAAACAAAATAAGAAATGAAAGAGGAGAAATCACAACAGATACTGCAGAAATACAAAAAACCATAAGAGAATACTATGAATAATTATAGGCCAATGAACTTGACAACCTCAAAGAAATGGACAATTTCTAGAAACACACAGCCCATCAAAACTGAATGAATAAGAAATAGATAACTTGAATAGACCAATCACTAGAAATTAAACAGAATGTGTAATTTAAAAAACCTCCATACAAACAGAAGTCCAAGACCAGATGGCTTCACTGGGGAACTTTACTAAACATACAAAGAACTTATACCAATCCTTCCCAAACTCTTCCAAAAGACTGAAGAGGAAGGAACACTCCCAATAACATGCTATGAAGCCACCATCACCCTGATACCAAAACCAAAGACACTACCAAAAAAGAAAATTACAGGTCAATATCTTTGATGAATATAGACACAAAAATTCTCAAACCGAATCCAACAATACATAAAAAAGGTCATACACCACGACCAAGTTGGATTCATCCCAGGGTCACAAGGATGGTTCAACATACACAAGTCAATCAATGTGATACACCACATTAACAAAAGAAAGGACAGAAACCAGGACTTCCCTGGTGGCCCAGTGGTTAAGACTCTATGCTTCCACTGCAGGGGGCATGGGTACAATCCCTGATCAGGGAACTAAGATCCCACATGCCACATGGCGTGGCCAAAAAAAAACGGGGGGGGGGGGTGAGGGGCAGAAATGACAGAAGCTACATGATCATCTCAACAGATACAGAAAAAGAATTTTATAAAATTCAACATCCATTCATGATAAAAACCCTTACAAAAGTGAGTATAGAGGGAACATATCTCAACATAATAAAAGCTATTTATGGACTTCCCTCGTGGTGCAGTGGTTAAGAATCCGCCTGCCAAAGCAGGGAACACAAGTTTGAACCCTGGTCCTGGAAGATCCCACATGCCACAGAGCAACTAAGCCTATGTGCCACAACTACTGAGCCTCGCTCTAGAGCCCGCGAGCCACAACTACTGAAACCATGTGCCACAACTACTGAAGCCTGAGGGCCCAGAGCCCGTGCTCTGCAACAAGAGAAGCCACCGCAATGAGAAGCCCGCTTGCCGCAACTAGAGAAAGCCGGTGTGCAGCAATGAAGACCCAATGCAGCCAAAAACAAAAAATAAATAAATTTATTTAAAAAAAAAAAAACACCTCATGGTAACCGCAAACTGAAAATCTATAATGATACACACACACAAAGAAAGAAAAAGGAATCCAAACAAAACACTACAGTCAGTCATCAAATCACAAGAGAAGAGAACAAAAGGGTAGAAAAAAGACTTACAAAAACAAATCCAAGGGGCTTCCCTGGTGGCACAGTGGTTAAGAATCCGCCTGCTAATGCAGGGGACACGGTTTCGAGCCCTGGCCTGGGAAGATCCCACATGCCATGGAGTAACTAAGCCCGTCTGCCACAACTACTGGGCCTGAGCTCTAGAGCCCACAAGCCACAACTACTGAGCCCATGTGCCACAACTACTGAGGCCTGCGTGCTTAGAGCCCGTGCTCTGCAACAAGAGGAGCCATGACGATGAGAAGCCCACGCACAGCAATGAAGAGTAGCCCCCGCTCACCACAACTAGAGAAAACCCGCACACAGCAACGAAGACCTAACACAGCCAAAAATAAATTAAAAAAAAAAAAAAAATCCAAAACAATTAACAAAATGGCAATAAGAACATACATATTGATAATTACCTTAAACATAAACAGATTAAATGCTCCAACCAAAAGACACAGACTGGCTGAATGGATACAAAAACAAGACCCATTTATATGCTGTCTACAAGAGACCCACTTCAGATCTAGGGACACATACAGACTGAAAGTGATGGGATAGAAAAAGGTATTCCATGCAAATGGAAATCAAAAGAAAGCTGGAGTAGCAATACAATAAGTCTCCTACATAAAACCTTCAAGTTGCGAACTTTCAAAGATGTGAACGTGCATCCTCATGTCTAATCATGTAAGTCAGTTCATGTGTCTGGCATACATTGTCACGTGCATGCATCCTCTACGAGTGGCTGTGTTTTTGTGTACTTTACGGTACAGTACTGTATAAAGCACAGTAGTATAGTATCTTTATTTCAAGCCCAGGATGTCCAGAAGCAAGCATAAATGCAGCGGTGGTGTACCTGGTATAGTACTACCCAAACATCACTGGAACATTTTTTTCAAGAGGGTAGATGGAATTGAATCCAGCAAGGAACCAGAACCTGTGCCATCAACTTCAGGCATGAGTGAAACTGCAGCTTGCCCTCCATCTCCTATTGCTGACGATCCATCAGCTCTACCATCTCCCACCTCCTCTCCCTCCTTCAGTCAGTAACTCTTATTGCCTGTTCACTCAATGCCAGCCCCTGTATGCAGTTGCTGTACTGTATTACTATACTTTTCAAGGTACTATATTGTAAGATTAAAAATGTTTTCTTTATTTTTTGTGGGTTTTTTTTAATGTATTATTTGTGTGAAAATTATTATAAACCTAATACAGTACAGTACTATATAGCTGACTGTGTTAGTTGGGTACCTAGGCTAACTCTGTTGGACTTACAAACAAAACTGGACTCACGAACGCACTCTTGGAACAGAACTCGTTCATATGTAGGGAACTTACTATACTCATATCAGATAAAATAGACTTTAAAATAAAGAGTGTTACAAGAGGGGCTTCCCTGGTGGCGCAGTGGTTAAGAATCTGCCTGCCAATGCAGGGGACATGGGTTCAAGCCCTGGTCTGGGAAGATCCCACATGCCGCAGAGCAACTAAGCCCGTGCACCACAACTACTGAGCCTGTGCTCTAGAGCCTGCGAGCCACAACTACTGAGCCCGTGTGCCACAACTACTGAAGTCCGTGTGCCTAGAGCCCATACTCCGCAACAACTCACTGCAACTAGAGAAAGCCCGCACACAGCAACAAAGACCCAACGCAGCCTAAAATAAAATAAAATAATTTAAAAATTTTAAAAAAAAGAGTGTTACAAGAGACAAAGAAGGACACTACATAATGATCAAGGGATCAATCCAAAAAGAAGATATAACAATTGTAAATATATATGCACCCAACACAGGAGCCCATCAACATATAAGGCAAATACTAACAGCCATAAAAGGAGAAATCAACAGTAACACAGTAATAGTGGGGGACGTTAACACCTCACTTTCATCAAGGGACAGATCATCCAGACAGAAAGTCAATAAGGAAACACAGTCCTTAAGACACATCAGACCAGATGAACTTAATTGATATTTATAGTGCATTCCATGCAAAAGCAGCAGAATACAGATTCTTTTCAAGTGCACATGGAACATACTCCAGGACTGATCACATGCTGGGCCACAAAGCAAGCCTTAGTAAATTTAAGAAAATTAAATCATATTAAGCATCTTTTCTGGCCACAAGCCTGAGATTAGAAATCAACTACAAGGAAAAAATGATAAAAAACACGAACACGTGGAGGCAAACAATATGGTACTAAACAATCAATGAATCACTGAATAAATCAAAGAGGAAATCAAAAAATACCTAGAGAGGGCTTCCCTGGTGGCGCAGTGGTTGGGAGTCCGCCTGCCAATGCAGGGGACATGGGTTCGAGCCCTGGTCCGGGGGGATCCCACATGCTGTGGAGCAGTTAAGCCCATGTGCCACAACTACTGAAGCCCACGTGCCTAGAGCCCGTGCTCCGCTACAGGAGAAGCCACCGCAATGAGAAGCCCGAGAACCACAACGAAGACAACAGCAACTAGAGAGAAGTCCACGTGCAGCAACGAGGACCCAACGCAGCCAAAAATAAATTAAAAAAAAAAAAAAGAACCTAGAGAAAAATGGAAATGAAAGCACAATGATCCAAAACCTATTGGACACAGCAAAAGCAATTCTAAGAGGAAAGTTTATAGAAATACAATCTTATCTCAGGAAACAAGAAAAATCTCAAACAAACAACCTATCCTTACACCTAAAGCAACTCGAGAAAGAAGAACAAACAAAACCAAAAGTTAGTAGAAGGAACGAAATCATAAAGACCACAGCAGAAATAAATGAAATAGAGATGAAGAAAACAATAGAAAAGATCAATGAAACTAAAACCTGGTTCTTTGAAAAGATAAACAAAATTGATAATCCTTTAGCCAGTTTCATCAAGAAAAAAAGGGACAGGGCTCAAATCAATAAAATTAGAAATGAAAACTAGGTTACAACTGACAGCACAGAAATATTGGGTTGGCCAAAAAATTTGTTCGGCTTTAAGTAAAAATAAAAGACATTTTTCGTTTTCACCAAGAACTGTATTGAACAATGTATTCACTAACTAAACAAACTTTTTGGCCAACCCAATACAAAGAATCACAAGAGACTACTACAAGCAACTATATGCCAATAAAATGGAAACAGAAATGGACAAATTCTTAGAAAGGCACAATCTTCCAAGACTGAACCAGGAAGAAAGAGAAAATATGAACAGACCAATCACAAGTATTGAAATTGAAACTGTGATTTAAAAACTCCCAACAAACAAAAGTCCAGGACCAGATGGCTTCATGGGCGAATTCAATCAAATATCTAGAGAAAAGAGTTAATACCTGTCCTTCTAAAACTATTCCATCTAAAACTATTCCAAAAAATTGCAGAGGAAGGAACACTTCCAAACTCATTCCATAAGGCCACCATCGCCCTGACACCAAAACCAAAGACACCACAAAAAAAGAAAATTACAGGCCAATATAACTGATGAACATAGACACAAAAATCCTCAACAAAATACTCAGCACACCGAATCCAACAGTACAACAAAAGGATCATACACCATGATCCAGTGGGATTTATCCCAGGGATGCAAGGATTTTTCAGTATCGGCAAATCAATTAGTGTGATACAGCACCTTACCAAACTGAAGAATAAAAACCATAGGATCATCTCAACAGATGCAGAAAAAGCTTCTGACAAAATTCAATACCCATTTATGTAAAAACTCTCCAGAAAGTGGACATACAGGGAACACACCTCAACATAATAAAGGCCACATATGACAAATCTATACCTAACATCAAACTCAATGGTGAAAAGCTGAAAACATTTCCTCTAAGATCAGGAACATGGATGTCCACTCTTGCCATTTTTATTCAACATAGTTTTGGAAGTCCTAGCCATGGTGATCAGAGAAGAAGAAGAAATAAAAGGAATCCAAATTGGAAAAGAAGAAGTAAAACTGTCAACTGCTTGTAGATGACATGATACTATATGCAGAAAATCCTAAAGATGCCACCAGAAAACTACTAGAGGTCATCAATGAATTCATAAAATTGCAGGATACAAAATTAATACACAGAAATCTGTTGCATTTCTATATACTAACAACAAAAGATCAGAAAGATTAATCAAGGAAACAATCCCATTTGCCATCACAACAAAAAGAACAAAATACCTAGGAATAAACCTACCTAAGGAGGCAAAAGACCTGTACTCAGAAAACGGTAAGATATTGATGAAAGAAATTAAACATGACACAAACAGATGGAGAGATATACCATGTCCTTGGATTGGAAAAATCAATATTGTGAAAATGACTATACTACCCAAAACAATCTACAGATTTAATGCAATCCTTATCAAATTACCAATGGCATTTTTCACAGAATTAGAAAAAAAAATTTTTTTTAAGTTTTTTTTTTTGATGTGGACCATTTTTAAAGTCTTTATTGAATTTGTTACAATATTGTTTCTGTTTTATGTCTTTGGTTTTTTTGGCCACGAGGCATGTGGGATCCTAGCTCCCCAACCAGGGATCGAACCCACACCCCATGCATTGGAAGGCGCAGTCTTAACCACTGGACTGCGAGGGAAGTCCCTAGAACAAAAAATTTTACAAGTTGTATGGAAACACAAAAGACCCCAAATAGCCAAAGCAATCTTGAGAAAGAAAAACAGAGCTGGAGGAATCAGGCTCCCTGACTTCAGACTATACTACAAAGCTACAGTAATCAAAACAGTATGGTACTGACACAAAAACAGAAATACAGATAAATGGAACAGGATAGAAAGCCCAGTGATAAACCCACACACCTATGGTCACCTCATCTATGACAAAGGAGGCAAAAATATACAATGGAGAAAAGACAGTCTCTTCAATAAATGTGTGGGAACTGCTGGGAAAACTGGACAGCTACATGCAATAGAACAAAATTAGAACACTCCCTAACACCATACACAAAAATACACTCAAAATGTATTAAAGGGGCTTTCCTGGTGGTTCAGTGGTTAAGAATCCGCCTGCCAATGCAGGGGACACGGGTTCAAGCCCTGGTCTGGGAAGATCCCACATGCCACGGAGCAACTAAGCCCATGCGCCACAACTACTGAGCCTGTGCTCTAGAGCTCGCGAGCCACAACTACTGAAGCCCGCGCGCCTAGAGCCCGTGCTCCGCCACAAGAGAAGCCACTGCAATGAGAAGCCCGCGCGCCACAACGAAGAGTAGTCCCTGCTCGCCGCAACTAGAGAAAGCCTGCACGCAGCAACAAAGACCCAATGCAGCCAAAAATTAATTAATTAATTTAAAAAAATGTATTAAAGACCTAAATGTAAGGCCGGACACTATAAAACTCTTAGAGGAAAACATAGGCAGAACACTTTTTGACATAAATCACAGCAAGATCTTTTCCTATCCATCTCCTAGAGTAATAGAAATAAAAACAAACATAAACAAATGTAACCTGATTAAACTTAAAAACTTTTGCACAGCAAAGGAAACCATAAATAAAACAAAAAGACAACCCTCAGAATGGGAGAAAATATTTGCAAATGAAGCAACTGACAAGGAATTAATCTCCAAAATACACAAACAGCTCATGCAGCTCAATATCAAAAAAACAAATAACCTAATCAAAAATGGGCAGAAGATCTAAATAGACATTTCTCCAAAGAAGACACACAAACGGCCAAAAAGCACATGAAAAGATGCTCAACATCACTAATTATCAGAGAAATGCAAATCAGAACTACAATGAGGTATCACCTCACACTGGTCAGAATGGCCGTCATCAAAAAATCTACAAACAATAAATGCTGGAGAGGGTGTGGAGAAAAGGGAACCCTTCTACACTGTTGGTGGGAATGTAAATTGGTACAGCCACTATTGAGAACAGTATGGAGGTTCCTTAAAAAACTAAAAATAGGGCTTCCCTGGTGGCGCAGTGGTTGAGAATCTGCCTGCCAATGCAGGGGACACGGGTTCGAGCCCTGGTCTGGGAAGATCCCACATGCCGCGGAGCAGCTGGGCCCGTGAGCCACAATTACTGAGCTTGCGCATCTGGAGTCTGTGCTCCGCAACAAGAGAGACCGCGACAGTGAGAGGCCCGCGCACCGCGATGAAGAGTGGCCCCCGCTTGCCACAACTAGAGAAAGCCCTCACACAGAAACGAAGACCCAACACAGCCATAAATAAATAAATAAATAAATAAATAAATAAATTTAAAAAAAAACTAAAAATAGAGCTACCATATGATCCAGCATTCCCACTCCTGGGCATATACCCAGAGAGAACCATTGTTTGAAAGGATACATGCACCCCAATGCTCACTGCAGCACTATTTAAAATAGCCAAGACATGGAAGCAACCAAAATGTCCATCGACAAACGAATGGCTAAAGAAGATGTGGTGTGTGTGTGTGTATATATATATAAATATATATATATACACACACACACACATATATATAATGGAATATTACTCAGCCATATAAAATTATGCCATTTGCAGCAACGTGGATGGACCTAGAGATGATCATACCAAGTGAAATCAGACAGAGAAAGACAAATATCATGTTATCACTTATAGGTAGATACGAAAAACTGATACAAAGGAACTAATTTACAAAACAGAAACAGACTCACAGACTTAGAAAACAAACTTATGATTACCGAAGAGGAAAGGTGGGGGAAGAGGAATATATTAGGAGGTTGGGATTAACCGGTACACACTAATATATATAAAATAGATAATCAACAAGGACCTAGGGAGCTCTACTCAACACTCTGTAATAACCTACATGGAAAAGAATCCGAAAAAGAATAGATATATGTGTATGTATTACTGGATCAGGTTGCTGTATACCTAAAACAAACACAACGTGGTAAATCAACTATACTCCAACATAAAATAAAAATTAAAAAAAAAAGAAAAGAAAAAAAGAAATGCCTACTCTATTCCCCTCAGGCCTCGGTGACCCTGGCTGGTGTCACATCCCTAATGCCTGAGCAGGCTTGGGTCCTGAGGCTGGACAGTCATGGGGCTGAGGGAGCTGGGGAGGATGTGCCAGCAAACAAGCCCCCCCTCAACCCCCACAGACGTGTAGTGCCTGGTCCCTCTGGATGAAACCACAGTCTCCAGATCCAGGTGGGCCCTCCTACAGTTAAACAAGCCTAGTGTACCCAAAGGATGTTGGACCCTCTGCGCGGAAACAGCTTTGAAAAGTCAGCTGGCCTCCAAGTCTCCTGGTGGGAGGATTCCCACCTCCAGCCTCCTTCCTTAGAGTTACCCCACCTACGTACAACAGCACCCTCAGCACAGCGGTTTGGCAGGGGTTGGGATTTGTCTTGGGGGTGAAAGGTAAGGGGGAAGAAGTAATGGAACAGAAGCCTGAAAGGTTCGAAAGGATACATGCACCCCAATGTTCACTGCAGCGCTGTTTACAATAGCCAGGACATGGAAGCAACCTAAATGTCCACCGACAGATGAATGGATAAAGAAGATGTGGTACAGGACTTTCTCTGGTGGCGCAGTGGTTAAAAATCCGCCTGCCAATGCAGGGACACAGGTTCAATCCCTTGTCCGGGAAGATCCCACGTGCTGTGGAGCAACTAGGCCCATGCGTCACGACTTCTGAAACTGCGCTCTAGAGCCCACGAGCCACAACTACTGAGCCCACGCACTGCAACTACTGAAGTCTGTGCACTCTAGGGCCTGTGTACTACAACTACTGAGCCTGCGTGCTGCAACTACTGAAGCCCGCACGCCTACAGCCCATACTCCACAACAAGAGAAGCCACCGCAACGAGAGGCCCGTGCACCGCAACAAAGAGTAGTCCCTGTACGCTGCAACTAGAGAAAGCCCGCGCACAGCAACGAAGACCCAATACAGCCAAAAATAAATAATTTTTTTTAAAAAATGTGCTACATATATACAATGGAATATTACTCAGCCGTTAAAAAAGAATAAAATAATGTCATTTGCAGCAACATGGATGAACCAGGAGATTATCACACTAAGTGAAGTAAGTCAGACAGAGACAAATATCATATGCTATCACTTCTATGTGGAATCTTAAAAAAATGATACAAATGAACTTATCTACAAAACAGAAAAAAACTCACAGACTTATAAAACAAACTTACGGTTACCAAAGGGGAAAGGTGGCGGAGGAAGGATAAATTGGGAGTTTGGGATTGACATATACACACTACTATATTTAAAATAGATAATCAACAAGGACCTACTGTATAGCACAGGGAACTCTACTCAGTATTGTGTAATAACCTAAATGGGAAAAGAATTTGAAAAAGAACAGATACCTGTATATGTATAATTGAATTACTTTACTGTACACCTGAAACTAACACAACATTGTAAATCAACTATACTCCAATATAAAGTAAAACTTAAAGAAAAATTATTAGATAAACCAAGAAAAAAAAAATACCACTGTTGTATGCTCACTGATACAGAAACATATCCACAGTATGTTAAGTGAAAAAGGCAGGCTACATAGGCAGTATAGGTGGTACATGGTCCTACTGTGGTTTTATATAGTATAACTAACATTAAAAAAATATATATATATATACACACACACACACACACAAAATTGTGAAAAGGGATTTTTCTTTTGCTTTTTGATTTTAGTATTTTCAAATTTTTCTATCATTAATTTTGCTGCTTTTACAGAGGAAAAAATACTGAATTAAAATAAGAAGACAGTTCTAGGTGGTTTCTTTACTTCCCTATCAAACCAATTCTGTTCACACCTGCATAAAAACACTATCCTCCTACCTGTCTGAGCAACTCCAGCTTCTTCAGTTCCTCATTGTAGGCTTCTGGATTCTCTCCATAATTCTTCTGGACAAACTAGGGAGAGAGAGAGAAGACTGTAAACCAGGGATAGAGCATACCCCACTGCTCCTGCTCCTGCCCTCTGAGTCCTCGGCAATCACCAGTCAGGGCTCAGGATGGAGTCCAGACCCACAACCACGAGCTCATCTCCTGGGCCGCTAGAAACTCGACCTCAATAACGGGACAGCACCAAGATGTTGACTGCGGGAGCCTCCTCCATTGAACAAAATGGGAAAGAAGACTGGACAACCTGACTGGAACACCCTGGCTGGCCCTCATCGTGCTGCAGCCCTCTCTATGAAGCCCAGGACTCTGCCAGTTCAGGAAGCTGGGGAACTCAGCTGGCTGAAATGGGATCCTACTGAGCATCCCAAAATGGGCCACAAATTCAAGCCTCCCTCAAGTACAGGACCCTGGTGTGTCCTGGGGTCACAATCATAATCCTGACCCAACAGCAAATGTAGTAGGAAGAAGAACCAAAGAAGAGTGGGAGCACAAAGCCTTCTTCACCAGCCCGCCTTCCTGTGGAAAGGGCACCACAGAAGTTAAGTGACCTCATTGGTGAGGAAAGGCCTGTGGATGTGTGATGGGAATGACCCAGACAGGCGGAGGGGAGGGGAGAGGAGGGGGCCCACATCAGAGAAGGGGCTGGCATGCCTGCCCACAACAGCACTCACCACCTCCTGCACAGGGAGCACACTCACCAGCCTGGAGGCACGGCCTGGACCAAAGGGCCCCTTGTTCACCTAAGATCAACAGACTAAGGCAGCTGGCACTACTCCTGTTGCAGGAGGTCCCGTGGGACAGAGGCCGAAGGGATTGGAGGGATATCTGAGAGTCCTAGAAACAAGGCTTCACTTGACATCGCTGAGAACATCTGTCCCTGTAGTCACACAATGGTAAAGGGGAGAGAGATGCTGCCGCCGCTGCCAGCAAACTGCCCCTAGAGGAAACCTTCTACCTGTCTCATTCCTCCTCCAAGATCAGCAGCAAACACTTACTGAGCTCCTACCCACAGGCCAGACACTGTGCCAAGTGCCTAATAAGTCACTCAATCCTAACAACAACCCAAAGAAGTAGACATCATCATCGTCACCATTTTACAGATGAGGAAATGAGGAAACTGAGGCACAGAAGTTAAGGCATTTGCCGAGGTCACACAGCACCAATAACTGATGGGGCAGTGACTGAAATCCAGGCATTTGGGCTCCAGAGCCCATATTCTTAACCACACATCAGACCAATCCATTTCTATTTTTTAAACATGGTTCTCATAAAACAAAAAATGGGAAGCGAAAATGAATCTCCAGCCACACAGTGAGTCAGTGGAGCAGACAGGTTATTGTTTAAATTCTGATAAATCCTCCATGGCTTGATCACTCCCCCTACTGAACAGAGGAAACAGGCGGCTGAAGGTTCTAGAGTAAAGGACAGAGACCATCTCTCAGTCAGTCTCTCTATAGCTCACACCTCTGCACAGCTCGGAACAAGGTCTGGTCAGGATTTGAAGGTCACGGCAGAGTCTGAGAAGGAAGGCCCAGCGGCAGGTAGAGCCTGGGCCTCGGCACCCCAGATCAAGAGTAAGATACTAGAAGGCACTGACAGGACCCCAGTGCACCTACACAACTAACAGCCGGTTGGGGCTGGGAGGATCAGGGAACCTCCAGAGCCCAGCCAGGCTTTGGAGTAGCTGGGAATCCTTTTCTGAGGGAACAATGAGACCTATGAACAGTTTTATGTTGAAAGCATGTCCAGGGTTCAGAGCCAAGGCAGGGGGAAAAAAGGTGAGGAAGGAGTTATAAGTGAAAACAATAAAACAGAATGAAAAGACCACTTCCAGAGAGAAATACCAAGACTGAGTAAGTCCTGGCTGTGCCCCTGGGTTGCTTTGAGATCTGGGCTTGGTTTTTCATCTGTAAAATGGAGTTAATATTATCTGCTATGAGGTTTCCCTGGTGGCTCAGTGGTTAAGAATCCACCTGCCAATGCAGGGGACATGGGTTCGATCCCTGGTCTGGGAAGATGCCACATGCCACGGAGCAACTAAGCCCGTGCGCCACAACTACTGAGCCTGCGCTCTAGAGCCACAACTACTGAGCCCACGTGCCATAACTACTGAGGCCCACACGCCTAGAGTTCGTGGTCCGCAACAAGAGAAGCCACCGCAATGAGAAGCCCGCGCACCGCAACGAAGAGTAGCCCCCACTCGCCGCAACTAGAGAAAGACCGTGCATAGCAACGAAGACCCAATGCAGTCAAAAATAAATAAATAAGATTTTTTAAAAATTACCTGCTATGTCTAACTCACAGAGCTGTCATAGGACTTGAGCTATTCACTAAACAGAGAAAGAGGATGCTAAGTTGAAAATATTGTTTACAATATGCCAAGACCTGTACTAGGGACTCACATGCATTAACTCTCGATTCCCACAAGCTTATAACGTATATTATTAGTCCATGTTACAGGTGAGAAAAATGAGGCCCAGGTTAGTGATGTAATCATTTGTAGCAGCTGAAAGTCACCAACTATTAAGTTGAAAAGGTGGGACCTAAGGCAAGGTCTGTCTGATTCCAACGTCTATACTATTTCCATGATGGTACTCTGCTCTTTTACCGAGCAACAAATGGCCCTGAATTCTGTAGGTAAATTGAGATCACTGGAAACATCCATCCTGGGTCCTGCCATTCTTTTGCAGAGATGAGCAATCGCAGTGCTAGCACTCCGGGTCAAACTTCCTGATTCTTGACCCAGGGATATTCCTTTTGTGTCACCTTCTCTGGTACTATCATGGTCTCATTCTTCTGTGTATGCTCTTTTTTTTTTCCTGGATGATGGGGATGTTTAGCTTCTGCTCTTAATTTGATATAACACCTTGGAATTTCATGGTGTTAATTAAAGCAATAACCCAAGAAGAAAAGGCAATAAAAGGCATCACATCTGTTGGCACTGTACTCATTCACCATGCACATTATATTTCTTTTTTTCTTCACTTGCAGGTTGACTCAAATATGGGGAATGCCTTGGGCTATTCCACATAAAATTAAGTCCCACATACAGTGTTGTTAATTAATACAATATATGTTCTGCTACTGAATTTCAAGTGAGATTAATTTTATTCAGAGAAGGAAGTATTATTGCCAAGGGAAATCTTCAGCCCCTTGGTATCAGCAAGCCTAAAACCAAATTACAGGCCAAGAGCATCAGGGATGAGAACAGGCATTCATCCTCACCTAGTCTAACCTCTACATAAGACTCAAGGCTTCTCTCCCACATCTCTTCTGAACGGCCCCTCCAACTGCCTGGATAACACTAGTGAGGAAGACTCAAGTTACCTCCCCTGGAGGGTGCTAGAACTAGACTAGGTCATTCAACCTAAGCACTCTCTACACACAAGTATTTATTACTTCCCAAGCAAAGAATCTGGTGTGAAAGGGATATACGGCTTTTATGTATGAGATTAAAGTCAGAGAAGAATGAACTGAACAATCCAGGTCACCTGCACCTGGAGCCATTCTGCAGTAAACTCGAGTGGGCAGATAGGCTCAAGCAGACCGGCTCAGTGACTCCAAATCTGTGATAAGAGATAAGACAGGTCACCACCAAAGGCAACTGGCAACATCCTGTGCTCCTCACTGCTCAGGAGCCAGGCACTTTTAGGCTTCTGGTCATCTCATTTCCCCATCTATGTGTGGGACAAGTTTTTCAAGAGTGAGCTCCCCATAAGAAATCTGGAAGGGGAAAAAAAACTCCACAAACCTGAAAACCAGACTCTACCTACATGAGAATAAGATGAACAGTAAGAAGAGGCAACAAGAGTGTACACTCTGTGGCACAGGTCAACTGAGTGAGGGGAGCGGTAAGATCTGTCTGAATTTGAAGGAGGGTGGTACAATTGCCGGCAGCTAAAGGGACCCCGAGAAAGTACGGTTCAACCTGGGTGATGAACAGGAGGAAAGGAATTCCAGTAAGGACCGGAACAAGGACAATGACCAGGAAAAGAGGCTGAAAGTTCCTATGGGAGAGGCCTGGTAAGACTGAAGCGTGGAAGGCAGGCTGAAGCGAAGTGATGGCAGGCCTTGAACAGTGGACAGTTTCTCTGGAGTAACCTGGTGGGAAAGTGGAGATTTAGAGAGATCAATCCAGCCAGAGAAGGAAGAGGGGAGAGGTCAAGAAGCCACTTGGTTGGTAGGGTGGCTACCTATGGTACAACTGTCCTTGAGGATGGTTTACTATGTGGATCATTAGAAGGTAAGCTCCATGAGGACAGAGATTTTTGTCATCACATACAGCCCTGAATTCTCAGGGCTGGCACATAATAGTCACTCAATAACTATTTGTTCAATGAATGAATCAGGGATGGATGTAGCACCTGAGTCCAAGTGAGCTTGACCTGAGCTCAAGTGCAGTTGGTTAAGGGCAGGTGTTTGGGACCACAGGAGGAAAGAACTTCAAACATGAACATGTGTGGCCAAATCGCTCACTAATGAACAGCACAGAGTCATCCTTCATCAGTTTCCCGTGAGTTAGCACTCTGGGCTCCAAAACACAGGTAAGGTACAGGGCTAGCAGCATTTCCCCACTAAAAAATTATGTGGGTCCAGGTATCCCAACCTAAAACTTGGCACTGCCGTTCAAAACCAGCTTGCTGTTCTCCTGGCTCTTATTTCACATTATTCCATAATTGAAGGCATATCCATCAGAAAGGAAAACCAGTACTAACCATTATGAAAGGTTTTTTTCAAAGGCCCAGCTCTCAAAATAAAGAAACCCTTTACCTTCTTGAAAAACTCCTATTCGTTCTTCAAAACCCACCTCCTTGGCAAGCCTCCCCTGATGGCCCCTCCTTAGGCTAGTACTTCTGTACACACTGCACATATTTCTACTCTTCCACTGATGTCACAATTTAATTTTTAAATCTCCTCTACCAAACTATGTATTCCATGAAAAAAAGGACTGTCTCTTATTCATCTGTATTTCAGGACTCCGCATGGTGCTCAACATATTGACCTCAACAGAACCATTTTCATTCTACTAACCCAAATTAAATTCTACTCCTAAGCTCTAAGTCATTGGTGAAGGTTCCTGCAGGTCAGAGCAAGGGTAGGAAAGGACAAGGGTACCAGTGGCAGAAGGTTAAGCGTGGGTTCTAGGGTTGGGGACAGGAGTCCTGGTCAGGGAGAGTTCCCAGCTGCAGTGGCTACTGTAGTCTCCTCTGCAGGAAGACAGTTCCAGAGTACCTGAAGGAGCTGGCCACCCACAAGATTGCTATTCCTTTTTAGTGGGTTCATGTAAAACAGGCAACAATTTTAACCTATCAAATAAATGGTGTATCTTTCCCCAACCCCGAAATAAGGAAACAAAGAAAAAGAGCAGATGTCTAGGAAATGAATTTTTCCTCAGCATCTGATACCACCTTAGTAAATGGCTAATGAGTAACTCCTCCCACGGAGGCCCAGGGGCTCCCAGGAGATCACTGCTCACATAATACCTTGTGGGCTAGGTGTAAGTGACAAGAGCATCAGAGGCTAAGTTCAAACAAAAAGATCTCCAAGGAATTCCTGGACTAAGATTTTATCCACTGGACTTCCATAAATTTATGGTCACCATCTCTTAATTCCCTCTCAACTGTCAGTCATCTGAGAAACATTTTCCTGCATGCCAACTATGAAAAAGGGACCCTGCTAGGTTCTGAGGAGCAGGGAGATGCCTCTCAGGTTACTTACAATAGAACAGCGGGGTTAAAACATAGCACACGTAACTGTCACTAGGAAAAGGATAAAAAGAGTTAGGAATTCAGAGAAGGGAAAGATTAATCCAGATGAAAGAAGGCTTGTGGATGAGACAGAGTTTAAACTGGACCTTGAAAGACTGACAGAACCAATAAATAGAGATTAAAGAAGAGCCCCATCGGGACTTCCCTGGTGGTCCAGTGGTTGAGACTTAGCCTTCCAATGCAGGGGGGGTGGGTTCAATCCCTGGTCAGGTAGCTGAGATCCTGCATACCTCGGGGCCAGGCGGCCATGACGTGAAGCACAGGCAATACTGTGACAAATTAAATAAAGACTTTAGAAGTGGTTCACGTCAAAAAAAAAAAAAAAAAATTAAAAAAAAAGAAGAGCCCCATCCCCACCCCAAAGGGCAAAGATGGGAGCTCTTCTGGGTGGGAGGAATTCTACAACCAAAGGCACAGAAGAGCAAACATACAGAGAATGTTAAGGGAACGGCAAGCAGCTGTGAACAGAATCTGGGATACTTGTATCAGAAGCACGTAGATCAAGCACATACTGAGCCCTGAAAAAATGCTGAAAGAACTGGGGTAGGTCAGAGAGTACTCTGAATGGGTTACAGTTGAACTAGAAAACAAAGTTTTGTTGTGTTTTAGAAAAATTCACCTAATTGAATTAAAAGAGCAGATAGAAGATAAATCCAGTGGATAAAATCTTAGCCCAGGAACTCCTTGGAGATCTTTTTGTTTGAACTTAGCCTCTGATGCTCGTGTCACCGACACCTAGCCCACAAGGTATTATCTGAGCAATGATCTCCCTGGGAGCCCCTGGGCCTCCAAGAGAGGAGTTACCAAACTCTGGGAAAGAGGTAACAAAATTTTGGAATTTTAGATCAATTAATCTAATTTCCTGGTTTTACAAATGAGGGAAAAGATGCCCAAAGAGATTAAATGATGGACTCAAAGGCATACAAACTGTTAGTGTCTGAATTGAGGCAGTGGCAGTGTCAAGAGAGAATGGGAGAGCTTCTTTGGAAACTACCTCTCAATCTATTTTCTTTGTCCTATTTTTTTCCTCAAGCACCTTACTGAATGGTACTAAAACCACAAGGATGTCAACCTGCAAGAGCCTCCCGGTTGTTCCTTTTCACTTCTGCTCTGACCCCCAATGCTACCAGGTGGTCATTCCCAAGGCAGCAGATGTCTCAGAGGGCATCTGATGCCCAGTCGACACACCTGGCCCCGCTTTGTACCAGCCACACCTGATCTCGCCACAGCGATCCCTTGCCTCCGTCAGCGCCAAATCTGCCAGTCTCTTCCGTCCAACTGAAGGTTCAACAAATGACTCCTAAAGTCTCTCCGGAAGCTACAACACTGTTTATCCCCTCTGGGCAGTCGTGAAAGGCAGTAACCCTTCCCCAAATGACACGGAACTGTATCTTCTGGTCCAAAGGGTCTCCAGATTAGGGTTCTTCTTCTGAGGAGACCAGACAGAATGGCACCAAGTGTCAGAGAGACTCCAATCGCAGAGGTCAGGCATTCCTGTGGCTCACGGAGCTCCCGTCTTTAAACACATCCTGAGCCATCCTCAGCGTCTGTCCCAGTCCGGTCGTGGACTGACGGCGCACCGAGGGCCGGGCACAGCCTTTCCACCCAGCCGGTCAGGGAGGGCCGCCCACCGCTCCCCGCAGGGCGGTCCTGGCGTGGATTAGGGGCGGAGCAGAACGAGGTCCAGAGCGTCACACCGAGGAAGTGAGGTGCCTGGATGGGAATCTTGGAGGGCCGAGGAGACAGCGGGTGTTACCCGGGGCCTGCGGGCGCGCAGGGGTGGGTTGGGGTGAGATGGGGGTGGGCCAGGCTAAGGAAAGCCAGCGGCGGCCCCTCCTGGCCTCACCCGACGTCGCCACAGGGCCTGGGGAGATGATGGACGCGCAGGAGGCGTCCCGCGCCGGCGGACGACGGAGATACGCGGGAGAAGGGGGGGCGGGGAGGAGGCGCACTCACCTTCTTCACGGCCGGCTGAAAGTGGAAGTCACCGGCCTCTTTCAGGTCCAGCCAAATCATGGGCATGCGGGGCACGGCCTCCATGGCGGCTGCCGCCCGCCGGCCACTCGGCCGCTGCCCTAGCTTTTCCAGGTACTGGCTCAGCTGTATACACCGCGCCGCCCCTCGACGCCGGAAGTCACTGGTCACGCTGGGATAAAAGAATGCCCCCACGGCCTGCTGGGAGATGCGGTCCCCGCCCGCACAGCCTTTCGCGCAGGCTCATCTTCCATTGCGCATGCTCAGCCTCCTCAACGGGGCGCGTGTAGACGGAAAATCTCCAGCCTGAGGCGAAAGGGTTTCTGGGAGTAGTAGTCTACCTGCACTTAAATGCCAGGCAGGGTGGTAACTGATTTCTTCCACCTGGGCGAAGTAGACCTGCTGGATTGGCTCTGGCCCGAGGTGCTCCCCACTCAGGGGAAGGGCGTAAAAGAATGTAACCGTGAGCTTGTAGACTTAAGTAGTGTCGAGGGCCTTGGTAGATGGGGTCAG
Organism: Balaenoptera ricei; assembly: GCF_028023285.1. Lineage (NCBI taxonomy): Eukaryota > Metazoa > Chordata > Mammalia > Artiodactyla > Balaenopteridae > Balaenoptera > Balaenoptera ricei. Next base: position 66,345,126 of record NC_082649.1, on the reverse strand, counting down.
GTGCGGTGGTAGAGATAACGTGGCGGCAGGCCGCCGAGAAGAGGTGACTTAAAAACTGAGCCTTGGGGTAGGGGCCTCCAGGCCAAGAGGGAGACAGGGCTAAGAAGAGAGCAAGGGGTTTCATTCCAGGTGTCGAGCTTTGTAACAGAGGAGTGACTGGTTGGAGACTGGCACACTCGGTCCAGCCTGTAAGGCCGGGCACTGCCTAAGAGACGGGCACATCCCTTTGTGATGATGAGAAAAGAAGGCGTAGATGGTGTGTAAAGCGGAAAAAAAAAAAAAGAGGCCTAGAGCAATGTGGGTAGATGGGGGTGGGGATGAATATATACGGCCAAGGGAGTACCTTTCAGACTGTCTGGAAGGGGACCAGGGAGAAGAGAACAGTTATTGCCTCTGAAGAGGTAACCTGTAGAGAAGGGATTTTAAACTCATGTATATATTACCTAGCTTTAAAAACAAATAAGATGGAGAATGGTTTGTTAGATAGGGCAAAAGTGGAAGCAAGGAAATCAGTGAGGAGCCTTTTGTAGTCTTGCAGGAGACAAGTGATGTCAGGTTGGGGCAAAGGGAGATGAAACGTGGGCAGATTTGAGAAATGTTTTGGAAAAAAGTATCAGAACTTGGGGTGAATGGATGTAGGGGGTTGAGAATATAAAAGATTATTGCCAAGTTTCTAGTTGGTATAGCTGGGTGGCTCCACGACTGTTTACCGACATGGGAAAATGCGGAGAGGAACAGGTTTGGAAGAGAAGAGCAAAGGTTCAGGGCTGTTTCTGTTAAGCTGGATATAGATGCCCTTACGTTGTTCAAGAGAAGATGTGGAGGAGACCACGGGATGTGGGATCTGGGCTCAGAAGAGGGTGCTCATCCATAATTAAGGGCCCAGGTCCCCTTTGCAATCAAGGACCTTCATGCCAGTTGGAGTTAGAGCAAAAGAAAATGCAAGTACGCCAATGTTCACAGCAGCATTATTTACAATAGCCAGAAGGTGGAAATAAACCAAATGTCCATAAACAGATGAATGGATAAACAAAATGTAGTATCACATACACTGAACTATTTTATTCAGCCTTAGAAAGGAAGGAAATTTGGATATTGGGTTGGCCAAAAAGTTTGTTCAGGTTTTTCTGTAACATCTTAGGAAAAAACCCGAACAAACTTTTTGGCTAACCCAGTACATGCCACAACATAAATGAACCTTGAAGACATGATGCTAAGTGAAATAAGCCAGATACAAAATGGCAAATATTGTGTGATTCCACTTAAATCAGTTAACTAAAAGTAGTCAAATTTGTAAAAATAAAAAGTAGAATGGTGATTGCTCAGGGACTGGGAGGAGGAGGGAATGGGGAATTAGTATTCAATGGGTACAGGGTTTCAGGATGGGATAATGAAAAAGTTCTGGAGATTGGATGGTGGTGATGGTTGCACAACAATGTGAATGTACTTAGTGCCACTGAACGGTACACTTAAAAATGGCTAAAATGGTAAACTTTATGTTAGGTATATTTTACCACAATAAAAACTTAAAAAAAAAATCCAAGACCTGGGACTTCTCTGGTGGTCCAGTGGGTAAGACTCCACGCTCCCAATGCAGGGGATCTGGGTTCGATGCCTGGTCACGCAACTAGATCCCGCATGCTGCAACTAAGAGTTCTCATGCCGCAACTAAGAAGTCCACATGCCACAACTAAAGATCCCGCATGCCACAACAAAGATCCTGCATGCCTCAACGAAGACCTGGCACAGCCAAAAATAAATAAATACTTTTTAAAAACGCAAGACCTTAGATAATTTTTTTAAGGAAAAAGAAAAATTTACCAGCATCTTAGAAGAGCTCGTATCTGGAGGACCATCTTGGGGTCACCTGCTCAGAGGTGGAAGAATTGAGGATAAGACCACAAGTCTGAGGTCAAGGTGTCAGCAGGGTTAGTTTATTCTGAGGCCTTGCTTCTTGGTGTGTAGGTGGATGTCTTCTGCCCATGTCTTCACATGGTCTTCCTTCTGTGAATGTCTCTGTCCTAATCTCTTCTTATAAGGACACCAGTCATATTGGATTAGGGCCCACCCTCATGACCTCATGTTAACTTAATTACCTCTTTATAGACTACATCTCCAAATAGTCACATTCTGAGGTACTTCAACATACGAATTTTGGGGGACACAATTCAGCCCGTAACATATGGTCTCAGTGACATGAGGGCAATTGGCATGAGAGGCATCAAAGACCAAGAGGTCCTGTGAGGGGACCTTGAATGCTGAGGCAATGGAATGAAGATGGGTCAGTGGAGGTGAGACAGCAGAAAGGATGTCTCTGGGTTAAGGGGTGCCCTCCTTATGCACATATTTCCTCACAGAGATGGGCAGAGTTGGGAGTTTGGGGAAATCTAAGACTCACTAGTACTGGGGAAGGGTAGGCCCTGTCACAAGGGGGCAGCAAATACCCCATTGCAACCAGGTCAGTTCACCCCTTTCTCATGACAACCCTCCTGTCAGAATTGGAATGACCTCAAAGACACACAGACATCCTCCCTCATTTTATCGATGTGGATCCATTTTACTGATGTGGAAACTAAGGCCTGGATTGGGGAGTGGACCACTCAAGTCTCCCAGCAAGTGGATAAAGAGTCCAGGCTGGGCCTGGGTCTCCTCCCTTCTAGTTCATTTATTCAATTAATATTTATTCAACACCCACTGCGCCCTATGTGCTGTTCTAGGCACTGTTGAATAAAACAGGCAAAGATCTCTGCCCGAATGGACATATGGACACCAAGGGGGGAAAACTGCGGTGGGGTGGGGATGGTGGTGTGCTGAATTGGGCGATTGGGATTGACATGTATACACTGATGTGTATAAAATTGATGCCTAATAAGAACCTGCAGTATAAAACAACAAACAAACAAAACAACTAATACTAAACTTTCATTGGGTTATTTGTATGGAAATATATTAATATAAATGTTTCAGACATTACATGAAATTTCTAAAAATCTTATATTTGTATTTGTATGGAAATATGTATGGAAATATGTTAATATAAATGTTTCAGACATTATATGAAATTTCTAAAAATCTTATATTTGTATTTGTATGGAAAAAAAAAAAAAAGATCTCTGCCCTCATGAGGTTACAATCTAATGAGGCGAGATAGATATTAACACAATAAAAAATATACAGTGTATGAGATGGCAGAAACTGCTACGGTAAGAAGAAAATGAGGAGAAAGGAGGGTGGGAATATGAGAAAGAGGACTTTTACAATTTTATATCTTTTATATTGGGTGGTCACAGAAGCCTTCACTGAAAAGATACTATTTGAGCAAAGATCTGAAGGACATGAAGGAGCAAGCCAGGGGCATAGCTAGGGGAAGAGTGTTCTAGAAAGGGAGAATAGCAAATGCAAAGTCCCTGAGCCGAGACTGTCCCTGCCATGCCTGAAGGACAGCAAGGAGGCCAGAGTGGCTGAGGTAGAGTGAGCGTGGAAAAGAGCAGTAAATGGGGTCAGAGAAGTAATGGGTAGGGGTTGCAGATGGCGTAGGGTCTCTCAAAAAGTGTAATGAGGATTTGGGCTTTTCCTTGGATGACCTGGGGAACCATGGGAGGATTTGGAACAGAGGAGGGATAAATCTGATGTAAGTTTAAGGGTTCTACTGGCTGCCGTATTGATCGACTGTGGAAGGGAGTGGTGACTAGGAGGAAGGGCCCTTAACTGGGGTTGTGGATTCCCAGGACACTATTCTAGGCCCTAGAGAGGGGAGGGTGGAGACAGGAAAACTGCACCACTCAGCTCCTCCTTCAGGGTCTTTTTAAGGGGTCTGGAATATGGATACACACAGGAAACATGTGAGGGGGGCTTGAAAAAGAAATATACCACAGGGACAGCATTGGGGTGGGGTTTGTTGGACTTAGGCCATCCAAAGAGGCCAGATCACCTCTATAGAATAGGGTGGGGTGAGTGTGAACCCAGAGGGGGCAGAGAGCCTCATGGGGTTGGTAAGGAGTGAAGGCTTCCTGGGAGAAGAGAGGTGATCCGTAGACTCAGTGCAATTCCTGTCAAGTTCCCAATGTTTTGGTGTGTGGAAGTTGAGAAGCTGTTTCTCAAATTTATATGGAAAAGCAAAGGCCTAAGAAGTCTTAAAGAGGAGAAACAAAATGAGAAGCCCTGTTCCACCAGATGTGTAGTCCTGTTAGAAAGCTGAGTAGGGCTTCCCTGGTGGTGCAGTGGTTGAGAATCCGCCTGCCAGTGCAGGGGACATAGGTTCGAGCCCTGGTCTGGGAAGATCCCACATGCCGCAGAGCAACTAAGCCCATGCTCCACAACTACTGAGCCTGCACTCTAGAGCCCACAAGCCACAACTACTGAAGCCTGTGCGCCTAGAGCCCGTGCTCCTCAACAAGAGAAGCCACCGCAATGAGAAGCCCAAGCACTGCAACGAAGAGTAGCCCCCGCTCGCCACAACTAAAGAAAGCCCGTACCCAGAAATGACCCAACGCAGCCAAAAATAAATAAATAAATAAATTTCTTAAAAAAAAAAAAAGCTGAGTAATTGGAACAATGTAGGTATTTGCTCAAGAACACAACATTAGACCATCAGAGAACCCAGAAACAGAACCCACGTCTACTTAATGGACTCTAGAGGCGGTATTGCAAGCCAGTGAGGAAAGTGAATACATGATGCAGGTCAGTTGGTCATCCAGAGGAAAAAAATTAAATTGGAGTCTGTTATGGGTTGAATTGTATCCCCCCCCCCACCAAAGCTATGTCGAAGTCCTAACCCCTAGGGATCTGTGAATGTGACCTTATTTGGAAATAGGGTCTTTGCAGATATAATCAAATTAAGATGAGATAATACTGGATTAGGGTGGGCCCTAATCCAATGACTGGTGTCCTTAACAGAAGAAATTCTGCCTCAAGATGGCCATATCAACTCATGCTTGAGTCTCTGACCTGCTGGCCTGTCCTACAAATTTTGGACTTGCCAAACGCCACAATCACCTGAGCCAATTCCTTAAAAATAACTCTGTCTATGTGTCTGTCTATCTATCAGCTATCTGTCTCCTATTGGTTCTGTTTTTCTGGAAAACCCTGACTGATAGAGAGCCTACTCCACACCATATTTCCAGTAGTATTTGAAGTCAGGAGAGAGGTCATCCTTGTGGGTTGGGGGAGAGAAGTGACTGGAAGTGGGGGACACAAGAAGAGCTTGTGGGATCTTATGAATATTCTGTCTGTTGATCAATCAGGATGCTAGTTATAGGAGTTTGTTTACTTACTCCTGTAAGCAGTAAATAAACCAAGCTGTACACTTCTCTTTTGCATATTTTTTGTATATATGTTACAGTTTAATAAAAAAATATGTTAACATAAGAAGATAATTCCAGGTATATTAAGGACCGAAATGAGAAAGACAAATATCCCTAACTTTTAAAAAGTAGATACAGGAGAATATCTTTACAAAGTTGACTAGGTAAGAATTTCTTAAACAAGCAATAGAAAGCACTAGCCGTGAAGGAAGATCAATAAATTAAATTTCACTTGAGTTAAGAACTTCTGGGGCTTCCCTGGTAGCACAGTGGTTGAGAATCTGCCTGCCAATGCAGCGGACCCGGGTTCGAGCCCTGGTTTGGGAAGATCCCACATGCCGCGGAGCAACTAGGCCCGTGAGCGACAACTACTGAGCCTGCGCATCTGGAGCCTGTGCTCCTCAACAAGAGAGGCCGCGACAGTGAGAGGCCCGCGCACCGCGATGAAGAGTGGCCCCCGCTTGCCACAACTAGAGAAAGCCCTCACACAGAAACGAAGACCCAACACAGCCATAAATAAATTAATTAATTAAAAAAAAAAAAAAAAAGAACTTCTGTTGAGCAAAAGACATCATAAAACACAGGAACCAACTTAAGAGGCTTCACCTGCCAAATCTGAGACAATTTGAGCATCAAAATAAAATAAGGATAGTAAGAGATTATAACCCATCAAATAAAATAATACATGAATTTACACAGGTTTAAATAAATAATTGGGGGAGAGGACAAAAGCTCTTCTCTACAGTAGAAAGCCAACTACTTGATGTACAAGGAAGGAAGAAATTAGAAAACCACTATTCAGCAACCACGATATTAATAATTCAGGGAAAACCATCAATGGATGTAAAACTAATGGAGTTGAGAAGTAAAGTAACAGGATAATTACAAAGTCCCATAGTATCTCCCCACAGATACTTATTATTACAAAGGGAAAAATAGTAACTTTATATGGAGAACCTTGAAAGACCTCACCCTAACCTAAGGGATGAAATTTACTATCACCAGCAATGGGATAAACATACATCATGTACCTCCTGGTATGATACACTGAGAAGGACACAGCATCAAAAATTACCTTAATATAATAGTGAATAAACACTAGACAAACAAAAGCTGAGGGACGGTCCAAAAATGTTATGAAACACAATGATATACTGTTCTAGACTAAAGGACACTAAAGAGACCCAACAACTGAAAATAACACATGATATGGGATTTTCTTTTGCTCTAAAGGGCATTACTAACACAAATGATGAAGTCTGAATAAGGTCTGTACGTCAGATAATGGTAGTGTATCAGTGTTAATTGCCTGATTTTGAGATCTGTTCAGTGGTTATGATTACATATAAGAGAATGTTCTTGTTTTTAGGAAACATACACTGAAGTATTTAGGCATAAAAAGGCATCATTCTGCCCCTACCCTTTACTCTCAAGTGTCTTGTGGGGAGGGGAGGGGAGAAGGGAGAATATGTGTGTGTGTGTATTTTATATATAATATAACATATATATATATATATGAAAAAGAGAGAGAGAGAAGAAGGGAGGGAGTGAGAGAGAAAAGGAAAACAGGAGGATGCAAATGTGGTAAAATGTTAACATTTGGGGAATTTGAGTAAAGGATATGAAGGAATTCTTTGCACTACTTTTGCAACTTTTCTGTGTAAGTCCAAAATCATGGCAAAAGAAAAAAGTTAAAAGAAAAGCACGTAAAGAAAGTGGAAAGATAAAACCAAATTGGGAGAAGATATTTGTGAGACATAAGCAAGAAAAGTTTACCATCTAGAATATGTAAAAACTCTCAAGAGTTCTCAAGAAAGACAAACAACTCAATAGAAAAATGGCAACTTGTATGGCAACTTACAGAAACAGCCAAAAATGTACGGAAAGATGTCAAACCTCATCAGTAACCAGAAAAATGCAAACCCAAACCACAGTGAAAGTTCACTTTGTACTCATGGGATGAATGAGTATACATTAGTCAAAAATAAGTGTTGGTGAAGACGGAGCAACAGAAACTCCCATCCTCTGCAGATGCGATGTAAATTGGTGCCACGACTTTGGAAAACTGGCATTATTTAGTCGTGTTGACACTGTGAAGAAAGAATGTCACCTGCCAATTCAGTAAACAAAGGATGTTGTGGCCATAGAGCCATCAGCCACTGCAGCCCCCAACTGTGTGCCCTGAGGGGATTCAGGATGGAGAAAAACAGGATGCTGGCCCTGGATAATTAAGGTGCCTATCAAAGGAATGATTTCAATAAGCCCAGACTTTTGCATCTTCCCATATGTAGAGAAGCCCTGAAATCATTAACTTGAGATGTGTTTTTGTGACTAGCAGTAATCCTTGGATGTCCTACTGCATGTTTTTTCCTCAGCAAAAATTCCTATGTATTCTGGCTTCTCTTTGGAACAGTCCCTCAGAACTGAGAGGCTGTATCCCAGGCGTAAGTCCTCAGTAAGTCTGCTGAATAAAACATAATTCTCAGCTTTTAGGTTGTGCTTTTTTTTCTTTCAGTCGGCAACTCTATATGTCCTTTGTGTTCCAGCAATTCCATTGCTGGCTGTCTGTATAGCCTGGAAAGATTCCTGCCCACAAACACCAGGAGGCATGTCCAGAAAGAAGGGTCATAGCCACCCAAACAGGAAACATGGAGCTCTCTCCCGCTGGCACCTTTCTGGGATGCGAATCCAGAATCACTGCATTACAGGTGGGGAAACTGAGGCATGGAGAGGGGAAAGAGGCTGCCCCAAACACCATGTAGCCTCTCAGGGAAGGTCAGAGGAGAGGTCTGGTGTGGCCGGGGAAGGGAGTTGGGGAGAAGAGTAAAGGGGAAGAGGGGAACTCACCTGGTCTCAGACCTGGTCAGCTAGAGGCCAGAGCCAAAAGAATTCCACTGTATCCCTTCCATCTCAGCTAACATCCATGTTCCTGGAGCTTGGGGAGGGAACTCTGGGGTGGCCCCCGCTCCTTTGGTTCAGAAAGAGGCTCCTATGGGAGCAGCAAAGAAGCAGCTGCTCCTCCCTCCAGAGGGTCCTGGGCCCTCCAGGAACCCTTGGAGCATTGCTTACTTTCTCCCTAGAAAAGGCTCCAACAAGACAGGTTCACAAATATGAAGAAGGTTAGGGATCTCTGAGGCCCATTCACAAAACCAGCACCCCTCCCTAGCTCCCAAGTCACTTGGCCAGCAGATGGCACCAAGGCCACAGGGTTGTGACAGCATGGCTGCGATCCTGGGGGTCATTGGCTGCACAAAAGCCCAGCAGATTTGAAATTATGGGTCTTTTTTTTTTTTTTTTTGCTCAGAACCAGGTTTAATTCTTGGGGGAAGGGGGCCCTCCTGTCCCAGTGTCTGTGAGCAGAAAGAGCAACGGGGGATTTATTCCTCCCCTGCCTAGGACAGACACCCTCATTCAGGCCTTGATAGGGAGGGCCTCCAGGGTAAATGGTGCCTTCGAGATTTCCCAAATACACCCTCCTGATTGCATGGTGCCAGGAAGTGAGCAGTAGCACAGCCATATGTGGCAGAACTTTGAGACGTTCTGGCCTTTACGGTGAAAGCCTGGAGGCTGGGTAGCACCCCTAGTTGGGGGTGGGGTGGTGACAAACCTGATGGGTCAGGGCTGAGGTCAGCTTGTGGGAATTTCCGAGGCCAGGGTCTTCCCAGCTGAGGTCTCTGTGTCTGTGGGTAGTGTGGGCAACTTGTGTCCACACTGCTGGTTCTAGAACATCAGGTGTGTGTCCCCAGGGGACCAATGTGGCCACAGCCGCTTTCTCCACACCCTCCTTGACTTGCACAGGCCACTTGGGCAAAGGGCTAAGGGTTTCTAAAATCTGTGCCCCCCCCTCCTGACCACCCCATTACAGCAAGGAGGAAGCCGAGGCCCAAGAAGGGCAGAGCTTGCCCAAAGGCCCACCCGGCTTCTTTCTTCATCATTCTCCAGACCTTGTGAAAGCTTTTTGTTCCAACCGTCTTTTCAAGGAGGTGTGGGAGCCGTGGGGTCATTCAGGAGAAGTCAAGGGCCCCAGATGCCTGGGGTGCTGGCTGAGCAGGTAATTGCAGAGTGGAAATGCTCACCTGAATGGGATCTCTTGCCTCCTGCAAGACATTTCCCTGGAGTGTCCACTTCCTGCTCCTGCACCCCCCAGCCACCCTCCGGAGCCTCACCCACACCCTGCTCCAACCTCAGGCCCCAGGGTCGAGTCACAGGCTGGGTGGAGAAACCTCCTGCTGGACACCTGGAATCCTGCCCTCACCTTCTGCAGCTCAGCTCCCAGCAGCCGGGGGACCAGACACAGCCCCCACGCTGAAGGCAGAGCAGCACGGTGGATGACGCTACCTTGGGCTGGAATCCCAGAACCTCCACTTACCAGCTCTGGGTCGGGGTCCAGTTCGTAACATCCCAGTGCCTGAGTCTCCTCATCTGCAAAATCAGGTCTCCCGGTCAGAGCCTGGAGGGGTAAGAGCTCTGTGCTTCCTAATGGTCTCAGCTGCATCTCTGAGCCATCACTGCCCTAAATAAAAGCCACCTGAGCTTCCTCCACCCACATTAGCTTTAATCCTCTCACCATGCTTACAAGGTAAGAATTGTTATCTCTGATTTACAGATGAGGTACACAGAATCCCAGAGAGACTGGCCAAGAACCAGTGGGGAAGTGGCAGCGGTGGGATTTGAACCCAGGTCTGTGGAACCCTGAAGCTGAGGCAGGGCTCACACAGCTGTATTCTGAAGATGCTCTGGGTCAATTATCAAGCACAAGTTATTGAAGGATTTTTATGTGGCTATAACAGAGTTTGACCTTTGGAACTCATACTCTGTAAGGTCCACCTGTCAAAAAAAAAAAAAAAAAAAAATCCCACCAGAGCTCCCAACCCAAGTTCCTGGGCCTGATTACTGCCATCCAACCTCAAACCTTTGGACATGTCATAGAGTCTTATGGTTTGATGAGATTATAAAGGCTACATAGTCTGTCCCCACACCTCTCTATTGGATGCCTGAACCCTACATTTGTTGCAACATCATGTTGCAAGTAACAGAAAAGCCCATTCAAACTAGCTTAAATAGTAACATCCAGAGGCCCTCCACCTTCAGGCAAGGTGTGACCCAGAAGCTCAGTGATGTCATAAGGATCTGTTTTTCTCTCTTTCCTCTCTGCCTTCTGTGGTGCTGATCTCATCCTAAGAGGCCCACCTCACATCCTAAGATGTTTTCTTTGTCACATCTAGCCATGCTTCCTTGTTTATTTCCAAGAGGAAGGAAAGTGCCTAGTATTCCCACCAAAAGTTCTGAGATGTATTCTAAGTGGACCAGCTTCATCAATCACCAATGGTGGTGGAGAGATGGAAGGCATTGCTTGACTTAGACCAAGTCGAGTTTTCCTCTCCCAGAGCCATGCAGATCCTCAAAGGGGAATTGGGGCCTCATTGGAAGGGAGAAGGGGTAGGGCAAATGGATGCTGGAGAAGCCAGGCATCAAATGGTCCCTATAGTCTCCTACAATTTCCCTGCCAAGTGATCTTCTAGACTCAGTTCAGTGTCTCCCAGGCCACCTCTGCCATGCTGGACTCCAGCTATTATCAAGAGACCTTTCTTGGTTTTGTTTGTTTGTTTTGTTTTGTTTTTGTTTTGTTTTGTTTTGAGAACTTTCTTGTTGACATGCCTCCCCCTGGGAAGAACAATCGGGTCCTCTTGTTCGTGGCAGCCTCTCGGAGACAGAGCAGGGAATCAAGGTCTCCTTGTCAGTCCTCTCCTCCAGGGAAAGCTTCCCAGTTTCCCATCATTCTACACAGGACTCAGCTGTGTAACTTGGACACATTTCCTAACTTTTCAAGGCCTCATTTTCCTCATCTATCAATGCTGGGGACAACCTGAGCTTCTCAAACTGATGGGGAGCCATGTGATGGGGGTCTACAAAGTCCCTGAAAAACTACTTTACACATCTAAAGCCTTGATTTTACTGGAGGCTTTTTTTCTTCCAATGGAAATCTAAAACATTTTAATGTTAAAACAGTGTGTACAACTCAACAATATAAGGACAAATAACCCAATTAAAAATTGTTCAAAGGACTTGAATAGACATTTCTCCAAAGAAGATATACAAATGGACCATAAGCACATGGAAAGATACTCAACATCACTAGCTCTTAGGGAAATACAAATCAAAACCACAATGAAATATCACTTCATACCCACTAGGATGGCTATAATAAAAAAGAGAGACAATAAAAATCATTAAGATGTGGAATACCACAGATTGCTGGTGGGAATGTAAAACGGTACAGGCTCTTTGGAAAATACTTTGGCAATTCCTCACAAAATTTAAAACATAGAGTTACCATATGACCCAGAAATTCCATTCCTAGGTATAAGCCCAAGGTAACTGAAGATATATGTCCACATAAAAACTTGTATGTGAATATTCATAGTGGTATGATTCATAATAGCAAAAACGTGAAAACAACCCAAATGTCTATCAACTGATGAATGGATAAACAAATGTGATATATCCATATGATGAAATCTTATTCAGTCATAAAAAGGAATTAATCCACAACATGGATGAACATGAAGACATCATGCTAAGTGAACAAAACCAGACACCAAAGACCACATATTGCATGATTCCATTTATATGAATATCCAGAATAGCAGACCCATAAAGACAGAAAGTAGATTATTGGTTGCCAGGGGCAAAGGGGAGGGGAAAATGGGGAGTGACTGCTAATTGTCACAAGGTTTATTTTGGGGATGATGAAAATGTTGCGAATTGTACACTTTGAAAGGGTAAATTTTATGATATGTGAATTTTATCTCAATAAAAAGAGTGCCATTGAACTTAAAAAAATAGTTGCAGATGTGGAATAAAATGTAGACTCCATGTGGGTATTTAAAAAATATTTTTGCTGTTTTTGTAAAACAAAGTTGTTTATTGTAATTTTTTTTTCAAATAATAAAGAAAAGTTGAAAGAAGGAATCAAAATCCTTTGCCAGCTCCATACAGAGAAAAACTGTATGGATATTTGTTATTCATTATATTCATTATTAATATTTTAGTGAACATCCTTTCAGGCACCTTGCTAGTGATACTGTTATGGATATTGATCAGTGTACAATTTTCTGTACAAGGAACCCAACCTTACACTGCAGGCTGCATTGGTGAGTTTTCTTTGGTCTGTGCAAGCCCTCTCTCTGCTTTTTTTTTTTTTTTTCCAATCTCATTTCCTGCCCTCTCAACCATCATTCATTCTTACCTGTGCCTTGTGGGTGTTATGTTTGTCAGTTTGAAGGATGTATTCTGATGTATTCTCCATACATATATACGGAGAGGGAGAGATTGAGAGAGAGAGAGAGAGAGAGAGAGAGTTATTACACATCTCATTCTGTTTCTTTCCTTTGTTACCAAGCACCATCATGTGTTTAAGATTGATCCATCTGGTTGCTCTGTCACAGGACTTCTCAACCTCAGCATTAGTGACATTTGGGGCTGGACCACTCTTCCTTGTTGGGGCTGTCCTGTGCATTGTAGGGTGATTATCAGCATCCAGTGGCCTTTATCCACTAGATGTCAGTTGTGCCCTCTCCCCAGTTGTGACAATCAAAACTGTCTCCAGACATTGACAATTGTCCTGGGGGGTCAAGGGGCAAAGTCACCCCAGTGGAGAACCACTGCTTAACTGCTGCATAGAATTCTACAGTGAGCACCCACCATCCTTCCTTATTCACACTTCCTGTGATGGACACAAGACCAGCTGCAGCAGAACCCTCATTCTTCAGCTAAGAACCTGTGATGAACATAATCACCCACCAATAACTGGATCTGTATTCCAATAAGTAGTAGCAGTATTCCATGGGTGGACATAGCACAACTGCTCTAACAATCTGCTCTTAAAGCACATTTATTTATTTATTTATTTTTATTTTTTGCTGGGTTGGGTCTTCGTTGCTGCGTGCAGGCTTTCTCTAGTTGCAGAGAGCGGGGGCTACTCTTTGTTGCGGTGCACAGGCTTCTCACTGCGGTGGCTTCTCTTGTTGCAGAACATGGGCTCTACGCGTGCAGGCTTCAGTAGTTGTGGCTTGTGGGCTCTAGAGCACAGGCTCAGTAGTTGTGGCCCATAGGCTTAGTTGCTCTGCAGCATGTGGAATCTTCCCAGACCAGGGCTCGAACCCGTGTCCCCTGCATTGGCAGGCAGATTCTTAACCACTGCGCCACCAGGTAAATCCCTTGAAGCACATTTAGATTTTTTCTAATTTTTCACCATTATATGCCACGGCTGCATGGATTTTATGATGAGACTTGGGCCTTTGAAGACCTGTTGGGCCTGCCGAGGACTGTTCTGTGATCTGCCTTCTCTCCTCACTTCTGGCTCTGACCTTCTCAGCTCTACCCTTAGCTTTTGGGGGAAGTCATGATCTGCTCTGTGCCTTGGTTTCCCCACTGGTGGGCTTCAGTGGAAACACCCGATAGTTGCTCTCCTCCTCCCCACTTTCTGAGTCTCCTGCAGAACAGAAGCCCCGCAGCCAAGGAAGGGCTGGGAAGTTAACATGCAGACCCCAGTAACTGAGGGAGCCAAGGAAAATGGGAGCCCTCGGAGGAAGGGGAGGCCCTTGCTCTTCCTCTTGTGAGCTGCTGCCTGGGGTTGGTCGTGTCAGCAGCCAGGAATCCCTGCCCTGATCCTGTTGGGGACAGCCTCCCTGCTTTGCCAGCAGGGAATGGCCTGGGGGAAGTGGACAGCGAGGCTTTCCCTGGAGAAGTTGCTGCCATCACATCCATGAGGGGCTGTGAGCCATGCATTGTCAGATCTTATGATTTTTTCAAAGTCAGGCATCCAGAGTTTTAAGGGTTGACAATCAGTATTTTAAAATGTATGTAACACGGTAGGTGTCAGCCTGAGTGCAGCCTCAGATTGGACTGTCTCCTTGTGCTCTCAGCTGAGGAACTGTCACATAGAGAGTTCATGGATCCCAGACAGTTGTTTCAGAATCAAACCAGAACAGCCGGGCAGAGATGGCACAGAGTCCTGGACTATCAGAGGTGGCCTCCTCTTGGCACAGGTAGGGACACTGAGGCCAGAGTGAAGGGACTTGCCCAGCATCACACATGTCTCCTGCCCCCAGCTCAGGGCTGCCTCATTCCTAGGCCCTGACTATAACCCAATCCTACTTGCCTCTTAGTCACTGGTATTTTGGAACATTGGCTAATACTGGGTGCCTAGTGAAGGAAAGGAGAGGCCCCTTTCAGGAAGGCCCCAACCCTGCATGTCGTCAGCAGCCCTTGCGCAAGGCTGCCCGAGTAGCACCTAAAAGGGGCTGCAAGTGGCAGTGGATCAAAGAAGGGACAATGGCAGGGGCTTGGAGGGCATTGGTGCTGGTGGCAGGCTTGGCAGCAGCGGCCTGTGTGGCCCAGTGCAGTCTGAGCTATGAAGAGAGAGTCACCCAGGCCCTGCGGTTCTTCAACCAGGAGCGAAAAGGACAGCGACTCTTTGGCCTGCTGGAAGCCATCCCACCACCGCCTAGCTTGGTGAGTGTTGGGGGCTCAGGCCCAGGAAGCGGGTAACACTCTGCCTTATAGCAGCCTGTGAGGACAGCAGGCAGGAGAGAATGCCCCGCACAGGCATGAAGTGCTTGGTTGACATTAGCTGCTGTTGTTATTATAATGTTTCTCCCCTCAGAAGGTAAGACAAAGACCGTAATTTCTCTCGGGCCTGACAGCTGGCTAGCTGGTCAATTCTGGGCTTTGCCCAAGGATGAAATGTGGGGTCTCGGAGTCCAGCCTTCACTCAGGCCCTGGGCTTGTAGGAGTAAGCAGGGCTGTTTCAAAGGACAGACAGGAGCTGAACTGGTCTCACCAGCACCTCATCAGGGCCTTCCAGTGCCCCCTTCCCACCCCATTATCTCTCTCCTGGCAGCTGAGCATGTGAGGCAAGTATTCTAGTTCCTTTGTCACAGAAGAGGAAACTGAGGGGCAAAGATGGGAAGTGACCCCTCAAGGTGGTACAGCCATGAGGTGTTAGCCTCAGCTAGTTTCCAGAAGCCCTGCACACCTTAAATCTCTGCTCAGGCCACTTGAAGAGGCTGCCTCCTTTAGGTGGAAAGTGCAGACCTCAGCTAAGCCCCTTCCAACTTGGAACTGTGAACTCTCTCCTCCCTGCCTTTGTTCCCTCCTCTGTAAAAGGGAGATAGATGATCATGAGTCTTCTCTTGATTTTTTAGAACTCCAACACAACGATCCCGCTCAACTTCAGGATTAAAGAGACGGTGTGCGTTTTGCTCTGGCACCGCCGACAGCCCCGAGAATGTCCCTTCAGGCCGGGCGGGGTGAGTCTCCCATCCCCTGGCTCCCTGCCCCCGTGAGCAAGAGAAGGACCTCCCCTCTCTCCCTTCTCCTGGAGGCTGTATTTGCCTCCACCCTGCTCACCTCGCCAGGTGAGGTTTGACTATGGAAGCCATTTTTTTTTTTAATTTTTTTTATTTATTTATTTTTGTCTGCGATGGGTCTTCGTCGGTGCGCGCTGGCTTGCGGGGGCTACTCTTCACTGCAGTGCGCGGGCTTCTCATTGCGGTGGCTTCTCTTGTGGTGGAGCACGGGCTCTAGGCGCGCGGGCTTCAGTAGTTGTGGCACACGGGCTTAGTTGCATCCGTGGCATGTGGGATCTTCCCGGACCAGGGCTCGAACCAGTGTGCCCTGCAGTGGCAGGCGGATTCTCAACCACTGCGCCACCAGGGAAGCCCGGAAGCCATTTTAAAAATTGGGTTTTTCCTTATTGGTTTTTCTTACTACATGTAAATTATCAATCCTTATTAGAAAAACAATACATGCTAAAGAAATGACTAAATATTAAAAGAGAAAGAAGGGGACCGTAATGCACCTAGTGATAACTGTTTTTCTAAAATTAGGAAAATAATATTTTATTATAGCAAATTAACAAAATGTGGAGAAGCAAACTACAAACAAACAAACAAAAAACCTCCCTGCAACCCCACTACCCAGGAGGAGACAACATTAACCGTTGGTGTATCATCTTCTGTATCTTTTTTATGTACACACGCGTGTTTGTTTTTTTTTTTTTTAATATTTATTTATTTATTTATTTGGCTGTGTTGGATCTTCGTTTCTGTGCGAGGGCTTTTTCCAGTTGCGGCAAGCGGGAGCCACTCTTCATCGCGGTGCACGGGCCTCTCACCATTGCGGCCCCTCCTGTTGCAGAGCACAGGCTCCAGACGTGCAGGCTCAGTAGTTGTGGCTCACGGGCCCAGTTGCTCCGCGGCATGTGGGATCTTCCCAGACCAGGGCTCGAACCCGTGTCCCCTGCATTGGCAGGCAGATTCTCAACCACTGCGCCACCAGGGAAGCCCCACACGCGTGTTTTAAACAAATATAGCTTCCTCTGAGGCTAATTTATGGAGGCCTTTTCCCATTTAATATAACTTGCATGAAAGTCCTTAATTTTACTGGGCGTTCACGGAGCCCGCCCGGGTCCCCCCAGCGATCACTGCTCCCGCCTGGCTCTGGGGGGAGGGTTAGGGAGGGCGCCGGCTTCGGGAGCCGGGGTACCTGGGCGAGGACGCCGGCCACTGCGCCCCTGTGCTCACTGACCCGCAGGAGGAGCGGAACTGCACGGGCATCTTCTCCATGCTGCAGCACATCCGTCTTCTGTTCCTCAACTGCCCCGGGGACCTGGACCACGAGCGCGAGCTCAAGCCGGAGGTGAGCCCCTGCGCCCGCACTGGCCCCAGTCTGTTTCCGTCGCGGGTGGCGCTCTGCCCGGTGACCGCCGATGACCGAGGGGCCCTCACCCGGGCCACTGACTTCGGCGCGTGGGGCCTCAGTTTCCTCCTCTGGAAACCGGGCCGATCGAGCCCTTCTAAACGCAAGTCGTCGGGAGGGGAAAGGCTTGTGGAGTGCGAGGCGCGGTTGGACCTTGATGACTGCTAGTCGTTTGGCAGGAGGGGAGGGGAGGAGAGACTGGTGGTCGAGGCTAAGGGGCGTCCTGGGGGTGAGAGGGAGCTCAGACTTCTCAGGACACTGGCTCTGCTCTGGGCCCTGAGCTCTGGGAACCCTTCTCCACATCCCACATTTGGAAAAACTGAAGCCGGAGGTGCAGCCTCTTAGTAAGTGAGTGGAATAGCCAGAGTGGAAGTGAGCTGCAGAGTTCAGGCCTTCCCAGGCCCTCTGGGCTCCGAGGGGAAGGGCCTCACTGGGGACCACCTCCAGCCCCATCACCAACGTCACTGCCGGTGCCTCACACTCATCCCCACCTGGAGAGAGGGGCCACAGGCAGGACAGGAAAGGGGGCCAATCAATGAGGGTGATCACGTCTGCATCACTTCTGTAGGTCCGCCGGGTGAGGCGTTCTGCTGGGTCCCCTGGAGCGGACACTCCAGGAACTGAGAGCTCCCAACTGCCACCTGCAGTCAGGGACCTGTACGAGAAAGCCAAGTACGACATCATCACCAACATACTGAGGAATTTCTAGGGCTGCAGAAGGGAAGGGATGCCCTGCAACCCCACCACAACCTCTTACTCCCACCCATTCTCTTCCTCTGCTGCCCTCAGCACTCCCTTTCCTGCAGTCTGAGCCCACCCATCCTCCTCTGCATTTGCATGCCTGCTTCCCTCTGTCTGGAATTCCTGCCCATCCTGTGTCTGTAGATCCTGCTCATCTCTTAAGGCACAGCTCCGAAGTCACCTCCTCCAGGAAGCCTCTCTGCTCTTCCCTGGGCAGCAGAAGTGTCCTTCCCTCATCTGTGCCTTCATGATCCTCAAACCACGCTGGCATTACCTGCTGTGTCCCAGGCTACGTAGCACTGTATTTACTCACAGCTGAGCCCTCCTCAGCCAGCTGCAGGTGGCTGGGGAATGACTATCTCAGCAAAGTGCTCCTGAATCCTGGGAGGGCAGTTCCTTCTGTGCAGGACCTTGAGCGCCCCTGTTCCCTGCCCAGTCACTGTGACAACTAAATGTCCCTTCATATATCCAGGTACCTCCAAGAGGGGGTCAGTCCACTCTCTGGTGAGAGCCACAGGAGAGAAACTCAATAAAACGTTTCTAAAATAAATGATTACGTGAATGTGAATGAATAGGGTGTTAGAGCTGGGCCAGCTGGACTTGGGGTGAGGAGACAAATGAGACAGGTCCTGGGGGTGATTCCACTGTGCATCATGGGAACACAGACTCCCTGAGGTCAGGGCAGGGACAATGAAGAGAAACACGGGTTGGGGGGGCATCCGAGGGCTGCCCTGGAAGCTCAGGAAGGCAGAGTAATCTGCCCCCAGCCTCCTCAACCACCGTTCATTCCTTTATGCTACCTTTATGCTTCCTTCTTTATCTAAGCTCCAGCCAGAACCTCTCCCTGAACCCCAGACTTGCATTTCAGATTGCCTCCTGGATGTCTCCCCATGGATGTCCAAGGTGTGCCACACACTCAGTATCTTCCCTCCAAACCACCCTTCCTACAGCCCACCCCAGCCCAGCTGATGGCAGCCTCCATCCAAGCACCTGAGCATCTGGCTCTCCGCTGTCTTTCACAGCCACATCTGGTCCACCAGCAAACCTTGGCCTTGGTTGCTGCTGCATCCAGCCCTGAGAACAGGGCCTGACACACTGTAGCTGCTCAGTAAATACTTGTTGAATGGATGAATGCCCTTTTCTTCTCACTAGTAGGCTCCTTTTTCAAGAGTCTTTGCTACAGAAATATCTGTGGGAAACTCTCATTTGAGGGGCCATGGTGTAGAGCCCCTTGGGGAAATGGGTTTTTTAGTAATTATCCCAGGAAAGCCAAGGACTCCTCTCCATTAATGATAATAATAGTCATGATTTATGAATGCCACTTCCCATACAGTGAATGGGAATACACTTGCAGGTCTCAGAACTGCGTTGCAAGCTGCATGCATCACCTGCAACTTTTAGTGAGAAAACTAAGCCTCAAGGAAATTGGTTAACTTGCCCATAGTCCACACTCCAACTCCCTTGCCACCTAAATCTCAGGTAGCCCCACTGGTGGGCAAGAGTGGGTGGGGGATGCTGCAGGGAGCGACCCTGGGGTGGGACATGGGCAGGTTTGGGCTGAGCAGGATAAACTAGACCCCAGACCCTCTCCCCATGGTGGGACAATGATGTTCAGCTGGAGAAGGCCACGTCTAGCTCCTGCAGAGAGCAGAAGGCAGCAGCACAGAAGGCAGCAGCACCGCAGGCACACCACCACATATCACTCCCTTGCCTGACCCCCACCCCAAAAGAGTACTTCCAGGCCTCATCCAGGTCTTCTGGGGGGTCCTGGACACTAATGGGCTGAGCAACTTCTCCCAGGAAGCTCAAGGCTCATTTATGGTGGTCAATGCCACATTACACAAGGCCCATCATGCTGTACCCCGCAAGAGAGGCAGGCCTATAGGATCAGCCACAAGGCTCTGCTGGGGCCACTCTGCTGTATTCTCATAGCCCAGACACTATCAGGCCCTGAGATAGTATCAAGGCTCCAAATACAGCTCAGCCTCTTGGCCTTGGCAGCTTCTGAAAGTCTTCAGGCCCACAGAAGCAAGACTGAGAAGGAAAAATTCACTGGGGGTTGGGGGTGGGAACATGATGGGTGAACAGACCTCTAGGGCAACATCTAAATGGCTGCAGGAATCAAATTTCATTCCTCATACATACAGGTACAATGTGAGTTTTATTTTTAAAAGAAAAAATGACTTCACAGTCATTTTATGGCCTATTTTACAACCAGCTTATTCTCACTTAACCTGTCAGCTAACACACTTCAGTCACTATCGACTCACCCCATGTTTTTTTCTGTCCAATTCTCCATTGGGTGGTTAGACCTCCATTTATTTAAGTCACTCCTGCTGTCGAAGTTGTTTCCATTTTGTTTTGCTTTGAAATTGTTGTAAACAATGCTGAGATGAAAATAAGTTCCTAGAATGGAAATGGCATCAAATTGTATGACCATATTAAGAATTTAGGGGCTTCCCTGGTGGTGCAGTGGTTAAGAATCCGCCTGCCAATGCAGGGGACATGGGTTCAAGCCCTGGTCCGGGAAGATCCCACATGCCGCGGAGCAACTAAGCCCGTGCACCACAACGACTGAGTCTGTGCTCTAGAGCCTGCGAGCCACAACTACTGAGCCCGTGTGCCACAACTACTGAAGCCCATGAGCCTAGAGCCCATGCTCTGCAACAACAGAAGCCACCGCAATGAGAAGCCCAAGCACTGCAACGAAGAGTAGCCCCCGCTCGCCACAACTAGAGAAAGCCCGTGTGCAGCAATGAAGACCCAAGGCAGCCAAAAATAAATAAATAAATTAATTAATTAATTTAAAAAAAAAGAATTTAACGTATTGCTAAATTACTATCTAGAATTATAGACAGTAGTTTAGCAATATTGCTCTTCTGGCAGTTTTATTTATGCTGCTGGGAAATAGGGAATTGCCTGAGTACCCAATAGGGGAATGGTTAAGTAATTTGTATTATATTCACTGGATTGAATATTGTATAGGCTTTAAGATAAATTTGAAGACAATGTTATATCAAAGAAAATGCTTGTGTTAGACTGCAGAAAGCCTGATTAAAGAAAACAGGGACAGAAGGCAAAAAGAGCTCAAGTTACATGAAAGGGGACAGCCATAGATACAGGAGTGACAGAATTTAAGAGCTTATGACTACTTACAACTCCACAGAGAATATGAAAACCTGGAGGAAATGAATGCTTTCTTAGCTAAACATGATTTATCGACATTGACTCAGGACCTGAAGGGGAATATGTGAAAAGGCCAATTTTCTCAGAAGAGTCTGGAGAGGTGATTAGAGTTCCAGGACCAGATGGTCCACAGCTGAGATTTATCTAGTCTTTAGAGTGGGGCTTCTCAATGTACATAACAGTCATCTGAGGAGTCTCATTAAACTATAGACTCCAGCCCAGTAGGCCTGGCGGGGGCCCCAGGAATCTGTTTTTGTAACTACCTTCCAGGGGGTGCTGACGCTGCTGACCCATGAACCGCACTTGCAGTACGGAGGCTTCAAAGGACATATAATTCCAAAGTTATTTAAACTTTGTTAATAGTTTATATAAAATACACATAAAATTATATATCTATGTATAAGTTATTTAATTCAAAATCAAGGAAAAAGATGGAAAGCTCCTCAATTCATTTTCTTTGTCTCATAATACACTTAACAGTAGAACCTAGGACTTCCCTGGCGGTGCAGTGGTTAAGAATCCGCCTGCCAATGCAGGGGACTCGGGTTTGAGCCCTGGTCTGGGAAGATCCCACATGCCGTGGAGCAACTAAGCCCATGAGCCACAACTACTGAGCCTGCGCTCTAGAGCCAGTGAGCCACAACTACTGAGCCTGTGTGCCACAACTACTGAAGCCCGCACACCTAGAGCCCAGGCTCCGCAACAAGAGAAGCCACTGCAATGAGAAGCCCGCGCACCTTAATGAAAACCCAATGCCTCCAATAAATAGATAAATAAATAAATAAATATATTTTAAAAAAATAGTAGAACCTAAAGATAGTATAGGGGGTGTGGCCAAGATGGTAGCCTAGGAAGACCCTGAGCTCACCTCCTCCCACAGGCGCACCAAAACTACAACCATTTATAGAACAGCTATCTATGAGAATGTCCTGAAGACCAGCAGAAAATATTTTCCACAACTAAAGATACAAAGAAGGAACCACAATGAGATGGGGAGGAGGGGTGGAGATGTGATATAAGTCAAGACCCACACCCTCGGATAGGCAACAAACAAACAGGAGGATAATCACCACTGCAAAGTTTCTCCCCAAGAAGCAAGGGGTCTAAGCCCCACATCAGGCTCCTGAGCCTAGGGGTCCTGCACCAGAAAGGTGAGCCCCCAAAACATCTGGCTTTGAAGGCCAGCAGGGCTTGCATTCAGAAGAGCTGGGGGGCTGTAGGAAACAGACTCTGTTCTTAAAGGGCATGTGCAAAATCTCACATGATCCAGTGTAGAGGCAGTAATTCGAAAGGAGCCTGAGTCAGACCTACTTGCTACTTGCTCATCATTTTTTTTTTGGCCATGCCACACAGCTTGCGGGGATTTAGTTCCCCAACCAGGGATCAAACCCAGGCCCTCGGCAGTGAAAGCATGGAATCCTAACCACTGGACCACCAGGGAATTCCCACTTGCTTATCTTAGAAAGTCTCCTGGAGAGGCAGGAGGCAACTGGGACTCCCCCTGGGGACATAGATGCTGGCTGGAACCATTTTGGGGAGCTCATTCTACCATGAGAACACTGGTGCTGGCAAGTACCATTTTGGAGTCCTCCCTCTAGTTTACTAGTGCCAGGGCTAACCTGCCCACCAGTAGGCTGGGACCAGCCCCAGTCAGCACCAGTGCAGCCAGCCACACCAGGACCTGGCCTTGTCCACCAAAGATTGGTAGCCACCACACAAGGCAAGGTCTGGCAGCCAGTGGGGGTAGGGGCCAGCCTGACCTACCAGCACGCCCACAGTAGTCGGGTCAACCACAACAGAACAGCCCACATAGGGGGCATCCCTAGAGTATACAGCTCTGGTGACCAGAGGGAAGTGTGTTACTGGGCCCCTTAGGATGTCTCCTACACAAGGCCACTTCTTCAAGATCAAAAACAAAACCAACCTACCTAATACATAGAAATAAATACAAAGAATTAGGCAAAATGAGGAGACAGAGGAATATATTCCAAATGAAGGAACTAGACAAAACACCAGAAGAAAAACACAGTGAAGAAGAGTTCAAGGTAATGATCATAAAGATGCAGAATGTACTCGGGAGAAGAATGGATGAACACAGTGAGAAGTTTAGTAAAGAGTTAGAAAATATAGAGAAGAACCGAAAAGAGCTGAAGGATATAATAACTGAAATAAAAAATACACTAGAAGGAATCAACAGTAAATTAGATGTTACAGAGGAATGAATCAGTTAACTGGAAGACAGAGTAGTGGAAATCACCCAAGCCAAACCGAAAAAAGAAAAAAAGATTAAAAAAAATGAGGATAGTTTAAGAGACTTCTGGGACAACATCAAGCATACTAACATTTGCATTATAGGGGTCCTGGAAGGAGAAAAGAGAAAGGGGCAGAGAACTTATTTGAAGAAATAATAGCTGAAAACTTCCCTAACCTGGGGGAAAAAAAAGACATCCAAGTCAAGGAAGCACAGAGAGTCCCAAACAAGATGAACCCAAAGAGGTCCACACCAAGCACATTATAATTAAAATTGCACAAATTGAAGATAGAGAATCTTAAAAGCAGCAAGGGAAAAGCAACTAGTTACCTACAAGGGAACTCCCATATGACTATGAGCTGACATTTCAGCAGAAACTTTGCAGGCCAGAGGTAGTGGCATGATATATTCAAAGCAATGAAAGGAAAAAAACCTACAACCACTCTACTCAACAAGGCTATCATTCACATTTGAGAGATACAGAGTTTCACAGAGAAGCAAAAGCCAAAAGAATTCAGCACCACTAAATAGGCTTTACAAGAAATGTTAAAAGGACTTTGCTAAATGGAAAAGACCACAGCTAGAAATATGAAAATTAGGAAAGGAAAAATCTTATTGGTAAAGGCAAACATACAGTAAAGGTAGTAGATCCCACTCATAAAGCTAGTAGGAAGCCTAAAAGACAAAAGTAGTAAAATCATCTATATGTGCAATGAATAGTTAAGGAATACACAAAAATATGTAAAATATGATGTCAAAAACATTAATGTGTGGGGTGGGTAGTAAGAATTGCATTTTTAGGTTGTTAGAATGCATTTGAACTTAAGAGATCATCAACTTAAAATAGCTATACATATAAAAAATAACCACATATACATATAAAATAACCACATATAAAAAATAACCATATATATATAAAATAACCATATATATGTTGTTACATATGAACCTCATGGTAACCACAAACCAAAATTTATAATAAATACACACACACAAAAAGAGAAAGGAATCCAAACATAACCCTAAAGACAGTCATCTAATCACAAGGGAAGAGAGCAAAAGAAGAAGAAAGGAAACAAAAAGAACTACAAAAACAACCAGAAAACAATGAACAAATTGCAGTAAGTACATACCTATCAATAATTACTTTATATGGCATGTATGGCCTTCAATAAATAAATGCAAATGATGTAATTGAAAAAAATTACTATAAATGTAAATGGACTAAATGCTCCAATCAAAAGACAAAGAGTGGCTAAACGGATACAAAAACAAAACCCATATATATGCTGCCTACAAGAGACTCATTTCAGATTTAAAGACACACATAGACTGAAATTTAGAGGACAGAAAAAGGTATTTTATGCAAATGGAAATCAAAAAGAAAGCCTGGGTAGCAATACTTATATCAGACAAAATAGACTTTAAAACAAAGACTGTAACAAGAGATAAAGGACATTATATAATGATAAAGAAATTGATCCAACAAGAAGATATAACAATTATAAATATATATGCACTCAATCAAGGAGCACCTAAATACATAAAGCAAATATTAACATAAAGGGTGAAATTGACATTAACACAATAATAGTAGGGAACTTTAATACCCCATTTACATCAATGGACAGATCATCCAGATGGGAAATCAATAAGGAAATACTGGCCTTAAATGACACAATAGATCAGGTGAACTTGATAGACATATATAGACTATTCCACCAAAAGCAGCAGAATACACATTCTTTTCAAGTGCACATGGAACACTCTCCAGGACAGATCACATGCAAGGCCACAAAACAAGTCTAAATAAATTTAAGAAGATTCAAATCATATCAAGCATCTTTCCCGATCACAACAGTATGAGACTAGAAATAACTACAAGAAAAAAACTGCAAAAAACACAAAAACGTTGAGGTTAACCAATATGCTATTAAACAACCAATGGGTCACTGAAGAAATCAAAGAGGAAATCAAAAAAAGTACCTGGAGACAAATGAAAATGGAAACACATGATCTACAATCTATGGGATGCAGCAAAAGAAGTTCTAAGAGGGAAGTTTAACAGCAATACAAGCCCACTTCAGGAAACAAGAAAAATCTCAAATAAACAATCTAACCTTACACCTAAAGGAACTATAAAAAGAACAAACAAAACCCAAAGTTAGTAGAAGGAAAGAAATAATAAATATCAGACCAGAAATAAATGAAATAGAGACTGAAAAAAAAACAACAGAAAAGACCAATGAAACTAAGAGCTGGTTCTTTGAAAAGATAAGCAAAATTGATAAACCTTTAGCCAGACTCATCAAGAGAAGGCCTAGGGCTTCCCTGGCGGCGCAGTGGTTGAGAATCCGCCTGCCAATGCAGGGGACACGGGTTCGAGCCCTGGTCTGGGAAGATCCCACATGCCGCGGAGCAACTGGGCCCGTGAGCCACAACTGCTGAGCCTGCGCGTCTGGAGCCTGTGCTCCGCAACAAGAGAGGCCGCGACAGTGAGAGGCCCGCGCACCGCGATGAAGAGTGGCCCCCGCTTGCCGCAACTAGAGAAAGCCCTCGCGCAGAAACGAAGACCCAACACAGCCAAAAAATTAAAAATAATTAATTAATTAAAAAAAAAAAAAAAAAAGAGAAGGCCTAGATAAATAAAATCAGAAATGAAAGAGGCAAAGTTACAACCGACACCACAGAAATACAAAGGATTATAAGAGATCACTATGAACAATTATATGCCAATAAAATGGATAACATAGAAGAAATGGATAAATTCTTAGAAATGTACACTCTCCTAAGACTGAGGAAGAAATAGAAATATAGGGACTTCCCTGGCCCTGGTGGTCCAGTGGTAAAGAATCTGCCTTACAACACAGGGGACACGGGTTCGATCCCTGGTCTGGGAACTAAGATCACACATGCCGCAGGGCAACTAAGCACGCACACCACAACTACTTGCACCTCAACTAGAGCCTGCGTGCTGCAAACTACAGAGCCCACATGTTCTGGAGCCCGCGCGCCACAACTAGAGAGAGAAAACCCACACACCACAACGAGAAGCCCGCGCACCACAACAAAGATCCCGCATGCCTCAACGAAGATCCCATGTGCCGCAACTAAGACCTGACACAGCCAAATAAAATAAATAAATAATAAAATAAATCTTTTAAAAAAAAGAAATAGAAATATGAATGGACCAATTATCAGTAGTGAAATTGAATAATAAGAATAAAAAAAAACCTCTCAACAAACAAAAGTCCAAGACCAGATGGCTTCATAGGTGAATTCTACAAAACATTAAAAAAAAAAATTTGGCTGCACTATGCAGCATGCATGATCTTAGTTCCCCAACCAGGGGTCAAACCTGGGTCCCGGCAGTGAAAGCGCCAAGTCCTAACCACTGGACCACCAGGGAATTCCCTACAAAACATTTAAAGAAGAGTTAACACCTGTTCTTCTCAAACTATTCCAAAAAATTAAAGAATGCTTCTGAACTCATTCTAAAAAGACTGATGCCAAAACCAAACAAAGACATCACAAAAAAAGAAAATTACAGGCCAATATCACTGAGGAACATTGATGCGAAAATCCTGAACAAAATATTAGCAAACAGAATCCAACAATAAAATATCATACATCATGATCAAGTGGGACATATCCCAGGGATTCAAAGATGATTCAATATCAACAAATCAATCAATGTGATAGACAACATTAATGAACTGAAGAAAAAAATCGTATGATCATCTCAATAGATGCAGAAAAAGCTTTTGACAAGTTCAACATCCATTTATGATTTAAAAAAACTCTCAGGCGTTTGGGATTAGTAGATGCAAACTATTATATATAGGGTAGATAAACAACAAGATCCTACTGTATAGCACAGGGAACTGTAATTAATATCCTGTGATAAACCATAATGGAAAAGAATATATATGTGTATAACTGAACTGCTTTGCTGTACAGCATAAATTAACACAACACTGTAAATCAACTGTACTTCAATAAAATAAAAAAGAAAAAAACTCTCAACAAAGTGTGTATAGAGGGAATATACCTCAACATAATAAAGGCTGTATATGACAAACCTACAGGCAACATCATATTCAATGTTGAAAGTCTGAAAACATTTCCTCCAAGATCAGGAACAAGACAAGGATGCCCACTCTTGCCACTTTTATTCAATATAGTGCTGGAAGTCCTATAGTTCAATATAGTGCTGGAGGGAAGGAGGGAGGAAAAGAGAGAGGGAGGGAGGGAGGGAAGGAAGGAAGGAAGGAAGGAAGGAAGGAAGGAAGGAAGGAATGGAGAGGGGTAGGGAAGGAAGGAGGGAGGCAGGAAAAAGAAAAGAAAAAGGAAAGAGGAAGGAAGGAAGGGAGGGAGGGAGGGAGGAAGGAAGAAAAGGAATCCAAATTGGAAAGGAAGAAGTGAAACTGTCACTGTATGCAGATGACAACATTTTCTGTACTTCATATAGAAAATCCTGAAGATGCCACCAAAAAACTATTAGAACTAATACCTGATTTCAGTAAAGTGCAGGGTACAGAATTAATATACAGTAATCTGTTGCATTTCTATACACTAACAGTGAACTATCAGAAAGAGAAGTTAAGAAAACAATCCCATTTACAATTGCATCAAAAATATTATACCATGCTCATGGATTAGAAGAATTAATATTGTTAAAATGAACATACCCAAGGTAATCTACAGATTCAATGCAATCCCTATCAAAATACCAAGGGCGTTTTTCACAGAACTAGAACAATTTATTCTAAAATTTGTATGGAAACACGAAGGACCCCAAATAGCCAAAACAGTCTTGAGAAAGAAGAATAAAGCTGAAGGTATCACATGCCCTCATTTCAAACTATACTACAGAGCTACAGTAATCAAAACTGTATGGTACTGGCATAAAAACAGACATATAGATCAATGGAACAGAACAGAGATCCCAGAAATGAACCTACACTTATTTGGTCAATTAATCTATGACAAAAGAGGCGAGAATATACAATGGGGAAAAGACAGCTTCTTCAATAAACGGTGTTGGGAAAACTGGACAGCTACCTGCAAAACAACTGAACTAGACAACTTTGCATACCATATACAAAAATAAACTCAAAATGGATTAAATACTTAAATGGAAGACTTGAAACCATAAAACTCCTAGAAGAAAACATAGGCAGTAAGTTCTAAACTGGCAGTTCAATTCAGTGGGGAAAGGGTGGATTTTTTAATAAATGAGGCAGGCCTAACTGGTTCACCATCTGGAGGAAAAAATACAGTATCTGCTAAAAATTCTAGCTAGATTAAAGACTCACATGTAAAAAAATAAAACAATAACTTCTTTCAAGAAAACCCAATGGCCAACATATGGAAACAAAGAAACAACCAGCTGAGAAATGACTGAATAAATGATGGGGCATATACACCCTGGGACATGACACAGCCTTCAAAAATGGATTAGAGCTTCAGCAGAAGGTGTGGGGAAAAGAAGTCTCCAAAAATTATGTACAATGGAATCCATCTTCTGTAAAACAGAAACTCCCAAATATGGACCTGCAGATACATATAGATGCTTTATATTGGTGTAGCGAAAACAGAGAAAAAAATACCCCAGGGTATTAACGTGGGTTATTGTGGGGGAGCTACTGATACAAGAGGTAGGAGAATGAAGGGTGGAGTCAGCAAAAAAGGAAAAGAAAAAAGTGGGAGCTGCACTTTAGCAAGGATGACTATGAGGCACACTTCTGAATTTATATGAAATAGGAGGGGTATGTATGAGGTGAGCACATGCATAAAGGAATTAAACATTTCAAAACTGTGATAATCTTGTAGCCCATGTAACATCGAGGAAAGTGTTTGTGTCAAAAGACAAAAGCAGGATTCTGAAATTAACCCACATGGAGGACACACCTGACTATAGCAAAGGAGCTGCTAAGCTGGGGTTGTCCCCACGTGATGGAGACCACAATGCCCTTGAAGTCCACAGGTTGCCTTACCATCTCGGCCTGAACTGCACCCCAGGATCTGGAGCCCCAGAGGAGACAGCAGACCTTGGGGATTCAGAAGCCACAGTGGAAAATCAGTGTCCGACTGTTTTTCTTTTTGTTTTTTTTTTTAAACAGCTTTATTGAGCTATAATTGACATACAATAACTTGCACATATTCAAAGTATACATTTTGGTAAGTCTGACATAGTATACATCTGTGAAACCATCACCACAGACAGTGCACATATCCACCATCCTCCAAAGTTTCCTCACACTCCTTTATATCCCGACTCCTCCCCAATACCCTCCTCACCAATCCTGCTGTCCTCAGGCAACCAGTGATCTACTTTCTGTTGCTACAGATTAGTTTTCATTTTCCAGAGTTTTATATAAATGGAATCTTCTATAGACTGGAGGTTTTTGTTCCCTCAAAATTCACACGTTGAAATCCTAACCTCTAAAGTAAGGAGGGGAGGGCGTTTGGGAGGTGATTAGGTCATGAGGGCACAGCCCTCACAAATGGGATCAGTGTCCTTATAAAAGAGACTACGGAGAGCTCCCTTGTCATGCCCATCATGTGAGGACACACAGCAAAAAGACAGCTGTTTGTGAACCAGGAGGCGGGACCTCACTAGACACTGAATCTGCTGGTCCCTTGATCTTGGACTTCCCATCCTTCAGAACTGTGAGAAATAAATTTCTGTTGTTTATAAGCCACCCAGTCTTTGGTATTTTATTACAGCAGCCTGAACAGACCAAGACAGCGCATACAGCATATACTCCTTTTTTGTCTGGCTCTTTCACTAAGTATCATTATTTTGAGATTTATTCATGTGGTATCAATACATCAGTCATTCCTTTTATTGCCAAGTATGGATGTATCACAATTTGTTATCTGTTTTATCTATTTTCTCTGCCACTTACTGAGTGGCCTTGAGTAGGTCTCCTTCCCACTCAGCCTTTATTTGCACATCTGTAAAATGGGGATGTCCCTGCTATCTCTTCAATCAGGCTGTTGGGAGGATCTGACAAGACTTGATATGCAATGCTCTATAAAGAACCAAAGAGGGACTTCCCTGGTGGCACAGTGGTTGAGAATCCGCTTGCCAGTGCGGGGGACACGGGTTCGAGCCCTGGTCCGGGAGGATCCCACGTGCCACAGAGCAACTAAGTCCGTGCACCACAACTACTGAGCCTGCACTCTAGTGCCTGCGAGCCACAACTACTGAAGTCCGCGCGCCTAGAGCCTGTGCTCCACAACAAGAGAAGCCCCCACTTGCCGCAACTAGAGAAAGCCCGCGCACGGCAACAAAGACCCAATGCAGTCAAAAACAAATAAATTTAAAAAAAAAGAACCAAGGAGAGCTCTGTTTGGGATGGAGGGGGCCACACATCTTATCTGCTAAGGCAACTGTGTCTGAACTTCCCCCCAAACCATCCCAAGAAGAGAACAGGCCCTGAAGCCCTGGAGAGCCACTGGAGGGGTATGAACAGAAGAGTGACACAATTTTGGTTTACAACTTTACAATTTCACTCTGGCTGCTCTGTTGCCTACAGACTGCAGAGTGCACAAGGGTGGAAGCGGGGGCACAAGGGTGGAAGCAGGGACACCACTTAGGAGGCCACTGTAGTGATCCAGGTTCTAAGGGATATGCTGACGGTGTGGACTAGGATGGAAGCAGAGGATAGAATTGGATTGGAAATAGAGTCAACAGAACTAGGTCATGGCTTAGCTGATGGAGATGATGATGATGAGTAACCTTCACCCCTTCCCCCCTCTAAAACCCAACACTGGGTTCCTGACTAAGCCACTGAGAAGATGAGCGATACACTATGAGGATGGGGAAAACTAAGGGCTGACCAGGTTTGAGGTTCCACTTTGGACACGGTCATACTGGGACATAACCAAGTGCATATGTGAATCTGTGCTGGCCCAGAGATAAGACTCCAGATGCCTTCCTCACATATGGGAAAGGGCAGTATCAGCTAGGGAGAGCTCACTCTGAGTTCTGAGGCCTTTTTATATTTGGAAGTTAGAAAGAGGTGGAAGTGGGCAGTACCAGAGTGGAGAGAAGAGATGATCTCTGAGACAAGAAGAGGTGAGCATCTCCAGACAAGGGAGAGAGGGAAAATGAGGGGCTTGTAAGTGCACAGACCAGGCCCACTCTGGTAATATCAATCTCTGTTAATGGGGTAAGAATATCCCTAACCACAAGAATCCAACCTTCTAAGAGAAGTGGGTGCCCACCCTCAGGAGGCCCCCAGGCAAGTGAAAAAATTGAATTAGAAATTTAAAATCATCCTTCAAATAACAGGCCCAGATGGCTTCACTGGTGAATTGTATCAAATATTTTAAAAAATAATACTAATTCTTCACAAACTCTTAGAGAAATAAGTAGGAAACACTTCACTCATTCTATAAGGCCAGTATCAAAGGCCAAAGACATCACAAGAAAAGAGAACTACAGAAAATAGCTCTAGTGAGCACAGATGCAAAGGCTTTTAAAAAATCAGCAAACCATCCAGCAACATAAAAAGGATTATACACCATTACTAAGTGAGATTTATCCCAGGGATTCAATGTTGGGTCAACATTTTGAAAATCAATTAATGTTATATACATATTAACAGCTTAAAGGACAAAAACCACATGATGATCTCAATAGGTGCAGGAAAAGCATTTGATAAAACCTAACACCCATTCATGACAAAAACTTCTTCAACTTGAAAAAAGTCATTGATAAAAAATCCACAGCTTGGGCTTCCCTGGTGGCGCAGTGGTTGAGAATCTGCCTGCCAATGCAGGGGACACGGGTTCGAGCCCTGGTCTGGGAAGATCCCACATGCCGCGGAGCAACTAGGCCCGTGAGCCACAACTACTGAGCCTGTGCGTCTGGAGCCTGTGCTCCACAACAAGAGAGGCCGTGACAGTGAGAGGCCCGCGCACCGCAATGAAGAGTGGCCCCCGCTGGCCGCAACTAGAGAAAGCCCTCGCACAGAAACGAAGACCCAACACATCCAAAAATAAATAAATAAATTAATTTAAAAAAATCCACAGCTTAACTGGAGGTTCTTTCTTTTTTTTTTTTTTGGCCGGGCCGTGCAGCTTTCAGGATCTCAGTTCCCCAACCAGGGACTGAACTTGGGCTACGGCAGGTCCTAACCACTAGGTCACCAGGGAACTCCCTGTAATGGAGATTCTAGCCAGTGCAACAAAGCAGGAAAAAGTTAAAGGCTTCTAGGTTGGAAAGAAAAAAGTTAAACTGTCTTTATGCACAGATGACATATCATGTGTGTAGAAAATCCCAAGGAATACACATATACAACTTTTGTTTTTAAAAGATAAAATCTAATAGGGAGTTCCCTGGGAGTCTAGTGGTTAGGTTTCGGCACTTTCACTGCTATGGCCCGGGTTCAATCCCTGGTTAGGGAACATCCCTCAAGCCACATGGTGCAGCCAAAAAAAAAAAAAAAGAAAAACTAATAGATAAGTTTAGCAAGGTCACAGGATATAAGACCAATATACAAAAAAAAAAATGGTATTTCTATATACTAGCACCAAAAAATCCCCCAAATTAAAATTAAGCAAGCACTTCCATCCACAACAGCATAAAAACAAAGATACTTAGGATCAATTTAACAGAAGGAAGTGCAACACTCATACAACAAAAATGGCAAAATATTGCTAAGAGAAACAGAGGAAGATCTAAACAAATGACATTCCATGTTCATGGATTGGAAGACTTTGTATTGTCAGTATGGTAATTCTCCCCAAATTGAACTATAAATTCAATACAATATCTATTAAAAACCCAGAAAACTTTTTGTAGAAATTGACAAGCTGACCTATAAAAGCTATATGGGAATGCAAAGTACATAAAATATTCAACAGAATTTTTAAAAAGAACAAAGTTGGAGAACTTACATTATCTAATTTTAAGACTTACTTTAAAGCTGGAAAACTCAGTACCATACAATCAGTGTGGTACTGGCTCATGGACAGGCATAGAGATCAATGAAACAGAATTGAGAGGCTAGAAGTAAACACTTATATTTATGGTTAACTGATTTCAACAAAGGTATCAAAGCAATTCAATGGAGGAAGAGATAGTCTTTACAACAAATGTGCTGGGACAAATGGATATCCACGCACAAAAAAAGATGAATTTTAAAATTAACTCAAATGGATTATACACCTACACAAGAGATAAAATTATAAAACTTCTAGAATTTCTTCATGACCTTGGGTTGGGCAAAAGCTCTTAAGATATGACACCAAAAAGCACAATCCATAAAAGAAATAACTGATAAAACTAAACTTAATCAAAATTAAAAACTTCTACAACATTATTAAGACACTATTAGGAAAAGAAAAAGACAAGCCACAGACTGGGAGAAAATATTTGCAAATCATTTATCTGATAAAGAATTTGTATCCAGAATATGTGAAGAATTAACTCAATAAGACATATGACCCAATTTAAAAATGGGCAAGTTTTCAGTAGATATTTTACTACAGATATACAAATGGCTAACAAGAACATGAAAAGATGCTCAAAAACCATTAGTTGTTAGAGAAATGCAAATTGGCAATTTCTTAAAAGGTTAAACATAAACTTACCGTATGTATGACCCAGGAATTCCACTCCTAGGAATATATTCGAGGAATGAAAATATATGTCACACAAAAACTTGTGCATAATAGCAGTACTATTCATAAAAGCCCTAAACTGGAAACAATCTAAATATTCATCAACTGGTGAAAAAAATGGATAAACAAAATGTGGTATATCCATACAGTGGAATACTATTCAGGAACAATCAAATAAAAAGAACAAACTGCTGATATATTCCATGACATGAATGAATTTCAAAAACATTATTCTAAGGAAAGAAGCCAGACACAGAAGACCACATATTGCATGATTCCATTTATATGAAACATTTAGAACAGGGAAATCTATAGAGACAGAAAGCAAAATAGTGGTTGCCCAAGGACGGGGGTGAGAAATGGGGACTCTGTATGGGCACGAGGAAACTTTATGGATTCATGAAAATAGTATAAAATGGGGTAGTGGTAATGGTTGCACAACTCTGCACATTTACTACAAACTACTGAACTGCACTTACAATGAGTGAATGTTAAGGTATGTAAATTATACCTCAATAAAATTGTAAAAAAAAAAAAAAAACAACAGTGATGCAAAACAAAGGGAAACTAGGAAGCATGATTAGGTGAACTTTGAATCTGGATATACCTGACCTCAAGTTCGTCAAGAAACATAATGGTTGTGTCTCTTCCATGTATCTGGTGTCGGTACACAATAGTGGAGACTCTTAAGGAGCTCACCATCTAGTGGGTGAGACAAGCAAACAGGCCACTGCCCTGCTGGGATACAGCAGGGACAAGCATGGAGGAGAAGTACCAGGCTGACCAGAGATGCCAGACCACAGCAGCCTTCTATGCCATGCTAGGTAGTTTGGGTTTTTATCCTGAACTGCAAAACTAGAAAAAGAGAATTAAATAGGGAACTGAGCTCTGTTAGAGGAAAACATCTGTGTATCACTAGAGATGAAATAGGAAACAGTAAGCCTGGGATAATTTCTGTAAGGACTGTGAGATTCCCTTGCCATTTTTCCATTGGGTAATGTTATGTTATTGTGAGCAGCAGTAAAAACCAGTACTGTTGATCTTTGGGGTGAAGAGGAGTGGGCTCTGCTGCTAGTTGGGAAAGCAGAGGAGTTCAAAGAACAACAACAACAAAGAAATGGAAAGTCAAGCAGATGAGTCTAGCTAAAGTTCACTGGTCCACTCTCTACCCATGGGCTCTTTGGTTCTGAGCAAAGGGGTGTAGGTTACATGGAAAGGGCTGTTAATACTTTAGAGGCATCTGACCTTTCTCCCACAGTAGAGCCCACAGATAATCTGGTTTCCTCTGTTTCAACACAAAGGTACCTGTTTCCATAATCCAAACAGGGTTCTTCTCTTTCTCTCGCTGCTCAGTCTGCTTCTCGAAGGCCATCACAGTCCTGGGCAGCAGACCTCCACACTCGGGGCATGGAGGCTGGATGGATCAGCTGCTCCAGAGGACGAAGACACTGCTTTCCTCAGGTGAACTGGACTGTGAATGTGGAGATCTGGTCTCAATTCTTGATGATACTACCAGTTAGTTGATGAATCAGGTCAGTTACTCAGCCCTTCTGAGACAATTTATGTTAAAATGAGCTATGTCACCTATTGCACGGAGGTTACTGAGAGGACCAAGTGAGAATCAACAGTGTTTATATGTGAAACGTGCTGGGGGGGTGTATGTGGGAGTGACATACCCTTCCAAAAACTTTTTAAAAAAGTTATCATCCAGGGCTTCCCTGGTGGCGCAGGGGATAAGAATCTGCCTGCCAATGCAGGGGACACGGGTTTGATCCCTGGTCTGGGAAGATCCCACATGCCGCAGAGCAACTAAGCCCGTGAGCCACAACTACTGAGCCTGCACTCTAGAGCCCGCGTGCCTACAGCCCACGGTCCGCAACAAGAGAAGCCACCGCAATAAGAAGCCCGCACACTGCAACGAAGAGTAGCCCCCGCTCACGGCAACTAGAGAAAGGCCACGTGCAGCGACGAAGACCCAACACAGCCACACAAAAAAAAAGTTGTCATCCAAGAGTACAACCATTACCCACTGGATGAGACTGACCATAAGCTGACTTTTGGAAAAGTGTGAATGAAGAGTTTCCTAAAATCCACCACCACAGTAACCAGGGTGCAATCTCAGGAAGGCAGATCTGGAATGTGGCTCTATCTGGGAAAGAGGAAACTAAACACTGGAGTCCGGTTCTCACACCAGGATGAGCATACCAACCATGGTGGAAACTTGCCTGCACAAGGGCCTGAGCTGCACCCCAGTCCTAGCGAATTGGTCTCTGGGGAGGGTTCTACAAGTCAATCTGTGGTTTAAAAAATTTCCAGTGACTTTTATGTGCACCAAACCTAAGCACCTCTGGCTTGGAGGTATAAGAAAGGAGCTGGGGATTTTGGCTCCAGGCGGTCACAGGCAGTCACATTCCACTTAGGAACTCTAGGAGTTTTACGGCAGTGAGTGAAGAAAAGGGGAAATCCAAGAGAAGTGGTGATCCGGACAGGAGCAAATATGCAACATGCTCATGAAGTCTTTTGCATATATATTTCATCAGAACCCATTCTTATAAAATATACACGTCTCTCCAAAGACTACTCTTGCCATGCTGCTGGGCTTCTTCCTTATTTTCACAGAAATATTTTCACTTTGTCCAGTATTTTTTCACTGAATTACAATAAAAATATGATTTATCTCTAATTAAAAAAAATAAAACCAGGAAAGGGCAAGAAGATATTAGGAGTGTACTCTTTATTTCTCTTTGGTTTCTTAACACAAAAGACATGCGTTCTATAAATAAAAGGAATTAAGATTTTTCTGGGAAACAATAAATTGGGGGGAGGGGGAATCAGATTTCCTACCTACTCACATCTCTGTGGCCAAGTCAAAAGGCTGGACTTCAGCTCCCATCCTGGCTTTGCTCTCAGATGAAACCCAGAAGAGAAGGCTCCTTGTGTTATATAAGGGGAAATACCCTAGGACAGCGAATGCCACAGTCCTTTGCTCAGAGCTGGGCTGGACCCCAAGGTTCACTGTCCATAGTATCTGCCCTATACCCTTTTCACAATATCTATGGGTGGCATCTCTTCTTTTCATGGTTTTACTGGAAAGGCTCCAACACCAAAGGGTCAGACCAGCCACCTGTAAACAGTCATCACCATCAGACTGAGGAACCAACTGTGGAGTGTGAAAATGTTAGTGTTTGCTCACTTGTGCTCAGAGCCCAGATCAAGGCACTGGCTTCACCTTACTTGGAAACACTGACCCCAGGTGGAGCAGTGTAACTTCTACACCAGGAGGTGGGAGTAGATGTAGGAAGGCTATCACAAGAGCAGCAGATCATGGGAAAATGATCTCTCAACCCCAATGGCAAAATCTGGGTCAGCATCCTAAGGACCTAGTGAGGCCCACTGGCTGATTCTTAACACATTCACAACCCAGGTTTGTCAGTGCTGTTGCAAATTCACAAAAGAAAGGGGCTTATAATAAGAAGACAAGCACTGATAACTCCTCTCTAACAGGAATCACAGACCCCCACCCTCCTTCCAAGTCTACCTCTAACAGGCAAACCGACAGGGAGCGAGAAATGCCAGAGCTCTACCACGAGCCCAGGCTAAACTATATCAGATTGTTAAGTCTTTTAAAATAAAAACATCATTTTCAAGTGCTTTTAGCAGAGGCCCAGCTCCTAAGTGGCAGGTAACAAAGGTACTTCCCTCTGGAAACATGGCGATTGCACACACTGGTAAACCTCACAGTCCCAGGGTAGGAGAGACGTCTCAGGTGTCACATTATGCCTTTCTGAACAGGCTTCCAGGACACCCAGGCAGGCAGCGATGGGCAGGAGACAAACGAAGTAGAGATTGGGACCCTGAGACCCAATCTTGCATTGGAAATGTATCCTCTTTTAGTCTCGACTGGAAGAATTTTAGAAAACCAAATTTTGGCAGCAGCAGTTGAAGGACAGCTCCACTGCCCAGTGCACTGGTAAGAGAAGAGTCCTCCTGTTGGGGTCCCACTGTGCAGCATCAAGGTCCCATCCAGGCAGGAGGAAGGAGGAGCATGGAGTCTCTTCAAGAGGTCATTAGCTAAGATCATAGGAAGAAATATAAAATCTGTTCTTTGCAGCAGCAAGAGATTCTTTCGGCTTTTAGTTCTTTATGTCATAAAGCCAGCTTTGCTAGAATATAAAGGTCCACCTTGCTGGTCAGTCTGCCAAGGGCTGGAGGGGAGACCAGACCCCTGGAATTGGCGAGTGGATGGAGGAGCAGCGGACTGGCAGGGTAGATAAGGTTACTGGACCAAGCCAGCCGTGGCTGGTGGAAGGACCAAGTCTCTGGTTAGGTTCTAGAGGTACAAATGGTCAATGTACCTCAGAAGCATCACGATGAAGAAAACTATCCAAGAATGATAGATGGGCAAATGAGAATCTGGCCAGACCTGCTGTTTCCTGCTGGTCAAATAAGGAAGGAATGAAAGTGGGGTGGGAATCTGCATGAGTGCCATGGTGGCAGTGGGAGATAACCACAGGGGCATCTGGAGCCTCCAGCGACAAGCTGGGAGCTCCCACCTAGAAGAGTGGCAATAACTTAGCCAACTCGCTAAGCCTACGATTAAAAAAGTCCTCTGATAGTGGGTGTGAAGACAAACCCCACGAGCACCTTGCTACAGGACTGGTCGAGTGTGCACTGATTCTGGACACGCAGGAGCTCAGAGGGAACCCCGAGTGCCATGCGAGGCCTTAGGACCCTGGGATCCGAATGTGGGAGCGGATACCACCCTTCTCACGTTGGGTGGTTTTCCATTTAAACACATATTTGCCTCTAGTGTCTTTTATGTTTTCTTCTTGCAAAAAAATGTTCA
This sequence comes from Balaenoptera ricei, assembly GCF_028023285.1. Lineage (NCBI taxonomy): Eukaryota > Metazoa > Chordata > Mammalia > Artiodactyla > Balaenopteridae > Balaenoptera > Balaenoptera ricei. Next base: position 66,306,395 of record NC_082649.1, on the reverse strand, counting down.
CTTTAAAAAATTATTTTTCTTTTCAGTTTCTTTCAAGTGTTTCTTTAACTTTCCTTCAGTTTCTTTCAAGTATCTTTTATCCTCTCCCTCTGTTTCTCCTGAACAAGATGAAAAAGACCTCATTGAAATCCCAAAATTAGACACAGGAAAAGCTTCTGTTCCTCCTGCTTACTCAGCAATGCAGACAAAATTCTCGGTGCACTCGGATGGAGGGAGGAGGTGCCTGTGTGCAACCAGCACTGCCGTGGCTGCAGCCTCGCAGTGAGGACAACCCGGCCTGTGTCCCTCCTCTCCCACCCACACCCCACAGTTTCCAACACGCTTGGCCACTGAAGCCACCCCATCGCAAACTGGCCACAACACGGCTGGCGAGCAGTAGGCAAGGAGTGTCAGATGGAAGACACTCTGCAGATGGGTCACCCACAGAGCTGTGGCAGGTGGGAGCTGGGCTTGGATGGAGCCTGTGGACATGTGGACCAGCAAAGCAGTCCTGTGTCACCAGCTGCGGGACCCAGAGGGGCTTCTGTCCCACGCTGTGCATCTTGATGACCTAGGCCTGAAGGTCACAAGGGCTGCACAGGGAGGGAGGACTTAAGCACCTGGAAAAACTGTACCTCTGGCAAGCTCACGTTTCACCCTGTCTTCTGGTCCACCACCTCTTCCGAGGGGGACTATCCCTGGAAGGAAGTGCCTGTGTTTGTACCAGATCCCTACCCCACCACATCCCACCCTTCGCCTTAGATGGTGAGGAGAGGGATGCAGCCCACACCGACCCCTCCCTCGTGACATGCCATGGGGGCCATAAACGTCCAGCGGTCCGTGTCTGGGTCATACATCTCCACCGAGCTCAGGTTCGACTGTCCATCGTAGCCCCCCACGGCGTAGAGCCGCCCGCAGCTGGCCACCAGGGAGACCCGGCTCCGGCGTGTGTGCATGGGGACTATCAGGCACCACTGGTCCGCCACAGAGCTGTACACCTCGGCGATGCTGAGGAAGCCCGAGCCGTCGTAGCCCCCGCACACAAACATCTTGCTTCCCAGGGAGGCAGCTCCGTGCCGGCAGCGCTTGTTGAGCATGCCGGCCGCCGGGTGCCAGGTGGCTGTGTGGTGGTTGTAGTGCTCCACCTGCAGCGGGGAGAGAGGTGCAGGTGCGGGACAGTCAAAGCCAAAGCTTGGTCACCGGCGGCCCACCTGGCATCAGGCCCCAGGGGGAGGCCTGGGGACGAGGAGCTCTGCCAGTGTGTGCTCTGCCCCTGATGCCCAGTTTCCTCAGCTGCGCACCTGCTCGTGGGCTTATAGGGACAGGTGAGAGAGAGATGGCCTAACCTGACCAGTTCTGTTTACACCTGAGGAAACAAATCAAGGAGTTGCCCAGGATGCCCTGCTATGTAGTGACAGAGCCGGGATGAGAGCAGGGTCTCCTGAGATCTGTGCACAGTGTGTTCCCTCACAGCACTGACTGACTTTGGAGTGACCAGTAAGTGGCTCTCGAGATTTTTTTAAAAGAATAAATGCAATTTCAAACAAATTATCCAGAAGAATGCAACTATTTGAAAATTCACCCTCTGTATATGACTGGGCTTACTTTGGGCAGGAATTTCACCAGGTCTCACGCAGCATCCGCTGGGGAACTGAACAGGGTGGGGGTGTGGGTGGTATGGCCACACTCTACGTCTCTCCTTTGTGCACACTGGTTCCCATTCTTGGAAGCATTACAGAGCATGTGGCAGATGGCCTGAGGCCTCTAGATGACACCTTACCTAGCAATGGCAAGGCTGAGGCTTTTTCCAAAGAATATCCTTTCAAAATAACTCTCAAAGATAACAAGAGTAGGTGCCCTTAGCCCAGGAGGAGTCCAGACTCACACTATTGAAGATCTGCAAACCGTCATGGCCGCCCGACACGTATATCCTGCCCTCAAAGACTGTAACCCCTGCAGCACTGCGATTGGAGCTCATCGGGGTCACCACAGTCCACCTTCAGGAAAGAGGCAAAGTAGAAGGGGAGCCATGAGATTTGGTGTTCCTGTCCTCCCAAGACAGCTTAGAAGGATTCAGGGGAACTGTGCTGTGTTCCGTCTCACCCTGGACAATCTCCCCACTTCTTATCGCCTCCCACACCACCTCTGCTAAGGGCTCACTCTGGCTGCCGCCTCTCACTTTAAGCTTCGAGCCCATAGCCGGTCATCTCTGCCGGCACTCAAAATGAGCATTGCCCAAGCAAGACCTCTCTGACAGATCTGCTCCTCCATCACACTCCCTGGTCTGGATAATGGGACCGCTAGCTACCTAGTTGCTATACTTATAATCTCAGCATTTTTATGACCTCTTCTCCATCATCCTCAACATTCTGTGGTCACCACGACCCCCCTGGTTTGCTTCCTAGTCACTGCTTGTCCCCATCCCACTACTGCTGCCCGAGCTCTGGCCTCTCACTGGACCACTGCAACAGTCCCCTTACAGGTGGCCTGGCTTTCCGACCATCCCCATTCCGATCCTGCATAGCACGTCCTCTAGTGAGGACTCCTGTTTCCTCTAAGGCAGACTCCAAGTTCCTTAATGTGGTTCTTTACCACTTGGTCCTCATCCACTTTCCAGCTTCGCCTCCTGCCATGCGCCACCCACACCTGCTCCTCAACCACACATAGCTCTTTCTTATCTCCAAGCCTCTCTTCCTGCTGTCCCCCCACCTGGGATGCACGTCTCCCACTATCCACAATGGGTCTCCCCTTAGAAAACATCTCTGCAACCTGACTCTCCCCCGAGCTGTGGGGAAGATGAGAGCCCTCCCCACTCTGTGCTCAAGAGCTCTAGACATAGGCACCCAAGGGAGGACGATCACCTTGTGCTGTGGCCCCAACAGACTAGGTGTTACTTAAGGATCTGAGACCCTGCTCGCTGCCCGATACATAGTAAGTTGGTTAAGTGAATGGAATATTGGCTTAAAAGCACTGTGATGAATCCATTCTACTAATGTGCTTATATTGGTATAGTATAAGCTGATTCAAATACTGAAATGAAGAACTCGGGCTAACCTTGCCAGTGTTTTCCAAAGAGTGTTCCGCAAAATAAGCCCACCAGATGGTGACAGGTGTTAGATAAAATGAAGTTAAAGAGGTGTCTCTGCCGCAGAATTTTTCAGTCTTTAAAATAGTCATATGTATTATGGGAAGATGAGGCCTCTGGTGGTACAGACATCAATGTTTCCCAAGCTTCTCTGAGTATTTGAAACGTAACTTTTTTTTTCCAAATCCTATCTTAACCACTTTGGAAAGTGCTGTTCATGTCTCATCCCCTTTCACCTGCATTTCTATTAAAATGCGCTGATTTAGTTAAGAGGTACAGAGCATTAATAAATGTTTCCAAGTATCTAAGCAGACTGTTTTTAGAATTTATTTAATCATTCATTCATTTAACCAAAGGTTATTAAATACCTATTATATGCAAGGTACTACAGGGCCTAAATAGGTGAGATATTCCCTATCCTTGAGAAGCATGATTAAAAGACTGCAGTTCTGACTTTTCACACTCTGTTTAGCAAGCTCCAGTTGCCCCAGGGGAGCTGGAGTCCTTACTTGTCCGTCTCAGGTGAGTAGGCCTCCACAGAGTTGAGAGAAGAGCTGCCATCATAGCCACCACAGACGTAGATCTGCCCGTCCAGCACGACCGTCCCCATGGCACTGAAACACAGGTGTCATCCCGATGGGCCTCAGACTTCTTGGGGCAACCTCTCACGCTCACTGAGAAGTAAACCTAGCCCCCAACTGCCTCTTTCTACAACAGACCTAAATCCCAGGAATGTGACTAAGCAAAGTGTAACACTGAGGGAAAAGGAGCTGCCCTGTGGTTCCTCTTGCCTCCCGCCCCCCTGCCTGGGGTTACTTCCTCTCCCTCCTCCTCAGTCCCTGATATGCTCATCTTCCACCCTGCTGTGCTCAGGGTCTGATTTACCTTTAAGGCCCAGGTCAAATTCCTCTCTCTCCTCCTCCAAAAGCCATCCTGGATTCCCCCAACAAGAATTACTCCCTCCCAGCCCCACGCTCCCAGAGCAGCTCCTTTATCACAGCTCCTGTCAGTCGTCCATTCGTTCAGCACGTTTTCATCAGGCCCTCACGAGGCACACCATCCCACGCACCAGGTTTAGAGAACTGAGCAAGCCAGACTCCTGCCCACGGGGTACCAGGAATCGACCTGCCACCTCTTAACAAGTGGGAACCTCCTGGAAGACTGGGGTCTCTATCAGTGCGACCGTGACAGTACTTAGTGTGGTGCTTCGTACGTAACAAGCCCTCAACATACATTTGTTGTGTTACCTTGATTTCCCCACTCAATTCACTATAAAGTTTGACAGACATCTTTTCATTACATACATGGCCCTGCATGTCCCCTAATCTGTCTTAGTGGGTGAGGCAACAGCTTCTGTTTGTTTCGTACTTACTACACACATCAGGTGCTCCACACTTGCTATTTTTCACTCTCACCACATCCTGCATGAAGCATCACCATCACCACTGTATAGATGAGTAGCTGTGGCTTGGGGAGTCTGGGCTATCCTCTCAGGGCTGCCCAGAGAGAGGCAGGCCTTAGATTTCAATGACACAAGTCTGCTTCCCACACTGTTTATCATGCCAAGCTCTCCTAAGAATCTTCTACATAAAGCCTCATGAAAAATTAAACATGAATGCCAAGCTGCCCGATTCACTGTCTTCAAACCTGATGCTGGAGAAGATTAAAAATGAATCTGGGTGTCTAACAAATAGGAAAATAAACTATACCAGGCTTTACAGCCCCCTTTCAAACGTATACAGCAAATCAAAGTGATCCACACGATGTCCCTGAACCAGCCTGAAAGAGGAAAAGGACCTGCCTTGGGAGAGGACTGTGGGAAGGTCACAAACTCACTAGACATGTCACTATCCTTCTAGAAGTGGACAAAAGTAACAAGTTAGGAGTTCAACAAAAATGTGAGAAAGAATCGAGAGGTGCCACAAAACTGTGTGAGATTAACTATCAACGAAACGGTAAAGACAGTGTGAAGAGATAAGGGGAAGAAACGCTGACAAACGTGGACTGGAATACGGCATGGGAGAAGGCTCCACGCAAGCGGCCTGGAAGACCGGAGAAGGACAGGGAATGACGGCAGAAAGGAGGCTGTCACCAACCGGCAGGACAGAGGGGGTGTGGTTCATCAGGGGAGAAGTGACTGTGAACATTTTAAGGTAGCCTGTAATTTAAAGGGGACAAAATGGAGCTGGGCCGACGCTACTAATGACAGGGCGTTAACCACAGTGAGGGAAAGGGCTACCCGGAGGGCTCCTCCCAGACAGCACTCCAAATCCCGTGACGTCGCAGCTCGCAAGTGGCCCAGAGCAGACACACGACGAAGAACAACTGATTGCCATCAAAGCGAAAAAGGCCCTCCTGGTTGGGGATATATATGGAGCAGTGAGTCATTCGAGGATACAGAAAGCTGCAAAGTATCCAAGGAGCAAGAAGGGGAAGCACGGAGGCAGAGGTGGGGGGGAGGAAGGAACCACGAGAGTGTAGCTTACGGCTTCAGGAGGAGCAGATCTTCTATACATATTTTTTCTTCCAAAAACGAAGCTACTTTGGCCTTTTGTGAATCTTACTGGTACAAAGGCAGATTCCTCCCTGCTCAAGGCCACAAACAAACACTACTGAACGTGATACACCATGTGTATCAAGGACCATGTGTGACAGTTTCGTGTGACAGTTTCATGTGGCAAAGGACTGCCACACTAAACATGACTCTTCTTCCTGACCACATGCAGTGACTTGATCTTTTTTTTTTGGCGGTCACGTGATCTTACAAGTAGAAAACCCAAATCATGGCCAGACAAAGGGGTCTGTAAGGCAAATACTCAGACGAGAGAATTACAAAGCAGAAAGGCCTTTAAAGGGCAACTGGTCCCGTGGTTTTCGAACTGCCCCTTTCAAAAAAAATTTCATTTAACTTTTTCCTCCTGAAGTTGGGCATATGTCAAGGAAGCTCAGTACATAAGAGGGATAAACGCAGAGCTGTTCTGGTTAAACGGGCAGGGGGCCTTGGATGGCTGTCCCATCTTCCGTTAGTTTTGGAAGAGAAACATCAGAGTGTCATCTGAAACCACGATCTGGGGTCTTCCCTGGTCGCGTAGTGGTTAAGAATCTGCCTGCCAATGCAGGGGACACGGGTTTGAGCCCTGGTCCAGGAAGATCCCACATGCCATGGAGCAACTAAGCCCGTGCGCCACAACTACTGAAGCCTGTGCGCCTAGAGCCCATGCTCCACAACAAGAGAAGCCACCGCAATGAGAAGTCCACGCACTGCAACGAAGAGAAGCCCTGGCTCGCCGCAACTAGAGAAAGCCCACATGCAGCAACGAAGACCTAACACAGCCAAAAACAAACAAACAAACAAACAAAATACCACAATCTGGTGCGGCTACCCCAAGGGTGGGAGAACATAGAGCCTGTCCAGTTACACTCTCCCCCTCCAAAGCTCCTGCCGTCCAACCATGACAATACCCCACACACGGCTGACGTAAGGAAGGATGCTGCCAGTCACTTTGGCACTAAGAAGACTAAATGGAAGCACTATGTTTTCTTACTCAGGAAATGTGAGCAGGAGGAGACAAGTGGCTGGAAGGCGTTAAGAGACATAAATTTGGGACTTCCCTGGTGGCGCAGTGGTTAAGAATCCGCCTGCCAATGCAGGGGACACGGGTTCGAGCCCTGGTCTGGGAAGATCCCACATGCCACGGAGCAACTAAGCCCGTGCGCCACAACTACTGAGCCTGCGCTCTAGAGCCCGTGAGCCACAACTACTGAGCCCGCGTGCCTAGAGCCTGCGCTCTGCAACAAGAGAAGCCACCGCAATGAGAAGCCCGCGCACCGCAAGGAAGAGTAAGGCTGGCTGCAACTAAAGAAAGCCTGCGCACAGCAACGAAGACCCAATGCAGCCAAAAATAAATAAATAAATAAATTAATTAATTCATTAAAAATTTATTTAAAAATAAAGAGAGAGACATAAATTCGGTCCACCTCACAACTAGCTGTGTGCTCATGCCTGGGGGACGTGTGGCATCCAGAAGTAAAGAGTACTGTTGTGGTTCACACACTCCCTGGTAGTGAAAGCACATGTGGGGCAGGGATCCTGGGGGAAAGAAAGTATAAAGAGGAACACCTCGGATTCCCTTTTATGACTAATAAAGTTAAATCCTCCTTATTCTTCAGGTTTCAACTTTAATCTCACCTCTTCCCTGAAATCTTCCAGACGTTCCAGTCCAGCTTCTCTCCTGCCTCGCGTCTTCCATAATACAAACCTTTAGTCCTTACCTGGCACTTAAAAAATAAAACTTCCACATGTCCCTGTCTTCCCTGTCTTGTCTCCCCAAGTTCCTCAAAGGACAAGGCAGGGGTTTTACTTTTAAGCAGATGGGGGCTGGCTTCCAGGAGGTACGGGCAGTGGCTGGCCTGGCTGCAGGGGATCCCCAGGCTGAAGCCAGCGTCTGCTGTACAATGTGCTCTGCTTGTCTAGCATGGTGTCCCCCAGATGCCTGGTGTGTATGCTCAGGACGTACAGACCGGCTCCCACAATACCTTCTCTTGCTATTCATGCTCCCCACTCGGGTCCACGTGTCCGTCTCTGGGTTGTAGACCTCCACAGTGCTCAGCCGCAGCTGGCCGTCATACCCCCCGATGGCATAGAGGAGTCCGTTCACCACGGCCACACCGACACGGCTGCGGGCTGTGGTCATGGGACGGCACTTCTCCCAGCGATTGGCGATGGGGTCGAACACTTCCACCACATTCAGGGAATCACCTGCATAAAAATTTGCTACTCAAATTAAAACAAATGAGACCGCTCGTTTAGATCACAGCTGTTGCGCAATGATTATACGGAATGTTCAATTTTGTCCTATCAGCTCTTCCCGCAGAATTACTCAAGCCAGGAGGACCCACAAAGAAACTGCAGCCATGATAACCTCAAACTTAATTCTTTAAGGAAAATCAGAATCAGACAGGAGGCATTTATTTACTTCCTAGAGAAGGCAGTTTTAAGTTGCAAGGAGGTTCTTCACCTGCTTAAAGGCAAAGGTGAAGGCAAATGGATCCACTATTTCCCCGACACAGAGCATGAGATGGCCTCCAATGTGACTCTCACTTCCTAGCGGTGACCCTGGGCAAGCTGCTTTGTATCCCCATCTTCTGTTCTCACATGTGAAATAATCTCCATAGCAGAGTTCCCATGAGGATTAAATGATATAATATGTAAAACACCTAGCATAGTTCTAGAATATACCAAGTGCTCAATAAACAGTAGTCACAGTAGCAAGGAATAATAACTCCAACCCTACCATTTTCATCAGTTTTTTAAGATCAAATAAAATAACCCCCTCCCTGTTTTATTCTGCTTTGGGACACTCAGCACCTGCCACGCTCTAGCGTTTACTAGTTGAGGACTTACCTTTTCCAGGTCATATGGTTAACAAGTAGCAGAGGCCAGTACCCACCTCCCATTAACTTTCAATTAAAAACGAAACTGCCCAGGACTGCCCACCCGCTCCCCACCTCCCACAAGCTTGGAAAAGGCCTGGCCTTCACATCCGAGGTGACGACTCCCTGTGCCACTGCACTGCAAGGATTCAGGTGTCTCCACTGCCCTCTCCTAGATCGCTACTGCCCTGCAGTGGTGCCTGGGGTGGGCAGGAGTGCGGGTGCCCCATGGAGGTTTCCTGAAAACTTGACTGTATGATACAGGAACTGCCAATAACACATGGACTACAAGGCATGTGGGTTTCACTGGAGGTAAGAGGTGAAGAGTAAAAAGTATTGATAGTGCAGACCATGCGTATTTGGAGAATCTTCCTTCTTATGGTGACACTCTCACAGTCTAAGCCCAGAGATCCACATGACCGAATGTGATGAGCCTGGTAACAGAATTGGGTCTCTGATTATATCCTATCCAAAGCTGAGTAAATCCCATAGGTGACGTGATATTAGGGGAAGAGTGCGGGCTCAGGAACCAGGACCTGAGTTCTAGTCCTTGCTCAGCCAAAAGACTTGTGTGAACGTAGCTAAAGTTCTCTGAGCCTCGATTTCCCCATTGTGAAGGAAGGGGGCCAGGCCTCCAGGGTTTCTAAAGGTCCCTTTTGCGCTGATATTCTGCTTCAATGGTATTAATATCTGACATGCGCTAACTGCAGAACAAGTATATAAAATCAAGAGGGATAAAGGTGGTGACATGCAAGGGGGAGGAAGCAGAGGGCCAGGCTAGATTGTTTGGTGCTTCAACCACGGCATCCAAGACAGGGCTCTACAAAGGGGAGCTGCAAGATACCTGCTGAGTTGAGGCCCCCCACGGCATAGATGAGCCCAGCGATGGACGTGCAGCAGCGAGGCCGAGTTCTGAAAGCTGGCAGGTGGGGCCGGCGCTCTGGCATGAGGTGATAGTCCTTTGCTTCATCTACCAGGTCCCTGGAATAAAGTGCAAGATGCTAGGACAGGAGGTATTCTCTCCACTTGGCCCACATTTGTAGGTCTGAGCCTGGCTCCCCCAACCACAACTGCAGGGGAAACATGGGAGGAGAAGCCTTCTGGAAGGTTTGGTCTCAAAGAACCCAGGTGAGTCCAGGGGAAAGTATACACAGCTATTGGGACGTGCTCAGCATTGGAGGGGCAAGATGAGCAGAGCCCACCTCTGTTAGTTTAATAGAAGAAATACAGGGTGTTCCCTAAAATAGCTAGCCTTGGGGAGGTTCAACAAGCTGCTTGCATCCTGTTGCCACTCAGACCCAGCTCTTCCTTTCCATCCCTATGGCGCACACCCAGCAATTAACCATCTCACCTGGACTGTGGCAGCAGAAGCCAACTGCTCCTGAGAGATCTCCCTGCCTCCAGCCCCACCCCTCCATTCCAGCCTCCACACCGGGGTCCAAGCTGGTTTTCTAAGACCCTTCGATAACTACCCACTGCCTACAGAACAAAGCTCAAACTCCCCAACAGCACCCTTGAGACTGCTCATCACAGGGTCTCAGCTACCTCCAGACACACCTCCACCCCTCCCTGACATACACACTTTCACGCTGCGTGGACCACGCCACTGACTTCTTCCTGAACCAGCTGTGAATATAAGGAGCAATTTGAAGGAAGATGCATATTTTCCTCTGCTGCTCTACTTTTATAACAATCTTTCTACAGGGCTGCCATCTCCTGGGCTGTTTTGGTGGCTCTGCTGCACCCTGTTGTTTTTGATTTACTCTGGGTAACAGTTTTGCATGCTGCTAAACATGTCCCACCCCTGCCCATCACTGTAGCTGGGCAGACCCACCTGAGGCCAGCACACTGACTAATGTTTACTGAAGAGGATGAGGAGCCTCAGGAAGTCACCAATAAGTCAGCTGCTGGTGTGGACAGGGTCCGGGCAGGCAGTATAGACGCCTGTAGGTCCATAAACAGCTCAATGGAAGGAGATGCTAGAAAATCCTCAAATAACTTAGGGGAGGAAGCCCCTTTTGCCTTGCTGCTCCTATGCGGCACATTTCTTTGCCCAAGGTGAGAGACTCGGGCTCTTCCAGGTTCTAGACAGAAGGCAGATCGATCTGTGTGCTGTGAATTAAGAACAACCACTCCAAATCCTTCCTCCCCCGAGCTAAGTGGCCAAGTTCTCTTCTCCGTCCAGACCCTTGGCATCATTCTTGTGCAGGCCCACCTCTGCTCACCTGCATTTGTGGCAGCAACGCACCAGGTCATCCTGCTGCACTCGGTCTGACAGGAACTGAGGCCGGCAGAGGGGCAGGCGGATATTGGACAGCAGCTCAGGCAGGCAGGTTCCCCTCTGCTCCCGGTCGTATCTGACCCAGGCCAACACGGCCTCAAAGACCTGCCACAACAGAGAGGGGAAGCTCTGGCGGCAACTCCTCCACCCAGAGGCCACACCCCTGTACCCCCCAATCTCAAGCGCTCTGCTCCCTATACTGGGCCCACCAGTCTTTCTTCCTACTTGTCTCCTGAATCCACTGTTTTCTCTCCACGTCCCCAGCTACCCCATTCAGTCCACTTTCTTGAAAGGCGAGCCTAGGTTACCGCAACACCTTCCTGGCTTTCATTATGACTTCCTAACAAAAACCTGTCAAAGCTTCCTTCTTCCTTCCTGTACTGTAACAAAGTGCTGTTGACCTTCCCTCCCACTGCTCCTGCACCCTCTTCTCTAGCCAGGCCGGCTGTCCCCTTCACCTCGAATGTCCCCATCTCTTCCTTTCCATCTAAACCCATTCCCATTTCTTTTAAGGCCTGGATCCAGATCCGTGTTCTCCAAGGAGGCTTCCCTAATGGCTCTGGTCACAAGGCTATCTCCCTCTAAAGCCCCATAGCCCTTGTAGAATGTATCACTGCAATAGATGTGAGCTGCCCTGGGTCATATTACCTAGCAGAAGAGCCAGGGACAGAACCCCTTGCTCTTGGGATGGGGCTCTTTCCTCCAAATCTCAGGGCCCTCACTGCTGAGCCCAGAGTTCACTTTTCTAACGGTCACTAATACGGAGGTGTGAGGACTCTTCAGATATTAAGGAAATGAGCTGAGTTGGGACTAACATCCCAACGGATTGCCTCCTGGAGCCTGGGGCTCCTTCTGCCGAGGGATAGCTTCATGATAGGCCAGGACTCATGACCAACTGACCAGATGAGCAGAGGCCTTGCCGCAGTGGTGCGCTGGGTGCCTGCAGGGCCAGGTCCAATTCCCCCCACATCCGACGCCCTTCACTGCCCAGCCCTCGTCACCCTCTGCTCAAAGAAACATTGACTCACTGTCCTCTTAAGACAACTTGCACCACACTTTTGTTGAACAGAAAGGATGTCCTTCACTCCTCTCCGGCTACTAACACCCTATGCTCTCATTTAATCTTTTCTTGACCGCTCCAAGCAGATGTCTTCTTTGTCCTCAGAGGACCCTGTGATCACCCACACCTCACCTTGCCAATAGCTTCACTTCCTCTTCCATGCAACCAACTCCACTTAGCCTTGGGCATGGCTCCCTCTCAGGTCCCCGGTAGCCTATTTCCTCACCTTTCTCTCACCCGACATGGATTCCAAGGGTCATTATTCCCATGTTAGTCTCCTATCTCTCTTAATCATACTTAACTGGAAAAAAATCTGTACCCTGGTGAAGTCCAGCTCTTTATATCCAATTCACCCCCTACCCTGCACCAGTATATGCAGCTGATAGAAAACACACAACAGGGCTGACCAGCTCATATTGAACTTGTGACTGAAAAATCTCATCTGGCCCTGCTTCCTATCCAGCCCTCTCCATTTCCCGAGCTTCGTCCATTTACTCTCCCCCTTTCCTAGAGGACTGGTTCATACCTTTTCATCTCTCCTCAAACGTCTAACATTCCTCCCTCATCCTCACTCTCAGCTGAGAACACAGAAACAAACAAGAAGAGAGTGTGAATAAAAACTCCCAGCATCTCCCTTCCCACCCATCCTCCCCCTGCGCTGGGCATGTGCTCTCCTTCTCCCTCTTGTGGCCGTGGATGTGAACAGCCTAAGCTCCTCTCAAACACACACCCCGTGCCCTACACTCTGTCTCTTCTCACTTACCCCAGGACACCATTCTCCCTTTTCTCCTACATTACCAATTCTTCCCTCTCTTCCGAAAAAGTCCCATCAGCAGTCCAACTGTACTGTAATTTCTCTCATCTTAAAAAAAACAAAACCCTCTTGACTCCATATTCCCCCCCAGCAACTGCCCCCACGCTCTACTCTCCTTTAGAGTAAGACTCTTTCAGAAAGTTATCTATGCTCATTTCCGGTTCACAGAAACATTATTTCTAATAGTAAATTTTGGAAATAACCTGAACATTGAAGAATGAGGGTCACAGCGTTGATAAAAATCAGCTGAATATTATTTAGACACTAAAATATGTAAAAAGTTTTCATGAAAAATGCATATGGTATGATAAAGCAAACCCATAATAAACAACAGCTGCACACACACCATGATCTACATTTTGAAAAAAGTAAAATAGAAAACAAAGGTTAGAAAGAGCAGCAGTCCCCATGTCACCTCTGGACTGCTCTACAGACCTGCTCCTCTGATTTCACATTCAGCTCATCCCGAGACACCAGTTCAAGCACGTCTTCCAGGGGCAGGGCCAGGAACTCTTCCGACATGGACACCTCCACAAAGTGCTGGTGGATGAAGCTGTTGGCCGCGTCGTATAGCACGGCACACATCATGGTCTCAGCAAACTGGCGTACACCCAGGCAGTTTTTGGGGTGAAGCCTTTTGGCATAAGAGAAGATAAAAAGAAAAAAGTTAGGGGCTTCCCTGGTGGCGCAGTGGTTGGGAGTCTGCCTGCCAGTGCAGGGGACACGGGTTTGGGCCCTGGTCTGGGAGGATCCCACATGCCGCGGAGCGGCTGGGCCCGTGAGCCACAATTACTGAGCCTGCGCGTCTGGAGCCTGTGCTCCGCAACAGGAGAGGCCGCGATGGTGAGAGGCCCGCGCATCGCGATGAGGAGTGGCCCCCGCTTGCCACAGCTGGGGAGGGCCCTCGCGCAGAGGCGAGGACCCAGCACGGCCATAAATAAATAAATAAACAAATACTTTTAAAAAAAAAAAAAAAGAAAAAAGTTAGAGGAAGAATGTTATCTTTGATCATTCTCAAGTTGGTTCTGGGTAGAGTTACAGAATGGAAAAAAAAAAAAAAACAAGCTCTGCCCTCAGCTTTAGTGGAAACCCCCTGTGTGACATCAGGTGAGCTTCTCTGGGACTCAACTTGTAAAGGTATAAAAATAAGGCACGGGCTTTCCTGGTGGCGCAGTGGTTAAGAATCCGCCTGCCAAAGCAGGGGACACGGGTTCAAGCCCTGGTCCGGGAAGATCCCACATGCCGCAGAGCAGCTAAGCCCGTGCGCCACACTACTAAGCCTGCACTCTACAGCCCGCAAGCCAGAACTACTGAAGCCCATGCGCCACAACTATTGAAGCCCGCACGCCTAGAGCCCGTGCTCCTCAACAAGAGAAGCCACCACAATGAGAAGCCCGCACACCGCAACGAAGAGTAGCCCCTGCTCGCCGCAAATAGAGAAAGCCTGCATGCAGCAACGAAGACCCAACGCTGTCCAAAAAAAAAAAAAAAAAAAAAAGGCAGATTATCCTTAAAGGAGCCTGCCTCTTGGGCCTAGTGCTCCGTGTGTCTATATGGAGTGAGCTCTCTGGGAAGTCCTGGGAAGCAGCTCTCAGGAGAGAAGAATAGAGCACATACTGGAAAACTTTGCTTTCTTTCAGTGGTTGACATTCTTGACTGAATGTCCACCTCTGGTCACCGGGAAGGCCCTGAAGATGTAGAATGAGAGTTTAAACCACATGAAGAGATGACTTCTTTAATATCAGGACCCTTACACTTTTTTCTTTCCTTTTTTTTTTTTTTAAACAAAAAGAGGCTCTATGGGCCTGACTGTTCAGAAAACAGCGGCAGCTATCACTTATTTGGCACCATCAGTGAGTCAAGTACTTTGCCAGGGCTTCTAGACACATTCTCCAGGATCTTTTAAACAACACTCCACAATAGTAATTACTCTCATTTTTAGGTGGAAAACTGAGGCTCGGAGAAACTAAGAAATATGCTCATCGTCCCTCTACAAGCAAGTGATGGTGCTGAGATTGAACTCTGGCCTTTTGTGCACACTCCCACAGTCCTGAGACAGACCTGCACTCATCAGGGCCAGGGAAACCCAGGGTAAATTCTGACCCTGCCACAATGGGCAACTTGGGTGGATTCCTTAGGCTCCTCAAGTGTCAGTAATAGCCTCACCTAGAAAAAGGTGATGACAACAGCTACTCACCTCCGAGGGCTGTGGCCATGACTAAGTAGGAATGTAGGAAATGCATCCGACATGGTGCTTGGTATGAAGTTAGCTTCTGGTTTAATTTTTATTATGGTTGTTTTTCTTACTACTATTACACCTGATAAAATTCCAAATGAGCCCAATGTGGTTCCAAAATCTTGGTGACAGCAGTGGACCATGGGGGATATGGCTTTTCTTATTTTGATTTTGTGACTGACAATCTTGTGGCGGGAGATGATACATATTAGATTAAAATTGCCCAGGTTTACTCTTCTTTGTGAGAACGCTTTCTCTTCCCCCTCTCCCCCATATTAAGGGTTACAGTGAGCTATACTTACTAGTCGATATTCACCATTGCCCACCCCGGTAGCAGACCCGTCAGGGACTCAAAGGGCAGAGCATCTCAGGAGCCTGGCTTTATGACTAGTCTAAATTCTGCATAGCTGTTTTTTCGTTCCAGCCTAAACTTGCTCTGTCCATTGCTTTGGAAACCTAGGCCATTTCCAAAGGCCAAGGAAACATAAGCACTGAGCACTCCTGGGCAAGCAGCATGGCCAGGGAGAAATATGGGACTCAGGGTCAGAATGTCAGCTCAGTCATCTGTCAAGTAACGTTAGCCTTTCTCCTGGTTGAGACTGGTTAAAAGCACGTATGGCAGATCAGATACGAGGAGAGACCCTCCGTGGGCCTCTACAGCATGTGCTTCACTCATCCCTACTGCTCTGACATCAAGTCAAGAGGAGGGTTCAAATGCCATGGACAGGGAACTGGATAGAGTCCAAAGACGCGGGAAAGGATGATTCACTTTGCCGACTGGCACACGTTTCCCTCCTTTCCCTCCCAGGTTAGGATTCCTGCGCCTCACCTTTGGTTGTCTTTGACTGGCTTGGAATAATTGAGCACAAAACACACTTTCCACTGAAGTGGGCTTTCACATCTAAGAGGGTAGGATGTGGGGAGCCTGTCTGTAAGCCAACTGGTGGGGAAAAAGGAGGGAGAGCTGCCATGCAGGAGAGGGGAGCATTCAGGAGAAGGAGGAAGACAAGAGGGACAATAACCCAAAGGGCAGACAGAGACCCATATCTGTAAACAGCCACTTCACAACCTCCTTCCTTGCTGACACAGCTTGACCATGATAAGATGTAATGCTTTATCGGAGGTAGGAAGCAGTGACTTGAATTAAATAAGTTATTGGCTTGGTTCATTGATACATCTGATGTTCTGATCCAGTTCTGAGAGAAGAATTTTGGAAAATACACACCTCCAATCTTCACCTAAAAACAAGGAGGTCCATTCATCTGAAGGCTGGAAAAGGAGCCACAGAAAAAAATCAACCCCAACCTCATGGGAAAAAAAAAAAAATTAGCAGCCTGAATCTCTAACAGGCAAAGTGGCCTCAGGAACTACTGCTCTAAGAACTCTGACGGCTTTGCAGCTTTTCTGTGCTCAGTCATGCCCTGTCCTTTTCACTACCGCTCAGGATGGTTTCCCTCAAGTCTTTAGTAATCAGACCTTGAAACTGAAGGGCCCACATGCTTGTCTTCAAGAACACACAGGAAGGGGGCAGCTGGGAGACTCCACCACACTCTGCAGCCAGGCTCAGGGAGAACCACCCCCAGGAACATAGGCAGTGATGGTAGCTATTGAAAAGAAAACAGAAAGGCCAATCCTCTGGGGCCTGTGGCAGAGAATAAAAACAGGAATAAGGTTTGAGTTTAGGCTTCAGAAGGGGGCTCCCAGTGCTGAACAGAAAAATGTCAAGGACAGACTCAAAACATCAGGCTTCGTGCTTAAAGTACCTTTTCCTAATACGTCACTGGTGCATGTAAAAACTGCACTGGTCTAAAAATCACTTTTCTAAGCATCTTTTACATGACACTACTTTATAATAGAGCCTGGATCCAGTCTTGACAGTGAGGAACTCAAAAGCCCCTAGGTGGAGCTGTTGTCCCCTTGTGAGAATGGCCAACTTCACCCTTTCCACAGGGCCCTACTTAGTCATTCTCCAAATTCTGTGGGAATACAGAGATGAACCAAGTCCAGTCTGTGTCCTTAAGCTCACAAATGAGTAGGACAGACAGTGTGCCCTACAGCCCATCACACGCAGCTCTCTAGCCTGACCCAGAAGGCATCCTAGGGCAGGTCAAGCCAGGCTCTGGGGCTGCACTCACTACGTGGTCTCCAGCTGCAAAACCCGAACAGGACCACCTACCTCCCAATGAAACCAGCACAGAGTGCCCCTGCGTGTTAGCATCATTACCACGGTCGTTAAGACCATCTGCACACACAGCAGTGCTCACTGATGCCCGTGAGCACCACACAAGCAGGATGTGGACCGCAGGCAGGGTCCACAGAGCTGCTAAGTGAGTTGGGCTGGTGGAACAGAAATGGAGGAGGGAGAGGTCGGCTCTAAGAGGGGATGAGGTTCAGGAGGCCAGGTCTGAGCCAGAGGAATGCTGGTCTTCAGGCCCGGGGCCTTGTGATCAGAGGAGTTCAGGCGGAGCCAGGCCTTGCAGAGACCACAGACAGAGGGGCACTCTTCTGGTTTCTCTCTGCCTGTGTGTAGCCCAGCACTAACCCTCACCCCCAAGCCTCTAGTGGTTAAAGGCGGCTTTTATCTTGTGACTAAGAGCTCTGCCTCTTGAGGGGGAGGAAGAGCCTTCTTATCTGCTCAGTACTCAAAAGGTCATGGCCAAGTGCTGGACATCCGTAGGGGTATAATCCATGGTCCTTACTCTAAAGGAGCATATAATGATTGCTCCCAGGGGACTGAAGGGGACAGAGAATTCCAGGAGGTGAAATTTGGGTGGGCTCTTGCAGAGCAGAAGGAAAAAGGAAGGCCAAGAAATTCAAGGAGGGGGAAGGATCTAAACAAAGAGGAAGACAGCTGTGAACAGTTAGGGAGCACTGAATATATCTGGCGGTGGCTGGTTAGATTGGAGAGAGAGGACCAAAAGAGGTACATGTCAGACCAAGGGAGAGTGCAGACAAGGCTCCATAAATCATGTTCCTGAGAGGTTCACCCCAAAGAACTGGGTACTGCTTGATACTGATTTCAAGAAAGGTCATTTCCGCAGAGTTATCTTCCCAGCTCACTCCCTTCGTGAGACTCTCCATGCCCCCAAAGACTCAGCAAACTGGCAGGGGATCTCAGAAATGAAATGGTCTGCTCCCCAACACGGGCCAGGCCCATCACATCACCTCACCGTTCTCGGAGGAATGTGCAGCAGGCGTCTTTGATGCTCTGCAGCTGCAGGAAACTCGCCCCCATCAGCAACGACTGGACGTTTTGCTGGTCAATGGCAAGGTGGCCGTTGTAGGCAAAGTTGATCAGAGCTTCCAGGGCGCTAGAGGAAAGAGGAAAGATGCTCTTCAGAGATGGTGCTCAGCCCACAGGATACTCAAGCCCTAAGTAAGCTGACATTGTTACCTGAGGAACGGATGGGCCCCACTCTCAAATACATTTAGCCCATGCCCTTTGAGAATCTACCTGAATGGAATAATTACTTCACCATAGCTATCATTCTACTTCTTAGGTTGTCTTTACTGCCCAAATGATTTTATTATAGAAGGTTCTGAAAAGACAAAGCAGTGACCCAGAATCTCACTACTGAGTCAACTGTAGTCATTTTTCTAGATTAATTTTCATTTCCTATTTGCCTGCATGCTTAAGTTGTATGGATATAATCATGTAATACTTATGAAGTCCTTTCCCATGTTTCTACACTGACTTCATGTTCAACTTTTTTTTTTTTCCTTTGGCCATGCTACGCGGTTTGTGGGATCTCAGTTCCCCCCGACCGGGGATTGAACGTGGGCCATGGCAGTGGGAACGCTGAGTCCTAACCACTAGATCGCCAGGGGAACTCCCCACGTTTGACATTTTCAATGGCTTCTATACAGTAATCCAACATGTAAATGTGCTATAATTTATTTCCTTTATTGGTAAGCATAATAGCTATTATAAGTAACATTTTTGGATTATTTCTTTGGGATAAGTTTCCAGCCTGAGGTTTCCAACATTTTTTTCTGCCTTCCAATTCACACCAAGAATGAAATCCAAGTTCTGTCTATAGGGCTGTATGTGGTCTGGCCCCTTTCCATCTCTCTGACCTCATCACCTTCCACTCTTTCCCCCTCACTCTATTCCAATATGCTGAACACACTCTCACTTCAGGGCTTTTGCACTGGCTACTCCCTCTGTTTGAAGGGCTCCTCCCCCAGATGTCTTGCTCCCTCACTTCAACTAAGGTCTTGGCTCAAATATCACCTCATCACAGAGGGCTTTCCTGATCACCCTGAAATAGCACAGACCCTCACCATCATTCGCTAGCCTTTACTCTGCTTTACTTTTCTCACATCACTTTTACTTCCCAGCCGTATCATGTATGTATTTGTCTACTGCCAGATCGCCACTACTAGAAAGTTGGAATAGTAAGAGGTGCTTTCTGTTTCCTCTGCTATACCTCAGTACCTACAGCAGCACAGATCACAGGTGCTCAGTCTATCTGTTAAATGAAGCACTTGGACGGTGCATGGTGATTAGCATGGCTCTGTCAGACACAGACCTCAGAGATGAGAGTGTACAACTGCCCTTGGATATAGACACACTTCTATGTCTTTCATTACAAGTAGCTGGCCTGACATTGCACCCTTGCAGTGGGTATACAGATCCTCTCCATGTACTGGAGCAAATCACCTTCAATCATCCAGAAGGTACCATACAGTTTCCTAGCTCCTTTCCTTCAAGTTTTCACCACGGGGAGATTAAGACGTTAGGCAACAAATGACAGCTTACTGGCTAACATTTTGGAGTCACTGGTTTATTTATTGTCTCTCTCCCAACAAGAATCATCTTGCGTGTCCTGTTTGCTGCTGCATGCCCAGACCCCAGAACAATGCCAGGTACATAGTAGGTGCACAGTGGACCCTTGGATGTAGCCTAGGTTATAAACACACAGCCTCAGTTCACAGACTTGCAGTGAAATCTTTTAAGTCATATAAATATGCCTTTTTCCTTTCAAGGCCCAAAAAGGCATAATATGGAATGTGTTTATATAAAGTCTTCATACAGAAGTCAGGAAAGTATTTCTGTAAAGAGGGTCTAGATGTAAGATAACTTTAAGTAAGTGCATAAATGATGCAATTTCAGGGTTTATAGTACTGCCTCCTGACCCTAAAATTCATCTAGGGCAGAATTTCCCAACCTCAGCACTACTGACATTTGGGGCCAATGATTCCGTTATGGAGGGCTTTCTGGGACACTGAAAGACGTTTAGATGGGATAAACTCTGGGCTTGACCTCCTTGGACTTCAGTTTTCTTCTTTTTTTAGTTCTACTTATTTATTTTTTTCGCTGCATTGGGTCTTCATTGCTGCGCGTAGGCTTTTTCTAGTTGCAGCGAGCGGGGGCTACTCTTCGTTGCAATGAGCGGGCTTCTCATTGCGGTGGTTTCTCTTGTTGTGGAGCATGGGCCCTAGAGCACACGGGTTTCACTAGTTGTGGCACGCGGGCTCAGCAGTTGTGGCTCGTGGGCTCTAGAGCGCAGGCTCAGTAGTTGTGGTGCACGGGGTTAGTTGCTCCGGGGCATGTGGGATCTTCCCGGACCAGGGCTCAAACCCGTGTCCCCTGCATTGGCAGGCGGATTCTTAACCACTGCTCCACCAGGGCAGTCCCGGGCTTCAGTTTTCTCACCCATCAAATAACCGTGATTTCTGCTACCTTCTCGACCTGCGTCGTCCCATTAACAGCCAGTAGACACACGTGGCTATTTAAAACTAAATTTATTATTATGTATCATTTATTTATTTATTTATTTTTTGGCCACACTGCGCGGCTTGCAGGATCTTAGTTCTCCGACCAGGGATTGAACCCAGGCCCTCGGCAGTGAAAGCATGGAGTCCTAACCACTGGACTGCCAGGGAATTCCCCTAAAATTAAATTTAAATGAATTAAAATTAAATAATATTTAAAATTCAGTCCCTCAGTCCCACTAGTCACATTTCAAGTGCTCAACAGCTACATGTGTTAGTGGCTACCAATTTGGAGAGGACAAACAGAACATCTCCATCGAGGGAGAAAGCTGGACAACAGTGGACAACACTGTTCTGGACTGATGGGAAGGGTAATGAATGAAGACACTTATTTGAAAGACTAGTCTGCCAGCTAAAAAGGCTAGCACAGAAAAGTGAAGAGAATAATATACCACCAACTTTGTGCCCAGTCCTAGTTTTAAAAACGTATCTTGGACTCTAGTTCCTATGAGACGTGTTACTCTCATTGAGTAAAAACACATCAAAACTCTCCTTATTTTAACCCTGTCTCAGGCCACTGGCTGAGGTTCTAGCTTGTTTACTGGTCACCTACTATGTGTGTGGAGCTGTGCTAGATACTGGGTCCTGCTGGAAGGCCCTCAAAGGGCACCAAACACAAGGCTGAAACTGCACCTAGAAAGCAGGTTGTGAAACCTGATGGAGGAATTTAGTACCTTGGGTCCATTCCTTGCATTACAATCTCATCCTGCTTGCACTCCATCATGTCATTTGTAAACATAGCGTGGAAATACGGGATTGAGGCTGCTAAGACGATCCGGTGAGCACTGAATTTGTGGTCCCCAATCTGTGGGCAAAGTAAAATACAAAGACAGATATTGAGGAATGCAAATACAAAAACCCACCCTGCCCCTTCCACAGCTCAACTCTCTGCCCACTGGAGTGGTACTGAAGGCATCCCAGTACATGACAGCTGAGGCTTTTCATGGAGACCCTGAAGTATTTTAAACTCAACATATGCGGTTATAGTAGGAGAATGTAGACAACACATTTTCATAAGGTATTAAAATAGTTAAAAGTCTTTATTTATATGGCAATCTTCACTGCACCCCTCCAAACTCCCCCCACCAACTCAAAGACCTGATTTCTTGAACACTTTATCCTGATTCCAGTTTTATTAGATGGCAGATGGAAGAGACAAACTGGCCAAGAACGCTGAAGCACCTAACAGTAGGCTCCTCCAGAAGAGTAAACAGACAGTGACAGGAAGAGATGAGGAGAAACAAGACCAAGCTTGAATAGGGGGTGCATGTGGGGATCAAGGACAGAGGCGGCATTGTGGGCACAGATGTTAGGGGGTCCCTGGGCACCAACCAGCCTGTGGTAGACCACAAGGAGCCCAGAGTTCTTCTCTAAGGAACATGACCCTGGCGGCAGCAGCTGGAAGGACTGGGGCTGTGGACTGGCCAGTGCTCTGCATGGCCCGCAGGGCTCATGTGGACAGAGGCAGACTCTCTCTCTAACTTGTACCAAATGCTCAGGAACACATCCTTAGCCTGGGGAGTTCCGTAAAGTGCTTTCCAACTATCTGCCAAAAGGATACTCCCTTTAACTTTGCCATTTATAGCTCCAAGACACATAAACATTTCCACTTCAGAATTTTCTACTCTTCAGAAAGAGCAAACAGTCTTTTTTTTTTTCTTCCCCTTCACCTAAGTTCCACATTAGTGAAATGCCAGAGCCATCTCACTATCTGATGCTCATCTCTTTGTGTCATATTTATTCAAGGATTCTAGCTCAGGTTCTGTCACTATGTCCTCTTTCTCACTGAACTTTAGGTTTATTATCTGTAAACTGTCCTTCAAGATGAAGCACACAACCATCCAAATACCAAAGGATCCTTACTAGATTCAGATTCTAGGAGTTCCTCGTATAATCCATGTGTTGTTCTACTACCAGTGTTGGGGACATTACATGGCTGCATGCTTTGAGGGTTTTTCATAATTAAAAAAAAAATCACAGTAATAAATGCAAATATTTCTTAAAGTTGTTCTACAAGGCTTATAATGAAAACCAGAAGTTTCTGGTTCCCTGATTTCTGCTCCCGGGGCAGCCACTTTCTTCTGGTATTTATCTCTATCTTTCTAAGTAATATGCCTCTAATATTATTTCTTGAATTTTCACTTTTAGTTATTACTTGTGGTAGTCAGCTTCCAAATAGCTCCCAATTCATCCCTGCCTTCTGGTATTCATGTTGTGCAGGCCCCTCCCACAATGTCTCAGGGTTGGTCTGTGTGACTGATGCAATGCAGCAGAAGTGATGACGGTATGTCACTTTAAGGCTAGGTCATAAAACACACTGCAAATTCCTCTAATTGCCTCTCCTGGATCACATGCTCTCAGGGAAGCCAGATAACAACATATCCTGAGGAGAGGCCCAGATGACTGCAGCCCAAGGTGACACCTGGACTGTAACCTCATGAGAGCTTCTCAAATCCTGACCCACAGAAACTGTGAGATAATAAATATCTGTTATTTTAAGTCACTAAGTTTTGGGGTAATTTGTTATGTGGCAAAATATAACCATTATGTTATGTATTTAATTCTTATGATGGAAGATTAGGATTTTGCTCTGACATGCTCTCTTCACATACTACTCCATACTACTTCACATACTATCTCCATTTTCCCATAGAATTATGCCAAATTTTGGTCAAATTAAGAATTGCATTATTAGATCTATGTGAATACTATTTGTAGCCAAGCCAGCATGTATACTATGATTACATTTCTTTGTTGGTATAATTTCTGTTTTCCCTGAAGATAATAATAAAGTGTAAAACTCCCTTTAATATGTTCCATCAGGTACCCTATCAGTTTGTTCTTGTGACATCCATACTGGAACTCTGTCTTTCTGGGAATTCCTTTCCCCTTGCCTATACTGGAACCCCTGTTTCCTGGATCCCATTTAGTCCTCTTCTTTATTATTCCCTTGTTCTGGTGAAAAGTGTCTTCTAGCAGATCTTCCTAAGAAAGGGTGTACTATAAACTGTTTTTAACTCACAGCACTTCTTTCACCATATTTGTGGGCTTTGTTCTCACACCAACCAATTCTCCAACTTTCCAGACACCAATTGGTATCCTACAATTTAATTCAAATCTGACACTAACTACCTAGAGTAGGTTATAGGACTCAGGTTAAGGACTCAGTCCCACCAGACTGCCCCTGCTTCAGATGCTAACTGGGCCACTCATACTTCTGACCCATCAGCTATAAGGTCAGGGTCGGGGGGGTCCCCAAAACCTCCTCTTCAGGTTTGATAATTTGCTAGAATGGGATTTTTCTGTAGGCATGACTGATTAACTCATTGGTGATTAACTCAATCTCCAGCCCCTCTCCCCTCCCCAGAGGCAGAGAGGTGGTGCTGAAAGTTCCAACCCTCTGATCACATGGTTGGTTCTTCTGGCAACCAGCCCCCAACCTGAAGCTATCTAGGGGGCCCACAAAGAGTTACCTCATTAGCGTAAACTTAGCTGACTTCTCTTCTTACCCCTATCACTCAGAAAATTCCAAGGGTTTTAGAAGCTCTTGTGTCAGGAACTGAGAACAAAGGGCAAATATTACAACAAAAGATGCTCTTACTACCCCTACTACTCAGGAAGTTATAATGATTTTAAGAGCTCTGTGCCAGGAACCAGGGACAAAGACCAAAAACATATTTCTTATTATATCACAATATCAGAGGGCATATGCACAAAATGTCTGAAAATGTCTTTATTATCCTTAAACTTGGGTGATAGTTTAGCTGGCTATAAAATTCTAAGTTGAGAATTTTTTTTTTCTGTCAGAATTTTTGGTTTTTTTGCCATGCCATGTGGCTTGTGGGATCTTAGTTCCCCAACCAGGAATCAAACCCATGCCCTTGGCAGTGAAAGCAAAGAGTCCTAACCACTGGACCACCAGGGAGTTCACCTCTGTCAGAATTTGGAAGGTATTGTTCCATTGTCTTCTAGTTTGTGGCTTTTGAGCAAGCTAATGCCATTTTGAATACTAACGTTATATGACTATTCTCTCTAGAGGCTTTTGGGACTTTCTCTTTATCCTCAGAGATCTGCAATTTCACAGGGCTATAACCTGGAGTTGGTTTTCTTTCATTCACTGTGCTGTATCAACCTATAGATATGATTTTAGTACTGAAAACATCTTTTCATACCATTTCTTTGATAATTTCCTCCTCTCTACTGTTTATTTCTTCTCAAATTTCCATTAGTCAGGTGTTAGACCTCTTGGAATGATCCTCTATAATTTATTTTATCTGTTCTCCCCAATTTTCCATCTCTTTCATTTGGTCTATCTTCTGGGAATCGTCTTTAACTTTACCTTTCAATATTTCTGTGTTGTATTTTTCATACTTGCTATCATATTTTTAATTCCCTTTTTTGGGGGGGGCATGACATGTGGCATGCGGGATCCTAGTTTCCCGACCAGGGATGAAACCCGTGCCCCCAACATTGGGAGCGCAGAGTCTCACCACTGGACTGCCAGGGAAGTCATCATATTTTTAATTTCTAAGAGGTCTTGTTTTCTGGAGGTTCTTTTTTTTTTTTTTTTTTAAAGAATCTAGTTCATCTTTTATGCATGCAATATTTTCTCTAATCTCTCTCAAGATATTATAGTTAAAATCTTTCCTTCTTCTCCTCCCTGATTTTACTGTTTCCTGAGTTCTTTTCACCTCCATTTGATTTGGACTCTTTCCCCCCCCCCCCCCAAGGAACCATTTAGAGTTTCAGAACAGTACTTTTTATTTTATTATTTTTTGGCCACACGGCATGTGGGATCCCAGTTCCCCAAAGAGGGATGGAACCCGCACCCTCTGCATTGGAAGTGCAGAGTCTTAACCACTGGACCGCCAGGGAAGTCCCCTGGACTCTGTCTTTTATGTTCTTTAAATGTCTCATGACACTTGGCTATCTGCTCATACTTTTAGAAGCTGTTTGAAAGCTCTGTGTATGGGAGCTAAGCTTGCCAACTTGTGGGCTTCACATTAGGGTGATCAGGCAGGAAGAATCTGCCATTTTATTGAGGATCCCCAAAAGTAGACAGTATCGTTAAGACTTTTTCTCTGGGATTAAATTTATCAGAGAAGGATCTTTCTGTCTCTTGCATGAGAGCACCTGCCTGCAGATATTCTGAAAACTGTGAGAAAGGGGAATGGTCCTATTAATCACTATACAGAACTTTGTCTTAAAGCCCCTATTTTCAGTTTTGCTCCATATTCCATCTCATCTTCCGTGCTTGGTGCGCCTCTGGTTCAATATCTAAGACTAAAATATCTGTCTCCTGAGAGAGTAGAGGAGGGGCTGTAGGCACCTAACTGCTTTTCACACAGACTTTCAACTAATCTTCCTGTTTTCAATATTTGGTTTCTCCAATTCTGGAGCTATTCCAGGGTTCTGCATTACAAATCCTCTTTCTTGTTAGTTCCCCCCAACCCCTCCCTGCCAGAGCAGGCACTTTCAGTTCCTCTGGCCCACTAAGTTCATCACACTTGCTTCCTGGCTTCAACATTCCGTTGACCTCTCATTTGCTGATCTCTTTTCCCTCTTACTATCATTTTAATGGGATTACAGGAGGAAATGAGGGCAAAATGTGCATTCAGTTTGCTGTGTTACACTGCTATGCATTTATTTTCCATCTACAAAGTAAACAGAAGACAAAAGAACAAGCTGTATGTGCATGAACTAGGTGACCTGATTTCCCAAAAAAGCTCAGCTAAAGAGAAGACAGGCCTATCTTGGGATATGCTAGGCAGATTACATCTGAATTCTGTGTTCAGTTAAGGGGAACAACTAATTTGTCTTTATCTAGAAGAGGGAGACCAAGATGGGAAAGGGTCTGGAAGCTACATCTTACGAGGAATGGCTAAAGGATAGATAATTTAGGGATGACTATAGCTGTCCTCAAAGACTAGAAGGGCTATCACATGGATGAGGGCAGATCTGGAAGTTACAAGGAGGCAGATTTTAGTTTATCACAAAGAATAACAGCTTATTACCTAAGAACATTTAGGGAAGTCCTTCACTGATTCTAAAACTATTAAGGGACCTTCCAATTCTACAATCCTAGGAAATACACTTTTGTGAAAAGCTTAAAAAAAACCCAAATACTCTCACTGTATTCTTAGTTAAAAAAAAAAAAAAAAGACATGATCATTTATGAAGTTCCTTTTGCTAAGTACCCATTACACATATTTTCTCATTTTAGTCCTCACAGCAACCCTCTGCATTAAGTAGCCACTGTGAATTCCATTTTATAGATGAGGAAACCAAGATTTAGAATTAACTTGCCCCAGTTAAGTAGCTATTATGTGAAAGAAAATCATACTTGAGTTGTTTACTGGTGGAGTTTGAGAGGGACCCAGTAAATAACACACCCCTCCCAGCTCAAGTTCTCAGCCAACTGGGAAATATTTAGAATTAAAAAATAAACTAACACACATAATAAAAGTACACAGAATTAAATACACACAGGTG
Organism: Balaenoptera ricei; assembly: GCF_028023285.1. Taxonomy (NCBI): domain Eukaryota; kingdom Metazoa; phylum Chordata; class Mammalia; order Artiodactyla; family Balaenopteridae; genus Balaenoptera; species Balaenoptera ricei. The sequence goes on along the minus strand of NC_082649.1, from coordinate 66,279,237 downwards.
AATAAAAGTAAAACTGGGCAAATCTGAATAAGAGTAGCTGATTGTGTCAATGTCAATATTCTGCTTGTGATGCTGTACTGTAATTTTGCAAGATATTACCACTGAGGGAAACTGGGCAAAGGGTACACGGGAATCTCACTGTTAATATTTCTTAACTGCATGTGAATCTACAGTTATCTCAAAATAAAAAGTTCACTATGGGCTTCCTTGGTGGCGCAGTGGTTGAAAATCTGCCTGCCAATGCAGGGGACGCGGGTTCGAGCCCTGGTCTGGGAGGATCCCACGTGCCGCGGAGCAGCTGGGCCCGTGAGCCACAATTGCTGAGCCTGCACGTCTGGAGCCTGTGCTCTGCAACAAGAGAGGCCGCGATAGTGAGAGGCCCGCGATGAAGAGTGGCCCCCGCTTGCCACAACTAGAGAAAGCCCTCGCACAGAGGCGAAGACCCAACACAGCCATAAATAAATAAACAAATAAATAAAAATTAAAAAACAAACAAACAAAAAAACAAGTTCCATTAAAAAAAAAGTTCACTAAAAAAAAAAAGGGACAAAACAAATGGGAAATCCAGATGTTATTTTATTACTGACAAATCTAATATTGTAAACTACAGCTTATACAGGAGGACAGTGTGTTCCCTATTTTAACATCTTGAATTACACAGGCCCATGCAAAGGCTACTTTCTCCACTTATCTTCAATTACACACTGTTACTGCAAATCTCCTCCCTAAGGTGGCAAAGAAATGTGAACTGTTGCTACAGAATTTAGGAAAAAATAATCAATAAGCAACATATAATTGATTGGTCAGAAAAGTTAAGGCTATTTGGCATATATCTCTACCTTTAATCACATTTTGCTATACCTACCTTTAAATAAACAATATTATAAATATTAATAAAACAATATTTATTATAATCATAAAGTATTAGCAATGCAATTGAATCAGACAGTAAATTAAATGAATTTAATTAAATGTTAGTGAATTAAATGGAATCACATACTAAAGTATTGGGAAGAGCCAGGTTCAAAGTCCAAGATAGGAGGGAAGGAAAGAAATGAATCTATGGTGTCATGAAACACTCTGAACTGAAAGAGCTAAACTCATGAACACACATGTGGAAGTTACCCAGGTGGGATCAAGATATTAGGTACACAACACACCTCTAGTGCCCCTGCTCACAGGACCACTTACTAAGTGTGTATCAGCGCCAGCCACTTAACCACTGTGGGATGATTTGCAATGACCAGCATCTGTGGAGCAAATTAGGGGCAATCACAAGACTTCCTAGGTATATACAATACCGCCAAATTTGCTTCTAAGAAAAAAAATCAATTCAAACTGGAAAGCCCAAGCCACTTCCACTAAAACTGCAGCAAAGACTGAGCATTCTTGCCACTTGGCTTCTACAAAGAGTGGACACAGAGCCTTTTCCTGAGCAGTGGTGGTCCACCAGACAGGTGGTGTGGCATCAACATTGGAGTTAGAAGGCCCTCACCAGTTATGTTACCTCAGACACGTCCCCTCCAAGTTTGGCTTCCCAACTAATAAAGTGAGACCATTCCTATTCATCTGACTTCTCAAGTGTATTTGAGAAGATCTAATTTAAGAATGGTTGATATGAACATCATTTGACCAAATGACCAGGGTCACTCCAAATTCCTGAAGCTCCAATGGGAAAAAAGTATTGTCCTGTGCAGACCAAGCTGATGTTGCTGTCAATCCTGGGTCTTGTTTGGAGGGATGGATCTGTGCTGATTTGTCCCAGCCTGGCCACCAATGGGAATAATTCAAGGGCACATTTGCAAACCTAACAGAGGTGCTCCATAATGGTGAACAGATAAATAAATGCCTGGATGGATGGGCTTTGGAGCAGAGTGCTATTTAGCTTGTTCTGAGAGAGGCCTCAGCATTGCAACTTTGGTCTCGTTAAATTAAGTTATACACAATACATGTGAAAACACCCAGCACAGCGTCAGGCACTTAACAGAGATTTAAGTTTTTTGTTGCACCCAGCTGAGAGCAACAGCCATGAAAGACCAAGATATAAATAACTGAAATCCTCTCAAGTTCCATCTGATTAATAGAACCCTGGTAGAGAGATTAAATCTCTGAGTTTTAGGGCCAGCTCTACTATAGATACAAGCAAGCTGCCTAATTTTACCATACCTCAGGTTTCCAGGTTGGAATATAGGATTATTGCTTATATGCGCACAGCAAGGAATATACTAGTTTAAAAAAACTTCTCAAAAGCACCAAAAATACTGGAAAAAATATCACAATCAACCACTCTATTAGGCATTATTAGAAAGTTCAGCATGGCATCAAAGGTCAAAATACTTGCCAGTCTCTACCTGTGCCCATGTCAGAGAAGACAGAGAGCACAAGCCATATGATACATACAAACTGCACCAATTTCAAGGCCAGCTGCTCCTTTTCTGTATGACCCAGGCAAATCTCTTCCCTTCATCCCTGCGCCTCAGTTTCTTCATCTGTAAATAAAGGGCTTTAACTGGATCAGGTTTCTCAAAAGGTAGTAGTTCTGTTAATAACAGTAGCCTAACACGAATTCAGTAAAGCTTTCTTTTTAATCATGATGGAATCTACATGCGTTTGAAAAATAACTGTACGCACACCTAAACGATATAATTTATCTGGCCCACAGATTGGTGCACATATAGATTTGAGGGCCCCCTGCAATAACTCTGCAGAATCCCTGTAGCACAGGAACCCCTGCACCAGAGGTTCTCGGAGGTCCCTTCTAGTTAGAAGTGTCTGAGACCTTGACTGAGCAAAAGGAACCAGAAATCCTGAGCACCTCATGTCCACCTAAGTTTTGAGCTGGTTTAAAACACACACACACACACACACACACACACCCCTCTCTTCCCATTTTCTTCCTTGGAAAGACTGGGAAATCTTCCATTCCTGACCCTGCCCTGGTGGTATCTTTGGATCAACAGGGATAGTATAGCGTGACACCACAAATTCTGTTCCCTATCACAGGCAGGTGAGGCGCAAGATTCAACCAGTTGCTTATTCAAGCAGGAAAAGCAGCAGGACAAAATCTGAGTTGGAAGTAATCTGAGACAGGTGTTCCCAAAGAGAGCAAAAGATACACCCAGAATTGATTTCTCTCTGATGGAAAACATTTTGATACTATTGCTCCTACCTTCAAGGAGCCCACAATGAACATAAATTAAACAATAAGTCAACAGTTAAGTGCCCTGCCTGTGCAGACAGAATGCCCTTGGGATCAGTGGGGTTTAAGACTAAGCGTTTAGGCAGTCACAAGAGATGCTGAAAGTGCATAAGTAGTAATCCATAATTTTACTAAGGCACACTTTTGAATCATAAAGGCTATGAATCTTGTGTGTAAGAATGAGTCTGTAAGAATGAGTAGGGATGGGTTAATCTCTAAAATTCCTTTGGGCTAGGAAGTCGATAATTACAAGTTCTTTAAGAGAGACAGTATATCATGGTAGATAAGAACATACTCTGGAACTAAATTACCTGGGTTCAAATCTAGGTTTTGCCGTTTACTAGCAGCGTAACTCTGGGCTAGTTACTTAGCTTCACTGTGCCTCAATTCACGAAATCTGCAAAAATGGGGTAAACAGTACCTCCCTCATGGGGTTATTGTGAAGATTAAATTAGCATTTAATGCATGGCATTTAAAACAGTGTGTAGCACATATTAAGTGCTAAATAAGTGCTTATTAAATAAATAAAATGTCCTTAAATTGAGAACTTTATAGAAGTTATTTTTAAGACCTTTAGAGAAAGGGTCGACAAACCATGGTTATGGGCCAAAATCTGGCCTTCCTGCCTCTTGTTTTTTTGTGTGACCCATGAGCAAAGTGTAGTTTTTACATTTTTATATGGTTGAAAAAAATCAACCCTAATATTTCATGACATGTGAAAATTGTATAAAATCCAAATTTCAGTGTCCATATATAAAGTTTAATTGGAACACAGACATGCCCATACAATGGCAAAACTGAGTAGCTGTGATAGTGACCAACAGCCCGCAAAGCCAAAAGTATTTATTATCTGCTTCTTTATAGAAAAAGTTTGCTGACCTCTGCTCTAGAGTCACAGGGAAGAAATATTATGAAGAGGGATGTGAACACATTCTCTAGAAAGAAGAAGATGCTGATCACTTATCTAAGACGGGGTCCCCCTCCCATTCTCCACCCACGTCACACCTGATTTTCTGCTGGTATGCACAGACTCCCCTGCCAAACTAGTATGATCTGTCTGCACTTTGTGGAATCCAACACTGAGATAAAGTGTCTTATAAAATGCTTGCTCCTTTTCAAAAGGAAGTGAGCTAAGGCATTCACTCTGGAGTCATGAACAGCCTGTAACCACCAAATGCCTTTTTTTTTAAACTTCAGTTTCTTTCTTTTTTTTTAATTATTATTTATTTTCTTTATTTTTTTGGCTGCATCGGGTCTTAGTTGCAACATGCGGGATCTTCGTTGAGACATGCAGGATCTTTTGTTGCGCCACGTGGTCTCTTTGTTGCGGCACGTGGGCTTCTCTCTAGTTGTGGCCTGCGGGTTTTCTCTCTCTCATTGAGGCGTGCGAGCTCAGTTGTGGTGCGCAGGCTGAGTTGTCCCAGGGCATGTGGGATCTTAGTTCCCCGACCCAGGGATCGAACCGAGTCCCCTGCATTGGAAGGCGGATTCTTTACCACTGGACCACCAGGGAAGTCCCTAAAACTTCAGTTTCTTAATCATAGTTATACAATTATTCTTTCTCCAACCCCCCACCCCCATGGAGTTTCAATGCTAATTAGCCTCAGCAAATAACGCAGCCTTGTCCATCAGATACATAGGAGGTGGACTGCGTCGAGATGCCTTGAAGCATCTGCCTTCCAACCTCAGGTATCAACCAATCCTCCATGTTATTCAGCGACCACCCAGCACAAAGCCAGCTCAGCCCACCTCTCCACAGCAACCAAAATCTTACATGTTAGACAAGTAAGGCTACTCCATGTTAGAGATGGGAAGCCTCAGTCTCAAGAATTGTACTTTTCTGTTCTTACCTACTCCAGTGGACTTCAAACTCTTTGAGGTAATAAGGGTCTTGTACATCCCCTAAACAGTTCAGTAAATATTTATTGAAATTAAAATACCAACTCTATCCCTAATAGCTGCCCAGAAAATCAACAATTCCCTGTGAAAATAAATTAACCCTGTAGACAAAAAGGCAGTTTCACTAAAAGTTATAGTCTAAATGGACTGCAGGTTCTTTCAGTTAAGTTTAGAAAAGGATATGGAAGACTGAGAAGGAGGCACTGTGATTTTTCTACTCATTTCCTTCAAAATTTTCTTACATATATAAGTAGGTACAGTAAATCTTCAAATAACCACAACACTTGAGGGCTAGTACAACAATCTATTATTATTATTTATTATCAACTAGATATCATATGATCTCTATATAGCTGTCTAGTATAAATATAGCTATTAACTATGTATTAATACTGCTATAATAATATATTAACCATGAATGATCTATAATAGTACGATGATGGTGATCTATTAACAGTTTTAGGTTACTTGAAGGTTAACAGAAAACACTTGTAGCTTCAATACATGCCACTAAAAACCTTCCAAACAAACATGACTAGCTATGGACTCCATCTCATGTCAGCTCTATTCAGTGTGCCTTACCTTCTTCTGGGAATGTCTTCTATCTTCATTCCCACCACACTATACAAAATATGACCTAAGCCCTACCAATTAGACCCTTCCTCAGGATTTTTCAAATAAGAAAGAAGGAAGAGGGACAATCCCTCCAGGTAACAAGGAGCTATCAGGTGCTCCATCCCCTTCCGTGTGTGATGAAGCAGTCTGCAGTGGGAGGAGGATGCTGACCACAGAGGGGACAAGTCTCTGCAGCATTTCAGTCCCCCAGGCCCATCATCAACCCTATCTTTTCTCCTGTTTGATTACATGAGCCAATAAATGATTGGTCTAGACTACTGAGGCTAGTTCTGCCATTAAGAGCCAGAGCTCTGAGCACTGTGGTCTGGAGAAAGCCCTGGGGAAATGCAGGAAAGGGGGACCTTCCTTCCTGATCTTAATAGATGGGCTCTAACTAAAGGTGGTTTCGGCTCTGATTGCACCCTGGTGGTGCCTCAAGGCCCCCACTCTGCTCAACAGTTAGGTCTTAAAGGACCCCATGTGTGAAAACACCAGGGTGACAGCATCCGCTACAGGCATCAAAGGCATAAAGCAAACACTGTGTTTTATTGACTGGGAACACTGCGGGGAATGCAGAAATGGGCAACAGATATCTGTTGCATGGATGACTCATTTTTCGAATTCCTAGCAGTTTATATTCTGAGAAAAATATCATAACGTTGGATAGGGATAGCCAAACCCAGCATCTGAATCCCCATCAAAACTGGGGTATGTGACCTGCCTGAGTTCAGATGGACAGGAGCTAGGGCTACTTAGTGCCCTCCTCTGTAAGTGTGAACAGTATATTCTGAAGAAATGTTACTCCTAGCTCACACTCCCCCTCCCCTTCCCCCTCCAAAATGAGACCCTGATCATTTTAATAGCCCTATAGCTAATAAGGAAATCGATTTTGTAATTTTAAAACCCCCGAAAAGAAGGTCTCCAGGCTCAGGTGGTTTCACTAGAGAATTCCACCAAACATTTAAAAAAGAACTAATACCAATTCTAAACAATCTCTTCCAGAAAATAGAAGAGGAGGGGACAACTCAAATTTATTTTATGAAGCCAGTATTAGCCTAATACCCAAACTAGACAAAGATCGTACAAAAAAAGAGAAAACTACAGACCAATATCCCTCATGAATATAGATGCAGAAACCCTTAACAAAATATTAGCAAATAAAATTCAGCAATATATGAAGAGAACTATATACTGTGACCGAGTAGGGTTTATTTCAGGGATCCAAGGCAGGTTCAATATTCAAAAATTAATCAGTATAACCCACCATAATAACAGGTTAAAAGAAAAAGAAGTCACATGATCCTCTCAATCAACGTAGAAAAAGCATATTACAAAATTCAACACCTATTCATGATAAACACTAGGAGTAGAGGGTAATTTCCTCAACTTGATAAAGAATGTCTACAAAAAAACTTTAGCTAACTTCATACTTACTGGTAAAAGACTGAATGCTCTCCCCTAAGATGAAGAAAAAGGCAAGGATGTCTACTCCTACCACTGCTATTTAACACAGTCCTGGAAGTTCCAGCCAGTGCAGTAAGGTAACAAAATGAAATAAAAGGAATACACATCAGATAATAAGAAATAATACTATTCCTATTTGCCAATGACATGACGGTTTCTGTCCAAAATCCAAAGCAATCTACCAACCCCCACCCCACACAGAAACACCAAACTCCACACAGAACTAACCTAGAACTAACGAATGAGTTCAGCAAGGTCACAGTACCTAAGGCTACAGGACACAATATTGACACAGAAAGTCAACTGTATTTCCACATACTATCCATTAACGTGTGTAAACCAGAATGTGAAATATAATTATATAATTGTTCAAAAAATTAAATACTTCGATGTAAATCCAACAAGCTGATTTAGAGGACTTACGTGCTACAAAATGCTGATGAAAGACATCAAAGATCTAAATAAATGGAGAGACATACTGTGTCCAAAGATTACAAGACTCAACGCAATAAAGATGTCAATTCTCCCCAAACTGGTGTACAGATTTAATGCAATTCCTATCAAAATTCCAGCAAGATTATTTTTATAGATATAAATATTATTCTCAAATTCATATGGAAAGGTAAAGGAACTAAAATAGCTAAAACAATTTTTAACAAAAATTAAGTGCAAATGGCCAATAAGCACATGAAAAGATGTTTAACATCATTAATCATCTGGGAAATACAAATCAAAACCACAATGAGACACCACTTCACACCACACTCGTGAGGATAGCTATTATCAAAAAAAAGAAAAAAAGAAAAAAAGAAAAACCAAACAGAAAATAACAAGTGTTGGTGAAGATGTGGCGATACTGGAACCCTTGTGCACTGCTGGTGAGATGCAAAATGGTGTAGCCACTGTGGAAAGCAGTTTGGTGGTTTCTCAAAAAGTTAAACATAGAATAACAATATGACACAGCAATTCCACTCCTAGGTATGTATCCAAAAAAACTGAAAGCAGAGTCTCAAAGAGGTATTTGTACACCCATGTTCATAGCACCATTATTCACAGTAGCCAAAAGATGGAAACAACCCAAGTGCCCATCAATAGATGAACGGATAAACAAAACATGGTATATACATACAACAGATTATCATTCAGCCTTAAAGAGAATGAAATCAAGGAAAAAGCCATAGATTGGAAGAAAATATTTGTAAAACACATGTCTGATAAAGGATTGTTATTTAAAATATGCAAAAAATTCTTAAAATCCAACAATAAGAAAACAGCAGAATTTAAAAATGGGCAAAAGACTAACAGAAATGTCACCAAAGAAGATACACAGATGGCAAATAAGCATATTAAATAAGCCTATTAAGATACTCCACACCACATCATCAGGGAAACGCAAATTAAAACAATGAGGTAAAAATACATCTACTGGAATGGCCAAAATCCAGAGCACTGACAACACCAAATGTTGGCAAGGATGTGGAGCAACAGAAACTCTCATTCATTGCTGGTGGGAATGTAAAATGGTACAGCCACTTTGGAAGACAGTTTGGCACCTTCTGACAAAACTCAACATATTCTTATCATATAATCCAGCAATCACACTCCCTGGGATTTTCCCAAAGGAGTTAAAAATGTATGTCCGGGCTTCCCTGGTGGCGCAGTGGTTGAGAGTCTGCCTGCTAATGCAGGGGACACGGGTTCGAGCCCTGGTCTGGGAAGATCCCACATGCCGCGGAGCAACTGGGCCCGTGAGCCACAACTACTGAGCCTGCGCGTCTGGAGCCTGTGCTCTGCAACAAGAGAGGCCACGATAGTGAGAGGCCCGCGCACCGCGATGAAGAGTGGCCCCCGCTTGCCGCAGCTAGAGGAAGCCCTCGCACAGAAACGAAGACCCAACACAGCCAATAAATAAATAAATAAATAAATAAAATACAAGAATCTTAAAAAAAAAAAAAAAAGTATGTCCACATAAAAATCTGCACATAAATGTTTATAGCAACTTTATTCATAACTGCTAAAACCTGGAATCAACCAAGATGTCCTTCAGTAGGTGAGTGGATAAATAAACTGTGGTACATCAGGTCAATGGAATATTTTTCAGCATTAAAAAGAAATGAGCTAGGACTTCCCTGGTGGCGCAGTGGTTGAGAATCCGCCTGACAATGCAGGGGACACAGGTTTGAGCCCTGGTCCGGGAAGATCCCACATGCCGCGGAGCAACTAAGCCCAGGCGCCACAACTACTGAGCCTGCGCTCTAGAGCCAGCGAGCCACAACTACTGAGCCCACGTGCCACAACTACTGAAGCCCACGCGCCTAGAGCCCGTGCTCTGCAACAAGAGAAGCCACTGCAATGAGAAGCCCACGCACCACAATGAAGAGCAGCCCCTGCTCGCCGCAACTAGAGAAAGCCCGCGCGCAGCAACAAAGACCCAATGCAGCCAAAAATAAATAAATTAATTAATTAAAAAAAAAAAAAAAAGAAATGAGCTATCAAGCCATGAAAAGACAGGGAGGAACCTTAAATGCATATTTAAGTGAAAGTAGCCAATCTTAAAAAGTTACATACTGTATGATTCCAACTACATGACATTCTGGAAAAGGCACAACTATGGTGATAGTACAAGGATCACTGGTTGCCAGGGGTTAGGGAAGGATTAATAGGTGGAGCACAGATGATATTCAGAGCAGATTTTTAGGGCACAGAATATGGTTTTTGATAAACGTATGACACATTTATCACAAAAGTGAGCCCTAATGTAAATTATGGACTTTGGGTGATAATGATGTCTCGATATAGGTTTATCAATTATAACAAATGTACCACTCCGGTGCAGGATACTGACAGTGGGGGAGGCTGTGTGTGCAGTGGGAATAGGGAGTGTATGGGAAATCTCTGTGTTCTGTTCATTTTTGCTGTGAACCTAAAGTTGCTCTAACAAAACAAAAGACTATTTTTTAAAAAAGGAATGATATTCTAATACATACTACAACATAGATGAACCCTGAAAACATTATACTAAGCCAAATAAACCAGGGACAAAAGGACAATATTTTATGATTCCAGTTGTATGAAGGGTCTAGAATAGGGAAAATCATAGGGAGAAAAAATAAAACAAAGGCTACCAGGGTCTGGGGTAAGGGGCATTGAGGCATTATTGCTTAATGTTTATAGAGTTCTTCTGCTTTGGGTGATGAACAAGTTTTTATAAATAGATAGCAGTGATGGCTATACAACATTGTAAATGCATTTAATGCCACTGAATTGTACAATTAAAAACAGTTACAATGGGGGAAAAAGGTAAAATAAAATAGTACAGTGGGAGGAGTAACTCTACCCATTTCACGATTTATTACACAGACGGCTAGAATAAGCAAAACTGTGCTGTACTGGTGCAGGAATAGGGACACTGACCAATGAAACAGAACAGAGAACCCAGAAGTAGCCCCACACAGGTACAGCCAACTGGTTTTCAACAAAGGTACACAAGCATTTGTGTAGCTTGAATGGAGGAAAGACAGTCTTTTCAGCAAATAGGACTGGAGCAATTGGACATCTTTAGGCAAAAAAAGGAACTTTGACATAAACCTCAGTTTGCACAAAAATTCACTGAAATCTGCCAGCAAGTGGGAAATAAAGGCAGGGTTTCTATGTCACAACCTGGAAGAACTGTTTCTTCTTTGGGAAACCTCAGTTTTTGCTCTTAAGACCTTAGACTGATTGGATGAGGCCCATCACATTACGGAAGGTCATTTGCTTTACTCTAAGTCTACTATTTAAATGTTAATCACATCTAAAAAATATGTTCACAGCAACATCTAGACTGGTGCTTGATCAAACAACTGGGCACCAAAGCCTAGTCAAGCTGACACACAAAATTAACCATTGCACCCACATATGCTGGTAGGAATGTAAAATGGTACAGCTACTCTGGAAAGCAGTTTGGTGATTTCTTCTAAAACTGAAAATGAATTTACCATGTGGCACAGCAGTTGTAGTCTTGGGCATTTATCCCAGAGAAATGAATACCTACATTCATACAAAATCCTGTAAATGAATGTTCACAGCAACTTTATTTGTAATATGCCCAAACTGGAAAGAATCTAAATGTTCTTCAGTGGGTGAGTGGTTAAACAAAACATGGTGCATCCATACCATGGACTACTACTCAGAACTATAAAGGAAAAAACTATCGATACAACAACTTGGATGGCCCTCAAATGCATTACGCTGAGTGAAAAAAAGCCAATCTCAAAGGTCAAATACTCTATGTTTCCATTTATATAACACTCTTGAAATGAGAGATGGAGAACAAGTTAGTGGTTGCTAGCGATTAGAGATGGTGGGTGGGAGGGAGATAGGCCTGATGATAAAGGGGTAGCACAAGGGAGGTCTCTGTGGTCATGGAATAGCTCTACATCGTGGAAATGGAGGTCACTGGTAACCTTGACAAGAGCAAATGGTGGTTGCCTGACAAAACGAACTTACCTACCCTACTAAAACACGAGTTCCACCAAGGGAGCAATCTTTCATGTTTCCTGGAATAGTCTAGCAATTAGCACTCAGTATATGTGGAATGAATGAAGCTTCTGAATGAATCAACTCGATTTAAAATTGAGTCTGGTCATGTCAGTCTCCGTTTTGTTGAGCTCCCTACTGCCTGAGTCAGATCCAAATTCTAAACTGGGGCCCATCTACCCTAACCAGTTTTATTCCCCACCATGCCTCTCTTCCAAGCCTCTGCCAATTCCCTTACATCGTTCTGTTCCCTCTGCTTGGATCCTTATCCCTTACTTTTCTGTCTGGTGAATTATTCCTCACCCTTGAAGATCCAGCTCAAACGCTCCCTCCTGAGGGGCTTCCCTGACTTCCAGGCAGTCGGCTCTCCCCTTCTTGTAGCACCTGGTACAAGCCTCTAGCACACAAGATACCACACTATGTTGTCCCTAATGAATGTCTCCCCATCAAGGCTGAATATTCTTCCCATGGAAAGGAAGGATTGTATCCTAGCACTTAGTGCCTCATTCTCGAGTCTTCTTAATGAATCCTAAAATGATTTCATCTAAAAGGTGGCTCTCAGTCCTTCATCTGAGATAAAAATAACAAAACTTCTATGAGTTTCACCTCTTCTTTTTAATCCTGGTCTTCTGGCTCAGGGCTGGTGGAAATGGTGGGAGGAAGGCACTGGCCCTTAACGAAAGAAAGCATAAGGAGTGTTACTCTCTAACCTTATCTGAAAATTTATTAGTTTAAGTAAAAGCCTCAAGAAAAAGATGATAAGGCTTGGGGCCAACTGGCGGAGGGCTTGCCTTCCAAGCTAACAGTGCATTCTCAACCCTGGAAGAAATAAGCCACTCCACAGTTGTCTAGTTCAGGTGCATGTCTAACAAGGTGGCATGTAATGAAATGGGGTGGGGGGGGTGTCACTTCATCTTGAATGCTGGATAGCTTGCCTGCCAGCCCAGAACACGGTCAGAGGGATGCTCATCCATCCTACTCTATGCAGAAATGTTTAGTCCTCACAAACCCATGGGGCTGGGAAACAGATGACAAGTACAATGAAACATACGGAATTGGTTTGATCTGGGGTTTTGATGGCATTTAAAGCACAATGTGTGAAACCCTCTGTGATGGAGCTTGGGTGTCTCTGCTTTAGGGGGCCCCATAGGGTAAGTGATTCAGGAAGGGGGTGAGGGAGGAAGTGGCTGACCAGCTAGCACTAAAAAAAGACCTGGGGCTATGGTCCCACGGAAAGAGCCAGTAAAGGGCTGGCTAAACACTCAGGCCTGTCCCCACCTCTTCCAAACCCTCCCCTGGCTCACCCATGTCCAGCAAGGGAGAATGCGAGGTAAGTGGGAGACAGGAGGGAGGAGCCATCAGAAACCACTCAACATCTAACTGTACCAACCACATGTGATTTGCAAATGTTTCTTACCAGTTCAGACTCCTGACCATGAGAATTCAAGTTCAGTCTGCATTCAACCCACCTCCCCAATCACACCTTCCACCTTGCTCATCCATGTCTTACTTGTTCAAGAAACATCCTGCATATGCACTTTCATGCCTGGGCCCTTGAACAGGCTCTCCCCAGCATGGAATGCCTCTTCCTAACATATCTGTCTGTCAAAGTCCTATTCATCTTGCAAGGTACCAATCCTCTCCATGAAACCATCACAAACCCTCTAAACTGGAAATAACTGCCGTCTCTCTGGTGTTCCCTCAGGCCTCTGGTGATACCGGGGCAGTTACAGAATTTATCACACTCTGCCTTGTTTCATAGTTGACTGATGGGCAGCTCTCTCTCTTACCAATCTTTAAATGCCAAAGAGAGGGGCTGACTCCTACTCATAGCAGGGTGCCTCACGTACCTAGCAAAGCACCATGCACAGCTAAATGCACTTCAACAATATGTTGACTGAAGGAGCGTCTCAAACATAATGCCAGGGGCCCTTGAGGGTAATTCAGCAAACACTTTTGAACACTTGAAACATGCCAAGTACTGTGTTAACTAATGGATGCTTCACATGCTTCCAAAGATCAGCATCTAGAGGTGGAGAAAGACTCTCTAACACATTACATTCCGCTCAGTATGCTAAGGGGGATAGGTGCAAAGTGTTAAGGCAATGCTTCTCAAACTTTCAGGTGCACAGGATGTAAGAATCACCAGATTCTAGCTTAGTAGGTCCGACATCCTGCATTTCTCACAGGCTCTCAGGCAATGCTGATGCAATGACAATACTCTGAGTAATGAGGAGTTAAAGTGGGAGAGGGAGAGATTAACTGCACCTGGAGGGATATGAGAAAACTGTCTTCAGAGAGATGGGATTTCACACAACAACTCCCCACTGTGATAGGGCAAAAGAAAGAAGATGGCACAGGTCTCTGCCCAACAGAAACACAGGTTGGCAGGGAGTAAGGCAAGCAAACTTTCGACCACAAGACGATGCTGAACAGACACAAATGCAAAGTGCTTTAGGAGAACAGAGGAAGGAGTGTTTGGCCGCTTCTCTCCCCTTAAGAAGAGAAAACTACAAAAGGAGCTTTGAAGCGTGGGTAGGACTCTGCTGGCAGAGGTGAGTGGGTACTCCAAGCCAAAGGAATACTAGAGCAGAGCCCCATAAGTTGGAGAACTTAGGTCCTTAGAGACAGCCAGCAGGCGGAGACTGTGGGCAACTAGGGGAGAAAGGCAGAGAGGGGCCAAGTCTGAAGGAACTGGACTATCAAGAACACAGGTGGAGGGCTTCCCTGGTGGTGAAGTGGTTAAGAATCCGCCTGCCATTCAGGGGACATGGGTTCGAGCCCTGGTCTGGGAAGATCCCACATGCTGCGGAGCAACTAAGCCCGTGTGCCACAACTACTGAGCCTGCACTCTAGAGCCCACGAGCCACAACTACTGAGCCCACATGCCACAACTACTGAAGCCCACGCACCTAGAGCCCGTGCTCCACAACAAGAGAAGCCACCGCAATGAGAAACCCGTGCACTGCAACAAAGAGTAGCCCCTGCTCGTCGCAACTAGAGAAAGCCCGCGCACAGCAACGAAGACCCAACACAGCCAAAACTATATAAAAAAGAACACAGGTGGAGATCCTAGAAAATTCAACCAGAGTGGCAGTCGACACCAACAGAACATCCTTAAGCTTCTCCCTCTTATATCTCACAGAAGGCAGTGACAGATTTCTGTGAGCAGCTTAGAATAATCAGAGATTCAGTTAAATCAGCAGTCCTTCCATTAATCCTAGAGAAAACCAGCCACCAGCTGCTGCTCCTGCACTGCCACTACCCCATGGCTCTTCCCAGATGTCTTGCTGACTTAAAGTGATAGCCTGTGGACATGTGGGAAAAAAGGCAAGCTTTACCCAACACGGGTAGGACCACCTTTGAAAACCACCAAGAGCTGAGCAGCTCTGTTCTACTTCCTGCTCCCCTGACAAGTTTCTAACCTCTGACTTTCTCTGTGGTGTGGAAGAACAGACGTTCATTCAAGAACAAGCCAGAATTGGTCTCTCTTGCTCGGGCCATTACCATTCTCTCTCCTGAACGGACAAGAAGGGGAAAGTGGAAATGATATTCTGTGCTTGCTTCATGAACTATGGAAAATGCATCCTACCTCTCTTAGATACACCTCTAAGACTCACCCTGCCCTGCCCTGATTCTTCACTCACTCATTCATAAATAAATAAATACTGTCTAGCTTCATTCATTCATTCATTCACTCACTCATTCAACAAGTATCTACTGAACTGTACTGTACTGTGCAAGGAATTATGCTGGGTCTGGGGGCTACCTCTCCAACCTTGTATCCTCCCACTTTTCTCCTGGGTCATGCTATTCTTATCACACCAGCTGCCTGCTGTTTCCCCAAAATGCCAACTATGCTCCTGCTTCAGCTGTGCTGATTATTCCCTCTGCCTAGAATACTCTTCCCTCAGATACACTCACGGATCCCTCCTTCCCTTCCTTCAGGTCTCTACTCAGAGAGACTGGCTCTGGTCCCTCTGAGAAAACAGCACTCAATCCCCTTATTATCCTTTATTTTTCTCCACAGTACACATCACCACTGGACATTTTATATCTATTCATTTGTTTATTGTGTGGTCCTGTCCCACACACCCCCAGGCTGGAAGGTAAGCTCACACTCACACAGGTTCTGCCTACTCTGCTCACTGCTGCGGCCCCAGCACTTAGGACAGTACTTGGCTCATGGAAGGCGCTGACATATCTGCTGATACACTGTTGAATGAGAATGAAAGGGAAGTCACTCAGAGCAGGAGAATGACATGATCAGAGCTGAAAAACAATCCCTTAGCTATACCAGGATCATCCCCTAAAGGGTTTATAAGAATTCTCAGCAAGCTGCTAGAGTTAAAGAAACCCCAGGTTAGGTAAAAGGTGAAGAGGGTCTGAATTAGGACAGTGGGTTACTGAGCACCTGTTATGCAGACACCTCAGTAAATGATTCAGTCACAGCCCCTGCTCTCACAGAGTTACAATACTGTAAATAACTATGTAACTGTCATTATGATAAATGCCACAAATACACCCTAAAAGAGAGGGGACAAGCCAAAGTCAATCCTAGAGTTTCAATCCTACATGACTAGATGGATGGTGTGCCATCCTTACACAAAGGGAACAAAAGAAGAGATTGTTGAGAAGGGAAAGAGGCTTCATTTTAGACTTAATGAGCATAAGGAACAACAGGACAAATGGAAATGCAGGTCTAGTGTTTAGGACCAAAATAAGCGGTTGGAGCAAAGATCTGAAAGTCATTTGTAACTTGTAGACTATGCCAACAAACCTTCAGTGGAAGACAGGTTAGCACAGTATGTTTCGCTGATCCTCAGGATACCTCTGTTAAAGGTTACATGACATTTAGATTTTACAAATCAGTACAGGAAAAATAAGCTTATAACATGTGTGCCTCACTTAAATGTGTATCTCTTAGAAGTCAATTCCTTTTAAGTGACCATATGAGGTGCAGCCACAGGGCTGAGCTAATAAAATGTGGCTCTTAACAGCTGAAGCAGCTTACTGCAAAAGCTAAAGAAGAAAGATTACTCCTTAGTATGAAATGTTTCTGATCAGTGGATCTGGATACAGAGACAAATTCTGTTTTTAGTGTCTCTCCAATCACAAAGCACTATGAGCAATCTCATTTGCCCACTTGCTAACAAGTCTTCTTCAGCTTCTCTCTTCTTTTTTAATTGTAGTAAAATATACATAAAATTTACCATTTAAACCATTTTTAAGTGTACAGTTCAATGGCATTAAGTACATTCACACTGTTGTACAACCATTACCACCATCCATCTCCAGAACTTCTTCGTCTTCCTAAACTGAGATTCTGTACCCATTAAACACTAACTCCCGATTCCCTCCTTCTCCCAAGCACTACGAAATCTCCATTCTACTTTTTATTTTTATGAATTTGACTACTCTAGTTACCTCATTTAAGAAGAATCAAACGATATTTGTCCTTCTGTGATTGGCTTATTTCAAAACTTAGAACAATGTCTTTAAGGTTCATCCATGCTGCAGTATGTGTCAGAATTTCCTTCCTTTTTAAGGCTGAATAATATTCCAATGTATATATGGAATATTATTCCATTGTATGTATGGAACAAAACGTACCACATTTTATCCATTCAACCACTGATGCAGTCCACCATTGGGTTGCTTCCATCTTTTGCATACTGTGAACAACAATGCTATGAACATGCTTGCACAAATATCTGTTCTTGAGCTTATTTTCTGAAAAGCATTTTTGTGTTCTCATCAGATATGCAGCACACTGCCCAGACATATTGGGCCATACCTGAACTACTGATCTACTTTGCCTACCAAAAGCCCAAACTCTGGCCCTTACCTTCACGGCCCTGCACACAGCCGCTCAGGTCCACTGGAACACAGGAGCCATCACGGTCTCCTCTGGCCTGCCATTGTGCAAGCAGCTAAGCATCCTCAGCTTCAACTAAGACAGAAAGGGAGCACGGTGTCTTTAGTTAATGCTTTGGAATAGTCTGCTTCAAGCTTCAGCAGAGCTACAAGACTTTAAAGATGAGATGGAAAATGTAACAGTAACTTCTCCTATGTCAGTTATTCAGTCACCAACCAAGACAGTCCCATGATCACCTGCAGTAAGCTGGAAAAAGAAAGTTTTTCACTTCTGGTTCACCTGTACTCTTTAACAAGAGATGCTTCCAATTTCTGAAGTATACGCCGGGGCAATAAAGCAAGTGTAATCTACTCCAAAAACCTTAAACTTTATAAAGGCCATATCAGTATACAATAGAGGTCAGCCAACGGGTCTGGCCCATACCTGTTTTTGTAAATAAAATTTTACTGGAACACAGCCAGACCCATTCATTTATGTACTGTGTACAGCTGCTCTAGTGTTATAACACCAGAGTTGAGTAGCTGCAACTGAAACTGTATGACCCACAAATCCTAAAATATTTACTATCTAGCTCTTTACAGAAAATGCTTGCCAACTCCTGGTTCACACATCTTGGTTCATTCTCTCTTCTCCCCACCTAGAAACAAGTAATGATGTGATCGGCTGTTTGGGTAGAAAAGGCCTAAACTGATTGTGGGGAAGATGGCTCGTTTCTATGCCAAGGAAGCAATGTGAGTGCCAACAGTCAACAAACCAAAAGTAGGAAGGTAGATGCCATACTTGTAATTCAGGAGGGGCTAGAGGAACACATCTTCAGAAAAACAACGTGGTCTCATTTTCCATCAACCAGCCCACAAGCTGAACCAGGCATGGCCAAGGGGCAAACAATGGAATCTCATGCACAAAACAATAGAGGAACCACCTGAAGTAAGAAGCATCCCCAAACACAGGCTTCTTAAATTCACCCAACTGGCCGGCCAAGCTCCAGAAGCCTCAGGATGAATGCCATGAATGTTGCTCAGCTAGTAACTGATTTTCCAAGATACCTCTGTTGGGCTGCACACAGCAGGCCTACATGGCCTGCACTTGCCCAGCTTTAAGACCAAAGAAAGAGCCCGGAGTCTGCAGCAACAGAGACATCAATGGTGTAATGGATGGGGGACCTTACATGTCTGAAGCAAGGTCCTGGAGCGACACCCCAGCGTGTGTGGCAGACAGCGGGCAGGACAGGGCGGCAGTCTTCACTCCCACATGGAAGGGGAGATTACTAGTTATAGGGGAATTGACGTCAGGTGGGCTCATTAGTTACCACGGAAACCAGCAGAGGGGCACACCCCTCCGGCTCCTTTGATAAGAACAATCATCAGCTGGGGTGGGGAAAAGAGTGTAGGAAGGTCAGTCATACGAGTAGGGTACAGGTGGAGCAGGCACTGGCCGGGCAGGGGATGTACAGAGAGCAAGAGAACAGCCATCTTGAGTGCCCTAACCATACAATCTCCAACCCTCTTTCCCCACCTACGTGTCAGGAAGCATCAAACTCTCTCATTCATCTAATTGGTGTCCAAATTTAACAGCATCGCCTACAACATAACTCACAGAAAAAAGAGCAAAACTGACTTTTTGATGAATATGAATTCATATTACAAGTGCAGGTTGTGATATGTGTGCATGTGCTCTAAAGGAGCACATTCTTGCCCTTAGTTTTAATTAATCATTAAAAAGAGGCAAGGCTGAAAATGAAACACAATTACCTGAAAAAAGACAGTAGAAAGCCCCGGGAATGAGCAATATTCAGAGGCACAATATTTCCCAATACAGTGTCATTTCCAAATCAAAACAGTCAAAAATTCATACGTCCAGAAGACTAGCAGAAAAAGCCTGCATCTGTCTTCTCTCCTGAAATAGAACAGTGGTGTTGCATCTGGCCATACACATCCCTGCCCTCCATGCTCACAGATGATACTGCAGATGGTGTTTGTTCCCTGCTCTGCTTTATACCATTAGCAGGGCAGGTGAGTAATCTGACAGAGGATGTAAAAGCAACGCTTCCACCAAACAGCTGTGTTGGATCTCAGATAATACAGCTTTGTGCCTTGGGCAATCCCTTAATATTGCTAAGCCTCAGGGTTTTTTCACCTGTAAAATGGATGGCTTTGATAGAAGACCTCTATGGCTCCTTTTAATATGATTATTCTAGCTCTATAATTACACCCATGTAACTCACTACACATAACATAAAAATGGCATGCATCAACAAGTCCTTACCTCACTTCCTGATATCCTTCTCCACCTACTCTTTCATCACAAAATCAGCATGACAGCAAATTAAGCAAGATTCCACACTCAAATGTGAGGCTCTTGAAGTCAGTTTCAGTGAAAATTGTGAACCTGGATTCAGTGGGGCAAAAGGAAATATTCTAATACTGTGCCTTTCACCCATGGAAAAGATATTTCCTTCTGAAGGCTAAATTCTCAGATCTGGGTTCAAAACTTTAGCAAAGGCCTTGGGAAAATGCTGGGAAGACTGACGCCAGCAGATCTTTGAGGAACCCTTTATTAGTGGTTGCAAAACAGAGTGTGTGTGTGTGTGTGTGTGTGTGTGTGTGTGTGTGTGTGTGTGTGTGTGTGTGTGTGTAGAGGAGGTTCCTGTCTCTTCTAAGCTTATGGGTCAGCGAATAGTATGTATATGCAGTGATCCTATTCTGCTCTCACAAATAAAGAAAAAGAAAGGAGTATGTGAGGAAAGAATAGAAATATAGGAATCTGGTGAGTCTAAATCTCATGAATAAGAGATTGTGGAGAACACGCATCGCATCTGGGGAGTCTGCCCAATTTGCTGGACCCAGATGAACATGACAGATGCGGCCTGAGCACTGGGCTCCTGGTAGCCCAGAGGAAAGGGGATGAAACCAACTGTTGGGAAGAGGAGATAAGCGCCTCTGTGACTGCAAACCTCTCTACCCAGACTAAGCCTTATGTTACAGGCTGCCAAGAAGTCTTGCACTACTATCCTTCTAACCTTTAAGATAAAATGATTTGCCAAGGAGAAAGACATGGGCTTTTCCTGATAGGAGAATAATACTCAGTTCTATTCATAACCCAAGATCCAAAGATGGGCTCCAGGGGAACTGCTCTTATCACTGAATGCAAAAGTTTGCACATATGTAAGTATGTGCATTTTTCTGGGGAGAGGGTTCAGTGCTTTCAGTTTTTCAAAGAAGTTCGAATTACCATAGATATAAAATGTGATTTTAAAAAATCCAATATATCAATATTACTCTTTTCTGTTATGCCTCTACTTAACTATCCAACAGGCACCTAAGGAATTTAAATTTCAAATATTTCCAAAAAGAAAATTAAGCAAGGTTCAAGAGTTGGCAGTGAATTTTGAGAAAGTGGCATGCTTGCTAATGCTGACTGTCACACTCTCCCTAAAACTTGGAAAGATAGAAAAGGTAACATGTTGTTAAGGATGAGTACAATTGACCTGAGGTAGATTAATTCAAATGGTAGCAGCTGAAATCAGTTCAGTCACTGTCACTGATAGAAGAGGCAACAGGAGAGCAGGAAGGAACACCTGACCTGGAGTCTGGACAGGAGTCTAGTCTCTAGTTCTAGCTCTGCCCAATTTAATCTGTGACCTTGGATGAGTCCCCTCTCCCTCTAGGCTTGGTCCTCATCTGTAAAATGCAAGCTATGGAAGTAGATCAGTGCTTTGCAAACGCTTTTAAGGCAATGAACATAATGTTTAGATAAAACCATCTAGAATTAAACCGAGTCTAAAACGAATTCAAAATGGCAGGCAGAACACATGCATTTATCTCCACTTCCCCTTAATAGGAAATCCCATTAAGTTATTATTCATAAATATCTTCTACTTACTGAATATTTACTACATGATTGTTTTAAGTGCATTAACTAGTGGAATCCTCAACACTCTTACTAGGTAGGTGATGATCCCCATTTTATAGATGAAAGAACTGAATCACCAGCATTTAAGGAACTTGTCCAAGTTTTCACTGCTAATAAGTGGCAGAGCCAGTATTCAAACCCAGGCGATCTGGCTCGAGTCTGTGTTGTGCTACCTCTCAGACCGACAATCAAGGAATAGCAAAGCTCCCAAGTACAAAGAAGCTGAGAGAGCAGATTAGAAATGTCACCATATTTTGGAAGATGAAAAGCAGACAAATGGATAGTAACTGACTTACATGGAGAATACTGAGTGCTCTAGATGGCAAGTCACTCCAGAACACCCTCCAAAACTCAACTGTTGAAGATACAGGTTTCCTCTGAAGGTGTGAACATAAGGAAGGCTGTAAACAGGCAGTACTGGTTCCCTGCCCCAGGCAAGTGCCCCGTCACTGCCCCAGCAGAAGTCTGGAGGTTTATTCTCTGGACAGGATGAACCAGAGACTCCAGACTTGGGTAACCAGAGCACCAAGGAAGACATGAAGTGGTACTATTCAGGGGGATTAAGGGAAAGTCTGCATACAGAAGCAAGAGCTCCCAGTCCCCTCCCACCATCAGCTCCTAGAATGACAACAGCCAGGCTTACTCCATGTAGGCAGAAGCCTGAAGGAAGATCCATGGACTCTGAACATATCCCATAGCAAAGGACAGGTCCACCACCTTACAGGTGTGGCTCTCAGAATGTGGCCCGAGACCAGGAGTAGTATCACTGCGGAAGTTATCAGAAATGTGAATTCTCAGGTCCATTCCAGACCTACTGAATAAGAAATTTTGGGGTGAACAATGTTTGAACAACTGCTTTTTTTTAACAAGGCTGCCAGGTGATTCTAATGTCTGCTAAAGTGTGAGAACCACTGCCCTACTGGGAGGCCCACTAATCAATAAACCCATCCCACACCAAAAAGCTTCCAACCAGCTTTTGTTTCTATTTATTTGGAAGAAAGTCTGGAATCACCAGAAGTTTCAGGAAAGACTCTATCTTGAAAAAGAAAGACCGAGGGACTTCCCTGATGGTGCAGTGGTTGAGACTCCACGCTGCCAGTGCAGAGGGCCTAGGTTCCATCCCTGGTCAGGGAACTAGATCCCACATGCCGCAACTAAGGTCCCACATGCTGCAACTAAGACCTGGCACAGCCAAATATTAATTAATTAATTAATTAATTAATTAAAGAAAAAAAGAGAGAGACTGACACAGATTTCACAGAGCAGCTCTAGGGAAGGGGAGTGAAATGAGGCAGAGCTTGGTTTGCTTGGCCTCTCTCTGAGCCCTACCATCACAGGGCACTGAACTACTCCTCAGCCTCCACAGAATAGTTAGAAAACCAATGAAGCAGAACTTTCTACAGTCCTGTCCAGCTCTAGCCTATGCCTTTATACTGGTCCTTATGTCCCAGATCCTTGAAACTAATATAACAATTTAGACAGACATTCTCAGCTGGAATCACTTCTGATAATTTACTTGTCCCTTTGAGTAAACAAAAAGTATTTCAATGGAAAAAACACAAGCATTTTTATGCTACAGGGTTGCTATACTCTATATGTGCATTAAGTGCAGAGGCAAAATGCAATGCTTTAACTTACGTAGTGTGACCATCTCACTCTATCATTCCCTATTTGCTTCTGTGTGTCTTATAAGCTTTCCCTGGCTTACCCCTACAGCCTAAATCTTAATCCGAAAATTCGCCCCCATTACTGCTTTTCACTAGTCTCTACTAACCCCAAGTGTTACTGCCACAACCAGATCATTCTTTTGCTTACAAATCTCTAGTAGCCTCGACATCTACTACTATGTAATCACCGTGGACAAAAATCTCTCATTTATATTTACTTTCTCTGCTTCCTTCCAGCTCATTTTTCTTAAACCCTTTGGTTCCCCATTAAAGATGCTCTCCCCTCTCAGTCTACTTCACTCCTCTCCTGGAAAACTAATCTCCTTCAGGAGGGGTTTAGAGTGATGAAAACCTTAGACCAGGCATTATGCAAAGAATACCACAAATTTTCTCATTTAATCCTCGTATGAATACTAAGAATTAGGAATCATCCTATTTTTACATTTGGAAAGCTGATGCTTAGAGAGATTAAGTAACTTTCCCAAGGATTTTAATCCAAATCCTTCTATCTCCAAAGCCACACTCTGTTTTTTTTTGTTTTTTTTTTTTAGTCTTTGGTTGAACCATATACCATTCTCAGAGCCACACTCTTAACCATTCTACTTTACTGTCTCCAGAGGTCTGACTCAAATATGTGGAAGAGGAAGTTTCCTTAACGCTGTCGAAAAGAAGAAGAGCAAACAGGTCTCTGCATAGTTTTGTTTTTTAAACAGGGTCCTTCACAGATGCTGACAGCCTTCTAGCCAAAGCCCAACAGGGAGCAGGGTTTGCAGCAGCATCTCCCCGCCTGGAGAGCTCCACCTGGCTCAACAGCTTGGCCAAGGAGCAGCACAGCATGCCTCTCTAGCAGGAATGGATGCAAAGCACGGGAGGAAGCCTGGCTCTTGCGCCCAGAATGCCAATAGGGAACAGGTGGTTAAGAGAGCCCTCTCCCCACGCAGCCCATCAGTCCATTCTCTGAGACCTTTGTGGTGCTGCTGGTGGTGGTAGTGTGCCTTCTCCTGCGAGGCAGAGTGGTTGCCCACCTCAAAAGATTACCAGATGCGATTTTAAAAGCTCTTAAGAGACAAGGTAGTAATCTATCAGTCAAGGGCAAGCAATGACTCCTCAGGAAAAGCCCACGCCTCTACCACAGCGCAGCTAACTTCGAAGGGCACAAAGAAACGTCTGTAGTGGCAAGAAAAGGTGCTTCCGTAGTGCCCATCAGAATGTAGAGAGAGCCACAGCCCCTTTGTCCATAGAGGAGCTGCAAGTCCATTTTCTCCCGTCTGAGTGACAGAAAAGGGAGGCGGGCACCCCAATGTCTCCACTCCGAGGGCCTCAGCGGCGCACCTCTCAGCCTTTCTTTCTAAGGGCTGAGAGGCTGTCCCTGTCCGTCTCCCCACTCAGCCCCAATCCCCCTCTCCCAGTCAGCACCCCTCTCTCCCCTACTCGCTCTCCCTCCAACCTCCTTTCCCCACCCCGCTGAGCTCTAGACCTCTCTTCCCTCATCCCCCGCCTCTCTTCCCTCCCCATTCGGTCCCCTGGCCCTCAGCCCCGCGCCGCCCAGCACCCGGGACCTTGAGCGTCACGTCGCACAGCTTGCCCTGACGCCGGATCTCCTCCATGACGCCGTAGCCGCGACTAGGCAACTCGGACACGGAGAAGTGCACCAGATCCTCCAGCTCCTCCGTGCCGTCCTCCACCATCTTCCCCGGCCGCCGCGACTGCGCAGGCCTGGCCGGCTGGCTCGAAGCTAAGCTGGGCGGGGCGAGGGCGCCTATGGACGGCAGCTCGGAGCGCAGGGCTGGGGTTGGACGGGCCTGCGCGGCCGCCGTAGTCTCAAACTGCTGTGCGCCGGAAGCCCGGCTGCCCCGTTTCCTGGTTCTTGCGCACCCTTCGTTCCCTCGCTACCCCTACCCTGGCTTCGCGCCTGCAGCTGCCGCAGTCTTTTTAGATTAATCGGTCCCATCTCCCGTCCTCCTAATTCGGCCCTGGCCTTACTCGTATCTCAACAGAGGACCGCGGACTTCATTTCCGCCACCACCCCTACTTCCGGAATCTCCGGAAGCGGCCCGTTGCCACGGCGACTGTGTACACAGCCCGGCAGCCGAGCTTGCCGGGTTTCTGTAGCTGCTAATGCAGTGGTCGGGCTGCGGAAGGGCGGTAAGCAGGGATCACGCGCGGTCCGGGTGGGGAGAAGGAAGGCCGGAAAGGGGGTGTCTGCCTGGGCGGCGGGCAGCTGCTGGAATCTGAACACCGCTCCATCCGGGAGTCCCCCAGCTTTGGCTCGCTGATCTGTGAAACCCGGGCGGAGGAAGGTGAGGCGTCGAGGGGACCCTTTAAGCCTTGCTGCGGCTTAGGGTCTTTGGATCTAACGTTCCCTGGCCCCACGAGGGTCCTACGTCGCCCCTGAGGTTCAGAGATCTCTGGTCTTCTGGACTCTTCTGTGTTCGGTTTTCTAACTGGAGGGGGCTTCGGGATTGCCATCCCGGCCCTTCGCTTTACAAATGCGGAAATCGCTCCAGAGAGGCACAGGAATGGTCCCAAGGCCCACTGCCTCCCAGACACCACACAGGGGTCCAGCATGTTGGGTTAGAAAAAGGAGAAAGACCAGTTTGGCCTGGGTCCGAGTCTTTTTAGTCCAAGGCCAGGTGCGTTTGGACCCTCTTTTGGGGGCTTCAGATGCTGCTACCTTTCTGGTGGCTATGAGTGTTCTCCTTGAGAGCCTCTGTTCTGGACAGGAGCGCTGGAAGATAGGGACCCACCTGGTCCTCTCCTTTTGTTGAGCTTTCAGGGATGCTTGGTGGCAATCTGTTCATTCCCACCCCTAAAACAAATGAGGAAACTGTGAGCCTTTCAGCAGAGAGGGCTCCTGGTGGCCACTCAAAGTTTCACTTATTTACACCAGAAATATCTAAGGGTGGTGTCCACGAGGGAGAGGCATTCCCCACAAGGTCCTGAGAGAGAAGGACCCTACTAAAAGGCAGAGCGTGGTGATGGGCTGAAGTTGGCTTCTTGCAAGTGGGCCTGGAAACCCAGTGTCCTCCTGGAAGCGCTGTGGGCTCAGGGGTTGGAGGTGGCGAGGGAGACGAGTGACATCATGTGCCCTTTGGGACTCTCTCAGTAGTGACCGAAGATGGACCCACATATGGAGATTCCGCCACCCTCTGACTTCCAGTCATGACCATCACCACCAATCACCATTTCTTAAGCACCTGCTCTGTGCTGGGCACTGTTCCGGACTTTGAGGGGGGATTCAAAAGAAATAAAAGGCACAGTCCTGTCCCTCAAACAGCTTGTAATTTAATTTGGGAGCTGAAACCCACTCAAATGATGTGGCGTAAGAATGGTAACAAGCATTATTTCAGTAAGTGCAAGTTGGCGTGGGGTCTCCAAATGACTGGGTGTTGAGGGGCTGCTGGGTAGTGGACTCGCAGGAGGGATGTAGTTAATAGAGAAGGCTTGTGTCAGGCAGATATGGCTCCTGGCGTGCCTGGAGCCATGGGCGTGAGCATGGGGAGAATTGGGAAGCACAGACAGAATGACTGCATATGCATGTTGGCAAATTGCTGGGCAGAAAAGGGGTAGGCTCTGAGGGAAGGGTAATGCTTGGAGCTGGCCTGTGCTGCCCTTGGGCTGTCAGTGGGTAGGGGCTGCCAGGAGGGAGGCTTGAGCAACCGCCCTACTTCTTCATGGTCCCTTTCAGAGGGCACCCTGGGCAGCATCTTAACTTCCCTGGGCAGGAGGATGGGCCATCAGACTGGTATGGGGAATGGTTCCCAGAACTTTAGAAATTGAGTGTAAGTGTTTGCTTGAGTCAGCACACCTCTCTCCACTCTCCACTTCCCAAAAGCCTAGATCAAAGTGAACTTGGAGATGAGATCATCTCTTAAGTTTCCTCAGTTTGGGAGTCCTGTTAGAGCTATTTGTGGCTTTTTATTTCTAGAGCTCAATTTTGCAAACAAAAATCTTAGACCTGAAATTGGACAAGCCATTATCCTTACTTACCGGAATACCTTACAGATTCATTTTCTAAAAATTAAAAGATCTGAGTGATCCCACAGTGGCCAGGAAAAGACTTCCATGAAATAATTACTTGAGGAATGTGGGAAGTGGACTCACACTCTACAGTAGGCAGGTGTGAAAGTAGTTTGCTTATTTAATGTGACATCTGAAGGGTTTGTATAGGGGTTAGAGTTTTATTTTGCCCACTTCATTGAAACTGTAAACTGAAAGGGCAGGGCCTGTCTCTATTTAATTTGCTTCTGTAGAGATACTTAATGCCACTTGATGATAGCTAAGATAATTGTATGAGGAAATCAAGTGGTCACCACAAGTTATGTCTAGAAATGTGGAGGGACATTAATTTTTTAACAGTCAAGGTCTTGAAAATTAGCTTTTTAAAAATATTGACCATCTGATCAGTTTGTTAGAACACTTTGCAGTAGCACAAACAAGCTATTTTTTCCTGAACAACTGTGATGATATTGCTATTTACCAATTTGAAGATGAAATTGAGTCAGCTCCCTATCCCTCATGTTTCCCTACCTCTTCATAAATTCAGCAATTCCTTTGCTGGTTGTCTTTTTCAGAAGTATCCAGGAGTTTTCTTTAGCCTCAACTCCTCTGTCCTACCCCATGAAAGTACAGGTTATTTTAGGGGCAAATGCCTCATTTCTTATGGAACTGGCCCAACCCTGTCAGGGACATCAAAAGAGAAGTGCATGATGCAGCACACATCCTGACCCTCAGGCATTGTCTCTATTCAAAGTCTGTTTTGTACTTTGTGGAGCATTAACTCTAAATGAGTTTTGGGTTCTTTTTAATAAATTTATTTATTTATTATTTTTGGCTGCGTTGGGTCTTCGTTGCTGCGCGCAGGCTTTCTCTAGTTGCGGCGAGCGGGGCTACCCTTTTGTTGCAGTGTGCAGGCTTCTCATTGCAGTGGCTTCTCTTGTTGTGGAGCACGGGCTCTAGGCGCTTGGGCTTCAGTAGTTGTGGCACACAGCTCAGCAGTTGTAGCTTGCGGGCTCTAGAGCACAGGCTCAGTAGTTGTGGCGCATGGGCTTAGTTGCTCCGTGGCATGTGGGATCTTCCCGGACCAGGGATTGAACCCATGTCCCCTGCGTTGGCAGGTGGATTCTTAACCACTGCACCACCAGGGAATTCCTGTACAATTCAATTTTTTAAAATGTTTATGAAATACTTTAGTTGGACAGGATATTAGAGATCAATTAACTCTCCCTGTAATACAAACAATCCCTTTTGTAGCATCTCTGCTAGTTGGCATCTTGCTTGACTGTTTATAGTGTTTATGGTCCTTACTTTGAGAAAGTCTTTCCCACTATAGGAAAACTCCACATAATAAGAAGTTAATTTACGTAAATCTCCCTCCCTGTCATTTATAACTATAAGCTTTCAACCTATTCGATGAAGCTACATTCAATGTTTATTTTAACATTTTATTATACATGGTAATTACTTGTGATAGTATAAATGAAGGAATAGAAATACATGTGTGACTGCCTGAGAGAAAATGATGAGAATATACATAATTACGTTTTAGGAGAGGGAGAGGACGTAGGGGACTGAGATTTTTCTCTCAATGGAGTGGCAGAGAAGAAAGAATATTAGACTATGGGCTAGATTAAATGTACTTCCAGGGAATCTTTTTCTTATCTAAGTTAGTCTAATGGAGGTAGAGAAGGAGGTGCTATATCTGAAGTAAGGTATATTAATGAAAAAAAGAAAATTAGTTCTAATGCATTTCATAGTCAGTATTTTAGAGGAAAATACAGTGAATAAGGCAAAGTGTAGGTAAACTCTGATATGGAACATTTCTAGAAACCACATCTAAAATTAGGCCACTAAAGGGAGCATTCTTTTTGCTTTGTATTTCGGTCTCTTAGGGGGTTGGTGGAGAGTGGTGAGGCACCCTGTAAAGTAGGAAGTACACGGACTTGTTGAACAGCGTCCTGTGGACAGATCACTGAAATGCTGGGGGGCAAAAAGGAAGACTGGCTCTCAGTGGGAGAGGAAAACATGGACTGCACATCATGTTTTCTGATCTTCTTGATGAATGACACCTCCGTTCTAATGGTTGTTGGAGGATGACTACTGAAAATTTTGCTATTTTCTTCTTTTTAGCTGGAATGGGTACTAGGAAAAAAGTTCATGCGTTTGTCCGTGTCAAACCTACTGATGACTTTGCTCATGAAATGATCAAATATGGAGGTGACAACAAAGTAAGTACAGTGTGTTTGCCTTCACCTGCCTGGGCATCTCTCTGTCCCTCCTCACTACAACCTCTAAGGTTTCCAAGCAACCTTTTAAGGACCAAGACAGAATTGGTAGAAGTTCAGATGGAATCTAGAGTCATTCAAGGCCAAAGCACTCCCCCACAATGCTGTTGATGAGGAAACTCATGAAACTCCCATTTTTAATGGGAGTAGGTCCTTGTTGGCTATCCATTTTAGATAGAGCAGTGTGTACATGTCAATCCCAAAATGGGAAAAGAATTTGAAAAAGAATAGATAGATGTATAACTGAATCACTTTGCTGTACACCTGAAATTAACACAACATTGTTAATCAACTATACTCCAATATAAAATAAAAAGTTTAAAAAAAAGTTTACCTTTATCCTTATATCTGACACAGGAAGCTGACATTTGTCCACACTCATAAAACTTTCTGGTGATCAGATCTCCCAGGAAGTACAATAGGAATGTCTTCAGATGATTATTATTAAACTTACCAAAGGGAGGGAGAAACTCTTACGGAGAGAACTGGAAAGATCTATCCATCCCCCTGTCCCCACCACTGTCCTGACAACTCTTCTGAAGGCTGTGACAGGCTTAGGACACCTCGAGACTATGGGATGTTTTCATTCAGCAAACATTTGTGGATCTACTATGGGCAGCATGGAGACATTAAGAGAGGAATTCAAAGGCCAACTTCTCAAGGTTCGAAAGTCCTAGCAGTCAGAAAGAAACTCACATGCAGCACTGTGAAGTGCACTCTGCTGGACATGGATTCAGCGACCACTGAAGCACAGAGCATTTAATGTATGAATAGACCAAGCCTTTCTCTGTTGATCTTAGTTTTTCTGCATGTGGCTGTGTCTTGGCTTCTGGACTAGGGCAGCCAGTATAAGATTCCAGTGAGAGTGTGTGTACATCAGAAGTTCCCATTTCGAAGATTGGAATCCACCATTGACCTAACCCAATATGTTTCTAAACTAGCTGCTGCCACAGTGGCTTGCTATGGAGGTATCTAAAACTCTAAAAAAATTTTTTAGAAATCTTTGCATCTAAACGTCTGCTGATTACAAGTAGGTAGTCACCCTGAATTTAATACCAGTGAGTAACTGTGTCTGAGGAGTCCAGAGCCTTTCCTGTGGCTATCATTTCATCATTGCTCACATTAGCCCATAGCGTGTGTGTGGAAGTAAGTGCTCACCACAGTGCTGAGGGAGGCCTCACCGCCAGTCACCAGGGAGATGGGGCTCAAGCCCAGGGCTCCATCACCAAGCCCGCTATTCTCTCTGGCCTAATTCAAGGCCTCCCTGTGCTTATTGAATTTATCTAAAGCTTGTTTAATGTGATAAATATTGATATGTGATAAATATGCTTGACCCCATATCAGAAATGGGGGAACCAAGACAGACAGCACCCTGAGCACTAGGGTGAGATGTGCTGAAACCAGCAAGTGCTCCAGTCTCCTGATCCTTCCACCTTGAGGGTGTGTGGCCTCCCTGCAGTGCCTTCCTTCCCAGCTCCCAAAGGTTGTTCAGAATACATGCAAGTCCCTGTTCTTCCTAAAGTTTACCTCCTCTGTTTCCTCCAGGTCAGGCCTTGGCTATCAGTGACTTTTTTATACCAGTTTCTTAACAAGTATCTCTCTCTCTTCCTAGACCATTGATATTCACTTAAAAAAAGATACTCGGAGAGGAGTTGTCAATAACCAGCAGACAGACTGGTCATTCAAGCTGGATGGAGTTCTCCATGATGCCTCCCAGGACTTGGTTTATGAGACAGTCGCAAAGGATGTGGTTTCTCAAGCCCTCAATGGCTATAATGGTAATTTAGTTGATTAACTGTTGTTTTACATAAGAACCTGTGGAACCCCCGCCCACCCAGGAAGAGGTACAAGTATTTTATGGTGAATAAAATACAACTTCACTTACTAACTTTTGTTTGATTATTTGTCTGTCTCCATGTTCTTATGGTGGAAAACTTATTTGCTTGGTGATATTGTGGGCATGGCTTGATCCATGGTCCTGGGATCCTACCTTCATAGGAAGATTAAATGACCCTGACTCTCTGTAGGTCATGGGGATTCAACTATTATCCCGTTTCAAATCCCCTGAATATTAGTTTTGAACATAACGTCTTTATGATAAATTTGATGGAGTCAAAACATTTTTCTCTTGGCTACCTGCTAGGAGATATTTCCATTCATTCTACCAGCACAATCAATCTATTCTATTGTAGTACAGTATTATTTACACATATCACTAAAGACTTGAGTACAGTTTGACTTTCTTAAAAGCTTAACTAAAAAGCTTTTTTAACAAATTAAAATTTATTGGGAAATTTTTACAAACTAGTTCACTCTAAGACTGTTTCAAAAATATTTATTTATTTATTTGGCTGCACCAGGTCTTAGTTGTGGCATGTGGGATCTAGTTCCCCGACCAGGGATCAAACCTGCCCCCCCCCGCATTGGGAGCACAGAGTCTTAGCCGCTGGACCACCAGGGAAGTCCCTTAAAATCTTAAAAAGATTAAAAAATCCATAGAGGGACTTCCCTGGTGGTCCAGTGGTTAAGACTCTGTGCTTCCACTGTAGGGAGGGCGGGTTTGATCCTTGGTTGGGGAACTAAGATCCCGTATGCCACGCGGCGTGACCAAAAAAAAAAAAAAAAAAAAATCCATAGAAAAAAATATGTCACAGTCTGTAGACTTTGCCTGTCTGGTGGCTCCTGACTAGAATGTTCTCTGTTTGCAAGTTTTAGGTCTTCTGCTTAAAAGTCCATTGAGTGTAGATGCCTAAACGTTGTAATGTATCCTGTGTGTGATATAGAGCTATGGTCCCCATTGGTCCTGAGGGGATGTGGCCCTGAGGAAGTAGAGACAAAGGAGCTAAGGCCCGGGGAGGCTAAGAGTCGTGGGCTCTGAGTGCTGTGGAGCCACAAATGGGCTCTGAGTCCCAGCTGAACTGACTCCTTCCTGCACATTTCTGCAGGATTAATAGACACTGCTTCTGACTCCAGCTCAGATGCTGAATTAAGACCCCTTGTGTAAAAGCTACCAATCCCAGGAACTAGAGCATTCACGTGGCAAAGGCAAACGCTGATTTCCACGGCCCAGCATTGCCCAGGCAGATCTGCTTTGTAAATGCCCAGAAGCAGCCTTTGGGTTGGGTCTGGCTCAGGCTGCTCAAGCCAAGAAGAAAAGCAGGTGGGAACCAGAGCCCAGGGTGACTGGTTTGTGTCCCAGAGCCTGGTGATGGTAGACCTAAAGCACGAGAGAGGTGCAAGTGAAAGTCTTCCCAGAGAGGGCAATGGGACAGATCAGGGCTTGGTCATGGTGTTCCATTTCTGAAAGTGGCCTGGGACCAACTAGCAGCCCTTTAATCCAGTGGGAACTTGCAGTCTACAAAGAATTCCCACCACTAACAGAAAATGCCCTTCTGACTCCCATCTCTTCCTGGGGATTTTGAAAGCCCTTCTTTCCTCCTGCCTGGGCTGCCCTGCAGGGAGGCCAAGCCCTGAGAGCCTGGCTGTTCATGATCTTGCTAAAGAAGGGCTGAGTTCAATGCTCTTATCTCCCTCATCTTTCTAGGAAAATTCCCAGTTCCTCTGTTCCCTGGAATTCCCTGCTCTCCTCAGAAGCCCTAGGATCAGATCCCCTCGTGGGAGAGGAAGCAGTAGAGTACTACATGGACCACAGATTCAGAGCAGCTGTCTGTGTTTTGACCACTTATATCCCTGTTTCCCTGCTCACCCACCCTCCATGGCTGGAATTCCTGCTGTCCTTGGCTGCTCCTGATGGCCACCTTCACACTAGGGTTCTGGCTGGCACTGGGCATGCTGGGGGATGGGAGAGCTATCCTTGGAGCTGTTTTTCTGGATGTCACCAAGACGTGTTTTGAAATGTTTGCAGGCACCATCATGTGTTATGGGCAGACGGGAGCTGGCAAGACATACACCATGACGGGGGCAACTGAGAATTACAAGCACCGGGGGATCCTCCCTCGTGCCCTACAACAGGTAGAGAGTGGGCCCGTGGGTGGGATGCCACACAGGTCCCCTCTTTCTACCATACATGCTGCCCATCCCAGGCGAGCTCCTGGAGACAGTGGGGTCTAGCCTCAAAGGAGTTGCAGCCTGTAGGGGAGACAGGTTACCCAGGGTGGGGTGTGTGTGTGTGTGTAAACCAAGAGTTTAGGTTCCAGGCTCTGACCTACGCCCATGCTGAGCCTGTTTCCTCATTTGTTAAAGAGGGAGTCAGGTGTGCTGACTGGCTTCTTGCTGCTCTGATGGTCTGTGACCCTGTAATTGAGGATTCGGAGGTCCTAATCCTGTTCCTTCCTGGTTTTAATGAGGGAGATATGAACCATTGCAGAGCTTCCTTACTGGCCTGCTCTGGTTTCTTGCACCACCACAGCCCCAGAAAGAGCAAAGGGAAGAAGCAGGGCACGACATGAGCTTTCAGGACCGAGTCAGCCTTGGGGGTCTGGGAAGTGTGACTGAAGACAGGACAGATGGGCCTTCCTTCAGAGTCTGCTAGCCTGCGTTCTGTGAGGTCCCTCTTTTTGAAGGTGGGAGGGAAAGGACTTTTCCCTAAAAAGCATCTTGAGGTTTTATAGCCCTGTGCTGTAAGAAGTGTAGATGTCCCTCTAGTGTGTAACCATCCATGCGATAATTTCTTGAAGCAATAGCCTTAACCTCCCACTGTCAACGCTTCAGTATCTCAGCATCTTAGACTTTATAGTCTAGCCCAGCGCTGCCCAATAGAAATATAATGTAAGTCACATATGCAATTTTAGGTTTTCCAATAGCCACATTTAAAAAAGTAAAACAAGTGAAATTATTTTAAAATAATATATAATATATGATATATAATAATATATTTTATTTAACTCAATATAGTCAAAATATCATTTCCACATGTAATCAATATGAAAATTATTGAGATATTTTACATTCTTTTTCTTTATACTGAGTCTTTGAAATCTGGTATGTATTTTACATTTACAGCCCATTTCTATTTAAGACACTAAATATTCATCAGAAGGAGCTGCTCTGTATTTAGAGTTCATGAAATTTACAGTTGAAAAGGTAGATTTATAAACCCAGGTTGTTCCAAACATACTTAAAAGTTTACCAATAACTGAATTTAGTATCAGTTTTAAATTTTTAGTTAAAATTAAATACAATTTAAAATCCAGTTCCTCATTTGCACGAGCCAGATTTCAAGCGCTCAGGAGCCACCTGTGGCTAGTGTCTAGCATATTGGACAGCACAGATCTAGCCTGTTAGAGCAAGGGGGGGGACTTCAGGGATCATCCAGCCCAACTCCCCATATGACAGATAAGAAAGTTAAGGTCTAGAGAGGGGAAAAGACCAGCCCAAAGTCACCTGCTGATAAGCACTGGGGAGGGTATTAGGAGTCGAGAAGGCTGAGTTCTGGCTTGACTTCTTCCCTTACTAGCTGAGCCACCATAGATGGGTATTGCCCCTGCCCTGCTTCAGTCACAGTGGCATCATGAGGGTAGAATTAAAAAATGGATGTGAAAGAAGCTTATATGTGGTGAAACCCCACAAAACAAGAGATCTTCACTCCAGAGTCCTTTCTGTTCATCATGCCTCTACTTCTTGAGACTGTACAAGTATTAGCCAATGTGTAAGTCAGGCCTCAAAAAAACTACAAGATGATAATAAATATTGCCCGATAGACTGCAACTACTAATAATTGTTGTTGCTGATGACCATCACACCAACTAGACTGTAAACTCTTCTAGGGCAAGGATTCCCTCCTAAGGTAAGAACTCCCCTAGCAGTGGCTGGCCGTTGGAGTTCTGCTCTCAGTGACTGCTGTCCAATCTCCCATCTAGGTTTTTAAGATGATCGAAGAATGCCCCACACAGGCCATCACTGTGCGTGTTTCCTACCTGGAAATCTATAATGAGAGCCTGTTTGATCTCCTGTCCACTCTGCCTTACGCTGAACCCTCGGTCACACCTATGACCATCGTGGAAAGTCCTCAGGGGGTCTTCATTAAGGGCTTGTCGGTCCACCTCACAAGTCAGGAGGAGGATGCGTTCAGCCTTCTTTTTGAGGTGAGGTGATCAAGTCTATGGGTTCCTTCCTCCTTACCTTTCCTCCCTCCTTTCCTTTTTTTTTTCTTTTCCTCCCTCCTTTCCTTTTTCTTTTCCTCCCTCCTTAGTTTTTTACTTACTTTGATAACCAGAATGAAAATTAATATATGCTTGTTTAGCAAGTTCAGATAGTAATGAAAAATACAGAAGCAAAAAAAGAATTCACTCATCTGTTTTCTACATATGGCAACAATAATGTGTATTTTGGCTTATTTCCTTCTAGTTTTTTTTCTTGTGAAGTTTTTTCTTTACTTAGTTGAAATTGTCCTTTTTTTTAAGTTAACATTAAATCACAGGCATTTGTGGTATAGAAAAAAATAAGAATTAATGTCCTTGGTATATAAAAGCTCTTACAAATCAATAAAAAAATTCCCCGGGATATGTTATTCTTTTAAAAATCATGTAGATTAAAACTCTATGCATTGCTGGTGAAATGTAAAATGGTGCAACCATTTTGGCTGTTTCCTAAAAAGTTAAACATTAATTTTATCATAGGACCTAGCACTTCTACTCCTAGAAATCTACCCAAGAGAAGTGAAATGTGTACACAAAGACTTGTACACAAATATTCATATTAAGATTATTCATAATAGCCAAAGACCGGAAATAACCAAAATATTCATCAACGGAGAATGGATGAACAAAACGTGGTACATCCATACAATGGAAAACTGTTCAGCAATAAAAAGAAATGGAGCACTGATACATGCTACAGCTTGGATGAATCTCAAAAAAATGCTAAGTAAAAGAAATAAAAAAGTTACCTGTTGTATGATTCCATTCATTTGAAATGTCCAGATAACCACATCTATAGAGACAGAAAGCAGATTAGTAGTTGCCTGGGGGAGGGGACAGGAAGTGACTGCAAATGGGCCTGAGAGAACTTTTTGGAGTGATACAACATTTTAAAAATAGAGTTGTGGTGATGGTTGCACAACCCTGTAATTTTACTGATTTTAAAAATCATTGAATTGTATACTTAAAACAATGAGTCTTATGGTGTTTAAAATATATGTCGGGGACTTCCCTGGTGGTCCAGTGGCTAAGACTCCACACTCCCAATGCAGGGGGCACGGATTCAGTCCCTGGTTGGGGAACTAAGATCCCGCATGCCACGTGGGACAGCCTAACAAAAAAAAAAAAATTAAAAAAAAAAAATATATGTATATTTATGTCAAATAAAACTGTTTTTTTAAAATTTCTATTTATTTATTTATTTATGGCTGTGTTGGGTCTTCGTTTCTGTGCGAGGGCTTTCTCCAGTTGTGGCAAGCGGGGCCCGCTCTTCATCACGGTGCGCAGGCCTCTCACTATCGCGGCCTCTCTTGTTGCGGAGCACAGGCTCCAGACGCGCAGGCCTAGTAATTGTGGCTCACGGGCCCAGTTGCTCCGTCGCCTGTGGTATTTTCCCAGACCAGGGCTCGAACCCGTGTCCCCTGCATTGGCAGGCAGATTCTCAACCACTGCGCCACCAGGAAACCCAAATAAAACTTTTTTTAAAAAAAGCATTTAGGTGTCCTCAGGGGTGATAGAAACCTGGATCCCTTGCATGTACACAGAAGAAGGAGCCTCCCAGGTGGCAGCAATGAGGCATTCTCGTCTTATTGTTGCTCCTAACACTTCACCATGAAGAATGATGTTTGTCGCAGGTTTTTGGTGGCTTAAGTTTAAAGAAGGTCCAAGTTTGTGAAGAGTTTTTTTAATCATGAATAATTATTTATTCATACCCTTTGAAGTAAGCACTCTCCTGACTTGTATGGTAATCATTTCCTTGTCTTCTTTATAGCTTTACCACCTGGAGCATCCCACCTATGTTTCCTCCAGCAGCATAAGTTCCTTTTTTGGAAATTTATATACAAGGAATCACGTAGGATGAATTCTGTCTTATTTCTTTTACCTTTTATCTACTTTTTATGTGTAGTTCATCTGATGTTGTTGTATATTTTTCACTTTCATCATATTACATTGTGTGAATATACTACAATTTAGTTATCCATTCTACTTCTGATGGACAGTTGGGTTTTCCTAGATTGGGTGTATTTCAGACACAGCCACTAGGAACGAGAACTAGAAACATTCTTGTATGTATATCTGGTGCACATAAGCATGAATTTCTCTAGGTAAAATCAAGAACTGTAATTGCTGAGTCATACAGTGTGTGTGTCTTAAGCTTTCTTAAATGATACCAACTATTTTCCATAATGGTATACTCCCACAACAGGTTATCAGAATTCCCATTATTCTGACCCTAAAATCTTGACCAATCTGGCTGGTGTGTAGTGTTTCCCACTGTGGTCCCACTCATTGGTTTATATTTCCCTGATTACCAGTGAGATTAAGGACCTTATTATGTGTTTATTGACCATTTGGATTTCCCTGTTCATGTCTTTTGTTTATTTTCTTTACAGATGTCTTTTTTCTCTCTTATTTGTTTGTATAAATTCTTTATATATTCTGAAAACTAGTTCTTTTTTCAGTTGTGTGTATTACAATGTTTTCTATTTCCTGTGACTTTTTTTTTCTCTTGATGTGTTATTTGATGAACAAAAATTCTTAATTTTAGGTTAGTTGAATGTGTATAAATTTCTTGTTTTGGCTTTTTGTGTAAAGAGCATATGAGAGGATTTTTTAAAATTTACTCTGACAGTCTTTATCTTTTAACCGAAGCACTTCCTTCCATTTGCACTTAACGTAGTTACTGAAATACTTGGGTTTAAATCTGTCATTTGATTGT
Organism: Balaenoptera ricei; assembly: GCF_028023285.1. Classification (NCBI taxonomy): domain Eukaryota; kingdom Metazoa; phylum Chordata; class Mammalia; order Artiodactyla; family Balaenopteridae; genus Balaenoptera; species Balaenoptera ricei. The sequence continues at coordinate 66,240,984 of NC_082649.1, read as the reverse complement.
GTGGTCTTTGTCCCATTTATTTTTCTTACCTGTTTTGCCTTCTTTTTCATTGGATTTTTTTTATTATATTTGTTTCCCTCTTTACTAGTTTGGAAGTTATATATTCGTTCATATTTATATTTTCTCTCTCGTTTTTCCTAGAAATAACAACTTGCATAGTTAATGCACACACATACAGACATACATACACAAATAAGTTGTATAACTGGTGAAATCTGAATAAGCTCTGTGGATTATACCAATGTCAATTTCTTGGTTTTGACATTGTACTACCGTTTTATAAGATGTTAATCATAGGGAGAGGCTGAGTAGAAGGTAGAGAGGACCTCCCTGTATATTTCTTCCAAACGTTCTATGAATCAAAATAAAATGTTACCTTATCATAACAAATATACTTTGTAATTTGATTATAAGCTCTACTCCCTTGGCCCTTTATCAGTGGGTCTTTTCTGAGGCTTGGGTTGAGACTATATTACTTTAGAGAATAGTTTTTTCTTTCAGGAGCCTAGGGAACATTACCAATCCAGGGTCTCTTTAAATCAGATTTTTTGAAAAACATTTTTATTTATTTTATTTATTTATTTTTGGCTGCGTTGGGTCTTCGTTGCTGCGCACGGGCTTTCTCTAGTTGCAGCGAGCAGGGGCTATTTTTTGTTGTGGTGCGCAGGCTTCTCATTGCGGTGGCTTCTCTTGTTGTGGAGCATGGGCTGTAGGTGCGCAGGCTTCAGTAGTTGTGGCACGTGGGCTCAGTAGTTGTGACTCGCGGGCTCAGTAGTTGTGACTCGCGGGCTCTAGAGTGCAGGCTCAGTAGTTGTGGCGCACGGGCTTAGTTGCTCCGCGGCATGTGGGACCTTCCCGGACCAGGGCTCGAACCCGTGTCCCCTGCCCTGGCAGGCAGATTCTTAACCACTGCACCACCAGGGAAGCCCTACAGAGGGGAGAGGGTGTCTGTACTATTGGAGAGGAATTCCAAAGTTACGAATCTCAGAGCTTATATAGGAGCTGGTACATTTACTCCTCTTCCCCTCTGTTAGGATAGAGAGAGATTGCAGCGCAGCGCGGGGTGGGGCGGAGGTGGGGGGCGGTGCAGCTAGAGACAGAAAGGGAGAATGAAAGAGAGCATGTGCTTTTATTTTGTAAATCCTCTCTTAGGGAAGGAGGGCAAGGTCTCTACCTGGAAGTTAAGCTTTTGGTTCTGAAGGAGAAAGATCTTATCACCCTTTGAATGTAACAGATGGCTTGGGTGGGGGGATGGGAGTGGAGGGAGGTGAGGGAGGATACAAGTGGCTCTAGGTCTACCACCCTCAGAATGTGAAGAGCAAATGGCTTTGGGAGCAAAAGGAGATATTCTCTATCTTTATAACATGTCAATTTCATTGCTCAGAGAATCACCAAGAAATCCAGCAAGGGCTATCATACAGCACCGTCCTCTGCAGGTGCCCTCAGGGCAATAAAAGCATTGGTTCTAGCTTGCAGTTCCTGGATTCCTGCTCCTGCTTTGTGTCTGGCCCTGGGTCCTGACCTTACTTTCTTGCAGTCTCAGCCATGCATTCAAAAGGAATTTTTAAATATTCTCTCTATCATCTTTAGGTGTTTTGCAGTAGGAAGTTTTCTGAATATTTAGTCCATTGTATTCCTGGAAGGCCCCCTTGATGTTTTGGGCTGTGATACAATGCAAAAGGTGTAGAACTTAGAGTTGGGGACTTGGGCTCAAATTCAGGTTTCTTTCAATCTATGAAGCCTTAATGTCGAGCAAATCATTAATCTCTTCAAGCTGCAGTTTGCTAATCTATAAAAGTGGAGACACTGTTTTTAAACCTACCCCAAAACATTGTTATGAGAATCAGATGGGATCAGGCATTTTTTTAAATTGAGGTATAATTAGCTTGTAACATTATATTAGTTTCAGGTATACAACATAATAATTCAATATTTGTATATATTGCAAAATGATCACCATAATAACTCTGGTTAACATCCGTCACCATATATAGTTACACATTTTTTCTGTGTGCTGAGAACTTCTAAGATCTACTCTCTTTGCAACTTTCAAACTTTCAAATATGCAATACAGTATTATTAATAGTCACCATGCTGTACATTACATCCCTGTGATTTATTTTATAAATACTCTGAAGTGGAATTGCTGAATCATATGGTAGTTCTATTTTAAAATTTTTGAAGAGGGCTTCCCTGGTGGTGCAGTGGTTAAGAATCCGCCTGCCAATGCAGGGGACACGGGTTTGATCCCTGGTCCGGGAAGATCCCACATGCCGCGGAGCAACTAAGCCCGTGCACCACAACTACTGAGCCTGCGCTATAGAGCCTGCGAGCCACAACTACTGAAGCCCACGTGCCCTAGGGCCCATGTTCCACAACAAGAGAAGCCACCGCAATGAGAAGTCCGTGCATCGCAACGAAGAGTAGCCCCCACTCACCACAACTAGAGAAAGCCCGCGCGCAGCAACGAAGACCCAATGCATCCAAAAATAAATAAAATAAATTAAAAAAAAATTTTTTTTGAAGAGCCTCCGCATTGTTTCCCATAGCAGAGGCACCAGATGGGATGATGCATTTGGAGCACTGACTACAGAGCCTTGCACACAATAAGTGCTCAGTGGATGCTGTTCAGAAGCATGATTGGCACTGCCTCAGCACTCATATTTAGAATTGAACCAGGCATGTTTGTTTGCAGCAGTAGTTCCTCAAGGGCCATGTCCTTGCTAGGCAGTGATGGTGGAAGGATAAATGTGAGGCCTAAAGAGGCTCGCCGTGGGGTGGAGAAGGACGAGGAAGAAACCCGTGACAACCAGGGCACAATCTGAACTGTGCTCCAGGAGTGACAGACACCTGGATGGATGTGGTTAGGGGGAGGGCAGTCAGCAAAGGACTCTTCATGGAGGAAAGGACACTTCTCTGGCCTTCAGAGGTTGCTTAATTAGAAGGCAGAAAGACAAGCAAAGAGGGCACTTCAGAAAGAGGGGACTGAAAGATAAAGGTGAAGTGACCCCTTGTACTCTTGGTGAATGTCACTGAATTTGCAGGACAGGTGGACAGTATGAGGCAATGAGGGTATAGCCTGGAGGCCAGCCAGGCCTCCTCCACAGCCCAGGGCCTCCCCTCCTCTTCGGGTGCTCCACTCTCCCCAGGGGAACGTGGTATCACTGATTTGAGGCTTGTTCATAGCACCTCTCAGGGGCCTTTAAGGAGACGGAGTCCCTCCTGCAAGGATCTCTTTCTCTAAGGACGGCCATTTCCACCACATTTCCTTTTAAGTGTATTCTGGTCATAGTGCCCAATCCTATGAGTTAGAGGCAAGGGCCTGCTGTCCCTTTAAAGAAACAAATTATTGACTTTTTCTAACTTTTAAAAGTAATACATGTTCACTGTAAAAAAAATATATGAAAGCACAAGCCTGTATATATAAAAAATTCACCTATAAACTCCAACCCAGAAGTGACCATTATTAACATCTTGGTAGCACGATCTGTTTATTCTTTCTTCTATGAATGCTTTTGCATTCCTTAGATTGTACCATCATATGATTTTGTCCTTCATTTTGTTAATGAAGTGTATTACATTGATTTGTGTATGTCAAACCATCCTTGCATCCCGGGGTATGCAAGGATGTGGTTGTGGTGTATAGTCCTTTTATTGTGCTGTGGAAGTCAGTTTGCTATGATTTTGGATTCTGCATTTTTCTGTTATTAAAAACTATTTGTTGGGACTTCCCAGGTGGCTCAGTGGTTAAGAATTTGCCTGCCAATGCAGGGGACACGGGTTCGAGCCCTGGTCCCAGAAGATCCCACATGCCGTGGAGCAACTAAGCCCGTGTGCCACACTACTGAGCCTGCACTCTAGAGCCCGTGAGCCACAACTACTGAGCCCGTGAGCCACAACTACTGAAGCCCGTGCACCTAGAGCCCGTGCTCCACAACAAGAGAAGCCACTGCAATGAGAAGCCCACGCGCTGCAACGAAGAGTAGCCCCCGCTTGCCGCAACTAGAGAAAGCCCGCGTGCAGCAACGAAGACCCAACACAGCTGAAAATAAATAAATAAATAAATTTATAAAACAACAACAACAACAAACTATTTGTCAGCATTCTCCTGGCTGCATAACATTCCATTGTACAGCTAGACCATTCCCTAATTGTTGGATATGTAGGTTGGTTATGATTCAATATTCATGAACATTTTTAAGCCTCTTAATTCTTATTGCTGCTTTGCTTTTCAGAAAGCTATTATACAGGAAATTCCCTGGTGGTCCAGTGGTGAGGTCTTGGCGCTTTCACTCACGAGGGCACGGGTTCAGTCCCTGGTCGGGGAACTAAGATCCCACAAGCTGCATGGTGTGGCCAAAAAAAAAAAGAAAGAAAGAAAACTATTATACAAATTCACACATCTCTAGCAGTGAGTGAAAGTATAGGTCTGGACTCCAATTTGTCTTCTATTCTACTAGTTTATAAATGAGATTTCCCTGGAAGGCCTGGCTGATAGCAGTGATATAAATATCTTTTCTGCATAATAGGAAAATGATCCAAATGCCATGTTATTTTAATATTTCAGAACATTGTCTGTGTTTTCCGTCTTCTTCAGGGAGAGACCAACAGGATTATAGCCTCCCACACAATGAACAAGAACTCATCTAGGTCACACTGCATTTTCACAATCTACGTGGAGGTAAGTGCAAGCTCTTTGAAGAGCCGAGAGGGGTGGTCGATTCCCATGGGGCCTGCTCAGTAAGAACCTTCTCCCTGTGACAGTTTAACCTCTTTTTGGGTGTTTCATAGGCCCATTCGCGGACCTTATCAGACGAAAAGTACATCACTTCCAAAATTAACTTGGTGGATCTAGCAGGCTCAGAGAGGCTGGGGAAGTCTGGGGTAAGTGGGGGAGCAGGAAATTCTTCCTCAAGAAGCCACAGCTCTGTTTCCGGCTTAGTTTCTGTGCACCTGGGCCGTCCCTCATTGGGCATTCGTGAGTACCATCCCGAGCTAGGCGCAGTGGAGCTGGAGGGACAGAACTAGCAGAGGTGAAACAGAGAGGCAGTTCCTACCTGGCAGGATTTTTGTAAACATTAAATGAGATGATGGCTCCTAAATTCTTAGCAAAGTGCCTGGCACTCAGTCAGTGCTCAGTCAATGCTCCATGCTCGTATTAGCATTTCTCTGTGTATCAGTGTGAGTGTTCACACAATGAATATTTGCATTAATTTTTCATCTCACATAAATATTCATGTGAGCGTATTAATGTAAGTATTCACAAGAGCATTCAGATGAGCATTCCTATGTGCATTCGTATTAATGTTTGTATTTGTGTATTGAATGAATGTATATTCCCAGGATTATTTGCTCAAGTATCTGCACAAATATTCTCATGTGTATTCATAATAGTGTGACTCTTAAGGGAGTATTCATATATTCACATAAGTATTCATATTCACATGAGCATTCATTCATAAGAATATTTGCACGAGTGTTCCTGTGAGTGTTCCCATTAGCCCAAGGTGGATACAATACAATCCCATGACAGGGAGAGAAGACCTGGTTCTGGGAAGGAGGCTCTGGCCTGGCCACAGACCTGCAGTGTTCTTTGTGGGGCAGCCTCTCCACTTGGTCTGATGAGGAACTGACCTTTGGTTTGTAGTCTGAGGGCCGAGTCCTGAAGGAAGCCACCTACATCAACAAGTCGCTGTCATTCCTGGAGCAGGCCATCATTGCCCTCGGGGACCAGAAGCGAGACCACATCCCCTTCCGGCAGTGCAAGCTCACCCACGCCCTGAAGGATTCCTTAGGTGAGGGTGTGGTTGGTGCACAGTGGGGATGGACAGGCCTGGCATGTCTGTTACTGGTGATAATGGAATTGCTCCCTCCTGGTGGCATGGACTTACCTGCAGCCTTTTCACAGTGACCTCAGGCACACCTGGAAAGGCAGAATCAAGCACAGTGCCCTCTCATGTCCCCCATGCCATTCTCTTCACTCCTCAGAACCTTTGCTTAAGCTTTTGCCTCTACCAGAAGTACCTTCTCATTTCCCCTCTTCCCTGAACCAGCTGGCAGAATCCTTCATCACCTTGAATACCAAGGTGGAGGGCTTCTCCTGTGATGTCTTCCTTTCCCTGACTGAGGAGCTGGGTCTGTATCTTGTTATCCTTGTGTTCCCAGGCTTTCACATTGGGCCCAGTGGCATGGTGGTTGCTGTGTGATTATTAACTGAGTGCTCCCCCCCAACCCCCCCACCATAAGCAAAGCCCTGGCCTAGAGGCCTCTGCCCTACCCCAGGCCTTCTCTCCTCTGCTTTTCCCCCAGCTCCTCTTTTAGGTACATTTGACAGCCTCTCCTGCTTCTCTTCTTCTTCCCCTTGCCTCCTAGCCTCATGCATGCTTGCGTGTGTCCTCTCTGACCCTGTCTCAGTCAGCTCAGGCTGCTAGAACAAAATATCACGGACTGGGTGGCTTAAACAACAGACACCTATTTCTCACAGTCCTGGAACCTGGAAGTCCCAGATCAAGATCTGGCAGGAATGGCTCCTGGTGAAAACTCTCTTCCTGGCCTGTAGATGGCCACTTTCTCGTGTGTCTTCACATGGCAAAGAGAGAGAGAGAAAGAAAAGAAAGAGATCAGAAAGGGAGACAGAGCTCTGGTCTCTTTCTTTTCTTACAAGGGCACTAATCCCATCATGGGGCTCCACCCTCATGACCTCATGTAAACTTAATTACTTCCTGCAGGCGCCACCTCCATATACCATCACATTGAGGGTTAGGACTTCAACATATGAATTTTGAAGGGACACAAATGTTCCGAGCCCTCCCACCTCTGCCACCCACCAGCCTCAAAGGAATCTCTTGGCAGAAAACACACATGGTTCATGACCCTTCTGTGTCCTGCTTTCTGCAGGGGGAAATTGCAATATGGTCCTTGTGACAAACATCTATGGAGAAGCCGCCCAGTTAGAAGAGACGGTATGTAAAGACAGCCAATGCAACCGGGATGGAATTCCTCCTCATGCATGCCAGGGCTGGGTAAACTGACACAGTAGCTATAGACATGGTCAAGGGTGGAGGGATCCAGGGATGAGTCTGAGCCAAAATTGCTGAAGGGGGCCCAGCCAGGATCCAAATACCAAGTACCAAGGGGCAGAAGCCATGTCAAGGAAGAGGCAAGGCAGGTGGCAAGCTCAGTGTGGGGCCTATGTGAGGAGAGAAGGCTGAGAGCCAGCTTTGTGGGGCAAGGACTGTGTTTTCTGGCCCATGCCAGGAGTATTTGGCCACTGCAGCGAGGATCTCAGGAAGGAGAGGAAGAAGAAGAAGGTGCAGCGGCTGGATAGGCCCTGGCGGCCATGCTGAGGCCTTGGCTATTCTGCTCCAGGTGGCTGGGGCTGTCACCAGGTTTTAGTAGGAGAGGGCTGTGGCCAGAGTTGTGACTTGGGGAGATTAATCCAGCAGCAGGAAACAGGTGACCCGGGGAGGTGAGAAGCTTATGAGAACCAGAGGCAGAAATACGAAGTGAGCCAGTGACACAGGTGAGTCCACATAGCTAGGCACCCAGGCTGGGGCTCCCCGCCTCTCCTCCCTACCCATCCTAAATAAGATAGGTTTGGAAATCTCTCCCTAGACATTTTGCTCAAATGTGGATGTTTGGGGCAAGCTTCAGTCATCTGGAGAATCCACTAGGTGAAACAGGTCATTTCCAGGGACATTGCAGGGCAAGATGCTCCTGCAGGGCCTCCCAGCTTGGTGCATTAGGGACCATCCCAGCTTCCAGGGGGAGTTCTCCTGCCACATACCCAGTGCCCTGGGACTTGGGAGGCCAGAGAGGGGAGCTCCAGCTGACGTGCAGACAGCATCCCCAGAGGAAGCCTTCAGGCACCTACTGGTCTCACAGCATAACAAAGCATGAGTGAACCCCAAGAGGAGTCATATGAATATTGGGCCTCCTGGCTGCCTGGTTAAGAAATACATCCTCCAAGACCGTGGAAGACCCTTTCTCCCCTTATCCCCATCCCTGAGATGGTCACACAGGAAGCAGCTCTCCTGGTACCTGCTGTCCTCCGAGGCTTGTGCCCACACCACCTGGGATCTCTGATTAGGACTGAGCCCATAGGAGCCCTAAGGAGCTGCTGGAAGAGTATCGGGGGTTGGGACAAAGGCATATTGGGGGTGTGGAAGCTCATGATTCTCTTCTCCAAATGCTTTAATACTTTAAAACAGTTCCTGTCATGATTTGTGTTGCTTTATGCAGTGACCACGCATGTGTGTATGAGGGAGTCGTGGCCACACTTCCTGCTGTGCTTACAGCAGGAGAGTCTGATTTCACCCTCACAGAAGCAACTCCAACTAAAATGACAGGGGTCTCTTCCTGAGGGCTCTCTGTGGGCCAGTTCTGTCCAGAGCACATTACATACCTCAGCACTAAGTCTGCCAGTGACCCTGTGAGGCAGGTCTTCCCAACTTTACAGAGAAGTTACAAGACCTGTCTGAGGTTGTGCAGTCAGTTGGTTGGTGGCTGAGCTCTTAACCACTAGGCAAGACTGTCCAATGGAAGAGCCCTTTCAGGCTTTCCTAGGCTACTTCTGGGTTACCCATCCCCCCTCCAAGTTGGCTTCCCTGTTTCAGGGCTCCGAGTCAGCCCAGCACAGTATGAGGCTGGGATGTTAGGGCTCACTGGCTGCTCCTCACTGCCAGGGAGCAGCCCTCCACTCCTCGTGGAACATCAGCGCAGTGGGGTTGTTTCCCAAGTGCCCGCTTCTGTGGCCACCCCATGGGCCCCCAGCCATAATTACCCCTGGCTGGCTGTGCCCCCAGAGGGACTCGGGCAGGACCCCCAGACGTCACTCCATGGGCCCATGGAGCATTCCTCTCTGCAGGGAGACTTGTTTTCTAGTGGAATCCTTTAACCTGTTTTGCGAATATCTCTACTCACAAGTAATTGACCAAGAACCTAGAGGTCTGTCTGATCTGTTTTTCAGCTGTCTTCACTGCGGTTTGCCAGCAGGATGAAGCTGGTCACCACTGAGCCTGCCATCAATGAAAAGTATGACGCTGAGGTACTAAGGGGCTTGTAGGCAGCTATCTCACTGTGGGGAAGGTGTATGGGTTTGCTGCCTGGGTCACAAGAGCCTGGCTTCCCTTCCTGCCTTGACCAAAGATACCCATGTGATCCTGGGTCAGTCCCTTTCTGCTCTGGGATAGGCCAGTGTTTAGAGTCCCTTGGGGGCTGCCACAAAGGTGAAAGGGCTAGGTCAGGCCCCCACCCAATTCCTATGTGGGGCTTCAAGGCCTCTGAGTGCCCTGGGCTTCTGCATGAGAGTCCTTAGAGCTAATTGTTTCTGAGCTAAATCAGTGTGGACCATCTCTCAGACTCATCTGGTTAGGTCACTACAGAACCTCTTTCTTCCCAGTCTGAGCAATCCCTCTCAGCAAACAGCTGACCAATCAGAAGAATGATCAGCATCACCAATAGCCAGGGAAATGCAAGTTAAAACCTTAGTGGAATTCCACCCTCAGACTAGCAAAAATTAGAAATTTTCTGACAATGTGGAAACAATGGTATGTGCAGAAACAGCAATGCTTATTTATTTCTTGTCAAAGTGTAATTGACAACCACTTTGGAGAGCATTTTGGCAACATCTAGTAAAGTAAAAACACATTTACCAATAATTTGGTTTTCCTTTAACATGCTTATGCAATCGTAGTTACTGGAGACAGGAACATATACATGCCCTAAACCCATGACAAACTAGCTAAACTTTTCAGATTCTAAATCCTGAAGGAAAATAACAGTCCGGGGGCTCTGTGGATCTAACCCATGGTTTGGAGGTTGAGGAGGAAGTAGAGCTTAGAGCAGTGGTTCTCAAACTTGAGTGGGTATCAGAATCACCCTGCGGGCTCATTGAACCACAGGTCACGGCACCCGTTCCCAGAGTTCCTGATTCCATCGGTCTGGGGTGGGGGCTGAGGATTCAAATTTCTCATGAGTGTCCCCAGTGCTGTTGCTGCTGCTGTTCTGGACCACACTTGGAGAATGACGGGCACAGTAGTTAAGAGCGCTGGCCCCTGCGTGGGGCTATACTCGTTCAGCAGCCTGCTCTTTCCTTCGTCAGCTGTATAACCTCAGCGAGATACTTATTCTTTCTAAGGCAGGAGTAACAGAGTTCACTCTCAAAGAGATGTGAAGAACAAGATAATGGGTAGGAATCTTTTAGCACAGTGCTGTCATAGAGTAAATGCTCAGGGAATGTTAGCTAGCACTCTAGTCACTTCTGCAGACCAGCAGTATCACTTCTAGGTATATAGTCTAGCAGCATTCTCACATATGCACATAAAGAGACTTATAGAAGATGGTGCTGCACTGCTTGTTGTAATAGTGAAAAGTTAGGAACATGATTAATAGCCTTTAACAGAAGGGTAGCTAAGTAGGTTGCAGAGGGAGGGAGCCAGAGCTAGAGCTGTGAGCATGGATAATCTCTAGTGAGAAAACAACTTGGGGATTGAATGGTGGCATCTCTCATTTATACCAAGTATAAGAACATTCAAAGCAATGCTGATCATCATTAGTGGATAGATGTGTGTACAAAGAAAAAATGTATGGGAGTGAAAAGACCAAACTGAGCAGAGGCTCCTTCTGGATGTCAGGGTTCGGAATGGATTTGGAGTGGGGTAGCCAGGGGCTTCACATTTATCTGAAATGTTTTATTTCTTAAAAAAACAAAAACAAAAACACCTGAAGCCAATACGGTGGCATGCTGTTAAAGTCAGATTTTAGGGTGGTCTTCCCAAGGTTTCATGGCATTATTTTCTATGCTTTTCTGTAGCTTGGAGCTTTTCTTATTTATTTTTCTTATTTTCTTATTTGGTGCTCTCTTAGCTTAGGACTACCACATTACCACCTGTGAACCTGGCTGAGTGGGCGTTGCACCTGGCAGCGAGGGCTTTCATTTTAATGTAATTCCTGTTCTGAAATCTGCACTGTTGTTCCTGGACAGCCAAGTTGCCATGTCACCAAATGCAAATGTGTTTATAATCTTTATGATAAACATTTTCCTTTATATGTATGAGTTCTCGAGAGAGACCTGGAAAATTATTTTGGTTGTTGCCTTTCCTAGACTGTAGCCTGTATTCCCAGGTTGTTTCCAGCACCATTTTCAGTACTGATACCTGTTTTCAAGGGGGTGGAATAGCTTCTGTAGAGTTTCCTTGGTTGGTGGGGCTGGCTGGAAGGTGGGAGATTGAGTTCCTGATCCAGCTCTGCTACCAGCTCTCTGTGGTGAGTTGCTCAGGCTCTGAGCCTCAGGATATTCATCTGTGAACTAGGAGGTTGGACTGATGACTTCCAGCAACCCTCCCACTATGTCATTCTGTGATTCTGTGAGGTGGTGTAAGGGTTGTGAGCCACGGGCATAAACAGACAGCAGAGAGACTTGGGGTACCCTACTCTGCCAAGAGGAAGCACACCTGCACGCTGCCGTGGGGTCAAAATAGGGAAACTTCTTAGGCTGATAGCTGCTCACAATCTGGCGTGGACTTAAGCAGAACTCTCTGAATTATCCTCATTACGTTTATGATGGAAACACCTAACCATCAAGGAACTTACATGGGTCTGTGCTGTCTCTGAGGCATTTTTTTTCCATCCAGAAAATACCCCTGTTTCTTATAAGGGAGTTGGTCAGCCAGGAGGTGCTGCCAGACCCTATTCTGTGGGGTCTTCTGCTTCAGCCCTATTTCCAAGCAGCTTCTTTCCAGTCAGTAGAAGAGGGCAAGTTAGAGGCCACTAAGCTTTCCAGGCAGTAGGAGAAGTGGCTTCCATACTCTCAGGGTGCAGCATAGAGGCTGGTGACCCATGGGAGCAGATGGCTCATTTCCACCATCACCTGATTGGCCCAGAGGTCTAACCTGGCTCCTCATGCCACACTGGACAGAGTCATCCAGCTGGAGGTCCCCAGCAGCTCAGCCAGACTTTTCCTAGCTGGGCGTAGCGCATTTTCTAGAGCTGAGATCCCTCAGCTGAGAGGAAGGGATGGAGATGAGTAGGGGCTGGCCACCAGTCCTCTCCCGTTCACCTCACAGGGAGTCCACCTGAAGGACCATCTTGAGGATGCCCAGAGGGGCAGAGTCAGAACCTGGACCCTGGTCATGTGTCTTGAGTTCAGGCTTTGTGCCCTGATTTGCCACTGAGCCACCGGGACACCAGGACCCCTTGCTACAGACTGGTGACAGCTTTGGTCACCAGTCCTGAGAACCAGCTGTCAGGGGCTCCCTCCAGTGGCCATTTTTTGACAACTAAAGGAAGCCCTGTTGTTCACAGTGAAGGTTCTCAGCATGAAGTCCCTTGTGCTTCTTATATGAAAAACACTAGGACAGTATCTATCAAATGTAAAATGACTAAGCAATTCTGCTTCTAGAAATGTATCATTTATTCATTCAGCTAAAATTTATGGAGTACTTACTATGTGCCAGGCACTTTTTGAAGCACTTGGGATGTATCAGTGTACCAACAGAAACACAAATCTCTGTCTTTGAAGAGCTGACAGTCTGCTGGGGGTGGGAGAGATAGATATAATAAGCATAAGAAATCAGTCATTTCTAGATTTGCTATTTACGACAACATGGATTAACCTAGAGGACATTATGCTAAGTGAAATAAGCCAGACACAGAAAGAAAAATACTGCATGATCTCACTTATATGTGGAACCTAACAAAGTCAAATTCATAGAAGCAGAAAGTAGAGCAGTGATTACCAGGAGTGGGTGGGGGCAGGCTGAGAAATGGGGAGATGTTGGTCAAAGGGTACATATTTTTAGTTCTAAGATGAGTTAGTTCTGGGGACCTAATGTATAGCATGGTGACTATAATTAATAGTAGTGTATTGTGTACTGAAAATTTGCTAGGAAAGTAGATCTCAGATGCTCATACCACACACACAAAAAATGGTAACTAGTGGATATGTTAATTAGCTTGACTGTAGTAATCATTTCACTGTGTACATGTATATCAAAACATCATGTTGTACACCTTAAATATATATAATTTTTCTTAAAACCAAAATAGGTAAGTTGTAGAGCTTCACTGTCCAATACAGTAGCCACTACTCACATGTGGCTACTGAAATCAGTAAAAAAAATTTTTTTGTTTTGGCTGTGCTACGCGGCATGCGGGATCCTAATTCCCCAACCAGGGATCGAACTCGTGCCCACTGCAGTGGAAGTGCGGAGTCTTAACCACTGGACCAGCAGGGAAGTCCCCTGAAATCAGTAAAAATTAAATAAAATTAAAAATTCAGGGGGCTTCCCTGGTGGCGCAGTGGTTGAGAGTCTGCCTGCCAATGCAGGGCACACGGGTTCGAGCCCTGGTCTGGGAGGATCCCACATGCCGGGGAGCAACTAGGCCCGTGAGCCACAGCTGCTGAGCCTGCGCGTCTGGAGCCTGTGCTCCGCAACAAGAGAGGCCGCGACACTGAGAGGCCCACGCACCGCGATGAAGAGTGGCTCCCGCACGCTGCAAGTCGAAAAAGCCCTCGCACAGAAATGAAGACCCAATGCAGCCAAAAATAAAATAATTAATTAATTAATTAATTAAAAGAAAAAAAAAATTCACTTCCTTGGTCCCACCAGTCACATTTTAAGTGTTCAATAGCTTTATGTGGCTTGCAGCACAAACACAGAACATTTTCATCATTACAGCAAGTTCTATTAGACAACACTGCTCTAGGGTATGTTCTATGAAAGAAAAGTAGAGCAAGATGTTAAAAAAGAGTGGTGTGAGGGTGGGGAGGGGATTGCAGTTTTACATGAGGTGATAGAGGTGCGCCTAATTTAGAAGCTTTTGAACAAAGACTTGAGGGAGGTGAGCCATGGAAATACCTGGGAGGAGAGTGTCCCAGGCAGAGGGGACAGACAATACAGAGGCAGGAATGTGCCCATTTGGTGGGAGTGGAGTGAGCAGGGGGAAAAGAGTAGGAAAGAAGTAATAAGGCAGATCACATAGAGCTCATAGATCACTGTGTTTTCGTATACAAAGATGTAAGTGCAAAGATGTTTTGCAGCATTTTTTGTAGCAGCAATAAATTGGAGGTGGCATACCTGATTATCAGTGGGGAATGGTAATGCTTTGCGTAGTGGTTGGGAAGGATGAGGGTCAATGCACCCTGGAGGCATGGGCTGCACTGAGAGGGCCATTACCCTGTTGGACTGGAGTATCCTGGAGCTCCTGGGAGTCAGGGTTTGAGGTGGCCCTAGGGGTGCCCGTGCTCACTCTGTTCTCAGTCTCCTCTGCAGTAAGAGGCAGAGGCCAGAGGACTGCTTAGACCCCCTCAAACCCTAAAGTCACCCATTTGGGGAAAAGTCACCAGTGGGGAGGGAATCATCCAGATGCTGAGATCACACCCCATGAATTACCTGGAAGAGCAAGGATGTCCAGGCACAGGTGGGGAATTATAGGCTTGATATGGAAGAGGCAGGGTGGCTTCTCTGACCGTCCTCCCTGCTTTCCCCCTCACCCCCCCACCCCACACAATATGTTTCCCTGGCAGCGGATGGTCAAGAACCTGGAGAAGGAGCTGGCACTGCTCAAGCAGGAACTAGCCATCCATGACAGCCTGGTAAGGGGCTAGAGGTGGTGGTGGGGCGTGGTTGCCAGAATGCTAGAGGGACTAGGGTCAGGTTACCAGGTGGGCAGAAGGGCTAGGTTGGGAGGGGGCAAAGGGTCAGGGCAGGGATACTGGATGAGCAGAGCCGGTTGGGTGGGCGGAGGGACTGGGTGGACAGGGGGCCAGATGGGTTGGGGGCTGAGTAGAGAGACTCGGGGGTGGGGCAGAAGGGCTGGGGGACCAGGAATGTCTGGTAGGCAGGGACACTGGACAAACAAGATGTGGACAGGGGTGTCAGATGGTCAGGCAGTAGGCAGGGGGATGAGGGGCAGGGGCCAGAGGCCTGGCAGGGGTACAGGGGCAGACAGCATGATGGGTCAAGGTCAGGAGAGGTGGCCCCTGACCAAGGCTGGATGGTCAGGTGGGGACAGCAGCAGGGAGCCATGAAGGTAGGGGGTGGGGGCAGGAGTCCTCCAGTAGCCTGTCTGAGCTAATGCTCATGGTCCAGAGGAGCCTCAAGGCAGAGGCTGCCCCCTCCCTCCTGTGGCCCTCATCCTACAGAGTCTGCTGAGACTCAGTCAGCAGAACCCCCTTGTTTGGAGTAGCAGGCCCCCTGTTGGGCAGCCTCTCCTTCCCCGCCCTACCTGGTTGTCCCTTGCTGACCTGAACACCTGGCCTGTGAGTCAGGCCCTCCTTGCCAGGACGTGGTGATGAAGGGAATGGAGCTGGCTTGGGCGGCCAGGGTCTGTGCCCAACCTCCCCACTTTGGTTCTCAGAATGGTCCCTGCCACCCCGCTTGGGCTCGGGTGCTTGGAGCTTAACAATATGTTCCTTTTCCTCCTCCAAGGCCAACCGTACCCTTGTGAACTATGACCCCATGGATGAAATTCAGATTGCCGAGATCAACTCCCAGGTGCGGAGGTACCTGGAGGGAACGCTGGACGAGATTGACGTAAGGAGCCCCTCAGGACCACCGTGTCCAGCTGGCCCGGGCCTCCATCTCCCGGCCATACCCCGAAGCGTGCTGTGCTAGCCTTGGAACCTCACACTGAGAGGGTACAGGGGGTGTAGGGTAGGTGGTGCTGGACTCCTGGCCTCAGGGCCCTTCAGCCCACCTCAGGGCCTCAGCATCCATGTTTAGGGTTGTAGGGCTGTAGGTGACCCACAGAGTGGCTGACAGCCTTAAACAGCCTTGAATACACAGGAGGTGGTCCATCACTGGGGGCACAAGTGTGGACCCTGGAGCTAGGCTGCCCTGGATCGAATCTCAGCTCAGCTATCTCCTTGCTGAGTGACCTCAGGAAAATGCTCAAGCTCGTGTACTCTGGTGGCCTCACCTGTACGGTGTGGTGGGGAGGGAAACCGAACTGGGATGAACTGAGATGCAGCACCTCAGGGGCTTGACTGTGCCAGGCAGAGTGAGGGCATTAAAGGATGACGGTCATGCTGGTTGTCTACAAGGCAGAACCCCCAGGGCCCATGCTGGAGTGGGCCAAGGAGGAGGAGACAGCAGCCACACAGGGAAAGATGCATTGTTTTTATAGCACAGGCTGGCAGACCTCTCACCAGGGAGCTCATGGGCAGAACCTTGCCCGACCTGTTACTGTGAGCAGCTGCCAGAGGCAAGCCTGGGACAACTGAGGGGCAGGCTGCTCTGGTCTTCCTAATAAGGGCAGCCCCAGACTGACCAAGGCGTCGAGGGTAATGCTGGCGGGCTATAGGCCCAAGAGGGAGGCTGATGGCCTTTCTTCAGCCACAGGTGAGTGTGTCTGTGCCCACACAGAAAGGTTTGTAATGGAACCTTTTGGAAGCAGGAGAGAGCTGAGGACAATAAATTTTATTTAAATGTTTTCTTAGTATTTTCAAGAACTAGAGTCATTTTAATTTTATACAGGTCTTCACTCAGAAAAAGTGATTTTTATAGTCGCAGTAAATAGTTTTAAAACTACTAATCAGGTGTTCCTCTGTTCTTGAGGAGGGCTGGACTGCCACTTTGCTGAGAGGGTGTTGGCAGATGTCCCATTCTTTTTTTTTTTTTAATATTTATTTATTTTTGGCTGTGTTGGGTCTTCGTTGCTGCGCACGGGCTTTCTCTAGTTGTGGTGAGCGGAGGCTACTCTTCGTCATGGTGTGCGGGCTTCTCATTGCAGTGGCTTCTCTTGTTGCGGAGCACGGGCTCTAGGCACGTGGCCTCAGTAGTTGTGGCGCACAGGCCTAGTTGCTCTGCGGCATGTGGGATCTTCCCGGACCAGGGATCAAACCCGTGTCCCCTGCGTTGGCAGGCGGATTCTTAACCGCTGCGCTACCAAGGAAGTCCCAGATGTCCCATTCTTGAGACAGATGGTCCACGGGTTAGCCAAGGGGTCCTGGTTTCTCTACTAACACAGACACAGCCTTGGTCCCGTGGTGCCCTTGGTCTAACCTCTGCCTTGTTCTCTTCCCTCCAGATAATCAACCTCAGACAGATCCAGGAGGTGTTCAACCAGTTCCGGGTGGTTCTGAGGTAAGGGACCCACCCCATCCACCCAACTCCTACGTCAGGCTGCCATTTTCATTTCCCATGGTATGGATGCCGGTCTCCAAGTGCACTGCCTTCTCTCTGGTGTGTGAGGAGCCAGATCAGAGGCCTCTGGGTATGGCAGGCCCTGGGTGTCTCTGGGCCTGAGCTCTCATATCCTCCTGCCCTTCCCTTCCCCTGGGGGAAGTGGGGAGGACAGCCCTCCATTCAAGGGCTACTCAGAGACGAGGTGGTCCCTGGTTTCCTGAGTTTATTAATTGGACAGGAGGTCCTTATGGAGTGCCAGCCCTGAAGATGGCCGGAGCAGGACACTTTGATACTCCCCACAACCCCCTCCCCACCTCAGGAGGGATTTGTGGTTTATTTGGGTACAGACATACCTGTAGCCTGACTGGCTGATGCTGGATGGTATCACAGAAGCTGGGTATGTGATTTTGAAGGGCCTGTTAGAGACGGACAGGTGGGGAAGCATGGTGCCGAGGCAGGCTTACGGTCCTTGTTAAAGGTCATCTTAGAGCAGTTGTGCTTGGCACATAAGGTGGCCCCTGCAGATTTGGGGGCTGGACAAGGGGTACACGCACTGGGGAGTGGGGAGCAGAGGAATGAGCATGTTTTGTCTGGTCTGGTTCATGATGAGGATGTGGCTCTGTCGCAGGGGCCACACACAAACAACTTCTAACTCCAGTACTTGGTGCTTGCCGCAGTGGGTTCAGCATGGCCCCAGCTGTGAGGGGTTCTTTCACTCTCTCTCCCAAGCCAACAGGAACAGGAAGTGGAGTCCGCTTTGCGCAGGAAGTACACCCTCATAGACAAGGATGACTTCGCAGCCATCTCTGCTGTCCAGAAGGTAAGCACAATTGCCTCTTGCCGACAAGACTCACATCAGATTTTTCCATCCCCAGATCTTTCCAGAGACAGCGAGTGTCCTGCATTAAAGCAGATCTAGGGTTGCAACAGGTAAAGGTAACACCAGCATGAGCATGGGGTGACCCATGCAGGAGTAAACCGCATATGAGTTCAAAATGTTCTCCATAAAATGGAGATGTGGCTAGTAGTAAACAAGACCAATTCCCGGAGTTAGGTTGGAAACGGGCCCCAAGAGCCTCAGAGTATGGAATGAGACACCAGACCATGAGAGGAGTTGATGTAGGAAGTGGACATTGAGTAGGGTGGTCAGAGACAGCTCTGCTGGGGACAGCCTGGAGTGACATCAGCAGGAGCCACATCTTGGTGTGTGGGATGAACATGTCCACCTTTGGTCCATATACGCCTGGTTCCCCAGGGAGCCTGAACCCTTAATCTAACCACAGACCTGCAACTGGCCTCTGTCCAGGCAGGGCTCGTGGACGTTGACGGCCACCTAGTGGGCGAGCCTGACGGACAAGGCTTCGGACTCGGAGTCGCCCCTTCCTCTACCAGACCCGGGAAGAAATCCAAGTCCAAGAAGATGTTCAAAGAGCAGCTCAGGTGAGTGACCTTCCTGCTGCTCCAGCTGATCAGCACCTGGCCCTCCGTGGCTGGTGAAAGGGAGGACATAAGCTGTCCCTCCCTTCCCCCAGTGTTAGTTATGGGGTGGTCACAATGGATACCTCTCCTGCCAATACTAGCAGCATCTGTGGGGCCCAGGCTGGGGCCGGTCACCTGTCATCCTCAGCAGTTCCACGAGGTGGGAGTTCATGTCTCCATTTTAACTAATGAGGAGACCAAGGCTCAGAGAGGGGAATTCATTCCAAGGTCACATTGCTAAGGTGTGGTAGAGTGGAAGTGAGAAGCCAGGCCGGCACTCGCCCTCCGGTACTTCATGTGGAAACCCAGCCCCCACCACCAGGTTCCTTCTGTGACCCGGCTAATTGGCACCCACATCATCTAAAAACTCCAGCTCACCTTTGAGGCAAGACTCGTTTGTACATGCAGGGTGTCAAGGTTCCCTTCATGAACCAGCCTCCCTGGGAAGTGCTGTGTCGTGGTGGACAAAGCACATGCTCTGGAGGTAACGCCTGGGCTCACCTCCCTGCTCAGTAGTTCTTTCACCCAAGGGGGTCACCTTCTGTGAGGTGTAAGAGCCTCTCTGCCTCTGTTTCCTCATCCCTAAAATGGGTATAATAATAATAATAGCATCAGTCACTGGGGTGGTTTTGAGGATAAGTGAGTAAATGCAGTCCCTGTCCCTGGAAGACCTCAATACAAGTAAGTTGTTACCATTATTATCACTTGTAAAAGGACACGGGCCAGAGCTGATTGTAGAAAACTGTCACATGCAGTACTGGAGTCGGGTAGGAGGATGCCCTGGCCTCCTCCTGCCTCTTCAGGAGGGCGGTCACACCCCCAGCCTCTCTGTTCTGCCGTTGGGTAATTAGTGCAGTAACAAATGGATCGAGGCTTGGTTCCCCCAAGCCACACCTGTTGCAAGAAGAAGAAAAGAGAAGGAAACAGTGGAAGGAACCATGGACATCCTCGCTTTAGTTCAGTCCTGCTCACATGTACCTCTCTGGGAGGGAGGACCCTGGGTGCCATCAGTTGGAGAGGGAGGATGGCTACTTTCCGGAGAGCTGGTGTGGGCACTGATAGAGGTGGGAGAGCAAGTCGTGGACTGGTCAGAGCAGCGGGGCAGACGTGTCTCTCTTTACTGTTGGTCCACAGACAGACACACCCTGGGTGGGGGCTCTGCTACTCCTTCCCGGGGATGCCTGTGTGACTAATACCTCAGCAGCCATGATGCTCCTTAGAGCCTGTGGCCCACCCCAAAGGTCCTTATGCTTCCAAACTGGAGACTGCCCATTCTTCCCAGGTGTCTCCTGCTGAGACTGCTGGAAGGAGGACTTCTTGTTCTGATAAAAGGGAGAGAAATTCTCTCCTCTTCCTCCCCATCTGCATGGCTTAGGGTTGTACTCTTTGCCCTTTGGCCTGGGTTTATGTTCAAGATCGGAGCTGAGCGGGCTGGGGCTTCTGGTGTATGAGTGCTGAGCAAGATTACTCCCCTCAGCATCAGAGACACTGAGCCTGGGGTCTCCCTGCCTTCTCCTTCCAGCTCCTTGGCAAGAAAGGAGGGTGCCAGCAGCCCTGTGAGTGGCAAGGACTTGGATGCTTCCACCTCCAAGACCCAGTTGACCCCATCCTCCAAGGATGGAGATGTCAAAGACATGCTTCTGCAGGACCGGGAGACCTCCAGTATTGAGCCCTTTGCCTCGGAATCCCCAAAGGAGGAATCACACCCACCCAGGTGACCATCTAACAGTAACCGCTGCACCAGATCATACAAAATCAGAGTATGACAAGGAAGGAGCACCTGCAGATAGAAGAGAAATAAAATGGGGTAATAGGCAAAGACTAGGAGCACAGTCCAAAACAGAAGAAATATGATGGCTTATACACGTGCAAAATGGTTCAACCTCAGGAGTCATCCAAGATACACAATTATACACAGAATCATTTTAGACCCTCCAAATAGCAATTATTTAAATAATTAAATTTGCATATTTTGAATAAGTAATGTATTCAAAAGATACAAAATTCTCAGGTATGAGACCCTTCCTCCAGCCACCCAGTTCCTCTCTGTGGTGAGTCAGTGATTGAGTTTTTAGGAATCTATCCTGAGAAATAATTAGAGATGTAGACAAAGATTTATACAAAAAGATTGTGTCATTAATTTAAAAAGCAAAAGAAAAAATTTTTGGTAACACCTTCAATAGTTGACATTAGGGAAAGGGCACTAAGTGAATTATTTTCTCTGCCCTTTAAATGTACAAAGATGTACATGAAGAATTTTTCCCCAGCCTGTGAACATTTCCAAACATTCAGAGAAGGTGGAAGAATTGTATAGTGAAACCCCTCTTGATTCTGCCATTAATGTTACTATAGTATTTCATCATGTGTCTTTCTCTCCATCCTTCCATCCATCTTTTTTTAAAAAATGGATTTCAAAGTAAGTTGCAGACAATCCACTTTCCCCTGCCCAGCACTTCATCTTACATCTTATTAACTAGAGTTCTCAAAGAGTTTTTAATAGCATGAAAGAATGCTTCTGTGAAAAAAGTAAGATGTAAAATTATATATATTGCATGACTCCAAATATTAAAACAGTTATCAAAGAAATGAAGGAGATAACACTAAAATGTGGTTGCCAATAGGTAATGAGTGGTATTTTGGGGTTTTTTTTGTAACTTTTCCTTACTTTCCTCATTTTCTGCAATAGTCACGTGCCCTTGTGTACTCAGTAAAACAGAGACGAGAGAATGATTCCTACACAGTTTAGCTCCCATCTGGGGTACGTGGTGCCCAGGAATTCGGACCTCCTGCTTACAGAAGCCCCAGGGAAGAAAGGTGAAGTGCCCGGTGGCTCCAAAACAGCTGCCCCATTTCTCCCTCCTCCTTCCCCTCCATCTTCAGGCCCAGCACCCCACCCGCCAAGCCTGTGGCCTTTGAGGACTTTAAGAACGAACGGGGTAGTGAGATCAACCGTATCTTCAAAGAAAACAAATCCATTTTGAACGAGCGGAGGAAAAGGGCCAGCGAGACCACACAGCGCATCAATGCCATCAAGCGGGAGATCGACATGACCAAGGAGGCACTAAATTTCCAGAAGTCACTACGAGAGAAGCAAGGTAAAGGTGATGGGAAGATAGTTGGGGGACAGTGGGATCTGAGTCATCCTGCTCGGGATGGGGCAGCCTTGGGCACTGGAGGACTGAGTTGGAAGGGGGCCAGCAGGGGATGTTGGGGTGCAGGCTTCATCCCTGGGTCATCACTTGGCTCTAGTCAGCCCTGGGGAACCACAGAGTCCTTCCCTGTCAGCTAGCTTCTGCCTGCAAGTCCCCCTTCTTGCATTATCTCAGATCTAAGTGCTGGACCTTCCATCTGATATGTGCTTCTGCCCATGGAGGGACAGAATGTTGGTCTTGTAGACACTTCCCCAGGGAGATGGGTGGCTGGCGACCGCCACAAGGTCCATGGGTCCTGGTGTTGTCTCCTCACTGACCACAGTGGTCTGATTGGGGTAGGGGTGCTGGTCAAGACATGAGAAACTGAGGAGGGAATGAGAATGTGGATACCAGGGGCCAAGTGATTCACTGTCACTAAGACCATTCCTCATGCCAACCCTGCAACAAACTGGCCTAGCAAAGCCTCGTCTCTTAAGGCAGGTGGTGTGGGAAGCCCTCAGGCTCAACGAGCAGGGACCCCTGTGTGGGGAGTGGGGAGAGTGCTCACCTGGTTACCCTGACCTGGTGCCCTGGTCCCAGTGGCAGACACTGCCCATACCTTCAATGTGCACCAAGAACCCTCAAGCTTGAGTGAGCAGAGGACTCATTTGGGAGGGCTGGTCAAGTGCAGATTCCTAGGCTGCAATCAGTGGCTCTGACTCAGGAAATCTGGAGCAGGGCCCAGAACATGCATTTTAATGAGTAACCATCCCAACACTGAGGCTGGTGGTTCAGAGGCCACACTCTTGTTCACAGGCAGGGCACACCACCGGTTACTGGGCTTTCCCTTGCTAAATCGCAACCCTATGCTAGGCCAGCCTTCTTGAATGATCTCACTGATCACCTGGGCATCTCCAGGTGGCACTTGGTTTTCTGCAGGTCAGGGGGATCATCTCACTCACAGAGGTTGCATTTTACTCACTTATTTCTCAGAGGGCAACTTTATTTCCAAATTCTTGGGGCTACTTTGCTCATACCCTATGGACCAAGCGTAACACACTGTTCCAGAGGGCAAAGCCCTCCATGAATTTGGGAAGTAGGGGAAGGTGGGTGATGGTGGCTCCAGACATGACCCCACCCAGAACCTCTAGAGTGAAGGCCTTGCAGGACCAACAAGCCCTTCTTTGTCCCTTCTGCCTACACCTTGTTTTTGTTTTTGTTTTTTTTAAATATTTATTTATTTATTTATTTGGTCGCACCAGTTTTTAGTTGTGGCAGGTGGGCTCCTTAGTTGCAGCTCCAGGGCTCCTTAGTTGTGGCATGTGGGCTCCTTAGTTGTGGCATGCGAACTCTTAGTTGCGGCATGCATTTGGCATCTAGTTCCCCGACAAGGGATGGAACCCGGGCCCCCTGCATTGGGAACACGGAGTCTTAACCACTGCGCCACCAGGGAAGTCCCCCCACACCTCCTTTGAATATGCAACCCCTTATTATATATTTACATATTTTAAATAATATATATGCATGCTATGCTGATATATCACTTACTCCTCAATATACCTGAAAATGGATATTTTTAAAGGATGGGATGTAGAAGAAATAAACAATATTTTAAAATATTTAAACTTTTATCAGTATCAAAAAACATTTTTGCTCTTTCCCCTTCCAAAGCAGTTGTTTTCCCATTGGTTGTTAAAATGCCAAGCAAAATACCTTTATCTTAAGGGAACAGATCAAGTGAATTCATTTTTTAAAATATTTTCTAGGTACCTTGACTGATAGCCACTTATCAGCCCAGAACAGTCACTGAATTTGAGACATTAATTTGTCGTTTGTGGGGAAAAAAAAAAAAAAAAGAAAAATCATCTTAAGTTCAGCTCTCATAAGCGTTTTCTTTGGAGATAATCAGAGAACCTCTGGGTAGTACAAAAGATGTCACTCCCCATGTCAACAGAGTACTGTAAAGACTCTACTCTGTGACTGACGGATTTGTCTGTATAAAAGTGACCACATCAGGCCCACGGCAGCAAACCAGGTTGCTCTGCACTGAAGGTGAGGGCTACCCTGGACCCCCCTCCCCCACCACTGCAAACACCTTGAACTGGAACCCTTGCCTCTCCATGAAAGGTGTCAGTGACACTTAATGTGCCTCACTTCTCCCCTGTAAACATCAGTGGAAGTGCTAATGCTTTCCTCCGGTACCTGGGGACTGCCTCGTGCACCCTGGCCACACACCTCGGTCACACACAGGACTCACTCTCCAGGGGTCCTTGGGCTGGGTGTTGACACGACGCCTTTGCTGAACTTTCAAGGTGCTGTGGGCAGTAGACAGCCAGGTGAGTGGCTCCACAGATATTGTTATTTTGTCTTAACCCAACAACCTTCATCAAACTGACAGACCTTAAAAGGTCCATCCAAAGAGACAGTGAGTGGAGGAGATGACTAATAGCACAACTGACCTCTCTCCTCCTGGAGCCCTCTGACAGCCATCCGACAAGATACAGATGTCTGATGGTCTCTGACAAGAAGGTAGCTGGCGAATGCTGAAATCGTCAAGAAGACAATTTGAAATGTGGGTTTACATCTACTGTTATTAATAAGGAACCCTGCCCAACTGCCTTGTGGTACTAGCCAGTGGTGGCAGCTTGTTTACATAATTTATAAAAAAAAGGTAAACACCTGTATAATAGAGGTATTTACTGGATATCTTTGGCTAGTGGGGTTTAAGATCAAAGTAATCGTGGAACTTGGGCCATCTCTACCCTTTCCTCTGCCCACCCCTCCTGTTTGTCCTAAAAATGCCAGTGTGGTCCTCTGACCTGAGCTCCCTCTCCCTGTGAGACATATCCTAGTAGCCTGGCCTTCTCACGCCTTGTCCACCTCCATGCTGCACCCCAGCCCTTCCCAGGTCCTGTCTTCATGCTTTGCCAGCACTCTCCCCTCTTTCTGACCACCTCAGGTGGGCACCTCATTCCCTCACCTCCTCCTTCCCCCTGCAGGCGAGTATGAGAACAAGGGGCTGATGATCATTGATGAGGAGGAATTCCTGCTGATCTTGAAGCTTAAAGACCTCAAGAAGCAGTACCGGACAGAGTATCAGGACCTACAGGACCTCAGGGCTGAGATCCAGTACTGCCAGCACCTGGTGGATCAGTGTCGACATCGCCTGCTCACGGGTGTGCCGTTTGGGAAGGTTGGCTGGCCACCTGGGGTTCCAGGAGGCACAGGGCAGGGCTACCGTCTGGGTTCTAGAAGTGGCTTCAGAACTCTTCTCTGGCAGAGGCAGGGGCTGGACAGGACTTTTTTTTTTTTTTCGCTATGCCCTGGGGCATGCGGGATCCTAGTTCCCCTAGTTCCCGCTGCAGGGATCGAAGCCTGCAGTGGAGTCTTAACCACTGGACTGCCAGGGAAGTCCCTGGACAGGGCTTTAGATGTGTGTTTCCAGGATTCTGAGGGCAGGAGATGGAGATGGGAAAGGGTGAGACCCTGGAGCAGGAAGTGAAGAGAGGGTGAGCTGTGACAAGCACGAGACAGAGAGACACACACAGCCTTGACCTGCTTCCTCAGGGTCTCCCCACCCTCACAGTGCCATCTCCCTGTCTCCCTGCAGAATTTGACATCTGGTACAATGAGTCCTTCTTTGTCCCTGAGGACCTGCAGGTGGCACTGAAGCCAGGTGACAGCATCCGGCCAGGCATGATGCCTCTCAGCAGGATTGTGTCTCTGGTGAGTGGCACAGGGCAGGGGTGGGGATGGTGGACGAGCACAGGGCAGTGGGCAGTGCCTTGTCCTCTGTTCTCTCCACAAGCTTGGCAGTGTACCGGCTGCTCCCAGCCTCTCCTACAGCTGGCCCAGGCAGGTGGGCAGGTACAGGTCTCTCCCCCGTTATCAAGGATGAGGACACCAAAAACACCACATGCTGCTGCACCCCTTCTTGAGTGGCTCATCTTTCCCTGGTGGCGGTTACAGGGTGTCCATGATGACACTGGAAAACATGAGGCTGGGGGATTGTGAGCTATCCTGGGTGGAGGTCTGCAGACCCAGCGAGAGGCTGCCCTAATGCCCACCACAGGCCCTGTCAGAGTGGATCCTGACAATGCCAGGTGAAGGGACTGTGCTGTGTTGGGCCTCTTGTAGGGAGAAGATGACCAGGACAGGTTCAGCCAGCTGCAGCAGACGATGCTGCCAGAGGGCCCTGATTCTGTCTCCTTCTACAATGCCAAAGTCAAGACAGAACAGAAGGTAACTCGGGGGATTCATGTCTCCAGGAAGGCAAGGCCTCAGGGACCTCATTACTAGGACACCCAGGATTACACTCCCCACTGCAGAGAGGCAGAGAAGGAATAAGCCAGCCCAGGGAAATCCAGAGTCACCCAGAGTCAGTGGGTATCTTCTGCCAACTCCAGAGTCCTGGGGCTGGGCTGGAACCAATAGGGGTCCCACAGACTTTGGCCAGGCCTGGACATGGCTGGTGAGTGCTAAGACAGCCCATGTGTGAATAACATGCCAGGACAGGGCCTGGGGCTCCCCTGAGGCCACTTCCTGTTGGGGAGACCCTCTCCAATGGAGGCCACTGTGCACAGGTGGCAGGGGACCAGAGGACCACAGGCAGCCAAGGCAAAGCTAGACATGGCCTGGTACTCTCCCCACTGAGCGGGCTGGGCTAGAACAGAGGGTCTCCGCTCTGCTGAGGCCCAGCCTGGAGCCAGAACACAGGAGGCCTGTATGCTGTGTGCTTTTCTGTGCCCAGAGGCAGTTCTTATACGGCAGGTGGCAGCTCCACATGGGGTGACTGCCCAAGTGAGCTCATTGTTTTAAAAATATTTTTGTGGTATTCATTTACATTTTCAATAGGATGATACAATTGAAGCATTAAAAAGCATGAAAATACTAATACCCAGTCCCCCATCAGTCCAGCTCCCACCAGTCCCCTCTGACAAGGAGCCGCTGTCACTTATTTCTAGTGTTCCTCCTGCACATTGTTCTGCCTCTCGCTTTTTCCACTTAAGTCTATCCTGAAGATCGTCCCCTTTCAACCTGTCGGTGCTGCTGTGTTCTTTTTCACAGCTGCATAGTAGTACTCCATTGCAAGGATCTATCAGAATTCATTTAATGCATCTCATATTGAGGGATTTTAGGAGGTTCCATTTCTTTACTATGACAAACATTGCTGTGATAATTAACCTTGTACAAATGTGAATTCACACAGGAGTGAAAGGCAAGTTTGTAGGAGTGAATTTCTTGGCCAAAAGGACATTTGTACTTTTGATAGATGGTGCCGAATTGCCTGCCTAGAGCTGAACCCATCACCCACCCCCCACCCCCCAGCAGCATATACAGGGTGCTAGTTCCCCACAGCCTCCCCGCAAGATGCAGTATCCTGCTTTTTGGTTTTTTCCAATCTGAAAGGTGAAAAATGTCTCTCAGTCTAGCCTTGATTTGTATTTCTCTTATTATCAGTAAAGTCAAGCTTCTTTTCATATGTTTAAGGGCCATTTTAATTTCTTTTCCTATAAACTGCCTGTTGATATTTTTGCCCATTTTTCTATTGGTTGTTGGTCTTTTTCTTATTAATTTATAGGAACTCTTGATATATTGGGGAGATTAGCTCTTTATGATATGAGTTGCAAATATTTTCCCCTATTTGTCTTTTGGCTTTACTTATGGTTTTTTTGTAGTTATTTTGCTGATTTTTATGAAATCAAGTGTATCAGTCTTCTCTTTCTTGGCTTCTGGATTTTGTGTTATAGTTAGAAAGCCCTTCTCCTGATTGAGTTCATTCTTTACATTTGTAGTTAAACTGATACCTTCACTGACCTTTGATGGCTGTGAGGAGCTAAAGCCCACTCAAAGAAGCTTGAGTGAAGGGGTTTGTTAACACAGATTCTGAAGGTTCCATAGTAGCACCTCTCACTCTGTGCTGTGTACATACATCACCAGGAGTCTTGTTAGAATGCAGATTCTGATGCAGCAGGTCCAGGGTAAATCTGAGAGTCTGCACTTTTAATAAGTACCCAGATGGTGCCCATGCAGCTAGTCCAAGACCACACTTTGATTAGCAGGCCATAGAACTTATCCGTAGGAAGGAGGGCCCAGGCTCCTCTCCCTCCAGGCCTTTCTCCTTCCAGATCTGACCTTAGCTTCTCCTTGAGGTTTGATCCTTCCTCTCTCTGTTCTCTCCTCCCCACCTCTCAATTTCTAGCTCCAGCCTTGGCCCTGGCATGCCCTTATTTTCCAGGACTTCACAGCCCCAGTACCCAGTGTCACCTGACTACTTACTTTGTGTCTCTCTGGAGGGAGAAGCCTAACTGACTCTTCTTGGTTTAAGTGTGCATTCTTGGTTCAATCAGCTGTGGCTTGGGGCAGGGTCACCTGCCCATCCTAGTTGCCTGGGCCCACTCCTTCAGAAGGAGAGAGGATGGCTTTATCCAGGCAGCCATTTAGCCTATGCTGTGAGCATCAAGCTTTATTAACTCTGGCCCCTGAAGGGAAGCCCAGATCAGCCCTGGATCAAAGAAGCCCAGACCTGTAGGAGGGCAGGGCTCTATGGGAGAGAATGGAGTGGGGTCAAGTAGGCATAGGCAGCCCAGCCTCGGACATTGTTTGACTGTGACCACTATGCAGGAGCTTCCTTGTCTGACCACAGAGAGGCCTACCCCTTCTGGGCTCAGAGGAGGGGGCATATGATGTGAGGCAGGGGTCCAACTTTATTCTTTTCCATGTGGATATCCAGTTTTCCCATTACCAATTGTTGAAAAAATGATTCTTTCTCCATTGAATTGTCTGGCACCCTTGTTGAAATTCAATTGACCATAAATGTGATTGAACTTAAGCTCTAAGAGTCCTGAATGTATAAGTTGAAATTACTTTCCTCCTGAAAGAGTTTGCACCTGCTTTTGCCATGCGGCATTACCAACCCAGGACCATTTTAAACTCCTTCAAGAATTCCAGCCTGATAGGGATTAATATCCAGAACATACAGAGAATTCCTAAAACTCAACAACCAGAAAACAAAACCCAATTCAAAAATGGGCAAAGGATTTGAATAGACATTTCTCCAGAGAAGATATACAGATGGACAGTAAACACATGAAAAGATGCTCAACATTACTAATCATTAGAGAAATGCAAATCAAAACTACAATGAGATACCACCTTACACGCATTAGGATGGCTACTAATAAAAAAAAAAAAAGGAAATAACAAGTGTTGGCAAGGATGTGGAGTAATTGGAACCCTCGTGTGCTGTTGGTGGGAATGTAAAATGGTACAGCCACTATGTGAAATAAACCAGTCACAGAAAGACAAATAACTGTATGGTTCCACTTACATGAGGTACTTAGAGTAGTCAGAAATCATAAAGATAGACTACACATAGAAAATTCTAAAGATGCTACCAGAAAACTACTAGAGTTCATCAATGAATTTGGTAAAGTTGCAGGATACAAAATTAATACACAGAAATCTGTTGCATTTCTATACACTAACAACAAAAGATCAGAAAGAGTAATTAAGGAAACAATCCCATTTAGCACTGCAACAAAAAGAATAAAATACCTAGGAATAAACCTACCTAAGGAGGCAAAAGACCTGTACTCAGAAAATGATAAGATACTGATGAAAGAAGTCAAACATGACACAAACAGATGGAGGGATATACCATGTTCTTGGACTGAAAGAGTCAATATTGTGAAAATGACTATACTACCCAAAGCATTCTACAGATTCAGTGCAATCCCTATCGAATTACCAATGGCATTTTTCACAGAATTAGAACAAAAAATTTTACAATTTGTACGGAAACACAAAAGACCCCGAATAGCCAAAGCAATCTTGAGAAAGAAAAATGGAGCTGGAGGAATCAGGTGTCCTGACTTCAGACTATACTACAAAGCTACAGTAATCAAAACAGTATGGTACTGGCACAAAAACAGAAATATAGATCATTGGAACAGAATAGAAAGTCCAGAGATAAACCCACGCACCTCTGGTCACCTAATCTATGACAAAGGAGACAAGAATATACAATGAAGAAAATAACAGCCTCTTCAATAAGTGGTGCTGGGAAAACTGTACAGCTACATGTAAAAGAATGAAATTAGAACACTCCCTAACACCTTACACAAAAATAAACTCAAAATGGATTGGAGACCTAAATGTAAGGCTGGACACTATAAAACTCTTAGAGGAAAACATAGGCAGAACGCTCTTTGACATAAATTGCAGCAAGATCTTTTTTGATCCACCTCCTACAGTAATGAAAGTAAACACAAAAATAAACAAATGGGATCTAATTAAAAGCTTTTGCACAGAAACGGAAACCATAAACAAAGCAAAAAGACAACCCTCAGAATAGGAGAAAATATTTGCAAGTCAAGCAACCAACAAGGGATTACTCTCCAAAATACACAACCAGCTCATGCAGTTCAATATCAAAAAAACAGACAACCCAATCAAAAAAATGGGCAGAAGATCTAAATAGACGTTTCTCCAAAGAAGACCTACAGATGGCCAAAAAGCACATGAAAAGATGCTCAACATAACTAATTATTAGAGAAATGCAAATCAAAACCTCAATGAGGGGACTTCCCTGGTGCTGGTTAAGGCTCCCTGCTTCCAACACAGGGGATGCAGGTTCGATCCCTGGTTGGCGAACTAGGATCCCACATGCTGCGCTGCTTGGCCAAAATAACTAACTAAATAAAACAAACAAATAAACAAAAACTATCAATACAATGAGGTATCCCCTCACACTGGTGAGAATGGTGATCATCAGAAAGTCCACAAACAAAATGCTGAACTCATAGAAACAGAGATTAGAATGGTGGTTACCAGGGGCTGGGGATGGGGGTGGGGAATGGGGAGATGTTGGTCAAAGGACACAAACTTCCAGTTATAAGAGGAATAAGTTCTGGGGATCTAATGTATAGCATGGTAATTATAGTTAATAATGCTGTAGTATATACTTGAAAGTTGCTAAGAGAGTAGATCTTAAATGTTCTCACCACAAAAAAGAAATAGTACTTATATGATATGATGGAGGTGTTAGCTAATGCTATGGTTGCAATCATTTTGCAATATATAAGTGTGTCAAATCAACACACTGTACACCTTAAACTTATGCAATATTATATTATATGGCAATTACATCTCAATAAATCTGGGGGGAAAAAAAGTCCACAAAAAATAAATGCTGGTGGACAAATACATACTACCAAATGTAAAACAGATAGCTAGTGGGAAGCAGCTGCATAGCACAGGGAGATCAGCTTGGTGCTTTGTGACCACCTAGAGGGGTGGGATAGGGAATGGGAGGGAAACGCAAGAGGGAGGAGATATGGGGTATGTGTATACGTATAGCTGATTCACTTTGTTATAAAGCAGAAACTAACACACCAAAAAGATAAATAAATAAAAATGAATAAGTAAATAAATGCTGGAGAGGGTGTGGAGAAAAGGGAACCCTCCTACACTGTTGGTGGGAATGTAAATTGGTACAACCACTATACAGAACAGTATGGAGGTTCCTTAAAAAACTAAAAATAGAACTACTATATGACCCAGCAATCCTCACTCCTGGGCACACACCCAGAGAAAACCAAAATCCAAAAAGATACATGCACCCCAGTGTTCATTGCAGCACTATTTACAATAGCCAAGATATGGTATGGAAGCAACCTAAATGTACATCGACAGAGGAATGGATAAAGATGTGGTACATATATACAATGGAATACTACTCAGCCATAAAAAAGAATGAAATAATGCCATTTGCAGCAACATGGTGTGACCTAGAGATTATCATACTAAGTGAAGTAAGTCAGACAGAGAAAGACAAATATCATATGATGTCACTCATATGTGGAATCTAACTTTTTTAAATGATACAAATGAACTTATTTACAAAATAGAAACAGACTTACAGATATTGAAAACAAACTTATGGTTACCAAAGAGGAAATGTGGCAGGGAGGGATAAATCAGGAGTTTGGGATTAACATACAACACACTACAATATATAAGATAGATAACCAACAGAGACCTACTATATAGCACAGGGAACTCTACTCAATATTCTGGGACAACCTATATTCTGGGATAACCTATATGTGAAAAGAATCTAAAAAAGAATGAATATATGTATATGTATAATTGAATCACTTTGCTGTACACCTGAAACTAACACAACATTGTAAATCAACTACACTCCAATAAAACTTTAAAAAAAATAATTTAAAAATTAAATGACTGACTTAAAAAAATCATAAAGATTGAAAGTATAGTGGTGATTTTCAGGGTCTGGGGGGAGAGGGGAACGGGGAGTTATTGTTCAAAGCATATGGAATTTCAGTTTGGGATGATGAAAAGAGTTATGGAGATGGATGGTAGCGATGGTTGCACAACATTATCAATGTATTTAATACCACTAAACTGTACACTTAAACACAGTTAAGATGGAAATTTTTATGTTATGTGTATTTTACCACAATAAAAAATTGGGGTAAAATAATTCCAGCTTCATGTGGGAGCTTCAGTTTCAGTTCAGATTCACCATGTGGGGAATCTAGGATTCACCTCCAAATTCTATGTTGGTTTTAGCATTTGCTTGCTCACTGCCCTGCCCACTGATTCTTTTTCAGCTTACTTTTTCCACAGCTTTCCAAGAGCCTAGCAGTTCATTAAAAGGGTAGGATTCACGAACATCTGGTTGATTTGCCGAGTGAAGGCCCTTCAGAATACATGGGCCCCCACCCCTCTGGAGAGAGAGCCCTCTTCTTTTCTTTTTTTGAACCTACTTCTTGTCAGAAACTTTCAAGTGGGCCCTTGAAACATGCCTGTCTCCTTTTAAACATTTAAAAACAGTTTTACACACCTTCTTTAGGATGAAAGAATGAGAGGGATGGGATGGAACATTGTTTCTCACAGAACTGGGGCTAGTCAAAGGGAATCCTTGTCCCCAAACAGTGATATTTGCAGGAAGAATGATGGGGTGGATATAAGTGGTGTGGCTTCTGAGTCCTTGTTAGGTCCGCATGTCCTAATCAACTTCTGTTTTCTCCCCTTTTCTGTGTCTAGCACAATTATTCGAAAACCATGATGGGCCTCCAGCAGACACATAGAAAATAGGGACTCACTGCCAGTGCGTTGAAGGACGAAACCCCCAGCTACTCCTGCCTGCTCTAGAGGCACTGCCAAAGCACCTGCCCAGACTCCAATCCCTCTGCTCCAAGGCTGGGCGCAGCCCAGAGAACACACAATGGCCTACCTGCCAGGAGGAACAGCCTTCAAAGGACACCTTCGAATATCTTCACAGAACACTTTTGGTTTCGATTCACTGTCTTATATGCAGGGACAGGATAAAATAACTTTCTAGTTCAGCTTTCGGCGCTCATCCAAGAACTTTATTTTATTTCCTATCTGGGAGGATGTCTTCCCTATGTACAGGTGGGGTCCTAACTGAGTCTCCAGTAAGAAAGTGAAGAAGTAGCTCAGCCAGTCTCCCTCTGGCAGGCCTTTGTCCCACTGGTCAGCCTCTTTCCTTTCCTGGATGGCCATCCTGGGGATGAGCTGGGTCCGAGGAGCCCTGGTTCTCATGGGTGAGACTGTAGGTTCTCTCAGGGAATCCTCTCTGTGTTCCTGAGCCAGTGAAGGCAGGAGGCGCTTCTTCCTCAGCAACCAGGAGAGGATGGGGTGTAGGTGGAAATGACTGAAAGGCAGATTTTTACCTCAAAATAAGAAGAGGCTTAAAATGAGATCATTCCTACCATGAAGTTAGCAGTGAGAACCCCATGGTGGGAGGCTGTCTGGCACGGAGATTGCAGAACCTGCACTAGCTGGAAGGTTGAACTAAATGGCATCTTTCCAATCAAAGACCCTATGGTTCTGTTCTTCAGCCCATCAGTGAGCAGCCAGATGGGGGTTTTGTTGAAGAAAGAAAGCTGAAGGCTTTCCTTAAGGTCTCTGCCCTCTCTCCTATCCACCCCCTTTCTCTTTCACTGACTGGCAGATACACAATGGTCCTGAAACAGCTTTCAGAGACTCCTTCTATGCCAAGGCTTCCCGGAGCAGCTTTGGAGTCCCCTGACTTCATTCCCCTGGATGATACACGGGGGGGCTGTCACTGATCAGCACTTATGGTGTACACACAGCCTTGTTGGTCAGTCCTCATGTTTCCTTTAAATGTGGCCAAACAGGCCGATATGTCCAGGCTCTGCTCATCATCCCAGCTGATGAGTTGGAGGCCTTAGAGAGTTCAGATTCTTTCCCTTCTTGGCTGCCCTTGCCCTTACCAGGACTTGTTTGGGGTTCCCACGTCTTTGGAGCAGCTCAGGAAATAGAACATAGTAAACAGGGGTACATCATCCTGCTGAAGCCACAGGAAGCAGCCATTTGTGGTATAACCAGTCCCCCTTCCCTTCATTCCCTGTCACTGGCTAGAATGGCATGTGGCATGCTGGACGTCCCTGCACAGAATTCCTGGACAGCCAGTCCTGGGGCCCACAGGCCAGGGCAGGCTGGGCCTCTGTCATGGCAGTTGGTCCCATTTGTCTCTAGCTCATTCATCACCACATACGCCTCGGTCAGTTCTGGCACAAACTGAAACAAGTAATCATCAGCGTGGGCAGAGCCACAGGAATAAGCCAAACGGTGCTCTGTAGATCACCCTCCATGCAAACTCCTCACAGGAGCAGATGCTTCCAACATGACAGGGAGCTGGGGGGCATGATGTCCACTCAAATATGCCTGTTGTTCTAGAAAATAATTCCTGCTGAGCTAATCTGACCATCACAATCACCCCTAAAGGGACTTCCAATTCCATCAATGTGACAGATAAGGTAACCTGAAAACACTCTGGCTACAAACAGTCTAAAGTATAACATTCTTTTAAATGCAAAGCTAAATTTGCAGGAAAGAAAGGGAACTGCCAGGAGCTGGAGAATTGAAAACCAGAGTGGTCAGTGTGTGAACCGGCTGTGGCTGGTAGAAGGTGTGTGAGCGGATGGTTGCTCTTGAGTGTTAATGCCCATGTAAGTGTGAGAAATAAGACTATGGCCCATGCCTCATAGGAAGATGGAAATGGGACCCCTTGCATAAAGGTAGCACCTGATGAGGAGGTGAGCTAAAAAAATTTCCCCACTGACATGGAGAAATAACAAGGAAACTATCCCCAGGGATGAGGGAGAACAGGTCCTGTGAGAATTTGCAACCCTGCACAGGTTTGGGATTCAAATTTACACTGTGTGGTCCAGGAACCACCAGGCTGAAGAATTAGCATAAAAATTAGCCCAAGGCTTCAATAAAACTGGAGATCTAAATGTTTGTTTTTAGACAGAAAAAAAATATTTTCCCAAGGTTGAAACACCTAGTAGAATCAAATTTTAAAATCTAGTGTTCAGGCCCTTTATCCAGCTACACAGCATTCCCACAAAGCCCTAGTAAACATGAGCTCCAAAGATTAAACACACACACAGACACACACATGCACATGCATGCACATGTGTGCACATGTGGCATACATGGAAACAATGTATCATGATGGAGGCACAGTGTAAACAGAATCAGAGTTATAAGAACTTCGGATAACAAATTACTGGATAAAGATTATACAATATATATGTTATGTTTTAAATAAAGACAAAGTATGTGTCAAACATATGATAAAGGCTACTAAAATAGAGTGCATATTTTTTTAAAAAGAATTTCTAGGAATGAAGAAAATGTAGTTCTAAAAGTTAAAATGACAGACTAGAAACAGTGAAAGAGAGAATTAATGACCTGGATGTTGGATCTGAAGAAACTGCTGGGACTTGTAGCGTAGAGGGAGGAAGAGAAAGAAAATTGAAAGCACGGATAAGAGTCATGGTGGAGAGAATGAGAAGATTTAGGAAACATCTAATCACAGATCCAGAGGAGATAATAGGGAGATCACTCTCTTGGTGATCTCATCCAGCCTTGTGGCTTTAAACATCATCCATGTGCCAACTCTCAATTTTATATATCTAGCTTTGGCTGCTCTCCTGATCCCCAAAACTGTACAGGCATACCTTGGAGATACTGTGGGTTTGATTCCAGACCACTGCAATAAAGTGAATATCTCAATAAAGCGAGTCATATGAATTCTTTAGTTTCCCAGTGCATATAAAAGTTATGTTTACACTGTAGTCTAATAAGTGTATAATAGCATTATGTCTAAAAAATGTACATACCTTAATTAAAAAATACTTTATTACTAAAAAATGCGAA
Source organism: Balaenoptera ricei (assembly GCF_028023285.1). NCBI lineage: Eukaryota > Metazoa > Chordata > Mammalia > Artiodactyla > Balaenopteridae > Balaenoptera > Balaenoptera ricei. The sequence continues at coordinate 66,205,001 of NC_082649.1, read as the reverse complement.
CCATCATCTGAACCTTCAGTGAGTTGTAATCTTTAGCAATAGTAACATCAAAGATCACTGATCACAGATCACCATAAGAAGTATAATAATAACGAAAAATTTTTAAATATTGTGAGAATTACCAAAATGTGACACAGAGACGCAAGTTGAGCAAATGCTGTTAGACATTTACACCAATAGATTTACTCAATGCAGGGTTGCCATAAATCTTTAATTTGTAAAAAGCGCAGTATCTGCAAAGTGCAAAAAGCAAAATGTAATAAAACAAGGTATACCTGTATAGCTAACTGCTAACTTGGCATCTCCACTTGAGTGTCTATTAAGATATCTACAAATCAGCATGTTTAAAACTAAATGCTCGGACTTCCCTGGTGGCGCAGTGGTTAAGAATCCGCCTGCCAATGCAGGGCACGCAGGTTCGAGCCCTGGTCCGGGAAGATCTTACATGCTGAAGAGCAACTAGACCCGTGCGCCACAACTACTGAGCCTGTGCTCTAAACCCTGTGAGCCACAACTACTGAGCCCATGTGCCACAACTACTGAAGCCCGCGCACCTAGAGCCTGTGCTCCGCAACAAGAGAAGCCACCGCAATGAGAAGCCCGCACACCGCAGTGAAGAGTAGCCCCCGCTCGCTCCAACTGGAGAAAAGCCCACACGCAGCTACGACCCAACACAGCCAAAAATAAATAAATAAATAAATAAATTTATTTAAAAAAAAAAACACAAAAAACCTAAATGCTCAAATGCCACCCCAAAACATGCTCCACCCACAGCCTTCTTTATCTCAGCCCTATTGCTCAGGCTAAAATCCTTAGTTTTGTATTTCACTCCTCTTACACCCCACATTGAATCTGTCAAGAAATTTAGTGGACTTTAACCTCTGAACTATATTAAAAATCTGATCATTTATCAGCTTGCAGGATCTCCGCAGTGAAAGCACATAGTCTTTAGCCACTGCACTACCAGGGAATTACCAGGAGTCTCACTCTGAACTTGACTGTTGATCAGTGGTTGCACTTTTCTGAGGCAATACGATATAGGGGTAGAACATGGGCGTAAACATCTTACTGGTGTGGGACCTTGGAACAAGTTGTCCAATTTTCCTGCCTTCCTTTCCTCATGTGTAAAAGAACAATTAATTATCCTGGGGCTCTGTGAAATGAAATTAATGTATGTCTAGTGCACAGTAGGACCTCAACCAACTGAAACTGCCATGACAGTGACAATAACTATAATAATAATAAAGATATGAATGTGTTCAGCATTACATCTGATAGACGGTGAACAAACACACACACACACACACACACACACACACACACACACCAACCAATGTTAGGCTCCCTTTCCACTCCCCAAAATAGATTTTGGATTTGAAAAGGCAGCATTCAGACTGGCATTATCTTTCTCCAATTAATCCTGACTGATGGCTTTTTAAGACCAACCCAAAAGTTTACAGTAAAAGTAGCTGCTAAAAATATAGTGCCATCCTGGGCAGTGTTACTGGAGGTCAAGTGTCTGGGGTTAGGGAAGTAGCAGCCCCACTGCACACCACATCTGCCAGGCTACACTTGGGACTTCATGTCAGGGACTGGAGGCAGTGTTATAAGTGAACAGACTCCCCTGGGGAGGGTGACCAGCATCATGAGTGGCTCTGAAAATTCTGTCAAGCAAGGAATAATCATGGAAACCAGGGATATTCAATTTGAGAAGAGAAATCCAAATAGGACATATTCATATTCATATTCTGTCATTTCAGGAGACAAAAACGGAATGAGAATTTTCCAACCCAGAAATGGATTGTCTTGGTACAAACTGGGCTCCCAGTTCCTGGAGGATACAAGCAGTGTCTAGGCAGACCCAATCAAAGCCCTCAAACCAGGAAGAAAGATCTTGAAGGCCTCGAGTTTTCTTCTAAATCTAGATTCTGTGATTCTATAAAAGCAGTTGTGGAAAAGTTACTTAACATATCAGTTGAAAATTACATCATATACAGAGATATTCACACACATATATGAATAAAAAAGACTAAAATGTCAAAAGTGGTTATTTCTGGATGAAACTGGAAGTGATTTTTTCCCCTTAAATTTTAAAATATTTTTAAATTTTTCTGTTAAATATAATTTGCTTTTCTTAACAAAAATAACATTTAATTTAGAAAGATATTTTTATATGAGCAGATGAAAGACATTTTTACCAGCTCAGCTTTCCAACAATAAAGGGAGAGGCACCCTATTTGCAGAAATGTATCAGCAATGGCTGGAAGAAAAAAGAGGGAGTATTGCAGGCAGGGAAGGGGCTTACCTCAAAGGTCAGCCATGATTGTGTGATTTGATAACTAAATGGCTTTTAAGAAACAAGTGGGATTTTCCTATTATACACCCCTTGAAGGAGATTCTGCTCTGTCCAGAAAAGCTGTAAAAAGCATTAGGATGCTAGAGTTGAGTGTGTGTGGAGTGGACAAGTATTGTTCTTTTATTATTATTATTATTTATTTATTTTGGCTGCACCGGGTCTTAGTTGAGGCACGCGGGATCTTCGTTGTGGCATGAGGGATCGTTTACTTGCAGCATGTGGACTTCTTAGTTGTGGCATGCATGCAGGATCTAGTTCCATTACCAGGGATCGAACCCAGGCCCTCTGCATTGGGAGCGTGGAGTCTCACCCACTGGACCACCAGGGTAGTCCCAAGTGGACAAGTATTGTTCTTAAATTTGGGAATGATGGCAAGGGCAGAGATGGCAAGGGTGGAAGAAACTGTCTTTGCTATAGCGCTGTGTCTAGCCTTCTCCTGCAGAAGGTGAGAGGGGCTGAAGGAGGAACTGGAAGGCTCCCAGAGATGCTGAGAGCATAGAGAATGTGGTCACATATGTGGCCAGGTACATGAAAAAGGAACACAGGGTCTGAGAACCCCGTGCCAAGTCCACATGCTACCACTCAGAGTCTGTGACCTTAGGTGCCACTTCTCTGAGGCTCAATCTCTGCATTTGTAAAATGGAGGCAGCAGCTGTTACTGCCCTCCCTACTACATGGATGCTAAAAGGACGAGGCAAGTTAATGTCTATGAAGACTTTGCAATTCATAAATGCCCATTATTTATTCCTGTTCACGATTATAACTTTTTTGAAAAATTCTCCTTTAACAACAGATAAATGGACATTCTTCTTCAGTGCTGCAGAATCAACTGGCTCATGTTTTCTGGAGGACAGTTAGGTAGTCTATCTCCAGAGCCTTAAAAATGTATATCGGTACATACTTTTTACATTAGTACAAACTTTTTGGATAAAAATTTGGTGATACCTTTAACAATTTTAATTGTGTATAACAGAGGTGTACCATAAACACATTTTGTTCAAATACAAATTTTAATTAGAATTATTTTAAAATTATTTCAAAATTATTATATAGTAATTATTATTTTTATAAATAATTATAATTATTTTATTTTAGTAGCCAAATTTTTTAAGTTTTACATTTTAATCCTTATGGGCACCATAATTTCCAAGTAACACGGGCTGCTCGATTGTTACGTGTACTTCTGTGATACTAAACAGTCATTCATTTTCAGTATAGTCAGCAAAGGTGAGTGGAGGAGCCAGATTTATTTCCGTAGGTTCTGCAGTAAAGTGTTCAGCTGACAGTGATGTTGTCATCAAGTTATTAAAGTTTCCTTCCTCTCTAGCAGCGAGCTGACTGGGTAAAGATTTATCTCCTCTTCAATTCCTGGATTTGAGGCTAAGTTGGTGATACAATTTCACTGAAGCAAACACACAAACTGAAGAGTTTTGCTTTACTTGAAGAAAACACTTACTAAATAGTAGATGTAACATTGTTACTTTCACTTACATATTTTTATTTCTAGTAAATAGATTCCTTTGACTTTGGACCTAGAACTGTTGCTGTGGAGCAAGGTGACTTGTGTTTAAGGAAACAAAACTGTTTATGAATATCCATGTGATACTCAGCTTCCACTGCATACACACCAACTTCAGTATCTTCCCTGGAGTGAGAATATAGGAGAATCTTTAGAGTAGGGTTCATGGAAAGTATACTAGCACTCTCAAGGTTATCTCTATTGGGAAAAGACTCTCCAAAAGACCCCCTGAAGACCTGTTAAAGTTAAGTTAAATTTAATAAACTTACAGCATTAAAGAGAATGCCAAATTGACAAAGTCATAAAAACTTCTCAGAAGGGGAAAGTCAGGGAAGGATGTTTACAGGGCTTTAGGGCCCAAACTGGGTAGTTTAAAGGAGGGTCTTGCAAAGCAGGAAACTGATCGAGATTAGGCAGAATTTATAACAATAATTTTGGATTGGTACGCACAGTGAGGCAACAGTCTTTAAGCAAGTGTCAATGAGTAAAATGCTAGTTTTGATAAGTAAGCTCTTTTTGTTAGTTCATAGTCTTCTAGGAGCAAGTATTTGTTGGAACAAATAGCTAAGTTATTTTTGCTTGTTCTCAGTGTATAATGACAGGAAAGTATGCATGGACCCAGTACTTTTTTTAATCCAGAGAGAGGAAATTAAATTGGTTTCAGTTCTCTTTATCAGGTTCCTGCAAACTATTTTTATCGTAAGCAACAATTGGTTGTTAGTAAGTCCTACTGTGTTGGTATTATTATTGAAAAATAGTGATAAGTCTTGTTATCGTTGTACTTAAACACCTAATGGCTGCCATTTCAACCTGTATATGTATGACAAGACAGTTCCCAAATCTCTGACAGGTCAGGTAATGTCTTTGCCTGAAGAAAAATGATGAAAGCAGCCCGTTCTCTGCCTTTGACCAACACATCCTGCTGCACTAAAGGGACTGTCTGAAGAAACATCTGAAAGGTATAGACAAAGCACTGTATGCCTCTGATTCCAAAACCACTCACAAGCTTTACCATGTGTGTTCCATTGTCAAGGACACTCATGAAACATTTTCTTCATTGATTTTCCATCCTATAAATACTTACTTAACCAGATTAGCTCTCTTAGACCAGAAATCTCTTGATCACGGTATTAGTTTTCTGTTGCTGCTGTAACAAATTACCACGAATTTAGTAGCTTGAAACAATACAAATTTATTATTTTATAGTTTGAAGTCTGATGTTGGGCTAAAATCAAGGTGACAAAAGGGAAGAATCCATTTCCTTGCCTTTTCCAGTTTCTAGAAGCTGTCTACATTCCTTGGCTCATGGCCCCTTTCCTCCATCTACAAAGTCATCTCTCTGACTGTTCTTCCATAGTCTTGTCTCCCTCTGACACTTCTTTTCAGCTTCCTTCTTTCACTTTTAAGGACCTTCGTAATTATCTTGTACCCATCCGGATAATCCAGAATAATCTATTTTAAAATCAGCTGATTAGTAAACTTGATTCTGTCTGCACCTTTGATCCCCCTTTGCCATGTAACCTAACATATTCACTGTTTCAGGTATTAGAAATGGACATCTTTGCGGGAGGGGCATTATTCTACCTACCAGAGTCAATAAGCAAAGCAGGAGCTTGGTCGACTAGATGGACTTGTTGATGTCCAGGGCTACCATGTGATCGCTGATGACGAGGTCAGGAAAGTCAGAAGTGATCACGAGATAGGCATTTTGCTATTTGGCTAAAACCAAACGCAAATATCAAATTTTGGTAGAATACCAAGGCTGAGACTGAACTTCAGTATGTTCCTAACACATTTTGACCCAGAAATCCACTTCTAGAAATTTATCCTAAAGAATTACTCACACAAGTGTGCAAAGTTATACAAACAAGAATATTTACTGCCACACAATTTATAAGAGAGAAAAACTGTAAGCAACTTAAATGTCTGTCCACTGGGGAATGGCTTACAAAATATACCTTTATTCTGGAATACTCTGCAACTTAAAATGAGGTAAACTTATAGACTAGGAGGATGTTCATGATCTACTCTAGTTTTTATAAAAGAGCAAGCTGTGGAACAATATGCATAGTATGATACCATTTTACCTTTTATAAATGTGTGTCTGTGCATGTGCGCACATATGTGTGTGGACATGCAGAGAAAAAAGGCTGGAAGTGTATACACCTATTAGCAATATAAACTCCTGTGTTGTTTGAATTTTTACAGTGAGCATGCACCACTTTAGTTTATCCCTTGACCCAGAAATTCTAATTCTAGGAAATTTACTAATGAAAACATCATGGTGATGAACAGAGATTTCTCTGCAAGGATATACACCACTGTTTATATAAGAGTGAACAATTGTTAGCACCCAAAATGAAGAGGGAATTGATTAAATGAGTTGTACATTTATACCATGGAAGTGTATACAGCCATTAAAAATAAAGATAATTTACAAAACAGAAATAGACTCACAAACATAGAAAACAAACTTACGGTTACCAAAGGGGAAAGGCAGGGGAGGGATAAATTTGGAGTTTGGGATTAAAATATACACACCACTATATGTAAAATAGATAAAAAACAAGGACTGTATAGCACAGGGAACTATACTCAATATCTTGTAATAACCTATAATGAAAAAGAATCTAAAAAAGAATATATATATATACATATATATATCTGAATCACTTTGCTGTACACGTGAAACTAACACATTGTAAATCAATTATATTTCAAGAAAAATTAAAATAAATAAGATCTCACACACACACACACACACACACACACACACACACAAAGACTGACAAATATACTACTAAATAAAAGTATTATAAAACATTATGTATAACGTGTACCATTTCATTCAAACGTACACACAAATAAAAATATTATTATGCAAATATCATCAGTAGCTATCTATGTAGGGTGGAATGATGGGTGATTTTTACTTTCTTAAGATTTTTTGGAAGAGAGGAAGAAGTCAGAGATGGGGCTCTAGTTCCACACTTCTCTCAGGATTGAACTTCCAAGGACAGTATGTGTATTAAGGACCCACAGTTTCGGGGTGGGATGAGAAATACCAGAATAGACAGCTTGTCCTGGATTCCCTGGAGCAGTCATTTAGAGAGCCCGTGCAGCACTCAGTAATCACAGATGGCCCACCAACATGCCCCCGTCTACTCGGTGCCACTGCCAACATGGTGCTACATCCAACATGGCACTGCTGCCAATGTGGCACTCTATCCAACATGGAATTCCTCTAACATGTTGCCACCACCAACATAGTGCTGCATCCAAAGGGCCCTACCACACAGTGGTACTCTGTTCAACATGGTGCTACATTCAACATGACATCAGAACCAACAAAGCAACTGAGCTGTAGAGTAACTGTGGCTGAGGAAGACTCCCAGGCAGTGGAGCTTGAGGTCAGCTTCACTGGCCAGCACATCCCAGTGAGGTGCCAGAGCAGAGGCAGAATCCAAGTGGATAAATAGGTTAATGAGCAAGGACCAACCACTCCCCCTATTCAAGCTTCCTTACCCAGGATCCCAGGAAGGAGGGAAAGAGGAAAGAGGAGAACCCTTGAGAGGGGGGCAAATGCTGAAACACAGAGGCAGAGGTTTACACACATTTGATATGTGGTTGTTGAGTTTATACACACTACATTTCCCTTTGCCTTGGCTAGTTTTCTTGCTTTGAGAGGGGATGTCAAAATATTCAAGCTTATCAATAGCAACAGGTCCTTGGACCTTTATTCTGCAGATTTGTTCATTACCCCATAAGCCTATTACTTTGGCCTTTCTTGAATTTACCCCCTGGAGAGATGTTTTAGGGTCTCTTTGGCAGCCTTTTGCCAAATAGGTTTTTCTATAACCAACTCTCCCTTTTATAACTTAAGCTCGTTGCCCTTTGAAAGTCCTTTTACTTACTAATTAATTTGCAAGGAACACTTTTGTTTACTCATTAACAGTGATCACTGCTCTCAACATACACTGCATATTTTTATTGTACAACACATATTTTAACCACACTAAGAAAATGATTTAAGGGAAAAAATTCCTCATATATCTCCCACTTAATATGTTAAATTTCTCCAATTCAGCTCTGAACCAACATAACCTGACTCACTGATATCAGTGTTCTAGTTTCTGCATTTAAGATGCTTTGTAAGCTTGGGATTAACATACACACACTACTATATATAAAATAGATAACCAAAAAGGACTTACTGTATAGCATGGGGAACTATACTCAATATTCTGTAATAACTTATATGGGAAAAAAATCTGAAAAAGAATGAATATATGTATATGTATAACTGAATCACTATGTGGTACACCTAAAACTAATACAACATTATAAATCTATTATACTCCAATAAAATTTTTTAAAATGCTATTGTATACAACCACATCGTTTGCCTTCAACATTGCCGTTTCTGTTGACTTCATGGTATTTCATTATGTTGATAAATTAGCATCTCTTGAGCCATTTCCCAAGTGTAACAGTTTAGGTAGACTGATCCTTTAAAAAGTGTTCTGGGGTGATCTCAATATAGGAACTTAAACAAAGTCACAAAATGATTACAGATCTCCAAACAAAAAAGTTCTGAAGAGAAAATCTAATTTTGGCTAACTATTAAAAGAATTAAAAGATCTCTCTTGTCAATTTTAATGTCAAGTAAACATGAAAACCAGTGTGTGTGAGCACTAGGCATAAATAATAAAAAGTAATAGTATATAGTTTATTCATGAAAACCTATGAATAAATTAAGAAGAAAAGGTATTATTGTTATTATTATTAATTACTCATTAAAAAGTCACAGTCCCTCCCTTTTCTGGCCGAGGGATTTACCTCCAATTCTTTCTGGATCTGGTAGAGTGAAGAGGCAATATCACTTCACCAGCTCCACTATGACCAAGATGTGTGGTCTTCAAACCAGGATCTGATTCCCCTGGGGCATGAGAAGGCCTTCTTAGGGCTTTGATACATGTTTCCGGTTTTTCATTGCCCATAAATTTTCTAACATTGGTTGGCCCAAGTCTAGGCCTGGATCACCAATAGCCCTCTGTCCCTTTATAAGAAAAAGTCATTACCCTTCTTTACTCTTGGAGAGGGCTTCCTGTCTCTCCCTGTCTTGGGCTCATTTCTGTTAAGAGTAAAGTTAAATTAAGACCAGGGCATTCTGCCCCAAGTTTTGAATTCGGATAAATGACAGAGGCAGTGGGAGTATTGACAATTTTTATTCAATAATTTTGCCTCTTCTATCCCCTGACTATTGCCCAAGAATGCCTAGCTCTTGGAGAGCGGAACAAAGAAGGCAAGAGTATCAGCCATAAAAAAGGATGAAATAATGCCATTTGCAGAAACATGGATGGACCTAGAGATTATCATACTATGTGAAGTAAGTCAGAAAGAGAAAGACAAATATCATATGACATCACTTACATGTGAAATCTAAAATATGATACAGGGACTTCCCTCGCGGTCCAGTGGTTAAGACTCCAAGTTTCCAATGCAGGGGACTCAGGTTCAATCCCTGGTCGGGGAACTAGTATCACACATGCCGCGTGGCTTGGCCAAAAAAAAAAAGATACAAGTGAACTTATTTACAAAACAGAAAGAGACTCACAGACATAGAAAACCAACTTATGGTTACCAAAGGGGAAAGGGGGGTAGTGGAGGGATAAAATGGGAGATTGGGATTGACATATACACACTACTATATATAAAATAATCAACAAGGACCTTCTGCACAGCACAGGGAACTATACGCAATATTTTGTAATAACCTGTAAGGGAAACGAATCTGAAAAGGAATATATATATGTAAAACTGAATCACTGTGTTGTACACCTGAAATTAACACGATTTTGTAAATCAACTATACTTCAATTTAAAAAAAGCACAATAAGAAATTCTGTCCTGAATGCCAAAAATGTCTTTCTATATGTATATAATGTAAGCAGGTCTTTAAATGATCATTCTTGGAAAGAAAAAAAGTACAGACTATTGACAGTGATTCTTTTAAATACACCTGGAACGTTTTCATGGGACTACTAAATCTTTCCAGATTTCTTGGATAAAACTTTTATCTGATTTATTTTAGATTTGTTGTGCATTACTTGATTAGGTAGTTAAAATCATTTTTATCAAATCATATCATGATGGGCTTCCCTGGTGGCGCAGTGGTTAAGAATCTGCCTGCCAATGAAGGGCACACGGGTTTGAGCCCCGTCTGGGAAAATCCCATATGCTGCGGAGCAACTAAGCCCGTGTGCCACAACTACTGAGCCTGTGCTCTGGAACCCGCGAGCCACAACTACTGAGCCCGCGAGCCACAACTACTGAAGCCCGTTCGCCTAGATCCTGTGCTCTGCAACAAGAGAAGCCACCACAATGAGAAGCCCGAGCACCTGGGCGAAAGTAGCTCCGGCTCACCGCAACTAGAGAAAGCCCCGCGCAGCAATGATGACCCAAAACGCAGCCAAAAAAAAAAAAAAGGGCTTCCCTGGTGGCGCAGTGGTTAAGAATCCGCCTGCCAATGCAGGGGACACGGGTTTGAGCCCTGGTCTGGGAAGATCCCACATGCCACGGAGCAACTAGGCCCGTGAGCCACAATTACTGAGCCTGCGCGTCTGGAGCCTGTGCTCCGCAACAAGAGAGGCCGCGATAGTGAGAGGCCCGCGCACCGCGATGAAGAGTGGCCCCTGCTTGCCGCAACTAGAGAAAGCCCTCGCACAGAAACGAAGACCCAACACAGCCATTAATAAACAAATAAATAATTTTTTTAAAAAAGGGAAAAAGTCTTTCAGACTCATTAAAAAAAAATCATATCATGAAGTATTTGTTATAATGGTAAACCCTTATTGTTTTAAAAATTGGTTTTGTTCTGGCCGCGTCATGTAGCTTGCGGGATCTTATTTCCCTGACCAGGGACTGAATCCTGGCCACGGCAGTGAAAGCACTGAGTGCTACCACTGGACAGCAAGGGAACTCCCTAAAAATTGTTAAATATCGTCTACCTTCTATTGACCAAAAAAAAATGAAATTACATGCTAGTTTAATTAGTGTTTAGCAGTAAATACTTTTCTCTTTCATTAAATAGGAAAAGATTTCCTATATGGAGTTATTTACTGTTTTTATACTTGATATTTATTTATTTTTTTAAAAAGCTAAACACTAGAATTTGAATCACATCCACATACACATATGTACTCTTTACCCAGGGAAACCATGCATTTATCATACTCCTTGCTTCACAAGTAATGTATAATTTTAGCTACACATTACATTGCATTATTAGAAATTAGTAAGAAACAATATATTGATGTATTATCTTATTTTTAATAAAATAATTATAAAATGGATACTTAATTATATTAGATCTATATCCCTTTATTTATTTATTAATTTATTTATTTTTGGCTGCATTGGGTCTTCGTTGCTGCGTGGGGGCTTTCTCTAGTTGCGGCGAGCGGGGGCTACTCTTCGTTGTGGTGCACAGGCTTCTCATTGCGGTGGCTTCTCCTGTTGTGGAGCACAGGTTCTAGGCACGTGGGCTTCAGTAGTTGTGGCTCACGGGCTCCAGAGCGCAGGCTCAGTAGTTGTGGCACGCGGGCTTAGTTGCTCTGTGGCATGGGGTATCTTCCTAGACCAGGGCTCAAACCCGTGTCCCCTGCATTGGCAGGCAGATTCTTAACCACGGTGCCACCAGGGAAGCCCACTGCGCCACCAGGGAAGCCCAAGAACTATATCACTTTAAACTAGATGGATTTTAATAATCTGATTTATAGATTTATTTATTTCCTAGTGGTTACTCTCATGTTCCTTGAAATAAGTATTAACACATTTATTTGATGTAAAAAATAAACACGTTTTTCTGACAATAGGTAAATCTGATCTGATTTAATGACAGAGAAGATTGGTATTAGCAACTAGATTATATAGCTGACATTTTCCATCTTGTAAATGAACTAAAGTTGCGGTTCCAAGGTTATGAAGAAAATACATTTATAGCATGTGCTGTATTTAGGTGTATAGTTCAGTGGCATTAAGTACATTCACATTGTTGTGCAACCATCACCACTATCCATCTCCAGAACTTTTTCATCATCTCAAACTGAAACTGTGTACCCATTAAACAATAACTTCCCACTCACCTCTCCCCCAGGCCCTGGTAACCACTATTCTACTTAAAAAAAAAAATTATTGAAATATAGTTGATTTACAATGTTGTGTTTAATTTCTGCTGTACAGCAAAGTGACTCAGTTATATATGTATATATATATTTTTTCTTTTTCATACTCTTTTCCACTATGGTTTATCACAGGATATTGAATATAGTTCCCTGTGCTATACAGTAGGACCTTGTTGTTTACCCATCCTATATACAATAGTTTGCATCTACTAATCCCAAACTCCCAGTCCTTCCCTCCCACCCACCTTGGCAACCACAAGTCTGTTCTCTATATCTGTGAGTCTGTTTTTGTTTTGTAGATATGTTCATTTGTGTTGTATTTTAGATTCCATGTATAAGTGATATCATATGTTATTTGTCTTTCTCTTTCTGACTTACTTCGCTTAGTATGATAATCTCTAAGTCCATCCATGTTGCTGCAAATGGCATTATTTCATTCTTTTTAATGACTAATATTCCATTGCGTATATATACCACATCTTCTTTATCTATTTATCTGTCAATGGACATTTAGGTTGTTTCCATGTCTTGGCTATTGTAAAACCACTATTCTACTTTTTGTCTCTATGAATTTGTCTATTAAAGGTACCTCATATAAGTGCAATCATATAATATTTGTCATTTTGTGTCTAATTTCACTTAGCATAATATGTTCAAGGTTCATCCATTTGTAGCATGTATCAGAACTTCATTCCTTTTTAAAGCTGATTAATATCCCAACCATATTTTGTTTATTTATTCATCCATCCATAGATATTTGGGCTGTTTCCACTTTTTGGCTATTGTGAATAATGCTGCTATGAACATTGGTATACAAATATCTGTTTGATTTCCTGCTTTCAATTCTTTTGGGTATGTACCCAGAAGTGAAATTGCTGAATTATTTGGTAATTCTATGTCTAATTTTTTTTTTTTTAATTTTTTTATTTATTATTTATTTATTATTTTTATTTTTTTTGGCTGTGTTGGGTCTTCGTTTCTGTGTGAGGGCTTTCTCCAGTTGCGGCGAGTGGGGGCCACTCCTCATCGCGGTGCGCGGGCCTCTCAGTATCGCGGCCTCTCTTGTTGCGGAGCACAGGCTCCAGACGCGCAGGCTCAGTAGTTGTGGCTCACGGGCCCAGTTGCTCCGCGGCATGTGGGATCTTCCCAGACCAGGGCTCGAACCCATGTCCCCTGCATTGGCAGGCAGATTCTCAACCACTGCGCCACCAGGGAAGCCCTATGTCTAATTTTTTGAGGAAGCTAAGTTGTTGGGTTTTTTTCAGTATAGCACATGCTATAAATGTATTTATCATGACTCTGGGTTACAGTTCAGACACAGAGCAGCCAGGTTTTCAGCCTAAGAGCAGGAGAGCTTCCTGAAGGGAAAGAAAGCAGATGCCAGGGCAAAGATAAAGGAACTTTTGCAAGTAGCTGACCTGCAATTCTCTGAGAAAGTAAAGGAAGAAAATGAGTTTACAGTCAGCGTTCAAGGTTAGGAGATGATCCACCACACAATTTTAAAGGAGCACTAGTGCTATGATGAAGCCAAGCATTGAGCATGGTATGGAATTTCAGAAGCTCTATGTCCTGTGATTAAAACCCACAGGCAGCTAGTGAGATAAGTACCTTGGGTCCAGAAGGGGAATTTGGGCGATGCACCACGGCGACCCCTTGTGCTGGCCAATCCACCTGCTTCATACAGTAGGTCCGTGCAGTAAGTGCCAACCTCTGAGTTCTGATGAAAATCCCATAGAATCAAGTTTCAACACACATTATCTCTGTTCCTCCTCTGAATCTGTTCATGCTGATCCTGTCTCCCAGAGACCTGTTAGCTACTGGAGGGGTTGGAACTGTGTCTCATACTGCTTCCATAAGCAGCGTGGTGTGATGCTAATGCTTGGACTTGGGTGACAGGTGGCCATGCAGTTGAGTCCAGGTCTGCCTCTTTCAGTGGATCTTGGGTAAAGGTGTTGGTCTTTCCCAGCATTGATTTGCTTCTCTGTAAAATGGCTTCACTGGGCTGTTGGGAAGATGAAGTAAGATGATGACTATACCCCATTTCTATTAACCAGTTGTAGAGCTTTCTGCATTTCTTTAATTAAAATAATTGAGCTCACTTTTCTTCTTAGAGTTAAGTCCTATACCACGTGACCTCTATTATTTTTGCATCCTATGATGAAGCTGATTGTCTAAGAGCATCTCCTACTGTTAGCCCCAGCCTCCGAAGACCAGTCACCACTGTTTTTTCTTGATGCTGGTGCCTCTCTCACTAGTGCATTTTTTTTTTTTTTTTTTTTTGGCCGCTCTGTGAGACATATGGGATTTTTAGTTCCCTGACCAGGGATAGTACCCACACCCCCTACATTGGAAGCACAGAGCCTTAACCACTGGACCACCAGGGAAGCCCCTCGCCAGTGCATTCTTTTCTTTTCTTTTAAACTAATTAATTAATTGATTAATTTGGTTGTGCTGGGTCTTAGTTGCGGCAGGTGGGTCCTTAGTTGCAGCTCGCTGGTTCCTTAGTTGTGGCATGTATGTGGGATCTAGTTCCCTGACCAGGCATTGAACCCGGGCCCTCTGCATTGGGAGCACGGAGTCTTAACCACTGAGCCAGCAGGGAAGTCCCTGCTAGTGCATTCTTGACTGCTTTGATAAAAGGAGTGTCCTCTGGGCTCTCCCATGGAACAGAGTTAATGCAGAGAGTGGGTTGAGAGAATAGTCAATGGATTAGACACAAGTGGATTCAGCACAAGAAGGAAGTGAACCCCATGTGATACACGGAGAATAGGCACAAATCCCACAGAAGACAAAGACTCCTGACTAGAGCAGAAAAGTACCTCCTTCTAGGACTTAACTGTGGGCTGAGCTGATCTCAGGGTAGCGTCACCACAATTTTATGTTGTCTTTAAGTGGCTGGCAGAAGTATCCAAGGATCATAACCAGTCTCAGACTAAGACTCCATTGTAAAAATCAGAATTTTTTGGCCGCACTGCACAGCTTGTGGGACCTTATTTCCCCAACCAGGGATTGAACTCTGGTCCACGGCAGTTAAAGCCAGAGTCTTTTTTTTTTGGCTGTGTTGGGTTTTGGTTACTGCGTGCGGGCTTTCTCCTGTTGCAGCGAGCGGGGGCTTCTCTTGTTGTGGAGCATGGACTCCAGGAGCGCAGGCTCAGTAGTTGTGGCACGCGGGCTTAGTTGCTCCGTGGCATGTGGGATCTTCCCGGACCAGGGATCAAACCTGTGTCCCCTGCATTGGCAGACGGATTCTTAACCACTGCACCACCAGGGAAGTCCCAAGCCCAAGTCTTAACCACTGGACAGCCAGGGAATTCCCCTTGAGCTTATATTTTTTATGAGGTCAATTTATCATCTGTCTTAAGTTCAATACTCAAGGAGGAAAGCAACACATAACTAAATCACAACTGCCACTTGAAGTTGATGAACTGAAAGGAAGCAACTCAGAGAGATCCTGCGATTTCTTTTTACTTGGACCATTCAGCACCTAAACACACAGGCCAGAAGTAAAAGGTCCAGCTCAGAACCTTCTCACACCATATGGTCTCTTCATGCCCAGTAAGCTGTTCCCAGGACCTGTTTCTAGCACCATAATGCCAGCTGCCCTTGCCTGTTCTAATTCTGCTCCTTGAGCTCCACCTCCTGTGTGATGCTGAATATTTGTCTGACACCACTGCCTGCAGGCTAGACTTCTTTCCCTCTAGTGGATTCTGTGGGGCTCTACCCCATCCCCTCTTCAGAGCTGATGCACCCATCCCTCAGCTGCTGGAAGTATTAATTGTTGACAGTTCATATCTGCATTTCTCACTGGAAACTGCCCTCAGCTACAGGGACCTGGCCATGCAGGCTATGCCCCGTTCCATGGGCCAGCCCATAGCCAATGGTGGGCTGATGTGGAGATAAAAAAGCCAGCTCCTCATCTCACAACTTGAATCAACTTTGGGGGCTACCACAGCTCCAGATCTGCTTGTAGGGTGATCTGAGGCCTCATTTCCAACCTTGGTTGGCTTCTCTTTCTGCCCAGTTCTGCCTCCTTTGCCCCTTACAGTTGTGTCTACTGAGCATGTTCTCTAACAGACTTGCTGTACAAGTTTGTGGAACAAACTCTCTGCAGCTCAGAGTCTGTTTCAAGGGCAGCCAATCTAAGACATCCTCCTACTGGGAGTCAGGTCTGTGCTTGCTATGGAATCACAGGAAACAATCAAACCCATCAGGGGGTGGGGAGGCCTGTGTTCAGCAAGGCCTGTGTCCATCACAAATAGAATGATCTTGGGAATGTTCCTTGACCTCTTGGGTTCCCAGTTAGAACATGAGGAAAGAAGACAGTCTGTCTCTGATAGTCACAGAGATGTTGGAAAGTCCAATCCTACCATACATAAATATATATAGACTAATATAGTATATAGTGTATAGATATAGACACAGCTATAACTATTTATATAAAATATATAAACATATAGGTATACTAAGGAATATGTAAGCCAGGGTTCTCATTGCAAAGAAGGGAGTAACAAATATGGAAATGAAGAAAACTGGAAGAACTCTGTGGTATTGGATTATAACTAGTGGATTCAGTGTGAACCACTCATGAATGTTAATATAGGTATATACATATATAATATACAAATATACACATACAATGACATAAATAATAAATAGATATAAATGTGTATGCATGTGTATATAGGGGATTTACTTATGTATGTATCTATTTATTTATTTATATTCAAATATACCCTAGCTCTGTGCACTGAGAGGGCTTTGGAGCAGTAACACCCCCAATAGCAATGTACCAAGATCTAGTACCAAGTACCAAAATTTTGACTCCACTGAAAGAACCAGAACTCCTTGACTGTGACAAGAAAAATTATGAAATGAGCTTGAAATAATTTATGCCAGAAAGCAAGGGAGTGCTCAAAAATGATATAGTTCTTATCAAAAGGACACAGAAGACAGTTGAAGAGGTTTTTCACTAGTAAAGTAAAAGACAATTTGAGATTAATTAAAAAATGATCTCCTCAATTTGACTTATAAATTTAACACAATCACAATCAAAATCCAGCAGGCCTTTCTGGAAAAAATGACAAGCTGATCTTAAAATTTATATGGAAATGCAAAGGACCCAGGATAGCCAAAACAATTTTTAAAAAGAAGAATAGAGTTGGAGGGCTCACACATTTCAATTTAAAACTTACTATAAGGGAGAAATTGGCAAACTTTCCTGTAAAGAGCTCAATAGTAAATATATTACGCTTTGTGGACCATATGGTCTCTATCACAACTATTCAACTCTTTTTAGTATATTAATAGTGTGGTGCAATCATCACCACAATCTAATATTATGCCATTTTGTTACCCTCTAAAACACTTTGAACTTATTAGCAGTTGCTCCCCATTTCCTCATTCTATCTCCCCCAGCCACAGGCAACCACCACTCTACTTTCTGTCTCTAGAGATTTACCTATTCTGGCCACTTCACATAAATGAAATCACACAATATGTGGTCTTTGGTGACTGACTTCTTTCATTTAGCATGTTTTCAAGGTTAATCTATATTGTAGCATGTATCAGTATTTCATTCCTTTTTATATAGGAATACTATTTAAATGATGGGTATACCACAATTGTTCATCCATTCTTCAGCTGATGGAAATTTGGATTGTTTCCACTTTTTGGCTATTATGAATAGTGTTGTTATGACCCAAATACAAGTTTTTGTGTAGACATACGTGTACATTCCTCTTGGTATATACCTAGGAGTGGAATTGCTGGGTCAAATAGTAGCTCTATGTTTAACCTTTTGAGTAGTTGCCAGACTGTTTTCCAAAGTGGCTCTACCATTTTATCTTCCCTCAGCAGTGTATAAGGGTTTCAATTTCTCCACATTCTAAACAACATTTATTATCTGTCTTTTTTATTACAGCCGCCCCAGGGGGTATGAAGTAGTATCTCATTTGGTTTTGATTTCCATTTCCATAATGACTAATGATGCTGAGTGTCTTTTCATGTGCTTATTGGCCATTTTAATATTTTCTTTGTAGAAATGTCTATTCAAGTCCTTTGTCCATTTTTAATGGGTTATCTTTCATTATTAAGTTGTAAGAATTTATATAGTCTAGATACATGTCCATTATCAGATATATGATTTGCAAATATTTTCTCTTATATGTGGGTTCAGTTTCTTGGTGGTGTCCTTTGAAGCACAAAAGTTTTAAATTTTGATGAAGTCCAGTTTGTTTTTTTTCTTTTACTTGTACTTTTGGTACCATATCTAAGAAAACATTGACAAATTCATGGTCATGAAGATTTACACCTATGTTTTCATCTAAGAGTTTTACAGTTTATTTTAGGTCTTTGGCCCATTTTGAGTTAATTTTGTGAGATAGTAGTCCAAATTCATTCTTTCTTTTTTTTTTTGCATTAAAATTTTTCCTTACTGAAATAGAGTTGATTTATAATGTTGTGTTAGTTTCAGATGTACAGCAAAGTGATTCAGTTATACATATATATAAATATATATATTCTTTTTTTATGTTCTTTTCCATTATAGGTTATTACAAGACATTGAGTATAGTTCCCTGTGCTATACAGTAGGTCTTTGTTGGTTATCTATTTTATATATAGTAGTTTGTACATTTTAATCTGAAACTCCTCATTTATCCCTCACCCCTCTTTTCCCTTTGGTAACTGTGTTTGTTTTCTATGTCTGTGAGTCTATTTCTATTTTGTAAATAAGTTCATTTGTATCACTTTTTTTAGATTCCACGTATAAGCGATATCATATGATATTTGTCCTTGTCTGGCTTACTTCACTTAGTATAACAAATTCATTCTTTTGCATGTGGATATGCAGTTGTCCCATTATCAACTGCCAGAATTAATGGTCTATCATCCTTCTTTTTGTGGCCCAATTTCCAAAGTTCCTTGATTTTTTTTTTTTGCATCAAAAATTCAGTCAAGTGCTTCCCTGGTGGCGCAGTGCTTAAGAATCTGCCTGCCAATGCAGGGGACATGGGTTCAAGCCCTTGTCCGGGAAGATCCCACATGCTGCAGAGCAACTAAGCCTGTGTGCCACAACTACTGAGCCTGCGCTCTAGAGCCTGCGAGCTACAACCACTGAAGCCGGCGCGCCTAGAGCCCGTGCTCCGCAACAAGAGAAGCCACCGCAACGAGAAGCCTGTGCACCGCAATGAAGAGTAGCCCCTGCTCTCCGCAACTAGAGAGAAGCCCACGTGTAGCAACGAGGACGCAATGCAGCCAAAAAGAAAAAAAAAAAAAAATCTGTCAAAGCTGAATTGAGTCATTTTAAGTCTCAACATGATATCACAAATTTTCCACCAATTGTACAAAATGTCCCCTTGGGCCAGTTTTAAATTAGGCTCATGCAACAGAACGCGCATTTCATTTGAAAGCTTTAGTGCAGGTGTGCCCAAGCCATCAAATCCAATTAAACAGGACCAAATGCCTTAATAGCTGAAGACTTAGTTTTTCAGCAGGCTGTCTCTACAGAGGTTCCAAGCATATAAAATAGTGAAATCCCAAGAAACCATTTTTTTTAGACCAGCCAAGAAAGATTGGTACTAAGTAATTTGGAAGGGTGTCAAGGGTAATTCAATTTGTTACAGCACTGATTCTGAGGAGAGAGTACCAAGTGCACTTGCCCTTGAAGGATAAGTTGTACTCTGACCTCTGGCAATGAACGGCAGGGTCTTTGGTTGATGGGAGAGGGTGGGCAATAGTTCTGAAGTAGAAGAGTGTGGTATACATGGACGGTAATGTGTAGAGGGCAGCTGGACTTAAAAAGGCATGCTGGGGCAGATGTGGGCTGGGTGGGGGAAGAGAACTCAAATGCCTGGCTGAAGAAATATGAAATGTTGTTAAGAAAAATTACTTGGAAAAAAGGCAAGAAGGTAGGTGGCACGTACTTTTCAACGCATTACTGGGGATGGATGGTGGTCTCATCTAAGAGTTAATTCATCACCTAGCCTAAGGGAATGTAGCATTGTTATTACTATCAATTATAGGCTTAGACTCTGAAGTTATATGCTAGATATTATCCAGTAGAAAAGATAACCCAAAGGGTACAGTTTGAATGCCCTCCTGGATATGAACCAGTTTTATATCTAATCTAACGTTTTAATTCTAACATTCCTTTTTTACTCCTAGTTTTCTTTTATAAATGTCTATGAATACCCAGTTCCTCAACATGATCTTATAACCAGCTTTAACTTACTGGCTCCCTTACTAATAAGTTAATAAATCTTGACATATGTTCATTCTGTGTTTGTATGAATCATGTTTTCAACATTTAAAAAAATTATACTTTGCCAGCATTCAACCGTGATGACCCAAACTATCAAGGGTTGTTAAGCATCCTTTGAGAAAAAAAGCAGCCCTCACTCCACCGAGGAGCCCAACTCTAAATCGTCTTTGGGTTCCTCATTCTTCATGAATTTGTAAAGGACTAAAAAAATTTTAAAGCTGTGAAAATGTATTCCAAGGGAATGGGAGGCTCATTCCTGATGGCTGTGTTATTACACCACCCTAGATAGTACAAACCCTAGGAAGCCAGACATTCTCACATGAGCATGTATTTAAGAATGATTTCAGGCAGTCTTTCGTCTTAGCCCCTGCCTTGGCTAGCTGCTGCTCCATTGTTGAAAGTCTATAACCTAGATTCAGATTCTCATAACCTAGCACATAAAGCTATCTAACCACTTGCTTTGGTTCTCTGTAGGAAAGGAGAGAACAACCCTCTTGGCTTCAAGTATGCTCCAAAGTTACTAACAAACTCGCTAATAGGGCTAATGTTCACTGCCTGGAAATGCCCTCACTTGCCCCCTTTTTGATCAGATAAATAGTTACTATTTAGTGCTCAACTTATGTACCACGTCCTTCCTAAACTCCTCCAGGCATGAGGAGTTACTTCCTTTTCCCTTAGCACTCTGGTCCCATCTTTACAGTACGTTCAATACAGTACTACCCCTTAACTGTTTTAAGTGTTTCTCCAGTTACTTTGAGGGCCTCCCAAAGGCAGACATTATTTCATTTATTTCTGTACCCTCTATTTCTACCCACAGGTTCTGGCATATAGAGAGGATTCAATAAATTGCTGTTGAGAGAGCACTTTGATCTGAACACCAGTTCTCTAGATACAAACCATTTTCTCAATTTAAAAAAAGCATGGAGGGCTTCCCTGGTGGCGCAGCAGTTGAGAATCTGCCTGACAATGCAGGCAACGCAGGTTCGAGCCCTGGTCTGGGAAGATCCCACATGCCGCAGAGCAACTGGGCCCGTGAGCCACAATTACTGAGCCTGTGCGTCTGGAGCCTGTGCTCCGCAACAAGAGAGGCTGCGATAGTGAGAGGCCCACGCACCGCGATGAAGAGTGGCCCCCGCCTGCCACAACTAGAGAAAGCCCTCGCGCAGAAACGAAGACCCAACACAGCCATAAATTAATTAATTAATTAATTAAAAAAAAAAAGAGAAACCTTAAAAAAAAAAAAGCATGGAAAATTATTGTACTTCCATGGAGTATACATACAAGTTTTCTCTCTGAGATGTACATAGTTGTGAGTGCTGTCTGGTGAGGCAGAAATTAGATTGTATTAGGGATAAAATGACCAAAAATTGTCTCTACCATACGGGGTACTTGGATATGCTGAATTATGTTCGGTCATATGCTAGGGTTAAATAGTGTGAACGAAATGAACAGACGCTTTGCATATTACAATAGGGTTAAAAGTTTGTAAACATTAGACAATCCCTAATCTCAAAAACAGTTCCCATTCATTTGAAATGGACAACAGTACACATTTACAGTTTTGCCCAAAGCTAGCTTAACTCTCTTGACTTCAGTCAAACTATAAAATAAAGAGATCCAAATAATCTGGACATTCTTCAGAATATCACACTGGTCCACTATATTGATGACATCATATTAATTGGACCAAATAAGCAATAAATGGCTAGCATGATGGAGTCTTTGTCATGTGCTACAATGGCTGGGAGAAAAATCCTATGAAGATTTGGGGACCACCACATCAGTAAAACTTTTAGGGGTCCAGTAGTCTGGTACATCACCTCCAAAATAGAAGACAAATTATTGCATCTTTCACCTCCCACCACCAAGAAGAAAGCAAAATTCATCCTTGCCAATATTTGATATGGTCAGTCTTTCTAACTTTAGCTATTCTGATAGGTGTGTGTGTAGTGGAATCTTGTTCCATTTTATATTTGCATTTCCTCAGTGACCAATGATGTTGAGCACCTTTTCATGTTCTTATTTGCCATGTGGATATCTTCTTTGATGAAGTGCCTGTTCAAATCCTTTACTCATTTAAAAAATTGTGCTGTTTTCTTATTGATTTTTGAGAGTTCTTTACGTATTCTCGATTCAAGTTCTTTATCAGATATATGCGTAGCAATGGTTTTCTCCTACTTTATGCTTTGTGTTTTCATTTTCCTAACAGTGTCATTTGAGGAGTAGGAGTTTTTAATTTTGATGAAGTCCAATTAATCAGTTTGTTCTGTGCTTTTATTGCCTAAGTCAAGGTCACAAAGGGTTTCTTGTTTTCTTTTAGAAATTTTATAATTTGAGGTTTGACATTTAGGTCTATGATTCATCTAGAGTTAGTTTTTGTATGGTGTGAGATATGGATCCAAGTTTGTTTATTTTTGCATATGGATGTCCAACTAAGCACCAATGTTGGAATGGTATCCTTTCTCCACTAAATTGCCTTTATGCCTTTTGTTAAAAATCAATTGTCTACACATGTGTGGGGTGTTTTGGGACTCTATTCTGTTCCTTTGATATATGTGCCTATCTTTATGTCAAAACCAAACCGTTGGGACTTCCCTGGTAGCACAGTGGTTAAGAATCTGTCTGCCAATGCAGGGGCCACGGGTTCGATTCCTGGTCCGGGAAGATCCCACATGCCATGGAGCAACTAAGCCCCGGCGCTACAACTACTGAGCCTGAGCTCTAGAGCCCGTGCACCTAGAGCCGGTGCTCCGCAACAAGAGAAGCCACGAGAAGCCCGCGCACCACAACGAAGAGCAGCCCCCGCTAGCCGCAACTAGAGAAAGCCCGCGCGCAGCAACGAAGAACCAACGCAGCCAAAAAAAAAAAAAATTAAATAAATTTATAAAAAAAAAACAAACTGTTTTGGGAATTCCCTGGCGGTCCAGCGGTTAGGACTCAGTGCTTTCACTGCCATGGCCCGGCTTCGATCCTTGGTTGGGGAACTAAGATCCCACAGATCATGAGGTGTGACTGAAAACAAAACAACAACAAAAAAACTGTTCTGATTTACTGTAGCTTTATAATAACTCTTATGATTAGGTAGTATTAGCCTTCCAAATTTGTTCTTCTTTTTCAGAGTTGTTTTGACTGTTCTAGTTCTTTGAATTCCTGTGTGAATTTTAGAATCAGTAAGACAATGTTTTCAAAAAAGCTTGCTGGAATTTTGATTAGTACTGCACCTAATCTGTAGTTAAATTTGGGGAGAATTGACACCTTAATAATATTGAGTCTTTCAATCATAAAGAAGGTATATCTCTCCATTTACATATCTTCTTTTCCTCAGCAGTATTTTATAGTTTTCAGTGTACAAGTCTTTCATATCCTTTGAAAATTTATCCATATTTTTATTTTATTGCTAATGACACTTTTTTTTTACATTTTTATTGGAGTATAATTGCTTTACAATGGTGTGTTAGTTTCTGCTTTATAACAAAGTGAATCAGTTATACATATACATATATCCCCATATCTGCTCCCCCTTTCATCTACCTCCCACCCTCCCTATCCCACCCTTCTAGCTGGTCACAAAGCACCAAGCTGATCTACCTGTGCTATGTTACTGCTTCCTACTAGCTATCTATTTTACATTTGGTAGTGTATATATGTCCATATATACACTACCACTCAGTCACTTTGTCCCAGCTTACCCTTCCCCTTCCCCGTGTCCTCAGGTCCATTCTCTAGTAGGTCTGCATCTTTATTCCCATCTTGCCCCTAGGTTCTTCATGACCTATTTTTTTAAAATTCCATATATATGTGTTAGCATACGGTATTTGTTTTTCTCTTTCTGACTTACTTCACTCTGTATGACAGACTCTAGGTCCATCCACCTCACTACAAATAACTCAATTATGTTTCTTTTTATGGCTGAGTAATATTCCATTGTATATATGTGCCACATCTTCTTTATCCATTCATCTGTCGATGGACACTTAGGTTGCTTCCATGTCCTGGCTATTGTAAATAGAGCTGCAATGAACATTGTGGTACATGACTCTTTTTGAATTATGGTTTTCTCAGGGTATGTGCCCAGTAGTGGGATTGCTGGGTCATATGGTAGTTCTATTTTTTGTTTTTTAAGGAACCTCCATACTGTTCTCCATAGTGGCTGTATCAATTTACATTCCCACCAACAGTGCAAGAGGGTTCCCTTTACTCCACACCCTCTCCAGCATTTATTGTTTGTAGATTTTTTGATGATGGCCATTCTGACCAGTGTGAGATGATATTGCATTGTAGTTTTGATTTGCATTTCTCTAAAGATTAATGACGTTGAGCATTCTTTCATGTGTTTGTTGGCAATCTGTATATCTTCTTTGGAGAAATGTCTATTTAGGTCTTCTGCCCATTTTTGGATTGGGTTGTTTGTTTTTTTGTTATTGAGCTGCATGAGCTGCTTGTAAATTTTGGAGATTAATCCTTTGTCAGCTGCTTCATTTGCAAATGTTTTTCCCCATTCTGAGGGTTGTCTTTTCATCTTGTTTATGGTTTCCTTTGCTGTGCAAAAGCTTTTAAGTTTCATTAGGTCCCATTTGTTTATTTTTGTTTTTATTTCCATTTCTCTAGGAGCTGGGTCAAAAAGGATCTTGCTGTGATTTATGTCATAGAGTGTTCTGCCTATGTTTTCCTCTAAGAGTTTGATAGTGTCTGGTCTTACATTTAGGTCTTTAATCCATTTTGAGTTTATTTTTGTGTATGGTGTTAGGGAGTGTTCTAATTTCATTCTTTTACATGTAGCTGTCCAGTTTCCCCAGCAACACTTATTGAAGAGGCTGTCTTTTCTCCACTGTATATTCTTGCCTCCTTTATCAAAGATAAGGTGACCATATGTGCGTGGGTTTATCTCTGAGCTTTCTATCCTGTTCCATTGATCTATATTTCTGTTTTTGTGCCAGTAACACCTTTTCTTGATTACTGTAGGTTTGTAGTATCATCTGAAGTCTGGGAGCCTGATTCCTCCAGCTCCATTTTTCTTTCACAAGATTGCTTTGGCTATTCGGGGTCTTTTGTGTTTTCATACAAATTGTGAAGTTTTTTGTTCTAGTTCTGTGAAAAATGCCTGTGATAGTTTGACAGGGATTGCATTGAGTCTGTAGATTGCTTTGGGTAGTACAGTCATTTTCACAATGTTGATTCTTCCAATCCAAGAACATGGTATATCTCTCCATCTGTTGGTATCATCTTTAATTTCTTTCACCAGTGTCTTCTAGTTTTCTGCATACAGGTCTTTTGTCTCCTTAGGTAGGTTTATTCCTAGGTATTTTATTCTTTTTTTTTAAAATTAATTAATTAATTAATTTATGGCTGTGCTGGGTCTTCGTTTCTGTGCGAGGGCTTTCTCTAGTTGCGGCAAGCGGGGGACACTCTTCATCGCGGTGCGCGGGCCTCTCCCTATCGCGGCCTCTCTTGTTGCGGAGCACAGGCTCCAGACACGCAGGCTCAGTAATTGTGGCTCACGGCCCCAGTTGCTCCGCGGCATGTGGGATCTTCCCAGACCAGGGCTCGAACCCATGTCCCCTGCATTGGCAGGCAGATTCTCAACCACTGTGCCACCAGGGAAGCCCTGTTCCTAGGTATTTTATTCTTTTTGTTGCAATGGTAAATGGGAGTGTTTTCTTTATTTCACTTTCAGATTTTTCATCATTAGCGTATAGGAATGCAAGAGATTTCTGGGCATTAGGTTTGTATCCTGCTACTTTACCAAATTCATTGATTAGCTTTAGTAGTTTTCTGGTAGCATCTTTAGGATTCTCTATGTATAGTATCATGTCATCTGCAAACAGTGACAGCTTTACTTCTTTTCTGATTTGGATTCCTTTTCTTTCTTTTTCTTCTCTGATTGCTGTGGCTAACACTTCCAAAACTAGGTTGAATAATAGTGGTGAGAGTGGGCAACCTTGTCTTGTTCCTGATCTTAGTGGAAATGGTTTTAGTTTTTCACCATTGAGGACGATGTTGGCTGTGGGTTTGTCATATATGGCCTTTATTATGTTGAGCTAAGTTCTCTCTATGCCTACTTTCTGGACGGTTTTTATCATAAATGGGTGTTGAATTTTGTTGAAAGTTTTCTCTGCATCTACTGAGATGATCATATGGTTTTTCTCCTTCAATTTGTTAATATGGTGTATCACATTGATTGATTTGTGTATATTGAAGAATCCTTGCATTCCTGGGATAAACCCCACTTGATCATGGTGTATGATCCTATTAATGTGCTGTTGGATTCTGTTTGCTAGTATTTTGTTGAGGATTTTTGCATCTATGTTCATCAGTGATATTGGTCTGTAGTTTTTTTTGCGACATCTTTGTCTGGTTTTGGTATCAGGGTGATGGTGGCCTCACAGAATGAGTTTGGGAATGTTCCTCCCACTGCTATATTTTGGAAGAGTTTGAGAAGGATAGGTGTTAGCTCTTCTCTAAATGTTTGATAGAATTCGCCTGTGAAGCCATCTGATCCTGGGCTTTTGTTTGTTGGAAGATTTTTAATCAGTTTCAATTTCAGTGCTTGTGATTGGTCTGTTCATATTTTCTATTTCTTCCTGGTTCAGTCTCAGAAGGTTGTGCTTTTCTAAGAATTTGTCCATTTCTTCCAGGTTGTCCATTTTATTGGTATAGAGTTGCTTGTAGTAATCTCTCATGATCCTTTGTATTTCTGCAGGGTCAGTTGTTACTTCTCCGTTTTCATTTCTAATTCTACTGATTTAAGTCTTCTCCCTTTTTTTCTTGATGAGTCTGGTTAATGTTTTATCAATTTTGTTTATCTTCTCAAAGAACCTGCTTTTAGTTTTATTGATCTTTGCTATCATTTCCTTCATTTCTTTTTCATTTATTTCTGATCTGATCTTTATGATTTCTTTCCTTCTGCTAAATTTGGGATTGTTTTGTTCTTCTTTCTCTAATTGCTTTAGGTGTAAGGTTAGGTTGTTTATTTGAGATGTTTCTTGTTTCTTAAGGTAGGATTGTATTGCTATAAACTTCCCTCTCAGAACTGCTTTTGCTGTATCCCATAGGTTTTGGGTCGTAGTGTTTTCATTGTCATTTGTTTCTAGGTATTTTTTTATTTCCTCTTTGATTTCTTCAGTGATCTCTTGGTTATTAAGTAGTGTATTGTTTAGCCTTCATGTGTTTGTTATTTTTTACAGATTTTTTCCTGTAATTGATATCTAGTCTCATAGCGTTGTGGTCAGAAAAGATACTTGATATGATTTCGATTTTCTTAAATTTACCAAGGCTTGATTTGTGACCCAAGATGTGATCTATCCTGGAGAATGTTCCATGAGCACTTGAGAAGAAAGTGTATTCTGTTGTTTTTGGATGGAATATCCTATAAATATCAATTAAGTCTATCTTGTTTAATGTATCATTTAAAGCTTGTGTTTCCTTATTTATTTTCATTTTGGATGATCTGTCCATTGGTGAAAGTGGGGTGTTAAAGTCCCCGAGTATTATTGTGTTACTGTCGATTTCCCCTTTTATGGCTGTTAGAATTTACCTTATGTACTGAGGTGCTCCTATGTTGGGTGCATAAATGCTTACAATTGTTATATCTTCTTCTTGGATTGATCCCTTGATCATTATGTAGTCTCCTTCTTTGTCTCTTGTAATAGTCTTTGTTTTAAAGTCTATTTTCTCTGATATGAGAATTGCTACTCCAGCTTTCTTTTGATTTCCATTTGCATGGAATATCTTTTTCCATCCCCTCACTTTCAGTCTGTATGTGTCCCTAGGTCTGAAGTGGGTCTCTTGTAGACAGCATTAGACGGGTCTTGTTTTTATATCCATTCAGCCAGTCTATGTCTTTTGGTTGGAGCATTTAATCCATTTACATTTAAGGTAATTATCCATAGGTATGTTCCTATTACCAGAGGAATTGTTTTGGGTTTGTTATTGTAGGTCTTTTCCTTCTCTTCTCTTTCCTGCCTAGAGAAGTTCCTTTAGCATTTGTTGTAAAGCTGGTTTGGTGGTGCTGAATTCTCTTAGCTTTTGCTTGTCTGTAAAGGTTTTAATTTCTCCATCAAATCTGAATGAGATCCTTGCTGGGTTGAGTAATCTTGGTTGTAGGTTTTTCCCTTTCATCACTTTAAATATGTCCAGCCACTACCTTCTGGCTTGCAGAGTTTCTGCTGAAAGATCAGCTGTTTACCTTATGGGGATTCCCTTGTATGTTATTTGTTGTTGTTCCCTTGCTGCTTTTAATATTTTTTCTTTGTATTTAATTTTTGATAGTTTGATTAGTATGTGTCTTGGTGTGTTTCTCCTTGGATTTATCCTGTATGGGACCCTGGACTTGATTAACTATTTCCTTTCTGATATTAGGGAAGTTTTCAAGTATAAGCTCTTCAAATGTTTTCTCAGTCCATTTCTTTTTCTCTTCCTCTTCTGGGACCCCTACAATTTGAATGTTGGTGCGTTTAATATTGTCCCAGAGGTCTCTGAGACTGTCCTCAATTCTTTCCATTCTTTTTTCCTTATTCTGCTCTGTGGTAGTTATTTCCACTATTTTATCTTCCAGGTCACTTATCCATTCTTCTGCTTCAGTTATTCTGCTGTTGATTCCTTCTAGAGAGTTCTTAATTTCATTTATTGTGTTGTTCATGATTGTTTGTTTACTCTTTAGTTCTTCTAGGTCCTTGTTAAACGTTTCTTGTATTTTCTCCATTCTCTTTCCAAGATTTTGGATCATCTTTACTATCATTATTCTGAATTCTTTTTCAGGCAGACTGCCTATTTCCTCTTCATTTGTTAGGTCTGGTGGGTTTTTACCTTGCTCCATCTGCTGTGTGTTTGTCTTCTCATTTTGCTTAACTAACTGTGTTTGGGGTCTCCTTTTTGCAGGCAGGTTCATAGTTCCCATTGTTTTTCATGTCTGCCCCCAGTGGCTAAGGTGGGTTCAGTGGGTTGTGTAGGATTCCTGGTGGAGGGGACTAGTGTCTGTGTTCTGGTGGATGAGGCTGGATCTTGTCTTTCTGGTGGGCAGGTCCACATCTGGTGGTGTGTTTTGGGGTGTCTGTGACCTTATTATGATTTTAGGCAGCCTCTCTGTTAATGGGTGGGGTTGTGTTCCTGTCTTGCTAGTTGTTTGGCATAGGGTGTCCAGCACTGTAGCTTGCTGGTCGTTGAGTGGAGCTGGGTCTTTGCATTGAGATGGAGATCTCTGGGAGATTTTCCCCATTTGATATTACATGGAGCTGGGAGGTCTCTGGTGGACCAATGTCCTGAACTTGGCTCTCCCACCTCAGAGGCACAGCCCTGACGCCTGGCTGGAGCACCAAGAGCCTGTCATCCACACGGCTCAGAATAAAAGGGAGGAAAAAAGAAAGGAAGGAAGAAAAAGATAGAAGAAAAAAGTTATTAAAATAAAAACCAAAAAATAATTATTAAAAATTTTTTTTAAGTAATTAAAAAAAAAGAAGGAAAGAAAGAACAACCAAACCAAAAAACAAATTCACAAATGATAACAAGCGCTGAAAATTATACTAAAAAAACCAAAAAAACAAAAACGACAGACAGAACCCTAGGACAAACGGTAAAAGCAAAGCTATACAGACAAAATCACACACAGAAGCATACGCATACACACTCACAAAAAGAGAAAAAGGGGAAAAAATATATATATCATTGCTCCCAAAGTCCACCTCCTCAATTTGGGATGATTCGTTGTCTCTTCAGGTATTCCACAGATGCAGGGTACATCAAGTTGACTGTGGAGATTTAATCCGCAGCTCCTGAGGCTGCTGGGAGAGATTTCCCTTTCTCTTGTTTGTTTGCACAGCTCCTGGGGTTCAGCTTTGGATTTGGCCCTGCCTCTGCGTGGAGGTCGCCTGAGGGCGTCTGTTCTTTGCTCAGACAGGATGGGGTTAAAGGAGCTGCTGATTAGGGGGCTCTGGCTCCCTCGGGCGAGGGGAGGGAGGGGTACAGAATGTGGGGCGAGCCTGCGGCAGCAGAGGCCAACATGACGTTGCACCAGCCTGAGGCGTGCCATGTGTTCTCCCGGGGAAGTTGTCCCTGGATCACGGGACCCTGGCAGTGGCCGGCTGCACAGGCTCCCGGGAGGGGAGGTGTGGATAGTGACCTGTGCTTGCACACAGGCTTCTTGGTGGCTGCAGCAGCAGCCTTAGTGTCTCATGCCCATCTCTGGGGTCCGCGCTGGTAGCCGCGGCTCGCGCCCTTCTCTGGAGCTCCTTTAAGCAGCGCTCTTAATCTCCTCTCCTCACGCACCAGGAAACAAAGAGGCAAGAAAAAGTCTCTTGCCTCTTCGGCAGTTCCAGACCTTTTCCCGGACTCCCTCCCAGCTAGCCGTGGCGCACTAGCCCCCTTCAGGCTGTATTCACGCAGCCAACCCCAGTCCTCTCCCTGGGATCCGACCGAAGCCGGAGCCTCAGCTCCCAGCCCCCACCCATCCCGGGTGAGCAGACAAACCTCTCAGGCTGGTGGGTGCTGGTCGGCACTGATCCTCTGTGTGGGAATCTCTCCGCTTTGCCCTCCGCACCCCTGTTGCTGTGCTCTCCTCCGCGGCTCTGAAGCTCCCCCCTCTGCTACCTGCAGTCTCCGCCCGCGAAGGGGCTTCCTAGTGTGTGGAAACTTTTCCTCCTTCACAGCTCCCTCCCACTGGTGCAGGTCCCGTCCCTATTCTTTTGTCTCTGTTTTTTCTTTTTTCTTTTGCCCTACCCAGGTATGTGGGGAGTTTCTTGCCTTTTGGGAGGTCTGAGGTCTTCTGCCAGCGTTCAGTAGGTGTTCTGTAGGAGTTGTTCCACATGTAGATGTATTTCTGATGTATTTGTGGGGAGGAAGGTGATCTCCACGTCTTACTCTTCCACCATCTTGAAGCTCCTCTCTGACACTGCTTTTTAAATTTCAATTTCCAATTGTCCATTAGTAGCATACAGAAATACAATTGAATCTTATCTGTGGTTTCTTCTTTTAACAGCTT
Organism: Balaenoptera ricei; assembly: GCF_028023285.1. Taxonomy (NCBI): domain Eukaryota; kingdom Metazoa; phylum Chordata; class Mammalia; order Artiodactyla; family Balaenopteridae; genus Balaenoptera; species Balaenoptera ricei. The sequence continues at coordinate 66,173,708 of NC_082649.1, read as the reverse complement.
TATTGAGATATAATTCACACACAATAGAATTCACCCATTTAAAAAATAATTCAATGGATTTTAGTATATCAATAGACCATCACCACAGTCTAATTTGAGAACATTTGTCCACCCACAAATAAAACCTTGTATCTATTAGCAGTCACTTCCCATTTCTCCACCCCACCTCCATCAGCCATCAGCAACCACTACTCTACCTTCTGTTGCTATGGATTTGCCTATTCTTACATTTCACATGAATAGGATCATACAATATGTGGTTTTTTGTGGTTGGCTTCCCTCACAAAAAACAATGTTTTTACAGCTCATCTATGCAGTAGCATATATCAGACTTCCTTTTTACTGCTGAATAACATTCCATTGTATGGATACACCACATTTTGTTTACCCATTCATGAATTAATGTAAGTTTTTGGGTTGGTTCCACTTTTGCTTATTATGAATAATGCTGCTGTGAACATTCATGTACAAGTTTTGTAGGAATGTTTTTTTTTTTTTATAAATTTTATTTTTATTTATTTATTTATTTACTTATGGCTGTGTTGGGTCTTCGTTTCTGTGCGAGGGCTTCCTCCAGCTGCGGCAAGCGGGGGCCACTCTTCATCGCGGTGCGCGGGCCTGTCACTATCGCGGCCTCTCTTGTTGCGGAGCGCAGGCTCCAGACGCGCAGGCTCAGCAATTGTGGCTCACGGGCCCAGTCGCTCCGCGGCATGTGGGATCTTCCCAGACCAGGGCTCGAACCCGTGTCCCCTGCATTGGCAGGCAGACTCTCAACTGCTGCGCCACCAGGGAAGCCCAGAATGTATTTTTTTTTATTACTCAACAGTGGAATTGTTGGTTCATATATTAACTCTATATTCACTATTCTGAGGAACTTCCAGACTGTTTTCCAAAGTGGATTCATAATTTTACATTCCTGCCAGCAATGTATGAGAGTTCCAATTTCTCCACATCCTGTCAACACTTAGTGTTGTCTTTTTTATTCTAGCCATCTTAGTGCATATAAAGTAGTATTTCATTGTGGTTTTGATTTGCATTTCCCTAATGACTACTGATGTTGAGCATTTTTTTCATATATTAGCAATTTGCATATTTTCTTTAGAGAAATGTCTATTCAAATCCTTTGCCCATTTAAAAATTGCTTTATTGATCTTTTTCTTATTAACTTGTAAGAGTTCTTATATATTCCGGATATAAACCCCTTACCAGATATAGGACTTGCAGTTTATTTTCTCCCATTCAGTGGGTCAACTTATTACTTTATAATATCATTTGTAGCACAAGTTTTATTTTATTTTTTTTAATTTTTAAAATATCTTTATTGAAGTATAATTGCCTTACAATGTTGTTAGTTTCTTTTTTTTATACATTTATTTATTTTTATTTATTTATTTTTGGCTGCATTGGGTCTTCATTGCTGCGCATGGGCTTTCTCTAGTTGCAGCGAGTGGGGGCTACTCTTTGTTGTGGTGCGCAGGCTTCTCATTGTGGTGGCTTCTCTTGCTGCGAAGCACAGGCTCTAGGCACGTGGGCTTCAGTAGTTGTGGCACGCAGGCTCAGTAGTTGTGGCTTGCGGGCTCTAGAGTGCAGGCTCAGTAGTTGTGGTGCACAAGCTTAGTTGCTCTGCAGCATGTGGAATCTTCCCGGACCAGGGCTCAAACCCGTGTCCCCTGCATTGGCAGGCGGATTCTTCACCACTGCACCACCAGGGAAGCCCATGTTGTTAGTTTCTGTTGTACAACAAAGTGAATCAGCTATGAGTATACATATATCCCCATATCCCCTCCCTCGTGAGCCTCCCTCCCACCCTCCGTATCCCACCCCTCTAGGTCGTCACAAAGCATCAAGCTGATCTCCCTGTGCTGTGTAGCAGCTTCCCACTAGCCATCCATTTTACATTTGGTAGTGTATATATGTCAATGCTACTCTCACTTCGTCCCAGCTTCCCCTTCCCCCGCTGTGTCCTCAAGTCCGTTTTCTATGTCTGCGTCTTTATTCCTGCCCTGCCACTGGTTCATCACTACCATTTTTTTAGATTCCATATATGTGCATTAGCATACGGTATTTGTTTTTCTCCTTCTGACTTACTTCACTCTGTATGACAGACTCTAGGTCCATCCACCTCATTACAAATAACTTAAACTCGTTCCTTTTTATGGCTGAGTAATATTCCATTGTACATATGTACCACATCTTCATCCATTAGTCTGTCAGTGGACATTTAGGTCGCTTCCATGTCCTGGCTATTGTAAATAGTGCTGCAATGAACATTGGGGTACATGTATCTTTTTGAATTATGGTTTTCTCAGGGTATAAGCCCAGTAGTGCGATTGCTGCGTCATATGATAGTTCTATTTTTAGTTTTTAAGGAACCTCCATGTTGTTCTCCATAGTGGCTGTATCAATTTACATTCCCACCAATAGTGCAGGAGGGTTCCCTTTTCTCCACACCCTCTCCAGCATTTATTGTTTGTAGATTTTTTGATGATGGCCATTCTGACCAGTGTGAGGTGATACCTCATTGTGGTTTTGATTTGCATTTCTCTAATGTGATGCTGAGCATCTTTCCATGTGTTTGTTGGCAATCTGTACATCTTCGTTGGAGAAATGTCTATTTAGGTCTTCTGCCCATCTTTGGAATGGAGCACAACAGTTTTAAATTTTATGAAGTCAAAAGTATTTTGGCTATTCTATTGTACTTCCTTTGCCTTTTCATATAGTTGAGTCATGATTTTCAAAAATTTACTCTCCTATGCTCTCACTCCCTCTTTTGAGAACACTGGAATCACAACTAACTGTTGAACAATCATCGACAGGAAGGCACTGAAACTCACCAAAAAAGCTACCCCACACGCAAAGACAAAGGAGAGGCCGCAATGAGATGGTAGGAGGGGCGCTATCACAATAAAATCAAATCCCATAACTGCTGGGTGGGTGACTCACAAACTGGAGAACACTTATACCAGAGAAGTCCACCCACTGGAGTGAAGGTTCTGAGCCCCACATCAGGCTTCCCAACCTGGGGGTCTGGCAACGGGAGGAGGAATTCATAGAGAATCAGACTTTGAAGGCTAGTGGGATTTGATTGCAGGACTTCGGCAGGACTGGAGGAAACAGAGACTCCACTCTTGGAGGGCATACACAAAGTAGTGTGCTCATCGGGACCCAGGGGAAGGAGCAGTGACCCCACAGGTGACTGAACGAGACCTACCTGCTAGCGTTGGAGGGTCTCCTGCAGAGGCGGGGGGCGGCTGTGGCTCACCAAGGGACAAGGACACTGGCATCAGAAGGTCTGGGAAGTACTCCTTGGCGTGAGCCCTCCCAGAGTCTGCCATTAGCCCCACTAAACAGCCCAGGGAGGCTCCAGTGTTGGGTCACCTCAGGCCAAACAACCAACAGGGAGGGAACCTGGCCCCACCCATCAGCAGACAAGTGGATTAAAGTTTTACTGAGCTCTGCCCACCAGAGCAACAGCCAGCTCTACCCAACACCAGTCCCTCTCATCAAGAAACTTCCACAAGCCTCTTAAATAGCCTCATCCACCAGAGGGCAGACAGCAGAAGCAAGAAGAACTACAATCCTGCAGCCTGTGGAACAAAAACCACATTCACAGAAAGATAGACAAGATGAAAAGGCAGAGGAGGGCTATGTACCAGATGAAGGAACAAGGTAAAACCCTAGAAAAACAACTAAATTAAATGGAGATAGGCAACCTTCCAGAAAAAGAATTCAGAATAATGATAGTGAAGATGACCCAGGACCTCGGAAAAAGAATGGAGGCAAAGATCGAGAAGATGCAAGAAATGTTTAACAAAGATCTAGGAGAATTAAAGAACAAACAAACAGAGATGAACAATACAATAACTGAAATGAAAAATACATTAGAAGGAATCAATAGCAGAATAACTGAGGCAGAAGAACGGATAAGTGACCTGGAAGACAGAATGGTGGAATTCACTGCTGCAGAACAGAATAAAGAAAAAAGAATGAAAAGAAATGAAGACAGCCTAAGAGACCTCTGGGACAACATTAAACGCAACAACATTCGCATTATAGGGGTCCCAGAAGGAGAAGAGAGAGGGAAAGGTCCCGAAAAAATATTTGAAGAGATGATAGTCGAAAACTTCCCTAACATGGGAAAGGAAAGGGCCACCCAAGTCCAGGAAGCCCAGAGAATCCCATACAGGATAAACCCAAGGAGAAACATGCCGAGACACACAGTAATCAAATTGGCAAAAATTAAAGACAAAGAAAAATTACTGAAAGCAGCAAGGGAAAAACGACAAATAACATACAAGGGAACTCCCATAAGGTTAACAGCTGATTTCTCAGCAGAAACTCTACAAGCCAGAAGGGAGTGGCATGATATACTTAAAGTGATGAAAGGGAAGAACCTACAACCAAGATTACTCTACCCAGCAAGGATCTCATTCAGATTCGATGGAGAAATCAAAAGCTTTACAGAGAAGCAAAAGCTAAGAGAATTCAGCACCACCAAACCAGCTCTACAACAAATGCTAAAGGAACTTCTAAGTAAAACTGTCACTGTTTGCAGATGACATGATACTATAAATAGAGAATCCTAAAGATGCCACCAGAAAACTAGTAGAGCTAATCAATGGATTTGGTAAAGTTGCAGGATACAAAATAAATGCACAGAAATCTCTTGCATTCCTATACACTAATGATGAAAATTCTGAAAGAGAAATTAAGGAAACACTCCCATTTATCATTACAACAAAAAGAATAAAATACCTAGGAATAAACTTACCTAGGGAGATAAAAGACCTGTATGCAGAAAACTATAAGACACTGATGAAAGAAATTAAAGATGATACCAACAGATGGAGAGATATACCATGTTCTTGGATTGGAAGAATCAATACTGTGAAAATGACTATACTACCCAAAGCAATCTACAGATTCAATGCAATCCCTATCAAATTACCAATGGCATTTTTTACAGAACTAGAACAAAAAATCTTAAAATTTGTATGGAGACACAAAAGACCCCGAATAGCAAAAGCAGTCTCGAGGGAAAAAAAAAACAGAGCTGGAGAAATCAGACTCCCTGACTTCAGACTATACTACAAAGCTACAGTAATCAAGACAATATGGCACTGGCACAAAAACAGACATACAGATCAATGGAACAGGATAGAAAGCCCAGAGATAAACCCACGCACCTATGGTCAACTAATCTATGACAAAGGAGGTAAGGATATACAATGGAGAAAAAAAGAGCCTCTTCAGTAAGTGGTGCTGGGAAAACTGGACAGCTACATGTAAAAGAATGAAATTAGGGCTTCCCTGGTGGCGCAGTGGTTGAGAATCTGCCTGCCAATGCAGGGGACACGGGTTCGAGCCCTGGTCTGGGAAGATCCCACATGCCACGGAGCAACTGGGCCCGTGAGCCACAATTACTGAGCCTGCGCGTCTGGAGCCTGTGCTCCGCAACAAGAGGGGCCGCGATGGTGAGAGGCCCGCGCACCGCGATGAAGAGTGGCCCCCACTTGCCGCAACTAGAGAAAGCCCTCGCACAGAAACGAAGACTCAACACAGTCATAAATAAATAAATAAATAAATAAATAAATAAAAGAATGTGAATTTCTTTAAAAAAAAAAAAGAATGAAATTAGAACACTCCCTAACACCATACACAAAAATAAACTCAAAATGCATTAGAGATGCATTAGAGACCTAAATGTAAGACAGGGCACTATAAAACTCTTAGAGGAAAACATAGGAAGAACGCTCTTTGACATAAATCACAGCAAGATCTTTTTTGATCCACCTCCTAGAGTAATGGAGATAAAAACAAAAATAAACAAATGGGACCTAATGAAACTTAAAAGCTTTTGCACAGCAAAGGAAACCATAAACAAGACGAAAAGACAGCCCTCAGAATGGGAGAAAATATTTGCAAATGAATCATCAGAGAAAGGATTAATCTCCAAAATATATAAACAGCTCATGCAGCTCAATATTAAAAAAACAAACAACCCAATCCAAAAATGGGCAGAAGACCTAAATAGACATTTCTCCAAAGAAGACATACAGATGGCCAAGAAGCACATGAAAAGCTGCTCAACATCCCTAATTATTAGAGAAATGCAAATCAAATCTACAATGAGGTATCACCTCACACCAGTTAGAATGGGCATCATCAGAAAATCTACAAAGAACAAATGCTGGAGAGGGTGTGGAGTAAAGGGAACCCTCTTGCACTGTTGTTGGGAATGTAAATTGATACAGCCACTATGGAGAACAGTATGGAGGTTCCTTAAAGAACTAAAAATAGAATTACCGTATCACCCAGCAATCCCACTACTGGGCATATACCCAGAGAAAACCATAATTCAAAAAGACACATGCACCCCAATGTTCATTGCAGCACTATTTACAATAGCCAGCTCATGGAAGCAACCTGAATGCCCATTGACAGACGAATGGATAAAGAAGATGTGGTATATATATACAATGGGATATTACTCAGCCATAAGAAGGAACGAAACTGGGTCATTTGTAGAGACGTGGATGCATCTAGAGACTGTCATACAGAGTGAAGTCAGAAAGAGAAAAACAAATATCGTATATTAACGTATATATGTGGAATCTAGAAAATGGTAGATGAACAGGTTTGCAGAGCAGAAATTGAGACACAGAAGTAGAGAACAAATGTATGGACACCAAGGGGGGAAAGCGGCGGGGGCTGGGGCTTGAGGTGTGATGAATTGGGAGATTGGGATTGACATGTATACACTGATGTATATAAAATGGATGACTAATAAGAAAAAAAAAATAAATAAACATTAAAAAAAATTTACTCTCCTAATCTCTGGTTTGTTTTTTTTTTGGCCATGCCATGTGGGATCTTAGTTCCCCGACCAGGGATCGAACCCGATCCCCCTGCATTGGAAGCACAGAGTCTTAACCACTGGACCACCAGGGAAGTCCCTCTCTGTCTTTCAATTACTGTATTTAGATCATTTACATTTAATGTATCAATGTGTTCTGGCTTAAGTCTGCCATTTTATTTCATTTTGTTTGTTCCTCCTGGTGTTTCCTTTTGTCTTCCTGTGTTAATTGAATATATATATATTTTTAGAATTGCATTTTGATTTATCCATAATGTTTTGAGTGTATCTCTTTGTATAGATTTTTTGGGGGGTACTCTATTACATTATACATACATTACTTATCACAGTGTACTGTTTTTAATATTTTATCAGTTCAAATGAAGTATAGAAAACTAACCTCTCTTTAAGTCCCTTTACCCTCCCCTATTTATAATTGTCTTAAATATTTCTTCTATATACACTGCATACCAAATCAGACAATGTTATATACATATATATATATTTGTTTCAACTGTCAAACATAATTTAGAAGACTTGAGTGCAGGAAGTCTGTTGTATTTACTAATATTTTTGCTCTTTCTATTGTGCTTTCATTCTTCCTGATAGTCTAAGTTTCCATCTTTCATCATTTCCTTTATATTTGAAGAATATTCTTCAGCAATTTTTATAGCAGATTTAGTGGTGACAATTCTCAGTTTTTCTAAGTTTTCTGTAGTTTCCTTTCATTCCTGAAGGATAATTTCACCATATGTAGAATGGATTTGACAGTTCTTTTCTTTCAGCAATTGAAAAATATTGTGCCACTTCCTTCTGACCACCACGGTTTTGATGAGAAATCTGCCATCCAAAAAATGTTCCCTATAGATGGTATTTTTCTTTCATTGCTTTCAGAAGTTTAAATATGATGTACCTTGGTATAGATTTCTTTGGGTCTATTCTGTCTATTCAACTTCTTGAATCTGTAGGTTTACGTATTTTGACAAATTTGGAAATTTTCAGCCATCATATCTTTGAATACTTTTCAGCTCTACTCTTTCTCACTTTTTCTGAGACTCTGATTACACAAATGTAGATCTTCTGTTATAGTTCCACTGGTCCCTGAGGACCAGTTAACTTTTTTTTTTTTCATCAGTCTATTTTCTCTTTGTGGTTCAGACTGGATAGTTTTTGTTGTTGTTTTTGTTTTTTTTGGTTTTTTAGGTCCTATCTTCAAGTTCACTGGTTATTTCCTCTATCTTCTCCATTCTGCTGTTGAGCTCATCCATTTAGTTTAAAATTTCCATTTGGTTCTTCTTTATATCTTCTATATTTTTGCTGAGACTTTCTATTTATTTCTTTCAAGTGTGTTCATAATTGCTTGTTGAAGCATTTTTATGACAGTTGCTTTAAAATCTCTGTCAGATAGTTCTGACATCTGATTTATCTTGGTGTCAGCATCTTTTAATTGAGGTACAGTTGATTTACAATGTTGATTTCTGCTGTACAGCAAAGTGATTTAGTTATACATGTATACATTCTTTATTATATTCTTTCCATTATGGTTTCTCTCAGGATACTGAATATAGTTCCTTGTGCTATACAGTAGGACCTTGTTGTTTAGCCATTCTATATGTAATAGTTTGCATCTGCTAACTCCAAACTCCCAGTCCATCCCTTCCCACACCCCTGTCCCCCTTGGCAACCACAAATCTGTCCTCTACATCTGTGAGTCTTCGTTTCGTAGATAGGTTCATTTGTGTCATATATTAGATTCCACGTGTAAGTGATATATGATATTTGCCTTTCTCTTTCTGGTGTCAGCATCTTTTAAAATTGTATTTTGTCATTCAATTTGAAATTTTCCTGGTTCTTGGTGTATGATGAATGATTTTATTTTTAATTTTTTTAATATTCTAGGCTTTAAAAAAAAATTATTTTGGCTGCGCTGGGTCTTCGTTGCTGCGCCCGGCTTTCTCTATTTGCGGCGAGCAGGGGCTACTCTTCATTGTGGTGCACAGGCTTCTCATTGTGGTGGCTTCTCTTGTTGTGGAGCGTGGGCTCTAGGCACGTGGGCTTCAGTAGTTGCGGCCCATGGGCTCAGTAATTGTGGCTCACAGGCTTTAGAGCACAGGCTCAGTAGTTGGGGCGCACGGGCCTAGTTGCTCCTCAGCATGTAGGATCTTCCCAGACCATGGATCGAACCCACGTCCCCTGCACTGGCAGGTGGATTCTTAACCACTGTGCTACCAGGGAAGTCCCAATGAATGATTTTTAAAAAATGGTATCCTGGACATTTAGAGCACTGTAAGACTCTGGATCTTGTGTAAACCTTCTATTTTAAAAGGACCACTCTGACACTAGGCCAGATGGGATGGAGTGCCACCTCCTGACTGCCAGGTGGGGGTGAAATTTCAGGTTTCCCATTTCTCCTTCTTTCATACCACAGAGGGGAGTGGTGCCTTGTTCCTGTTGGATGGAAGTGCAGATTTCTGGCCTCCCACTATGCCGGACAACTGATAACTGATACAAGGATAAATCTGAAAAGTAACTGAGAGTGGGAAGCAATACTGCTTTTGAATTTCTTTGTTCATTCATTTAAACGCTTTCTTTTCATGGACTCCATGAGACCACACTCTCCTGTTTGTTGTTAACTTCACCTCTGTGCCTCTGCTGGCTTATCATTCTTTGACCTGTAAGCACTAAGTTCTCAATGCTCAATCCTGAGCACTGTCCTTTTTTCTGCTTTTTTCTCTAGCTGTACTTTTTCCCTAGGAAATCTTATGCAGTCCTATAGCTTTAAATATCAGTTGTATATTGAGGACTCCAAAATTTGTATTTCCTTATGAGAAATCCTCTAAATTCATGACTGGCATTTTGAACTGCTCACTTGACATCTCCATTTGAAGTTTATCAGCATTCTCTGCCTTAATATGTTCAAAGCATAATTATTAATTCGATAACCCCTAAGCTATTTCTCCCAGTCGCGTGTCCACCAGTCATCCAGTTGTTGAGGTAAAAAATTTAGGATTCATCTTTGATTTCTTTCTTTCTCTCATACCCCACATCCAAAACATCAACAATAGTATCAGACTAGTCTGTACCTTTTTGCACCTTTCTCATTGTTTGGATATACTTACACAAGCATTTACATTAATATGCATATCTTGGTTTAAAGAAATAGACTCCAAATACTTTTCTAAATTGACATCCCTATAATTCAGTAGATACATACTTTGTTCTTCTAATTTCTTAATGGAGCTCTAAATATATACAAACATCTGTAGATCAATATTTATTTACTGGGGTGTGGTGGTAGTAATTTTTCCTTATTTTTTCTCTCACTTCCTCCCCTTCAACTCCCAACTCAATATAACTTGGCTAAATGACATATAGTTAAAGATATGCTCGCATCTTTTGTCACACTCACAAAATCAAATAAATATATTCATATATATATACACATTTTTATTATGTCTAAAAATCTTGCTTTTCCTATTCAACAAACCCCCAAACCTCATGAAAACTCCTCTAGAACACCAAGCATGGTGAAAATTCTTTTTAATGACAATATAGTATTCCTTGGTATGGATATTCTATGAAGTAGAAGTTCAGAAATAGAATTTGCTGTGTCAAAGGATGCACACACACAAAGTTTTTATTAAATAGTAAATAGATACAAATATTAATCATGCATAGGGTAGACAAAAAAAAATATCTATGTACTTACCACCTAGTTTAAGAAATAGAACTTTACCTATTCTCTGAAACCTTCTGGGTGCCTCCATGTGATCCTTTTACCCCTTTAGAAAAAAAATTATCCCGAATTCTTTACTTTTCCCTTTCCTTCTTGAGTTCTGCCATTTTTTTTCTTTTTTTCCCCTACGGGTCAGGTCCTGTGCAGGGACCCCGGATCTCTGATTCCAGTGGGTGATCCCCCTTGCCAGCCTGCCCGCTTGAGCTCTGTGGCCTGCAAATCCTGGAGTGGATGAATCCTGGCAGGAGTGGGAGAGCCGGGCTCTCATGAGCAGCCCAGCCCCAAGTTCTGCCAAGTTTAATTCCCTGTACAATCTGTTGTTTAATTTTGACTTGTAAAACTTCATATAAAGGGAAAAATATATTCATTTATTCCTTTTTATCCTGCTCCTTATGTTCCTGAGACTTAACCATTTTGATAGGTGTAGCTATGTTAACATCAGACAAAATAGAAATAAACAAAGCTCACTAAATAATGATAAAAAGTTCAGGGCCCTAGAACTTTGGAATTCTAAACATATATGCACCTAATTACAAATTCTTAAAATAAGAAAAGCAAAATTTGACAAATTACAAGGAAAAATGGATATATTTACCACTATAGTGGAGATTTAAAAACACCTCAAAATAATGGATAGATCTAATAGACAAGAATCAGAAGATACGAGCAACATAATTAAGACTGAATTAACACACATTTGGTGTTGCACTATACAATTACAGCATTCACATCCTTCTAATGCACGTGTGGAATATTTATGAAAATTGACCACATATAAGTTCAGGTAGTAATTCTCAACAAATTTCAAATGACTGATGTTATATAGGCCACATTCTATGAGCACTACGCAATTAAGTTAGAAATTACTAACTAGGGGGGAAAACACTTCTGAAGTTTCAAAAGGAGACTTGTAAATAACTCACTGGTTATTTAGTTCTAATAACATTGGTTATTTAGTTCTAATAACTAATTAGAACTAAAGATCAATGAAATAACTAAATAACAAAATTGTATAATACAGCTAAAGTAATAACAGGGAAATTAAGAAATTTAAATGCTTATGGGGCTTCCCTGGTGGCGCAGTGGTTGAGAATCCGCCTGCCAATGCAGGGGACACGGGTTTGAGCCCTGGTCTGGGAAGATCCCACATGCTGTGGAGCAACTAAGCCTGTGCACCACAGCTACTGAGCCTGCGCTCTAGAGCCCCCGAGCCACAACTACTGAGCCCGTGTGCTGCAACTACTGAAGCCAACGCGCCTAGAGTCCGTGCTCTGCAACAAGAGAAGCCACTGCAATGAGAAGCCCGCGCACCACAATGAAGAGTAGCCCCCCGATCGCCACAACTACAGAAAGCCCACGTGCAGCAACGAAGACCCAATGCAGCCAAAAATAAAATAAATAATAAATAAATTTATTAAAAAAATAATAAAAAAATAAATGCTTATGTTACAGGGGGAAAAAAGACAAAATTAACAAATTATGTCAAACTTAAGAACTAAAGTAGAAATAAAATAGTGAAAATGAAAATACAAAATTAATGAAAGAAAAGATATACAGTGGAGAAGATGCACAAAGCCAAGAATTGGTTCTTCTAAAAGACTGTTGACCAATTTCTGGCAAATTGGGGAAAAAATATACAAATAATGAGAAGTGGGACAAAACTGTGGAAATTGCAGAGATTATAAAATTAACTGAAAAAATGAACAATTTGACGCCAATAAATTCGAAAACTTCGTTCAACTTGGACAACTTTCTAAGATAATATAAATTAGTAAACTGACCAATGAGAAGTAGAAAACCTATTTGGTCCTAGAACCATTAAAAAAATGAATTATCGGTCAATTTTCCTTCAAAAAAGAAAGGCAGGGAGGAAAGGATAGATGGACGGATGAACATACAGACCCAGACAGGCAAGGACAGGATGAGAAAGAAAAATTATAAGCTATTCTCATTCTTAAATAAAGATGCAATGATCTCGAACAAAATACTATTAAAGCAAATCCAGCAATTTGTTTACAAGGTAAAAATCATGACCAAGTTGAGTTTGTTTCAGGAATGAAAGTTCGGGTTCAATATTGCAAGTTTATTTCATGTAATTCACCATATTAACAAGTTATGATGGTGTGGTAGGCAGAATAATAGCTCCCCAAAGATGTCCACTCCCTAATCCCTGGAACCTGTGAATATATTACCTTAAGTGGCAGGGACTTCCACGTGATTGAATTACAGACCTTGGGGTGGGGAGATTATCCTGGATTACCTGGGCTCAATCTAATCACAAATCCTTAAAAATGGAAGAAGACAAAAAGAGTTGAACACAGAGACAAGGACAAGGGTTTAACATGCCTGTTGCTAGCTTTGAAAATGGAAGAAAGGGGCCATAAGCCAAGGAATGTGGCAGCCTCTACAAGATGGGAATGACCCTTACTCATTTTATAGCCAGCAAGAAAGTGGGACTATGGTCCTACAACTTAAGGAACTGAGTTCTGCTAACAATCCAGAGGAGCAGGAAACAGATTTTCCTGTTGCTCTGCGCAGTCTTCTCATTGTCGTGGCTTCTCTTGTTGCAGTGCACAGGCTTTAGGCACGTGGGCTTCAGTAGTTGTGGCTCGCGGGCTCTAGAGTGCAGGCTCAGTAGTTGTGGCACATGGGCTTAGTTGCTCTGTGGTACGTGGGATCTTCCCGGGCCAGGACTCGAACCTGCGTCCCCTGCATTGGCAGGCGGATTCTTAACCACTGCGCCACCAGGGAAGCCCTAGCCTGACATCTCTTTCTATCCATTTACATCTTTCTGTGTTTTGTTTTTGGTTTTATGTTTCACTATTTCTTTCTTTTTTCTACATATCTTGCTTTTTTAAAAAAAATTGATTTTCTCCCTCCATGAATTTGGAAATGATACACTCTTTTGGCAGTTACCCAAGACATTTTAACTTGTACACTTAAAAGAGTAAAGCTTAAAGTTAATCAGTATGTTTATACCCTCTTCCCAAACAGTACAAGGACCTTGGAAAACTTCATATCCAATCATCACCCCACCCATCCCACTTCCAAATTATGACTTTGTTATCCAGGATATTAGTTCTATCTTGCTTTATTAACCACACAAATTATGTATTATTATTACTTTCTATGGTAAATATTTTTTAGTTTTAACCACTTATTTACCGATTTCTTTGCTCATGATTCTTTCTTATATCAGGGATTCTGTTCTATTGGTGACAAACTCCAGATTTTCTGCCTGAAGATGTCTTGAATCGGATAACCAAGCTCAAATCCTGGCTTTACCACTTCTTAGTCATGTGACTTAACCTTTGGAATTTTTGGTTTATTTTGTAAAGCAGAGATAATCTTGAGCAGTTTGATCCTCTGCTGGAAGGGAAGAAGCTCAGGAGATGAGTTCTCTGAAAGGGTGCCAAGATTCAAAATAAAACAGGACAAAAACAAACAAACACTATAATCATTTCCCTGAGTGCTTGATAATCTTGTAGGGAAGACAAGATTAACACATATTGCAAAAAAAATTACCTAATAACAATATTCCTGTATACTTGAGGACTAAAGTATGTGGTTCTTTTTTTTTTTAAATTAATTTATTTAATTTATTAATTTTATTTATTTAGGCTGTGTTGGGTCTTTGCTGCTGCGCGCGGGCTTTCTCTAGTTGCGGCGAGCAGGGGCTACTCTTCTTGCAGTGCGCAGGCAAGACACATTGCAGTGGCTTCTATTGTTGCGAAGCATGGGCTCTAGGCACACGGGCTTCAGTAGTTGTGGCTCGCGGGGTCAAGAGTTGTGGCTCGCAGGCTCTAGAGCACAGGCGCACAGGCTTAGTTGCTCCATGGCATGGGGGATCTTCCTGAAGCAGGGCTCGAACCCGTGTCCCCTGCATTGGCAGGCGGATTCTTAACCACTGCGCCACCAGGGAAGTCCCTGTGGTTCTTTTATGTCAGCACTTTCAAGCCCAATTATATGGTTGGCTTGTAGGAACTTATGAAGGAGACTTATAGAAGCCTGTTAACTGCTCAACAATCTGGTCCCAACAGAAAAATTCAAAGTGAACATTTTAAGAGCTTCTAAAAGAAAAAAAAAAGTAAAAAAAGTAAGGTTTTCAAAAAAGTAGCAAAGTAATAAAACAAACTTAAAGAGTTGGGAAGATAGACTTATGTAATGAAAGTCAGTTAACAAAGCAGTATGGAACAGAAAAGACAACTACAGAGTATAATATTATATATATAGGAAGGTTCTTGGCTTGATACAAATAATATATGTAATAAGGCTCAATGTAGATCTTGTATTGTTTTCTATATTCGTAACTTGTGTTGAAATGTGCTAATTAAACATGAATAAAAATCAACTGTAATTACACCTCCCCAAGGAAGGTATTCCAGAGCCAAAGAGTGTGAAAGATTTGTGTAGAACAGTTAAAATAACCATTATTTTAAATGATGCTGTCTTTTTTTGGTATACTGATTAAATCTAAAATAAGTTTCAATTCTGCTGAGTCTCATGTAGCTATATAAATTTATAAGGTATCTAATTTTTTACTGTATGGCTATTAGTTTACATGTGCTAGGTACTTTCTCAGACATTATCCCATTTCATGGTCCCCAAATGCTGAGATGTTGGTTATATATATTTCTGTCCTACAGAAGAGTAAATACACATTTAAACCACTTGATCCATGTCTTTCATTTGTAGAGTAACATACTTTATATTTTGAAAACCACCTTTCTCATTATATATATATATATATTTTTTTAATTAATTTATTATTTATTTTTGGCTGCATTGGGTCTTTGTTGCCATGCACAAGCTTCTCATTGCAGTGGCTTCTCTTGTTGTGGAGCACGGGCTCTAGGCGCACAGGCTTCAGTAGTTGTGGCTTGCAGGCTTAGTTGCTCCAGAGCATGTGGGATCTTCCTGGACCAGGGCTCGAACCCGTGTCCCCTGCATTGGCAGGCGAGTTCTTAACCACTGCACCACCAGGGAAGCCCCTCATTATATTTTTAATTAATGGAAAAGAATGTTTCAGTTACAACAGAATGACATATTGATCTATTAAAACTAAGCAGTAAATCAGCATTAAAAAACTGTATATAACAGCTTATAGACACCCAAATCACGTTTCTATTCTAATGCTAAGATGTACCTGTTTGTAGTCATGACATAATGGTTAATGTGCAACTACAGTAACAGCCGATTTTGGTTTCCTAGAGACCAAATAAAGAAAAATACATTTTTGGAATATGTAACACAATTCCTCTATTCAAAAGAACACTGGACTAGAAAAAAACAAACTGATGACAGGATCATTAACATCAGGGAATAGATTCAAGATAATATTTAAATAATCAAGGAAATTAATTAGGCATCTCACAAACTGTTGTGATCTTCATAAACCTTGTACTGGCAAGCTTCAACTCTCAAACATTTGATCTTGATATAACCCAGCCTTCTGTATATCATTCATGTATACTCCCAAACTGCCTCTCTGATATTAAATTCAACCTTTTATACATGGGCAGACCATTATTAACCATAGGCTATGGCCATTAAGAATGGGCCTAATTCTGCGAACGTGACGGTGTTTGTGGGAGCACATGGGTAGAGATATGGTTTCCCACATTGCCCTGCTCACACTGTCCTTCTCACGCTGCCCACATTGACTTTGTTGCCACTGTCAACCCTGTCCCCTCTTGGCAAATCCAGTAACTCTGGGGAGTTGTAGGACTGAAGGCCTGGGGCTTGCATGCCCTTCCCATGTTGGCATTTCTTGAGGAATACAGTCTTCTGACAATCCTTAGGTCAGCGAAGGATTTGGTGAGGGAAGAATGGGACAGGAAGAGGCAAGGGTAAGTAGGTAGGGGCAGCTTCCCCACTCAGCCCCAGCTGTAGGTTCGAGGGGTTAACAACCTTTTCTCTCTCTCTCTCCTAGAGCCTTAGCCAGGTTCCCATTTGAAGCCAGCAGAGCTCTGACTTGGGCACACTGAAAAGAGGCACCACCCAGCGGTACCTCAGACTACCTCGGTGTCTTGATATTATTGCTTCTGTGTTTTATCAGTCCTAAGAACTGTCTTGTCAACATATGACCTGAAAAATTTTGTTTACACATAGTAGTTTTGAAGAATGTGCTCAAGCAATCAACTGGTGCTCTCTCCTTCACCTCAATTATATTTTTTCTTTTCCCATCCAGGTACCAGGAGCATAACTGTGGGCAATATCTGATGTTTGTCCTTCCATCTCCCCTAAGGGAAGAGATGTCCTAGTCAACTTTGTTTCAGGGTCACTACTGGCTATGTTTGGGTCCCCCTGAGATGGGGGTGCTCTGGGCCTACAGGAACAGTAATGGCAGGAGCAATTATGAAAATTTCTATGGTTTTAGCACTCTAATAGAATGCCTTTTATAATATGTTTTACTGTAAGACTTTTGACATTTTTCCTTCAAACATATTTGTAAAAGGTTTTATGTAAGAAAGTAGGAGATAGTCAATTATAGGCTAAAGACCAAATTATCCCACAGTTTTGATCAAGAGGCCAGGCCCAAGTACGTGTTCCAAGGATGCCTTCTCTTTGAATTTAAAATACGTGTACAGAGAACTCCTAGTACAGTGACAGATGAGGCCATTAAATAGTACTCAATCTTCCAACAATCTTGCCTGTAAAAACTCGGTTCATTTATTTATGTTTGGGGCTTAGTATTTCCCACTGAATCCCATAGTCTGGCATGCTTATTGGGTTCTAACCAGACTAATGTTATCTTAAGACCAGGTATTATCAAGACCAGCTGCACCTCCTGCAAGAGAACTACTTACTTTGTTATTTAGGAAACAGGAAACTTGTAACTGACTGCTTTTTTCTCATTCACCTCAGTTTAGGTCCTTATCACCTCATACTTAAATTATTTTAGCCACATCCACCTATAATTAAAGTAGTCCTGGGCTTCCCTGGTGGCGCAGTGGTTGAGAGTCTGCCTGCCAATGCAGGGCACACGGGTTCGAGCCCTGGTCTGGGAAGATCCCACATGCCACGGAGCAGCTAGGCCCGTGAGCCACAATTACTGAGCCTGCGCGTCTGGAGCCTGTGCTCCGCAACAAGAGAGGCCGCGACAGTGAGAGGCCCGCGCACCGCGATGAAGAGTGGCCCCCGCTTGCCACAACTAGAGAAAGCCCTCGCACAGAGACGAAGACCCAACACAGCCAAAAATAAATAAATAAATAAACAAAGTAAACAATGCGTTTAAAAAAATACATTAAAAAAAAAAAAAAAGTAGTCCTTTCCTGTCTGTCCAATGTCAAGTGGCTCCCAATGGCCTATGTGGCATCTAAGGCACAGGGCTCCAATCTATTCTTTCAAAGCCTAAAACATAACACTTAATGAGAGGTATTGTGCAAGCATGTTTTATACAATTTAGTTCAATAATCACAACACTCTGTGCAGTGGATAATGCCTCTATTTTACAGATGAGGCACTGGAAGTATGAAAAGTAACCATGCCTAATGTCACAAAGTTAGAAAGTGGTGGGCTGGTATACAATGCCTCGCAGCTCTTAACCACTGTACTATAACGTCTGAGTGAGTGCTTGTTATTTGTTGAAGGTTTAAAGCTTTACAAATATTATCTCATTGGATCCTTAGAACAGTGAGGTCCTGTCCACATTAATATTCTCATCTTACAATGAGAAAAAGCAGATAAATTAAGTAATATTCATAGTTTGTAAAGAAGTGGCCATGGGAGACTTGAACCAAGGGAGTCAGACAGGCTCTGGACCTGCATGACATGCCTAAAAACCAACAAAAAAGCCAAAATAATCCCCAAGTGAGAAACAATGATGATAAAGCACTAACAGACAGTGACAACATACATATATGTGTTTACACACACACACACACGATATAAAAAAGAGTTAGTAAAGGATGTCTAGTCTCTTATACTGTCGGTTGCTAAAACGGAATACCATAGACTGGGTGGCTATAAACTACAGAAATTTATTTCTCACAGTTTTGGAGGCTGATAGTTGGAGATCAGAGTGCCAGAACGGCTGAGTTCTGGTGAGGAGGACCTTCTTCTGGGTTGCACACTGTTTTCTCCTTGTATCCTCAGGGCAGACAAGGAGAGAGCTCAACGGACTTTTATAAGGGCACTAATCCCATTATTCATGCAGGCTCCACTCTCATGACCTAATCACCTCCCAAACGTCCCACCTTCTAATACTATTATATTGGGGGACAGAATTTCACATATAAATTTGTGGGGTGGAGTACACGTTCAGTCCATAACACATACCTCCATCCAATTGTTTGCTGGTAAAATCCGATTCAAAATTACAGTGGAAAAAAAAAAAAAACAACCACAAAAAATCTGATCTTATGAACCTCCCTTAGAGTTTAGCTAATGGCTTTATGTACTCTTGTTTCTCCTTCCAAAAATAACAGACTCACAACCCTTTCAAGTTGTCCTACTTCATCTTACCATGTCGTTTTTGCAGGAAAGTGATTAATAAACTTTTCTTAAAAGATATTTCCTCCAAGGCCTTTAAGAACCACGCAGAAGACGGGATCCGCAGCTCCCAGATGCTGGGGTGGGGGCAGAATACGTACAGCTCCAGGTGGAGGTGTGGGTGGTGGAACGCAGCCCGGCGACGGGCGGACGGGGCCCAGCCGACCCAGCGGGGGCGGGAGGTAGGAAGGGGCGTCCCCAGAGCTCGGCTTTAGGGCGAATCCCCAGCCTAGCTCCGCTTACGTACTTGCTGAGGGGACGAGATGAAGAGGCAACAGGGAGAAAAAGCGAGGAAAAATAAAGGAGAGAGGGGCGAGAGGCACGGGAGAAGCGGCGACCGCCTTACCTCAGAGCCCGCAGGCCCGGGGGAGGGGCCCTCGGCGCCGCTGCGGACTCCGGCGCTCCGGGAGGGCAGGTCTTCGAGAGCGGCGGAGCAGGCAGGCTAGTGTGCCGGCGGGTTCGGGCTGTTTCCCCGTCGTCGCCGGCAAACAACGCCGGGGCGCGCCGGGTCACGCCTCAGCGCCCCGCCGCCAAGCGGGCCCGAGGGAGGGTTCGCGGCGCAGCGGCTCTCGGCCCGGGGCGGGCCAACGGCGCTCAGGCCTGGGGCTTATTGTTCCAGGAAGTCGCTGGCGAAGTCGGGCCGGGTCCGCGGGCTGCGCACAGCCCCTCCCGCTCCTCCCGCTCCTCCCGCTCCGGCCTGAGGACAACCGGCAGCTGTCGGCGCGCCGACTGGCGGCGGACTAGCGGCGGGTGCGTGTCTCTTTAAGGGGCCGGGCCTGTGCTGCAGAGGGGAGGCGGGGTAAGCGTCGCTCCCCGTGTGAGTGTGTGGGGGAGAGAGCGGCGGGCGGGCGCCGGAGGGAGGGAGCGAGCGAGCGAGCAAGCGACGCGGGCCGCCCCTGCCGCCGCCGCCGCCGCCGCCGCGGTCGGACCAGCGGCCTCCTCCCCTCCCCTCCCTCCCGTCGCCCTGCCGCGGGGAGGGGGCTCGCGTCGCCGTCTCCAGCCGCTCCCGATGAAGCAGCTGCCGCCGCAGCCGCCTCCGAAGATGGGGGATTTCTACGACCCCGAGCACCCGACCCCTGAGTAAGTATCAGCTCAGCGGCTTCCCGCTGCCCTCGGCCGCCTCAGCGCAAGCCGAGGGCGGCGCGTCCTGACGGGTTGTGGCGCGGGGAGTAACGGGCCTGCGGTGGACTCGCGCAGGCGGCGTGGGGAGCAGTCCCGCGCCGCCGCCACCGGCCCCTTGTCCGGGCCGCCGCGGGCCGGCGGTTGGGCCCGGCGTTGGCGCCGCTACTCGCGTCGCAGCGGCGGTTGGGCCGGGCCGGTGGGGGAGGGGCGGCGCGGCCTCTGCCGCCACCGCCGCGTCTGCACCGACCCGGCCGGCCCGAGGCTCGGCGGTCTCCTCCGGCTCCTCGCGGCCTACGCGGGCCGCGCTACAGACGAAGGGGCCGAGTCTGAGGAGCAGCCGGTGCCAGACTCGGCGAGAGGGCACTGGCGAGGGTAGGCCGCGAATCCCCGGGCTCGGGTGAAAGTCTGGCCCGTCGCCTGGCCTACCGGCGACGGCGGCTCCGACCGGAAGGGCCTAGCGTGCGTCTCTCGGCCCAAGGCGGCCGAGGGCCCCGCGCTGCACTCTCGGTTTTGATTTTTTTCTCCTGGAACTCGATCCTGGCCTGGTAGTGCTTCCGGCTTCATATTCTGCACCTTTGGCATTTCGGTTTTGTAATGGTGGCGAGGTTTGAGTGGCCCCAATGTTGAGGTGACACCGGGTTTGTTTTTCCGCCCGGAGGTGAAAGCGTCCGCAGCGGCATACGTTCTCTACTAGATTCTGAGATTTGCACACTTTCGGACACTCTACTTCCTTGGTAGCAGCAACCTCTTACCCTGAACGGATGACTTTCTACTCCTTTTGAAGACTTTGTTAAAAAGCAAGAATCGTTTGAGGATTCTATAAACAGACAGTGTTCTAGAAAACCGAAATATCGTTTTGCCCAATAGTATGTTTTCAGCCTAGGACATTTTTACATTTCTGTTGTGGGCTGCGTCTGCTACTGTATCTGATATCTCAAGAGAGCTTCCACTCCAGAGCCTGGATTCACTTCTTTCTCTGCATCCTCACAAGAGTATTGTTTTAAAAAGCTATCCTTAAACTCCATTTGCTGGTGTTGGTTAAGTGTAGACCTACGAATATGACTCATTTCAAACTTAACAGTTGATAGGGATTTCAAATGAAATTCACTTTTATGGCCAGAATGATTCCAAGAGATATGCTCTTTTGACACATTTTACCTTAGTTTTGGTGTGGCTCTTTATAGGCTTTTGGTTTGAGACTTGGAAAACCTCAACAACAACAAAAAATTCTGTATCATGATCCAATAAACGCTTATTGAGCACTTGTCCTGTCTAAAATAACATGCTAGCTCCTGAATGGGCTAAGTGGCTGCTTTCAGTTCCTTTTACCAGGTTGTTTGGTGAAGTCCAGAAGCTTTAAGTATCACATTCTTACACTTCTTGGGGGAAAACAATTTTTCATACTACGTGGGAAAATGGACTTAGAAGTGCATCTCTGATAGACGTGAATGTGGAGAGGAATCAAGAATGTTTTATTTTTTTATATAAGGTCTTGGAGTTTTTATTTTCACTGCTTTTTGGCAGTGGAGATTTCTAATTTCTAAGTGACTAAGTGCTAAAATACATGTGTGTATGTGTGTGTATTAACCTACTTGGAGTATGTAAAGGATTATAAAATGTTTTATTTCATAATACTGTAAGAATTGGAAGGGCTCTTGATAGGAGGCATCCTGAACGATATCCCCTGTTTTACAGATGCCGGAATTGAAGCCTAGATAAGTGAAGTGACAACAAATCCTATGAGGTAGTATGTATAAACTAGTTAGGGTTTGTAATATTGGAGAGAGAAAAGCAGTATAGTGGAGGGTTAAAGAACTTGGATTTCAGAGTCAGGCAGACCTGTGTTTGAACACTTGTTGAACCTTGAACAAGTGACTTGATCTCGCCAAGTTTGAGTTTTCTCATCTTTGAAATAGGTGTCATAATGGAAGCAACCTCATAGGGCTTTTGGGAGAATCAAATGAGAATAACATATGGAAAGCACTTGGCCCAGAGCATGGCACGGGTAAGTGCTTCTAGCTGGGGTCATCAAGGAACACTTAAGAGGATTTTAAGTCAAGCATGAAAAGATTATGTGGGCTAGAGAGGTGGTGCCATGGCTGGGGGGAAGGAATGACCAAGTGACCTTTATAGACTTCAGATAGTTTGAAATGCTTCTTAGACACGTGAAGAAATGAAGCATGAAACTTAAACCCAGTTTGATTGAAGTAACAGTTGGAACCTGATGTTCTGTGTTTGCCTTCTACCGAGTATTTGATCAGACACAGCTGTAAGACCTGGCTTTTCCTGTGGCATATAGGATTGTGTTTCAGGTGAAAGTGGCTGTAATCACCTGAGTATCAGTGTTTTAGGTGTCTGCTGTTGGGCAGGCCCCGGGCCAGGTGTTGAGGGGACTACAAATTAGATCCAGTCAGAGTCTTCAAGGAATTCTTCTAATGAGAGACACAGGCAAGTACTTTACAATGATAGAAGTGCTGTTTTTTTAATATATGCATGTTTGCTTTGTGCCAAACATAGGCATACTAGAGGTGAGTGGTGTACAAAACAGTTTTGCTAGTGTGGGCACCCCTCCTAGTGCAGGGTGAAAAACAATAAATAATAATGGAATGTTCAAAGGTAAGTGCTTTGGAAAATGGAGCACGGTAAGGGGGATTCAGAATTTCTGGGGTAGATGTTGAAATTTAAAATGAGGTGGGGCTTCCCTGGTGGCGTAGTGGTTGAGAGTCTGCCTGCCAATGCAGGGGACACGGGTTCAAGCCCTGGTCTGGGAGGATCCCACATGCCGCGGAGCAACGAAGCCCGTGTGCCACAACTACTGAGCCTGCGCGTCTGGAGCCTGTGCTCCGCAACAAGAGAGGCCACGATAGTGAGAGGCCCGCGCACCACGATGAAGAGTGGCCCCCACTTGCCGCAACTAGAGAAAGCCCTCGCACAGAAACGAAGACCCAACACGGCCATAAATAAATAAATAAATAAATTAAATAAAATTTAAAATGAGGTGAACTGGGTGAGCCTTCTTGAGAGTGATATTTAGGCAAAGACTTAAAAAGGAGAAAGTTAGCCTGGTTAACATCTGGGGAGAAAGCTTTCCAAGTAGAGGGAATAGTTTGTTCCAAGGTGCTGAGGCTGACCTAGTGAGTTCTGCTCAGTATGGCTAGGATGGAATGAACAAAAAAGTAATAGTACATTATGTTGGGGTGGGGTACAGATTTCACAGGGCTTGGTAGAGGCTTTATAAGGACTTTGCCTGGAGTTTTCAACCAAGGAGTGACATGATCTGCTTTCAGCTTCTGAAGGATCACTCAGTTTGCAGGGGGGAACAACAGTAGAGGCAGGGAGACTTATAATTGTAAGGAAGCTAGAAATCTAGGAGGGAGATGCTGGTGACTTGTATCAGGGCAGTAACAGGAGATAGAAATGGTTGAATTCTGGATATATTTTGAAGATCAAACCAGTACGATTTGTTGATAGATCAGATGTGGCACGTAAGAGAGGAGTCAAGGATGATTCCAAGAGTTTTGGTCTGAGCAGTGAGAAAGATGGGGTTGCCATCAACTAAGATAGGGATGACCGTGAGAAGAGCAGGTTTGGGGAATAGATTAGGAGTTCAGTTTTAGACGTGGTAGGTTTGAGATGCCTGTTACACATTCTGGTTGAATTGATATCCAAGTCTGGAATTTAGAGGAAGGGTCTGGACTAGAGATAAACTTTGTAGTCATCAACTTAAGTAGTATTCAAAGCCACAAGACTGGATGAGACCACCAAGAGATCCAGCGTAGAAAGAGAGAAGGACCCAGGATTGGTCCTTTTAAACTGCAGTGTTAAGAGGATTGATATAGTGGGCAGTGTTAACATGGATGGCATCCATAAAGTTAGGGGGAAAATTACCTCTTCACTAACCTCTAACTAGAAGTTAGCATTCCTTTTAATTATTAATGTAAACAGCAAACTACAGTACAATTAATAGTACCTGTGATTTTACTACTAGTACAAATCACAGATATTATATTGTGATTATTGTAGATATCTCAAAGTATTATTTATGTTCATCATTACATAGAAATTATAGTAAATAGGAGATCCACCACTAGATTGTTGAGAAGCATATATATACTACTATATCATACATTTGGGTTTTTTGTCCCCAAGGTAATTGGTCTCCTTTGTTTATTTCATATATTTAAAAATACTAAGCTGAGAAGGAATTTGCAGGCTTCATCAGACTGCAGAATGGTCCAAGGCACAAAAAATGTTAAACCCTTGAGCTCTGGATCCTAATTCCTGGTTTAGAATCTCACCTCTTTTACTTAATAGCATTATGAACCTGTGCAAATTTTGTAATGACTCTGTGCCTTAGTGTCCTTATATGTAAAGTCAGGATCATAACAGTATTTT
The DNA here is from genome assembly GCF_028023285.1 of Balaenoptera ricei. Classification (NCBI taxonomy): domain Eukaryota; kingdom Metazoa; phylum Chordata; class Mammalia; order Artiodactyla; family Balaenopteridae; genus Balaenoptera; species Balaenoptera ricei. Next base: position 66,149,106 of record NC_082649.1, on the reverse strand, counting down.
CTACAAAGGGTTTTATGAGGATTTAAGAATTAGGACAGTGTTAACTCTTTTATTATTAGTATTGGATGGAAAGATGCAGCTAGAAAGAACAGTACTTTACAAGGCACCATGATACGAAAAGCATGGTGAATTTGGCAAAAATAAAGTTTATTAACTGGGAAAAAATACTTCGGCATGTCAAATAAAATATAAAGCAGTGAAGATAGTTGTGTTCTCATAAAATTCTCATAATTCATCTAAGTTACAATGGGGATAGAGATGCCATAGGAAGCCAACTGAAAGAATAACGTGATCACCAGATTCCACATATGGTCTGGACCTTTAGTAGCTTTGCAGCCAGTACATAATTCAGTTTTTGTTATTTTATAAGAGAGAAATAGCTCTGTAGTGATTGAGGTATGTTCTACAGGCCAGGGTACAGTCTTCGGTAGGTACATGGGAGGCCAAAATATTACTTGGAGGCTTTCCTGGTAATCACAGAAAGCCTGGTGGAACTATCCTAGTACTTAGGATAGAGTATACCTCTCCAGAATTCATGTCCCTCTTTGCTCTTGCCTTATCTAGATTTCAGGCCCACCAAACTTCTACTGACACTCTATGTCTTTAGAAAGGTATCAAGCAACAGTTGATACAGTTGTGTTTTCCTAAGAAATGTTCAAGCTGCCAAGCCATATCTATCAATCATACTTTTCTAGTGTTAGTGGGACTTTTGTGTTTCACATTTTCGCTGCCACTTTTCACTGTAGTGATTAATTGATTTAATCTAGTCCCCTTTAAATTGAAATGCATTATGATTTACTCTTTAACAGATATTTATAATAATTTTTCTTAACCCTGATACTTAGTGTTGTTCTATGAGCATTGTCAGTTTTTTCAGAGAAGCTATAATAGTCATATGCTAGAATCAAAAGTTGACTAGCTTCATCATTTCTGTTAATTCTTCCAGGATACTATAGAGCACCTTATTTTGTAATGCACTAAGGGCTACTATTGTAAGACCCTGAGAGACGTTTCATATTAGAAACTGAAACATTTACACCTAGAGTAACTGAAAGTCAGGTTTAGGATTCTTCCTTTTCCTTTCTGAGAGAGATCCACTCTCTAGGGGGAAGGAATCTTTTATTTTGAAAAAAAATTCAGACTTGCAGGGAAGTTTTAAGAATAGTATAGTGAACTCCCGTATTTTCACCTAGATTGACCAGTAGTTGAAATTTCACTACATTTGCTTTATCTTTCTATATAAAAACATATATACCTGTGTTTGTTTATTTTTGGCTGAACCATTTGAGAGTAAGGTGTAGGCACCATCACCCTTCACCACTGAATAGTTCATAGTACTACCTAAGAATAAGCATTCTCTCAGATAACCAATGTGCAGTAATTAAATTCAGGCAATTTAACATTTATAATAATACACCTGATATATGTTCATATTTAAAGTGTGCCTATTATCCCAATAGTGTCCTCTTTTTTCAGTCTGGGATTACACATTGGATTTAATTGTCGTGTCTCTTAGTCTTCTTTATTCTGAGGATAGAGCTTTAAATTCAAGGTTTGAAGGTACTTTACTACTATTATCTCTTTGTACTAACCATCAGTGTGATATTTTGAAAACAATAACAACGTCTGGTAATAGATTGGAAATGATTTCTTTTTTTATTTTTATTTATTTATTTTTTTGGCCTCGCCGAGCGTCATGCTGGATCTTAGTTCCCTGACCAGGGTTCAAACCTGTGCCCCCTGCATGGAAGTGCAGAGTCTTAACCACTGGACCACCAGGGAAGCCCTGAAATGGTTTCTTTTTTTAATTACCAAAACAATAATTGCTTATTGCAAAAGGGTAAGATAATACAGATGTTTATAGAGGAAAAAGTAAAAATCCACCTTTAGCATCTCCTTCTGGCTCCATCTCTTCAAATCCCGCATCCAAGAGGTAACCACTACTGACAATTTAGTGTATTCCTTTCCAGACCTTTTGTTTTTGTCTACTACACATATAGTATCATCTACATGCTTGCATTTACATATAAGATGTGCTTATCTTTTTTTAACAGGGAATATTCTATACTGTGAATGTACTGTGTTAAGTTGCTTTGTTTTCTTACCATGTTAAGGAGTTTAAAAGGGCCTTAGGATATGTGCTGTGTGGAAAATGTCTCCTTCCAAGTATATCAGGTAGTGTATGATGGTGTTTTGCGATTCTCTTTAGAGTTTGATTCCTATATTTCTCTCTTTTCTTTTTTAAAATTTTATTTTTTTGTCCATACTTATTTCTGTTTGTCCTGTCTGGTGCTGATGTATTAAATAGCTTTTATTCCTGCCCTTTGATTAATTGGTTGCTTATTTTAAAAACTCAAGGTGTGGGCTTCCCTGGTGGCACAGTGGTTGAGAGTCTGCCTGCCAATGCAGGGGACACGGGTTCGAGTCCTGGTCTGGGAGGATCCCACATACCGCGGAGCAGCTGGGCCCGTGAGCCACAACTACTGAGCCTGCGCGTCTGGAGCCTGTGCTCCGCAACAAGAGAGGCCGCGATAATGAGAGGCCCGCGCACCGCAATGACGAGGGGCCCCCGCTTGCCGCAACTAGAGAAAGCCCTTGCACAGAAACGAAGACCCAACACAGCTAAAATAAATAAACAAATAAATAAATAATAAAAATAAAAGGAATTCCTTAAAAAAAAAAACTCAAGGTGTTTAAGTATAGTCTCTTGAAAATGGTTGATTTGAAGCTTGCCAACAAACTAGCCAACTGAAAATTCAATAGGTTTGCTTTTTTTCATAATGGGAATTATATTTGGAAGTGTACTTTCATGGATTCAAATGAGAGGCAATTTTTGTCATTCTTGGTTAACCATACACTAATCAGGTGTTGTATTTGAGTCCCTTAGCTTTAGAATTAATGTATAATGTCCTTTATGTTTAATTTGGTAGATTTTTTTTTTTAAATTAATTTATTTATGGCTGTGTTGGGTCTTCGTTTCTGTGCGAGGGCTTTCTCTAGTTGTGGCAGGCGGGGGCCACTCTTCATCGCGGTGCGCGGGCCTCTCACTGTCGCGGCCTCTCTTATTGCGGGGCACAGGCTCCAGACACGCAGGCTCAGTAATTGTGGCTCACGGGCCCAGCTGCTCCGTGGTATGGGGGATCCTCCCAGACCAGGACTCGAACCCGTGTCCCCTGCATTGGCAGGCAGACTCTCAACCACTGCGCCACCAGGGAAGCCATAATTTGGTAGTTTTTTTTTTTTAAATCAAGCTCAATGGTTATTTCAGTATCTTTTCCAACTGAGCAAATACTTTGGTCATTTAGCTGGAGGTTTAAAGTTGGTGTGAATTCCTAAAGATGCTTTTTATTTTAGAATGCCTTTTCTGTCTGATGCTAACATCTCACAAGTGAAAATATCCTTAAAGTGGTGTGGGTATTGATAGGAATTTGATCGTGCTGGCAGGCTTCTACCAGGTCTGCTTACTGGGAGCACTACTGTGAGCTTGTAAGAACCTGGAGCAAGTGGTGGTTTCTGACTGTAGCTCTTCCTGCTGCCCACTTCCTGCCAAGTACAGTTAGACTCTCTTTGGGGAGGGCTGTGTAGTAATCACCAGTATTTGCTTCATGATTAGCTCTTTGGAGACTCATGGACTAACTTGTATTTTGAGTCTTGTGTGTGGTATTTTGCTTCTTGGTGAATAGTTGTTAATTATATATGCTCTACTTTAGTAGGCAGAAGATGCCATGTTTAAAATTTTTATGAATTTTGTATGAATGTAAATTAGAGCTAACATTTTTCATAAATTGTATAGATGGATGCAAAAACCTTTTTTTGGAAGTCCATTTTTCTGAACCTGAGCACACACACAAACTTTCTAAAATTGCCTGGTTAAATATATAACTCTTCCATTAATTTCTCAATTCTAGTATCTATATCAACTCTAAAACACATTTTATGGTACTGCTTCTGTGCTGAAAATTTGGTTAAGGATTATCTATAGTAAACAGTTGAATTTTGTTGAGGTACAATAAAACATTTTGTTAGAAATAGGTGAAAATGTACTACTGAAGTTTTCCTCAAGGTCACCATCATAGGTATCTTATTTAAGCTTAAGTTTACTGTATCCATTAAAAAATTAAAAAATCTGTTATGGGTGTATTATTATTTTGGAAACCAATTGTATAAATTATGAAAAATATAGTACGGAGTTTTCTTGGCAGATTAACAGCAGTTTGACGAATTAATAACTAAATAGTAACAAATTGAAACAGTGGTAGTTGAGTATAAAACAAGTATTTCCCCAGTTATAGAATGCTCATGTGTATTATAGAGAGACAGTGAGACTACCAAAAAATACTTGGTGCTCACCTTTCTTTGACTCCTTTTCTTTATTACTAGACAAGATAATGATAGTGTCAGAGGATACGAAATTGGAGCAGGAGTTGGAACCTATGATAGGACATTTTTTTCAGCTGTGCATATGTTAGCTGCAAAATTTGTTAGCTATGTGCTTTTGTGAAATGTACTCATTGCTTAAGTATTTTCATTATTATTATTTTTTCCATATAAATATTTTAAAAGATGTATTTGTATACATGTGTATTTTTATAATTCTCCAACTTTTAAGATACTTTGGGTGGTTACTGATAGCATCAAGAAAGACTAATATTTCATTGGAGCCTGTCTGTTTTAGCATTCATCCATTCTCTTGCATGATCTAGACTTGTTGGTTCTGTTGCTAGGACCTAAGGGATTTTGTAGTCCTATGTACCAGAAAATCCAAGGACCATGATAAATATGTTTTAGAGACTTATTCTTTTAAATGGAGGAATCCCAGTAACTAGCAGCTGGGAACATAGTAGTATGTGCTTAGTATTGGTAAATGTTTGAGTTGACCTGATTCTTCATTACTATCATTATTCTGTTTTTCTCATAGAGTGAATAGCAGCATTAATAATAACTGACATTGAAAGACCGTCTTAAATAACTATTAGATTAGGAGAGAGGAGGTCAGGGTACTGAGTGGTATGTGTTGAGCTGATGAGAGTGATTGGTGCTCAAGACACTTTTTAGCCTTCTTCTGTTGATCCTGGTGGAGACAAACTAATGAAAATTAGAGATCTCATGGTGGTGGTCTGAGAGAGATTATGACAACTGCCTTTGGTGGGACAGTGTAGTGTGCTTTGTTACATCCCCCCCGCCCCAGTCTTTTTAGTTGTTTTATACTTGTGTATTTTCCGGAATGGATAACCTATTTAAACTAGGCCCGTGTGCTTTACTCTTGTTTGTCTTTTATTCAAATCCTTCAGATCAATAGTTTCATTTATCTCATTATGAATATTAGGGGCCAAAAGGAAGTGAGGAAGCTACAAATGCAGTGATAAATCAAGGGGTGTTTTTAGATATACCATAAAGCTGTGACATTGAAAAATGGTAGAAAACTTGGTACTCTAAAAATTGAGGCTTTTGTTCTGTAGGATAGTTGATGCTTTTTTTAAAAAGCGTAATTGCTTAGCTCTATAATTTTCTTTTTTTAAAATTTTTTATTGAAGTATAGTTGATTTACAATGTTGTGCCAATCTTTGCTGTATAGCAAAGTGACTCAGTTATACACATATAGATGTTCTCTTTTTTATATTGTTTTCCATTATGGTTTATCCCAGGAGATTGGATATAGTTCCCTGTGCCTAGGACCTTGTTATTTATCCATTCTAAATGTAATAGTTTGCATCTACCAACCCCAAACTCCCAGTCCACCCCTCTCCCTCCCCCACTCCCCCTTGGCAACCACAAATCTGATCTTTATGTCTGTGAGTCTGTTTCTGTTTTGTAGATAAGTTCATTTGTGCCATATTTTAGATTCCATATATAAGTGATATTATATGGTATTTGCCTTTCTCTTTCTGACTTACTTCACTTAGTATGATAGTCTCTAGGTCCATCCATGTTGTTACGAATGGCATTATTTCATTCTTTTTTATGGCTGAGTAGTATTCCATTGTATATATGTATCATATCTTCTTTATTCATTTCTCTGTCGATGGACATTTAGGTGGTTTCTGTGTCTTGGCCACTGTGAATAGTGCTGTTGTGAACGTAGGGGTGCATATATCTTTTTGAATTATAGTTTTGTCTGGATATATGCCAAGGATTGGGATTGCTGGATCATATGGCAACTCTATTTTTAGCTTTTTGAGGAACCTCCATACTGTTTTCCACAGTGGCTGCACCAATTTACATTCCCACCAACTGTGTAGGAGGGTTCCCTTTTCTCCACAACCTCTCCAGCATTTGTTATTTGTAGACTTTTTAAGTTTTATTTATTTAATTAATTTATTTTTTGCTGCGTGTGGGCTTTCTCTAGTTGGCGGTGGGCAAGGGCTACTCTATTGCGGTGCGCGGGCTTCTCATTGCGGTGCTTTCTCTTGTTGCAGAGCACAGGCTCTAGGCGCACGGGCTTAAGTGCCTGTGGCTCGCGGGCTCCAGAGCGCAGGCTCAGTAGTTGTAGCACATGGGCTTAGTTGCTCCGCGGCATGTGGGATCTTCCTGGACCAGGGCTCCAACCTGTGTCCCCTCCATTGGCAGGCAGATTCTTTTTTTTTTTTTTTTTTTTTAATAAGATATCTTTTTTTTTTTTTTTAATTTTTATTTACTTATTTATGGCTGTGTTGGGTCTTCGTTTCTGTGCGAGGGCTTTCTCCAGTTGCGGCAAGCGGGGGCCACTCTTCATCGCGGTGCGCGGGCCTCTCACTGTCGCGGCCTCTCTTGTTGGGGAGCACAGGCTCCAGACGCGCAGGCTCAGTAATTATGGCTCACGAGACCAGCCGCTCCGCGGCCTGTGGGATCCTCCCAGACGAGGGCTTGAACCCGTGTCCCCTGCATTGGCAGGCGGACTCCCAACCACTGCGCCACCAGGGAAGCCCGGCAGGCAGATTCTTAACCACTGAGCCACCAGGGAAGCCCTTATTAGTGGACTTTTTAATGATGGCCATTCTGACTGGTGTGAGGTGGTACTTCATTGTAGTTTTGGTTTGGATTTCTCTAATAATTAGCAGTGTTGAGCATCTTTTCATGTGGCTTTTGGCCATCAGTATGGCTTCTTTGGAGAAAAGTCTAGTTAGGTCTTCTGCCCATTTTTTGATTGGGTTGTTTTTTTTTTTGTTATTGAGTTGTAGGACCTGTTTGTATATTTGCAAATATTTTCTCCCAGTCTGTAGGTTGTCTTTTTGTTTATGGTTTCCTTTGCTGTGCAAAAGCTTAGAAGTTTGATTAGGTCCCATTTGTTTATTTTTGCTTTTATTTCTATTGCCTTGGGAGACTGACTTAAGAAAACATTGCTAGGATTTATGTCAGAATGTTTTGCTTACCTTCTCTTCTAGGAATTTTATGGTGTTATGTCTTATATTTAAGTCTTTATGCTCCATGGCTGTGATTTTAAAGGGCATGGGAGCTAGTGCCTCTCATTTTACAGAATAAGGAAGGAAAAGGAGGCCCAAAGAAGTTCACGCTATGCTCACTAGTTTAATGGCAGTACCACAACTTGAGCAAAGGTCTCTTCATTTACCGATTTGTCAAAGACTATCTTTTTAACGGTATTAAGAAATATTTGGAATAGCTGCCATTCATAATCAGCTGGACTTCTGTATTCTGAGTTGTTTTCCTGGAGGTCTTCTGGATTAGTTTTGAGGTGCTTATAATAGTTCAATTTGGAAGGTGCAGGTGATTCCCTAGTTGAGTTGGTTCTTTCGTCTGACTTTGCAGATATGTATTCTAGAGGATTAGAGGCCTGGACATCATTTCAGCAAAAGGTACACTGGATATGTGGGTCATCCAGGTCTGCCCCTTTGGCCAAGTGCCTTTAGTCTGAAATCTGCATTGGAAATGAGCTTCTAGGAACTTTTAATCCCATATGAAACTCAAGCCTTGGTTTGTTGTCTTTCCATATATTAAGGAAAACCAGGAGAGGTACACATGTAGAGAACTTGCCTTTTGTTGAGAGGTGTAATGTTTGTTTTTATGCCTTTCTCGTGTCATGCATACTACTGCACTGCTGCTTGTGCTACTTTTTTTTTTTTTTTGTCTTATCAGTGCATACTGTGTCCAGGCCTTGAGGTAGTCCTAGTTCAAGGGTGCTGTTAGGACTTCAACTCATAGTTTTTGGACAGATGGACACAGTTCATAAGTAGCAATAATGAACATATTTGTGGGAGCATAAGATGCCAAAGAGACTTTCCTCATTGCTAATACTAAGGAATCAAAGTAGTTGCAGATTAACAGAGACTATACAATCATGGTTACTTTGAAATAAGAAACTTGAATGTAACTTGCTAATGTCTGTAGATGTTTTTTCTACTTAAGAATTGTTTGGGAAATGGGGACCATTATTACTTTTACCTAAGTTCTTCTCAGTTGAACATCATTAAGACCCTAATTCAATTAATCTCTGATTTAGAAATTTACATTATTCAAGGTTAATTTTAAAACCAGTGCTTATTTTATGGTGCTGTAGAGGTAGAAAGAAGGTACACAAGTTTGGCAAATATTTAAATTGAACCTGCATCATACTTTGAAATTTCCCTGTTAGTAAATTTTCTTATCTTTAGTCTTCATTTAAAGAAAGTTTGAGGAGGATAAGTAACATTGTTTTGTCTGTTTCATTAACATTTCAGGTTAGTTATAGTTTAAACCTAGGTTTGCTAGAGTAATTTTTTTTTTAGTCCATCAGTGAACATAATACTTTGATTTTGTAAGAGGCACAATCTAGAACGGGGTTGGCAAACAGGCCACTGGGCCAAATCCAGCCTGCCTGCATGTTTTCGTACAGCCTGTGAACTAAGAATGATTTTATATTTTTAGATGGTTAAAAAAATCAATAGAATAGTATTTTGTGACATGTTAAAATGATATGAAGTTGTAATTTCTATGTCCATAAATAAAGTGTTATTGGAACACAGCTCTGCTCGCTCATTCACAGCAGTCTGTGGCCCCTCCCGCCCGCCCTCCCTCCATCCCTCCCTCCCTCTCTCCCTCCCTTCCTTCCTTCCTCTCTTTCTCTCTCTTTCTTGTCTTTATTGAATTTGTTACAATATTGCTTCTGTTTTATGTTTTGGTTTTTGGCCAGGGAGGCATGTGAGATCTTAGCTCCCCAACCGGGGATCAAACCCGTACCCCCTGCATTGGAAGGCGAAGTCTTAACCACTGGACCACCAGTGAAGTCCCTGTCTATGGCTGTTTTCACAAAAAAATGTTGGGAGTTGAGTAGTTGTGACAGAGACTGCAGGGCCTGCAAAGCCTAAAATACTTACTTTTTGTCTCTCTATAAAAAATTTGCATACACTTGCTCCAGAGCACTAATGAACAATCATATATCGAGTGTCTCATTTTCACGACTGCTTATGTACAGTTTTTGAATGTGTTACGTTTTCCAGAAAGCATGACCCATCCCAGTTTCATGCTTTTATTTTGTTATTTATTTATTTTTAAAAATTTACTTGTTTATTCATTTATTTTTGGCTGCATTGGGTCTTTTTGTTGCTGCACGCAGGAGCTCTCTAGTTGCAGCGAGCAAGGGCTACTCTTTATTGTGGTGCGTGGGCTTCTCATTGCGGTGGCTTCTCTTGTTGCAGAGCACGGGCTCTAGGCGTGCGGGCTTCAGTAGTTGTGGCACGTGGGCTCAGTAGTTGTGGCTCACGGGCTCTAGAGCTCAGGCTCAGTAGTTGTGGTGCCCGGACTTCGTTGCTCCGCGGCATGTGGGATCTTCCCAGACCAGGGCTCGAACCCGTGTCCCCTGCATTGGCAGGCGGATTCTTAACCACTGTGCCACCAGGGAAGTCCCCAGTTTCATGCTTTTAGAGTGGCTTGGTAAGAAGCCCCAACTTGGCATTAGAGTGATGATATCACAGGTTGGAATAATTACTTGTATTTTATGTTTCTCTTTTATGATAAGCTTTCAAGGAAAGAGTTTTAAACTTTCATGTTGTTCTCATACTGTCAGGAGAACAGAATTTAACGTAAGGAATTGGTTAAAAGCGTTTTTGGAGAACTAAGAAAATGAAAAGGGGACACTGAGGTAACAGAAAGGCAGAAGTAGCTACTTGCCCTAGGGCTGGGAGAAAAAAGGGAAGAGGGTGTGGTTACCAGAACCCAGAAGCTTGGAGTAGGGCCCCTCTTGGAGCTGAAATTTCCAAAGGAGGGATATTGGACAACTGGTGCTTGTGTGTGAGGAATTGCAGTCAGGCTGGTCTGGGATTTTGGGAAAAAGGTAGAAACTGGAATCGACGCCAGGATGAAATGCATTAATGAGTCCATACACATAGGAACTGTGACCAATAAGAAGGAGCATATATATTCCCTCATATTCTTCCAGCCTTTGATTCTTCCTCTAGCACCTGCTATTACTATCAAAGGAAAAATGTAGTTTATAGGGTCCTAATCATACTTTAACAAACTAGAGTGTGGAAAGTGTGGGCTAGAAGCTGGAAGAAAATGTCTTAATAAATGGCATGTGGTCTAAACATATTGAAAATTTCTCAAAGCCCCAGGTAAAAAATGATTGTAGTGTATTTTCAGGAATCTGGGAAGGAAAAAAGAAATCCAAAAGAAGATTTTTGGATGAGCACTGTGAAGCTTCTGGGAACCTTTTTGTCTGGTTTTGTTTTTTCAGGTCATAAGGTCTATTTAATCCCCACACATTGCACTGTTCTGGAGGCATTGTTTTAAAGTGAAAGCCTAGCTTTCTGTTTTCCTTGGTCTGTTGGGTACGATAGGAGTGAAAGGAGTGAAGAATAGAACTTTATTAGCAGTTAAACCCTAACATATAGAAAGTGGAGACTTTCTGTATATGCTTCAACTTAGCATTGTCTACTACCCCAAAATAGAAAAATAAATACTTACTTTCTTATTGCGGTGGCTTCTCTTGTTTTGGAGCACAGGCTCTAGGCGCGCAGTTATCAATTATTTAGAAAGTAAGGGGTTCCAAATAGAATAAAGCTAACTCGTGCATGTTCTGGTTTAGTTAGTGTTTCTCAAACTATCTGTGGTGAAAGACCAGGGTTTTTGGTTTTTTTAAAAATTTATTTATTTTTGGCTGCGTTGGTTGTTCGTTGCTGCGCGCGGGCTTTCTCTAGTTGTGGTGAGCGGGGGCTATCTTCGTTGCCATGCGCGGGCTTCTCATTGCGGTGGCTTTTCTTGTTGCGGAGCATGGGCTCTAGGCACGCGGGCTTCCATAGTTGTGGCTCGTGGGCTCTAGAGCGCAGGCTCAGTAGTTGTGGCGCATGGGCTTCATTGCTCCGTAGCATGTGGGATCTTCCCGGACCAGGGCTTGAACCCACGTCCCCTGCATTGGCAGGCAGATTCTTAACCACTGCGCCACCAGGGAAGCCCAAGACCAGGGTTTTTGTTTCTGTTTTTTTCCAGTCTGTCATGGACTGATACTTTTAAAACATAATAAATATGAATTCCTACAAAAATGAAGTTTAAAATTTAGATATTCAGAATACAGTGTCACTGATGGAACAGTTATGTATCTTGATTGTGATAGTGGTTACATGAGTCTATACATGAAATAAAATTGTGTAGAACTACTCACACAAACGAATATGAATGCAGGTTAAGAATGGTGAAAACCAGATAAGGTCTAATTTGGTTAAAAGTAATGTACCAATGTCAATTAACTGGTTTTGTTTTGGACTATAGCTATATAAGATATCACCATTGGAGGGAGCTCGGTGAAGAGTACAGAGACTGTACTGTTTTTGCAACTTCCTGTCAGTCTGTAATTATTTCAAATTAAAAACTTGAAAAAACATGAGCCTACTGATCACTGGTCAAGGTTATATTGCTATAACAGTAGTTTCCAGACTCTAGTCTCAATTTCTGTAGTTACGGATATATGACAAACGGAGCCAGTTGGCATTGTTTGAACACCACAGTTAAGTGTTAACTCCCTGCTCCTCTTGGCTTCTCTATATTTTTTTACCATTCTCTTCAATCTGTTCCTACCTTTCATCTCTTACCTCCACTTCTCTACTCCTCATTTATTTGAAATGATCTACTGTGCATATCAGTGCCAGTACCTGGAGACATAAATACGAACAAGGACCTTACTATTCATGCTTCTTTTCTTTTTTTTAAAAAAAATAAATTTATTTATTTTATTTATTTATTTTTTGGCTGTGTTGGGTCTTTGTTGCTGCGCCCGGGCTTTTCTCTAGTTGTGGCGAGCAGGGGCTACTCTTTATTGTGGTGCGTGGGCTTCTCATTGCGGTGGCTTCTCCTGTTGTGGAGCACGGGCTCTAGGTGCATGGGCTTCAGTAGTTGTGGCATGCGGGTTCAGTAGTTGTGGCTCGCGGGCTCTGGAGCGCAGGCTCAGTAGTTGTGGCGCATGGGCTTAGTTGCTCCGTAGCATGTGGGATCTTCCCGGACCAGGGCCCGAACCCGTGTCTCCTGCATTGGCAGGCGGATTCCTAACCACTGAACCACCAGGGAAGCCCCATGCTTATTTTCTAGTAGTGAAGACTATTGTTAGAGAATCTTTCAAATACGTAATTCAGATAGCTCACAGTGCTTATTTGTTGAGCACTATGTGGCAGGCGCTCTATGGAGGGTTTCACTTTTTATTTTTTTAACTGAAGTGTAGTTGATTTACAGTATTGTGTTAGTTTCAGGTGTACAGCATAGTGATTTGGTTTTTTTGTAGATTATATTCCATTACAGGTTATATTACAAAATACTGGGTGTAATTCTCTGTGCTCTATAGTAAATCCCTGTTGCTTATCTATTTTATGTATAGTAGTTTGTATCTGTTAATCCTGTACTCCTCATTTGTCCCCTCCCCACCTTGGTAACCATAAATCTGTTTTCTGTGTCTGTGAGTCTCTTTCTGTTTTGTATAAAGATTCATTTGTATTATTTTTTAGATTGTACATATAAGTGATATCATATAGTATTTGTCTTTGTCCGATTTATTTCACTAAGCATAATATTCTTTAGGTCCATCCACATTGCTAAAAGTGGCAATATTTCATTCTTTTTTATGGCTCAGTAATACTCCACTGTATGTGTATATCCCATCGTCTTAAACCAGTTGTCTGTTGATGGGCACTTGGGTTGCTTCCACGTCTTAGGTATTGTAAATAGTGCTGCTATGAACATTGGTGAATATGTATCTTTTCGAATTAGAGTTTTCATTTTTTCCGGATATATGCTCAGGAGTGGAATTGCTGGATCATACTGTAGTTCTATTTTTAGTTTTTTAAGGAACCTCCATACTGTTTTCCATAGTGGCTGCACCAAGTTACATTCCCACCAACAGTGTATAAGGGTTCCCTTTTATCTACATCCTCTCTAGCATTGTTTGTAGACTTTTTGATGATGGGTATTTTGCCCCGTTTGAAGTGATACCTTATTGTGCTTTTGATTTGCATTTCTCTAATAATTAACAATGTTGAGCATCTTTTCATGTACCTGTTAGCCATCTGTATGTCTTTTTTTGGGGGGAAATGTCTGTATTTAGGTCTTCTGCCCATATTTTGATTGGGTGGGTTGTTCTTTCTGATATTGAGTTGTATAAGCTGTTTGTATGTTTTGAATATTAGCCCCTTGTCCGTTGCATTGTTTGCAGATATTTTCTGTATGGAGGATTTTAAATAGATATTCTCTGCTCATTACCTTTGAAGTAATTACAGTACTACTATCTCAGTTTTATAGATAATCTGTTTGGCCACCATTTCTCTTAGCATCTTAGGTTAAAAAGTGTTAAAAAGTATTAGAGTTGGTTTTCAAATCCAGTTTGACAGACTTTTCAAGGTTTTGCTCTTATATATTATTCTGTTATGCCTCCTCATCAGGTGTTTTGAAAACATATAATGGGGGAGAAGAGGAATTGAATGGAGCATGCCTTCTGGACAGAAGGCGCTAGAACAGAAAACTTTGGCTGAACCGTGTACTAGTTACAGTGTTTACATAGTGTCAGCTTTGATTTTCAGTGCTCTCATCGGTGTAGATGGTAGGCATGAAAACCAGCTGCCTAGTTCAACTTCTGGGTATGGTATTAGTTACTGTTGTTAATTCTAAGTCATAGTCCTGTCATAGTCCTTTTATCATTTTATTTTACCCTTTGTTGTTTCTCTGTGAGGTGTGCATCTGCCTTGTCAACTTGCAGTATTTCTTTGTCATAGAGCATAAGATTTGACCTCTTACGGTGAGTTGTTTATGTCACTTACTGCCCCTCTGTGATGGCTGGAATATTTTAAAGTGGCTAGGGACTTGACGGCTAGGGCTGTAGATGAACTGTGTTTTCTAAATTGTAATATAGTATAACTTGAAATTTGAGATACAAAACAAAACAAAAAATCTATGGTATAGAAGTTCTGATAAAATTCTATTTTATGGAATAGCTAGCTTTATTATCGTTATACATTATTATTATAATATAGTATATATCTGGAATTTGGTATCTGGAAGTGGAAATTGCATCCAGACTTCTCATTTGCAAAATGATGTACAAAATACTCTATTGTTCTTAGGTTTACCTTGAGAACTCAAAAGATAATTTTCACACGAAATGAAAATTTAGCACAGTGGTGCCTTATCCAAAGAGATTGGCAAATGGGTGGAAAATGGGTTCAAATATTCAGAATATTAATATTCTCCTTCCCACACACAAGACAGTTTTATATTTACCATTGTTGAGTTTTTTTGTTTTTTTGGTTTTTTTTTTAAAAGTTTCTCACCTTGAGTCTCTTCAAATAAAATGACTCTAAAGTAGGGACTTCCCTGGTGGTCCAGTGGCTAAGGTTCCACGCTCCCAATGCAGGGGGCCCAGGTTCGATCCCTGGTCAGGGAACTAGGTCCCACCTGCTGCATCTAAGAGTTCGCGTGCTGCAACTACAGATCCCACATGCCGCAACTAGGACCTGGAGCAGCCAAATAAATAAATATTTTTAAAAAATGACTCTAAAGTAGAACTGTGTATTGATGTTATTTGGCAAAAGTTAACTTATGGAAAATACTTCCCATCATAGCATAATGTTTACTGTGGTTACATGTTTATGATTTTTTTTGGGGGGGGTGTTATTGTTGGGGAGTTAAATTCTTACAACCATAGAGATAAATGCTAAATCAGATGGGTGAATCCTGGTGATTACTTTTGCTTGGGTCAAGGGATTAATGCTTAGCCACAACCAGGTAGATGGGCCCTGATTGTGGGTAGGTGGGTGATTGGATGGTAACAGGAATACATATCTTTTGCCAGCACACTTCTCTGCTTGCTGCATGTGCACACATGGTCTCCTGTTGTTTACTTGTTTGGAGATTTGTTATCCTCTTTCATATTGCAATTAAACATTTAAAATTTTTTATTATGGAAAATTTCAAACATTCATACAAGAGAGAACGGTATAATGAATACCCCTTGCCCCTGCCCAGTGTACTCATCCAGCTTCAACAGTTATTAACGTTTTGCCATTCTGGTTTCATCTGTCCCCTACTTTTTTGTTGTTGTTACTGGAATATTTTAAAGCATGCCAGATATTCTCTCATTTCATACTTTAATATATAGAAATAAGAGAGGCTTTAAAAATAACCACAATGCCATTATCATATCTAATGCAATTGGCAGGAAATACTTAATGTTATTTAGTACACCATCCCTGTTCATTTTTTTAAAAAAAATTAGGGTCTAAATAGTTAAGTAATTTTTTAAAAGAATTTTAAAAAATATTTATTTATTTATTTGGCTGCATCAGGTCTTAGTTGTGGCACACAGCATCTTCGTTGCTGCATGCAGGATCTTTCATTGTAGCGCACAGGCTTCTCTCTAGTTGTGGCGCATGGGCTCCATAGAGCGCTGGCTCGGTAGTTGTGGCGCAAGGGCCCAGCTGCCCTGCGGCATATGGGATCCGAGTTCCCTGACCAGGGATCGAACGTCCCTGCTTTGGAAGGTGGATTCTTAACCACTGGACCACCAGGGAAGTCCCATTATGTGATTACTAGATTTCAAATCTCTCTTAATCTGTGATAGTCTCCTTATATGTTTGCTATATATTTTTTTGAGACTGGTAGTTACATCAGACCCCTCACCCCCACGACTGCCAGTAGTTTATCAGTTACCTATTGCATCATATGTGGGGGGCACATACCCTGTTGTCTTACTTTTAGTGATGTCAGAATTAATCAGTGGATTCTGGTGTAGTCACTCTGATCCATTCATTACAAAGTTCTTCAAACTTTCATCTACTGGGTTTTGTTACCATTGATGATTGTTGCATTTATTAGCTAGAATTCTGCTATAAAGTACAACTATTACTCACCATCTGTTTGATTGCCCTGAAACACAGACACATGATCATCAGGACTCTAGTTTGAACACTTCTGTTACTCTTTATTTCATGATACAGCCCCTTCTGTTGTTAGGCAGATACATTTACTATTACACTGAATCAAAATACATTTCTCTGAAACTTTTTACCCTTTTTCTCCCAATTTTGTATAATAGCTAATAAATATTTGACTTAAAGAGCAAGGGCTCTGCAGTCAAACAGCCTGGATACTTGGCTCTGCCACTTTGCCAGCTATAACTGTAGGTTTCTTCATTTGTAAAAGTGGGAATACAAATACGTAGTATACCCTTCTTAGGTTTGAGAATCAAATGAGCTAGATGTATGTAAAGCGTTTAACGAAGTACCTGAAAAATGGAAAATATTCTATTAGCTACTTATAATGGTGATGGTGGTCTAATAATGGGGCTGTAAGACAGTAGTATACATAATGTAATGAGGTTACTGAGAACTACCTTCAGCTCTTTCTGTGATTTATTGACTAGTAGTAAAACTGAATTTCAGCATTTATGCATTCTGTGTTTTGAAGGTTATTTGGTAATGGATATCCCCTCTCCCACAATTTGCTAGTGAGGAAAATAAAACAGATAATTTGAGAGATTTAACTCAACGTAATGAATAAAAGTAGTGAAACTCATTTGTATGTAACAAGCCCTAAAATGTTCAAATTAGATCCCCATGCAGCCTAATTATGGGTTTTGGAGAACAAATTGCTTTAACAGGAGAACATAATTCACTTCATTCAAGTGTTCCTGCAAGCTGATTTGGAAGACAGATTTAGAAACAGATTTCAGGTGTATACAATTGTTAACATTCGGGATCATATTCTTGCCTTTCCTCACTGACCAGGAACTGTACAGTGATACATTCGAGATCAGCTGTGTTTGTTTACAAAGTGATTTCTTGTTTAAAGAAAATAGCTTTACTTACTGTCTATATAGACACTCCGCATTAAAGTTGCAACTATTTGGGGGTATAAGAGTAGTTGATGAGTATGACATGGGGGAGAGAAGTGCTGTTTTGACTTACATTTATATAATCAGAGATAGCTTTGATCAGATGACATACTGTGAGAATATTCCTGCCGTGTAAATGCTGTAATTTTACTAACATTTGTTTTTATTAATTTTTTTCTAGATTTAATCTGTGTACATGAACCTCTACCAGTTGAAACTCTATGTTTGAGGTACTATGCTAGTTGAAGATGTGGACTTTAGGGCAAGTGAGAAATAATGCTTGTGTTTATCAAGTCCATTGGCACCAGTTCATGTTAGCATATTCATTCCAAAGTGCTTTGCCTAAAGTTTCCAGGCCTTTGATAAAAAGCAGTGGTATTCATGACTTTTTTGTCCACATAAATCACATATATTTCTCATCAGTGTTTTAATTCAGTTGTCCTCATTCGTCCTATTTCTTGGATGAGAGTATGGCAAATGTTATAAATTAATTTATGGCCTGTATGGCTTGTTTTTTTCCACAGGTCAGTTTTGAGGTATTTCCCTCTTTTCCTTTGAGAATTGCTTGAAATGAGAAAGCTAAAACCTGGTATTATTGTTAAGAAATTTCTTTGATTCAGAAAGTAATGAGGGGGCTTCCCTGGTGGCGCAGTGGTTGAGAATCTGCCTGCCAGTGCAGGGGACATGGGTTCGAGCCCTGGTCTGGGAAGATCCCACATGCCATGGAGCAACTAGGCCCGTGAGCCACAACTACTGAGCCTGCGCTTCTGGAGCTTGTGCTCTGCAACAAGAGAGGCCGCAACAGTGAGAAGCCTGCGCACTGTGATGAAGAGTGGCCCCCGCTCGCCGCAACTAGAGAAAGCCCTTGCATGGAAACGAAGACCCAACACAGCTATCAATCAATCAATCAATCAATAAAATTTAAAAAGCTCTAAAAAAAAAAAGTAATGAGAGGCTTCCCTGGTGGCGCAGTGGTTGGGAGTCTGCCTGCTAATGCAGGGGACACAGGTTCGAGCCCTGGTCTGGGAGGATTACACATGCCGCGGAGCGGCTGGGCCCGTGAGCCACAACTGCTGAGCCTGCGTGTCTGGAGCCTGTGCTCCGCAACAAGAGAGGCCACAATGGTGAGAGGCCCGCGCACCGCGATGAGGAGTGGCCCCCGCTTGCCGCAACTAGAGAAGGCCCTCGCACAGAAATGAAGACCCAACACAGCCAGAGAGAGAGAGAGAGAGAAAGAAATCTTACTGAATAATATCTCTCATAAAAAAAAAAAAAAAAAGTAATGAGAATTTATGCTAGGAATGGGACTGGTAAACCCAGGGGAGATTATACAGTAAGGACAAGATGTTGCCTTTGTCTCTTTGTAACTTAAACTCTATTTAGGAAGGCAGGAACAATAAATGCAAGTCAAGGCTATGTGTGTGATTGTCATTCTGCAAAGTATATGATGTAGGAGTCGAGTTTATTAGTAGCGTCTGGAGTGTTAAAGAAAGGCATAGGAAAAGGCAGTACAGTGCCGAGCACATAGTAGGCACTCAGATAATTGTCAAGTGAATGAAAGTGACTGAGAGGACTAAGATGAGTATGGAAGCTGATAATGTGTGTGTGGACGCTGAGAGAGAGGGAAGATGGTTGAATGAAGAGCAGTTTGCAAAATTATTGAAGTCAAGACTGATCTGTGTTTGAACTTAGAAGAGACCATCTTAACTTTTGAAATTTTTAGTGAGGAGTAGTGTAAAGCAAACCTAGCTAGATAGGAAAGTGAGTGTGATGTCAGCCAAATTTTACTGAGTACTTTCTATGTTCGGGGTTTTTTGGCACTTAAATGCACCTGTGAACAAGATAAACCCAATCCCTGCCCTAAAGCAGTTTGTATTCTGGTGGGAGGAAACAGGCACTACATTAAAACAAAACAAAGGGAAAAAATACCTCATATTGATAAAGGCCAGGAATGAAGTAAGGCACTATAAGATAGAATGATGGGGGAATCTCAGAGGGGATAACATTTGGGATGTCATCTTACGATTGAGAAGTAATCTGTCAGAGATCTAGGGTGAATTGTATTCTAAAAGAGAACCTTCAGGAATGTTTGAGGAATGGAAAGAAGGCTAACGTGGCTAGAAGCTAGGGAATGAGGAGGAGGGACTGAAAAGAGCTAAGGTCAGAGAGAGTGAGCAGGTATGTGCCATATGATTTATGTTTTTGAAAGACCACTTGGCTGTTAACGTAAAATTCATAATATGTGTCTATAACAATCATCTTAATTGGTGTATGGGGTTATCATCATTAGTTCCATTTTGACCATGTTACATTTGGGGTAAATGAGACATCCAAGGAGAAATGTCCAGTGAGCATTTAGGTAAATAAGTGCAAAGGGTTTGGTTTGGAGATGTGGAAGTCAACAGTCTATATAGATGACACTTAAAGCCATGAATTTGGATGAGATGAGGTAGGAGGGGAAAAAAGTAGATGGAGAAGAGAAGAAAGGCCAAGTAGGGATCAGGTTTTGGGACACTCCCAACGTGAGGACATCTGAATAGGAAGACGCCAACAGATAAGATTAATAGGAGTAGCCAGTGAGGGTAGGTGGAAAAACAGGAGAATGCGGTCTGTGAAAGCCTAGGGAAGAAATTGCCATTGGCCTTAAGATGTTGGTCACTAGTGATGTATCCCTGCCCCTGCCCCCCCTCTTTTTTTAAGGTAAGACATATAAAAATCTGTTTGACTAATGAGAATGGAGAGAGACAGAGACTGATGATAGAGGAGAGGGAATTAATTAGGAAATGAAAGTCCTTGAGAAGGCAAGAAATAGGACACTGAGCAAAGTGGTGGTATCAGTTGAGAGTGGTCAGGGAGATGGTGGTGACTGAGATTTGGGGTAGGGGGATGTGTGAAGTAGGCATCTAGGAGGGTGAGAAAGGGAATTGAATGGCACAAATCATAGAGTTAGTAAATGTAGAGAAAGGATTCCAACGTAGGTATCAAAGTTTGATCTTTTTGCTCTGTTGCACTGACATCCTTATAAGCAAAGTAATAAATACTAAAGGAGAATCAGAAAGTGAGTCTAAGTTGAACTGAAAAAAGAAAAATTAATAAGAAAGCCCCTTATTAGCCATTTCATTTATGGCAATAATTATTTATTACCTTGTATCATGGTTATTTGGTATACCTCTATGCCATATTACTTCAGTAGAGTGTGAAAATCCTGATGGGGTAAGGATTGTGAACTTGACATCTTGCCTTTATAGAACTAATATTGCCTCCTTCAGTGGGGTAGATCCTTAAATAATTGTTGAACAAATAGCCTTGTGATTGAGATGTGTACTGATACTTAACAATTAACAGTGTTGCTTTTCTAAAATAAGTCATTGGTCAATCCATCAGTGTGGTTGTGTGCTATGGAAAGATATGTTCTGATGCAGTTTCCACATTTCCTTTAAGCCTAGCTAACTCGTGGTAGTTAGCTAGGACACCTACTCTGTATCAAAACTTTAGTCTGTAGAAGGATGAACTCATTTTGTTTGGAAGAGGTTTGCAAACGTGTATGACCATAGGCCAAGCAGAGAACTAGGTAGATGTGATCTTTTGTGGTAAAAGTTTTACTTACGAAGACTTTATCCTGTATGTACTTTTTCATATCATTGAGGATCTGAGACATTTTAAGTGTTGAATGTATGACACTGTAAGTGCCTTAATGCATAAGTGTCAAAACATGCATGACTTCAGTGTATTCATTCCAACTTTTTTTTTCCATGACAGATATTTTCATTTGTACCTGTTGGGGAGCAGGTCAAAGATTTAGAAATCTTAAAAGGGAAACAAATTGGGTGGCTGGAGCTGTGAAATTCCATTTCTTCCTTAATGTTGGGGATAATCATTTGGTACTTGAGTAGGGTTCTTTGCCAGTATTTCTGCGTGGCTCTTACTTGGGCCGGGGTATATACAGCAAACCAGTTTTCTTCTAGAGAGCTCAGAGTACTACTCGAAGTGAACCTCTGGGCTAGGATGTGTTATAAGCAATGTTATGAAATACTAATTTTCGGTTTTGTCATTGTTGGCATCCTTCCTTTTGTTATCAACCAGTTCTCCTGTCTTAGCTCTGAGTTTTCACCTCTTCACAATACTATCTCTGCAATTTTATACTCTATTTATTATAAGTTCTAGTTTTTATGTAGCTTATTCTAATCAGTGCCTACCAGAGTATGAATTTAGAAAGATTTCAAGTAGTGTTTCTTCAGGTAGTGCTTCTCCAGCTGAGGCTCTAGGATCTCCAAGAGTCCATTAGTATTTTTTTTTCTTAACACATTCTTAAGGGGTGAAGGAGTCTGTGAGGGTATTTAATGGTTTTTTATATTTTATCTTAGGTTGAAAAAATACTTTTTAAAAAATCCATTATTTATTTATTTTGCGTTAGGTCTTTGTTGCTGTGCGCGAACTTTCTCTAGTTGTGTCGAGCGGGGGCTGCTCTTCCTTGTTGTGCGCGGGCTTCTCATTGCGGAGCCTTCTCTTGTTGCGGGGCATGGGCTCTAGGCATGTGGGCTTCAGTAGTTGTGGCACACGGGCTCAGTAGTTGTGGCTCGTGGGCTCTAGAGCGCAGGCTCAGTAGTTGTGGCACATGGGCTTATTTGCTCCGTGGCATGTGGGATCTTCCCAGACCAGGGATCGAGCCCATGTCCCTTGCATTGGCAGGTGGATTCATTCATTCATTCATTCATTCATTTATTTATTTATTTATTTGCTGTGTTGGGTCTTCGTTTCTGTGCGAGGGCTTTCTCCAGTTGCGGCAAGCGGGGGCCTCTCATCATCGCGGCCTCTCTTGTTGCGGAGCACAGGCTCCAGACGCGCAGGCTCAGCAATTGTGGCTCACGGGCCTAGTCGCTCCGCGGCATGTGGGATCTTCCCAGACCAGGGCTCGAACCCGTGTCCCCTGCATTGGCAGGCAGACTCTCAACCACTGCGCCACCAGGGCAGTCCCAAAAAAATAATTTTTAATTTTTGAAATAATTTCAGACTTACAGAATGGTTTCAAAAACAATAGGGATTTCTAATATACCCTTCATCTAGAGCCCCCAAATGTGAACATTTTCCCACTTACCTTTCTCTTTTTATACACACACACACACACACACAATTACTTCTTTTTTTCTGAAATGTTTGAAAGTTGCAGACATGATGCCTTTTAATCCCTGTGTCTTCCAACGTGTATTTCCTAAAAACAAGGTCATTCTCATATAATCACTGTACAACTCAATTTCAAGAAAGTAACATTAATACTATTTTCTAACCTACAGACCTTAACAATTATTTTTAAGTTTTAAAATTTATTTCACCTGAAAACTACCATTACCTTTCAGTGGTAATTTTCAAGTACAGTTGACCCTGAACAACATGGTTTTGAACTGCGCAAGTCCACTTACACACGGATTTTTATCAGTAAATGGACACTACATGATCTGCAGTTGATTGAATCCGCAGGTGCAGAACCATAGATACGGAGGATTATAAAATAAACATAAGCATACAGTTTATCTTCATAAACATATAAACTAGAATTATATGCAGATTTTTAACTGTGCGGGGGTTGGGGTGCCAACCCCCCATGTTGTTCAAGGGTCAAATGTAAAATAAATTTAGATTTAGAAGACAAACTTATGGTTACCAAAGGGAAAAGGTGGGGGGGAGGGATAAGGGAGGTTGGGATTAACACATGTATACAATAGAGAATCAACAAGGACCTGTATAGCACAGGGAACTCTACTCAGTACTCTGTAATACCTATATGGGAAAAGAATCTGAAAAAGAATAGATATATGTATATGAAAACAAAAAAAAGAGTATGGACTTCTGAGATTCTCCCTTAATGATTTTTATTTGGCGTATGCATTGTAATTCTATTAGAGGGACTAAAACTTTCATTCAGTAGACCAAAGTCCTCAGGGTGAATGTTCAATACAGAATCTAAAAGACAGTATTTTGTAAAAATCTACTGCTCTGAATAAAAAATTCATACACATTCAAACTTACTAGGAAAAAAAAAAAGGCCCCTACATCACTCAGATGTGAGAAACACTGGCTTTAAGTATTATATTTGAGGAATATTTGAATTTTAGTAAGAAATCTTTAAAGATTAAGTAGGAGTGACTCTTTAAAGTCTTTACTTATTAAAATCAAAATAAAATGCTGTTCCTGATTTGTGGTTCAGGAAATTTAATAAACTGAAGGCCCGGATTGAGACCTTCTAGGACCTCACTTTTGTAGCCTTATATCTAGGTTAGGAATTCTGTCTGATCTTAGGTAAGTTCTCATCCAGATTCTTCTTAAACATTTCTGAGGACAAGGAAACTTAAGTACCCTGTACAGTGATACATTCCAGTTGCAGCTTCCTCACATTTTGTTTTTATAAAGCAGTAAGAAAGACTAACAGCTCAATAGGTAATCGATTGACAAAGGACCTGAAAAAGCACTTCCCAGAAAAAAGAAAATACCAATGACTTATGAAAAGCTATTATGCCGGTAGAACTACAACTGAAGCTGTATCTAAATATGTTGATATGTAATTATATCCAGGGCTTTAAGTGGAGAAAAGGTAGAGAAAGGTATGTTTCCATTTCTGTATGTCTTTTCTCCTTTAAAAGTAATGTATTTGCTCATATATGCACACAATTTTTAGAAGGATGTACAAAACTTAACAATAGTTGCCACTACGTAGAGAGATCTAATTTTAGTTGTATATCTTTTTGTATTATAAAGGTTTCCCCTCCGTACATGTGTTACTTTTTCAAATAGAGAAAAAAACTAAAATTTTCTAAATTAAAATGAGGTATAATCTGTCATTCTATACTTCTCTTGGTCACAGGTCCAAGTTTTGGAATTGAGCAAAGTAATACTATTTTATCTTGGAAGTTTTTTGATATTTTGAAATAAATCACTAAAGTTCTGTAAATCAGGGGTCCCCAACGCCTGGGCCAAGGGCCGATAGCGGTCCACAGCTTGTTAGGAACCGGGCTACACAGCAGGAGGTGAGCGGTGGGCCAGCGAGCAAAGCTCCATCTGCTGCTCCCCATTGCTCGCATTACTGCATGAACCACCCCCCCCACAACCTGCACCCCAGTCCGTGGAAAAATTGTCTTCCACGAAACTGGTCCCTGGTACCCAAAAGGTTAGGGACCACTGCTTTTTAAAGACATTTTAAATGTCTTTTTTCCACAGTAAATAAAAATACTTCCGTTTTAACTGTAACCATTTCCTGTGTAACATGGTATCTAGAATAGATTCCCTTACTGTCCAACTTGTTTATACTTATGAATATTGTTGATATGGCCAAATATCTCTCATTATACCAGGCCTCCCTTTGGAAACTTTACTTCTTATGTTCTAGCCTGAGAAGTTGGTTGGTTGATTGATTTGAATAATCATGTCATTCTTTGGTTCTTTGAGATTGCTATGACTAAAACTCTTAATTAAGTTTTTTCCCACATGTGTCCTGTGACCTAATAGAGATTTGTCTCTGCGTTGACATGGATTAATCAGAATTCTTTATAGTTCTTCAGTAAGCTGCAGATCTGCATACTGTACGTTTTTGACAGAAAACTGGCGGTATTCTTCTGGTTTTTCTTCTGTAGTAGCTTTTCAAAAGAAGAAATAAGGCACTCTAGCACAGTCCCATGCTGGAGACTTAAATGCCTGTTTTCGCATGCCTCATTTTTTATGGCAGGGGCACAGGAGGCTCAGTACTCTTACCTGTGGCTTCCAACCCTTGTTCCAGCAACTTTCCTTCAAAAACCCTATTCTTTGCTCTTGACATTATATTATTTACCAAAGCAAGTGTTCTTCTTTTTTTAAAAAAATAAATTTATTTATTTATTTTTTATTTTTGGCTGTGTTGGGTCTTTGTTGCTGCACGCGGGCTTTCTCTAGTTGCGGCAAGCGGGGGCTACTCTTCGTTGCGGTGTGTGGGCTTCTCATTGTGGTGGCTTCTCTTGTTGCGGAGCACGGTCTCTAGGCACGTGGGCTTCAGTAGTTGTGGCTCGCGGGCTCTAGAGCGCAGGCTCAGTAGTTGTGGCGCATGGGCATAGTCGCTCCATTGCATGTGGGATCTTCCTCGACCCGAGATTGAACCCGTGTCCCCTGCATTGGCAGGCGGATTCTTAACCACTGCGCCACCAGGGAAGTCCCCGCAAGTGTTCTTTTATTAGAAACATTTGTGGCTGATTCTTGCTATTAAATATGGCCTCACAATTTCATTAATATCTTCAAAAAGGGCTTGTCCTCTTATTGCTGTGGCAGTCTACTCACCTGGCCACACCTAGGTATTATCTCCTGAAGGGTACTCCAACTCTGAAATATTAGTCTGACCATAATATCCAATTCCTTCACCACACCCTTCTACTTCTCTTTCTGGTTTCCACCAAATCTACTCTTTGAAGCTGCTGCTATCTTGTCCCTACCCTGTTCCTTCAGTTTATCAGCTTCCTTCAGATTTTACTCCCTATTCTATTATCTGTGGATCATTCTTGGGAATGCCTTCAATTCTCTCAGCCCCTTGCCTTCTTCTACCTCTCTTGTCCCACCCAACTTGATAGAGTAACTCATCAGTTGTTTCTCCTCATTGCTTCTAGATAGCCTAATGCTGCAAGGGGAAGTAACATAAGTGTGCCAGTGACTCCGATTATAAATTAGTAATGTCCAACTTGGGACAGCAACATTGAAGATTATAGTCTGCTTCCATTTTTGTTCCCCACACTTGAATTTTTTCAAGTCTTTTACCTTGTCCCTGCCCCTAACTTTCAACTAATGATGTCAGAGAGAAATACAGGCCAAAAGGAATATTCTTGCTTTATTTTGAAACTTAACTATGTCTTTACTCATCTATATCCCCTTCTCTCAAGATCATTCCCTCCTCCATCTGTTGTAGTGATTCCATTTTTTTTCTTTGATCTAAACACCTCGTTTGCTCACCTGCTGTATTTACAATGAGAGGGGGAAGCAAGATACAGAATGGCTTGTATGGTATGATTACTATACTCAAAAAGAAAAACAAAAATCTCTGTTTTAACGCCCTCCCCACACACAAAAGAAGTGTTAGAAGGCTCTATATACCAAGGTGTTTACAGCAGTTGTCTCTGGATGGGTTGGATTGTGGACTTTTCTTTTTGCTTGTGTGTAATCTGATTTCTATTAACATGAAATGATTTTAAGATGAGAAAAATTTGATGTTTTCCCCCCAGTTTTTTGTATGTGCTTATATTGTTTTTATTATAAATTTATTTTTAAAAATATTTATTTATTTATTTGGCTGCACTGGGTCTTTGTTGTGGCATGCAGGGTCTTCATTGCGGCATGCAGGATCTAGTTCCCTGACTAGGGATCAAACCCAGGCCCCCTGCATTGGGAGCGTGGAGTCTTAACCACTGGACCACCAGGGAAGTCCCCTTTTTATTATAAATTTAAAAAATATTATCAAGTTATGGGAAATGCCTTGCTATCTTTGTCAAGCAGTTTTCTGATTTCTGAATTGAAACTCTATTTCTTCCCCTCACATGCCGACACAAGTCCCACATTTATAATGTTTCTTTAGCCCTTTGATTATGTGATCACTTTGATTACAGCTTGTCAGAATTCTTTTCACTTGTTTATCCAAAGTATAAGTGCTGAGACTTAGGAAAGCATTCTGGTAACCTCAGTATTTCCAGCACTTTGTGTGTATGGATACCGTGAAGACAACCATGAATGTTTTTTCAAAAACATCCACTGAAAAGAGGAGTACAAATATGAATGACATTCCAAATGCTTGGACATCTCCAGGTTCCTTTTCTGTTCTTTAAAAAAAATGTCACATGGTACTAATTTAAATCGAATCTAGTATGCCGTATTGTGAGACACAATTATTTTTTTTAATCACTAAGAAAGGAAAAAACTCTGCCAATTAGACTGTGATGTTATTGATAGTATGATGCATTGTGTAGAGATGTTATATATGGGAAAAATGTATATCATAGAATTGATGAAATACAGCAGTTGTAAGGTCACATCTCTGTAGTCTTTGTGGTTTTAGAGTAGAAAAAAGTGTTTAACCCTGGCACTGCTTTAGATCTCATCCACGTATTACCAACTTTGTTTCCCCTTCATTACTTTGTTTTGTATGGCTACCATGGACTCTGGTGAATGGACTGAATTACGGTGGAGTAAAGCCTACATTTAGGAAAAAGATTTTTAGTACATTTCTTTTAAGGGGCATTTAAAACAGATTATTGTACTCCAGTCTTGCCACATAGCCTGCAGAGACACTGGCTTAAAATACAAATCTGGCTGTTATAGCCTAAAACCCTTTTGTATCTTCTCTTCCCCCAGTGTGCTTCAGTGCACTGGTATACACCAGACTTTTAGCTTTTGATTCCTCAGTCAGGACATAGTGTGGTTATCTTTGTTAGAATATAACTGTGAGCTCAGAAAGCCACATGCTCTGATGTAGAGTAAAGTGTAAACCTTGCATTCAGCAAAGGGACTGCTGAATGGATACCAGAACAGGTTGAGAACCACTAATTCATAAGATAAAATGTTTCTCATCGTAAGAGACCTGGCCTCTGGACCTGGCCACTGCTCCCTACTTTGGCTAATTATTGGCTTCTTTCTGCCTTATGCTTTATACTCAGATAACATTATTTTATAGTTTCCTTGCTCATATTGTTCTGTGTTTTAATCTCTATATCTTTGCCTGGGATCTTCCTTCGTTTAGGATCTCCCTTCAAATACATTCTTCAAAAACTAATTTTTCATTTAGGAAGGATTCTTTGCATTCCTATCCTTCCACTAAACTGAGTTGCTTATCTTCCTCATTGCTGTTACATTTGTGCATATTTCTATCCTTGTATTTACTCCATTATGTTGGAATTACTTTTATAACAAAATTATATTTTGTATTTACAGGAAATTGTAAGAGCTTCTTGAGGGCAGGGACTCTGCTTTATTCACCTTTTCTCTCCATCACCTAGCACAGTGCATGACACTATCTTCATTAAATTTTTGCTATGCTAAATGTAACTAAGGCTATGAAGGAACGGACAGCCTATATAGAATATACTTGGAGGTTGTAGGTATCCTAAGTTTTAATAAAAAACAACTTACATTTCAATCGGTTTTAAGTATTTATGATTTCTTTTTATTCTTTTGCATGCTTTCTTGGCTGGATGACAATAGAGAAGAAGAAAATGAGGTAAGTATAATTTAATTAGGTATTCAGCGATTATGAGCTTGAAAACATTCAAAATTTAGCTATCATTTTGAATGTGAAATGAAGTAATAGTTTTTGCTTAGTTTTGTTTTTGGATCTATAGTAATTCATTCCAGTGAGGGATGTTGTATATTTCAAGAAAATGGTTTTTAGACTTTGGAGCTTCAAGAGCTTTAGTCAAGGTAAAGGAAGCTGGCAACTTTGGAGACAGCTTTTTACCTGTTTTTATGCATTGAGCTTCCATGTAAGATTCAATTTGAAAAGTGAATTTTCTTTCTTTAAAAGTATTTGAAGACCACTGCTCTGTGATAATGCATGTGAAAACATTTACTTTCCCACTTGAATGGTAACTGTATAATTTTGAAAGCTGATCTCAGATTTTACCATGTTGAAGTGGAAAACTGTTTTCTTAAATAGTCAGGGTTGATTAAAGAATGTCAGTTAGAAAAATGTTGTGGATGGCAAGTGTACTATCTTTAATTTAGGCTTGAGTTTGTTGCTATAGACTTTTCTGCTGTTCTGTCTACAACCGAGGTTATGCCTTTAACTTCTAACACCCATCAGTTCCTTTGGTGGTTTGGCAAATAATGAAGGGTGAAGTCTTCTTAGATGTATACTTTGTAGTTGTCACTCACGGTAGGATCAGACTGTAAATCAGCATGGCCTGGGTGTGTGGGGCCCAGGCAGATGCAGTAGTAGTGTGCCAGGACAGAGTAATTTCCAGGAAGGCAGAAAGACCTGGTCCCCATTTGGTTACCTCATCTGTGAAATGAGTGAGATGGGAGACTGCTCTATACCACTGGTTTCC
This sequence comes from Balaenoptera ricei, assembly GCF_028023285.1. Classification (NCBI taxonomy): domain Eukaryota; kingdom Metazoa; phylum Chordata; class Mammalia; order Artiodactyla; family Balaenopteridae; genus Balaenoptera; species Balaenoptera ricei. The sequence goes on along the minus strand of NC_082649.1, from coordinate 66,119,793 downwards.
CAAATCTAGGAAATCCCTCAGAATTGCCTGAGATGCTTGTTCTCAAAAAACAAAACAAAATAAACTTTCTTATTCACCTTAGAGCTATTGAATTGTTATTTCCTGGAGTTTTGTCACAGATCTATATTTCTACCAAGTACCCAAGTGATTCTATGTGATACCAGAAGACCACTGGTTATAATGACTTCTGATGTTTCTTCTCAGATAGGACACAAGAACAAAGTATTTTCATTCCTGAGATGTTAGCTATTGCTCTCTATCCACATGTCCTCTTGTAGTGTATCTTGAAATACACATCAGATTATTTTTTAAATTCTCGTTAAAAATTCTGCCTGGAAAATAGTTATAAAACTGGATAAAATTCTTTAAGATAAGAATGGAAAAATATGGATAATTGTTGAAACTGAGGATGTGTACTTAGAGGTTTATTAAACTATTCTCTGTACTTGTGGATATGTTTGAAAATTTCTATAATAAAGAGTTTTTAAAAATGCATATACAGCTTAATGAAATTCATGCTGTTTGTCATTAAAAAGGACTTTTCATTTCCCTGACATTTTAAACTGTGATGCTAGCCATTTGAAAGTAACTTTATTGTAGTAGTAACTGCTTTTTTTGTTCATTTATAGGCAAAGATTGAAAATGTGCAGAAAACAGGTTTCATCAAAGGACCAATGTTCAAAGGTGTTGCTTCTAGTCGGTTTTTGCCCAAAGGCACCAAGACAAAAGTTAATTTGGAGGAACAGGGACGACAGAAGGTGTCATTCAGCTTCAGCCTTACAAAGAAAACTTTGCAGAACAGGTTTCTGACGGCACTTGGCAGTGAAAAGCAAAATGATACTCCAAATTCCCCAGTTGTACCTCTTCAAGTAGACTCGACCCCTAAAATTAAAATGGACATTGGAGATACATTATCTACTACAGAAGAATCTTCCCCACCAAAATCAAGGGTAGAATTGGGCAAAATCCATTTTAAGAAACATCTGCTTCATGTAACATCCAGGCCACTGCTGACTTCTACCACAGCAGTGGCATCTCCATCTCCTCCCATAGTACCATTACCAGCAGTCATAGCAGAATCAACAACTGTAGACTCGCCACCCTCGTCTCCACCTCCACCACCTCCACCTCCCCAAGCCACAACACCCTCATTACCAGCACCAGTAACAGAGCCAGTGGCCTTGCCACACACACCAGTGACAGTTCTGATGACAGCACCAGTAGATGTAGCTGCTAGAGCGTTGAAGGAACCACCAGTTACAGTTGTACCAGAATCATCAGAAGTGGACACTAAGCAGGACCCTGTATCTAATAGTTCAGAAGAACACATAACTCACAATTTGAATGAGCAAGCAGATATTCCTTCACAAAAAGAAGATTCCCATATTGGGAAGGAAGAAGAAATTCCAGATAGTTCTAAGAGTAGTCTGGGCTCTAAAAAAACAGGTTCTAAGAAGAAATCCTCACAATCTGAAGGCATCTTTCTTGGTTCAGAATCTGATGAAGATTCTGTACGGACTTCCTCAAGTCAAAGATCACATGATTTAAAATTTTCAGCCAACACTGAAAAAGAAAGAGATTCAAAAAAGAGCTTAGCAACTTTAAAAAGTGAGGATTTAGGGAAATCTTCACGATCTAAAACAGAGAGAGATGATAAATATTTTAGCTACTCAAAACTTGAAAGAGATACTCGTTATATATCTTCTCGCTGTAGATCAGAGAGAGAGCGAAGGCGGAGCAGGTCTCGTTCTAGATCTGACAGAGGTTCTAGAACTAGTTCATCCTATTCTCGGTCAGAACGATCCCATTATTATGACTCTGATCGTCGCTACCATAGGAGTTCCCCTTATCGAGAGAGGGCACGCTATTCTCGGCCATATACAGATAACAGGGCAAGAGAAAGTTCTGACTCAGAAGACGAGTATAAGAAGACCTACTCAAGGCGCACCTCATCTCATTCCTCCTCTTACAGAGACCTAAGGACATCCTCCTCCTATTCTAAATCTGATCGAGACTGTAAAACTGAGTCCTCTTACTTAGAGACGGAGAAAAGAGGAAAGTATTCTTCAAAATTAGAAAGAGAATCCAAAAGGACTTCAGAAAATGAAGCAATAAAAAGATGTTGTTCTCCCACTAATGAACTGGGATTCCGACGGGGGTCATCATATTCCAAGCACGATAACAGTGCTTCCCGTTATAAATCTGCCCCTTCAAAACCTGTACCCAAGTCTGATAAATTTAAAAATTCTTTCTGTTGTACAGAATTGAATGAGGAAATCAAACAGTCTCATTCTTGTAGTTTACAGACTCCTTGTTCAAAAGGTAGTGAATTAAGAATGATTAGTAAAGTTCCTGAAAGAGAGAAGATTGGGTCTCCATCTCCATCAAATCGATTAAATGATTCACCTACTTTTAAAAAGCTAGATGAATCACCTGTTTTTAAGTCTGAATTTATAGGACATGATAGCCATGACAGTATTAAGGAATTACACTCTTTATGTAAAGTGAAGAATGATCAATTAAGAAGTTACTGTCCCACAGAATTTAATATAAACGGATCTCCTGGGGCAGAATCTGATTTGGCAACATTTTGCACTTCTAAACGTGACACTGTTTTGATGTCTTCTGATGATAGTGTGACTGGATCAGAGGTATCCCCTTTGGTCAAAACGTGCATGCTTTCATCAAATGGATTTCAAAATATTAATAGATGTAAAGAAAAAGACTTGGATGATACTCGCATGCAGCACAGTAAGTCAGAAAGCCCATTTAGAGAAACAGAACCTCCGGTGTCGCCACACCAGGATCAACTCATATCTTTGCCAGTTATGACTATAGATTATTCCAAAACAATAGTTAAAGAACCAGTTGATGTGAGAGTTTCTTGCTGTAAAACCAAAGATTCAGATATATACTGTACTTCAAACGACAACCGCCCTTCTTTGTGTCATTCCGGAGCTGAAAATACTGAGCCTTTAGTAATGAAGATTTCTTCAAATAGCTTTATGAATGTGCATTTGAAATCAAAAACAGTTATATGTGATAATGGAAGTCTGACAGATCAGCACTCAAAATTTGCATGTGGAGAATATAAGCAGAGTGTTGGTAGTACTAGTTCAGCTTCTGTTAATCATTTTGATGATTTATATCAACCTACAGGGAGCTCATGTATTGCTTCATCTCTTCAGAGTCTTCCACCAGGAATAAAAGTAGACAGTTTAACTCTCTTGCAATGTGGAGAGAATACATCTCCAGTTTTGGATGCTGTGCTGAAGAGTAAAAGCTCAGAGTTTTTAAAGCATGCAGAGAAAGAAATACTAGAAGTAGGTAGTGGCCTCCCTGATTCAGGAAGAGGATTTGCTTCCTGGGAAAACAGGCATAATAATGGACTATCTGGGAAATGTGTGCAAGAGGCTCAAGAAGAAGGGAATTCCATACTGCCTGATAGAAGAGGAAGACCAGAAATCTCTTTAGATGAAGAAGGTGGAAGAGGACATGCACATACTTCTGATGATTCAGAAGTTGTATTTTCTTCTTGTGATTTGAATTTAATCATGGAGGACAGTGATGGTGTAACATACACCTTAAAATGTGACAGTAGTGGTCATGCCTCAGAGATTGTATCTACTGTCCATGAAGATTATTCTGGTTCTTCCGAAAGTTCAAGTGATGAAAGTGATTCAGAAGATACAGATTCTGATGATAGCAGTATTCCAAGAAACCGTCTTCAGTCTGTTGTGGTTGTGCCAAAGAATTCTACTTTGCCCATGGAAGAAACAAGTCCTTGTTCTTCTCGGAGCAGTCAAAGTTACAGACACTATTCTGACCACTGGGAAGATGAGCGATTGGAGCCAAGGAGGCATTCATATGAGGAAAAATTTGAGAGTATAGCAAGTAAAGCCTGTCCTCAAACTGAGAAGTTCTTCTTTCATAAAGCAACAGAGAAGAATTCAGAAATTTCTTTTATACAGCCCAGCCGAAAACAGATAGATAATCACCTGTCTGAAATTGCTCATCCTCAGAGTGATGGGGTTGATAGTACAAGTCATACAGACATAAAATCTGACCCTCTAGGTCATCCAAATTCTGAGGAAACAGTGAAAGCCAAAATAACTTCTAGGCAGCAAGAAGAGCTGCCAGTTTATTCTTCTGATGATTTTGAAGATGTCTCAAGTAAGTCTCGGCAACAGACCACTTTCCCTAACAGGGCAGATAGTAGACTGGGAAAAACAGAGTCAGATTTTTCTTCTTGTGAGATCTCCCGAGCGGATGGTTTCCGTTCATCAGAAGAGCTCAGAAATCTAGGGTGGGACGTCTCTCAACAAGAAAAGCCTACTACCACATATCAGCAACCTGACAGCAGCTATGGAGCCTATGGTGGACACAAGTATCAGCAAAGTGCAGAACAGTATAGTGGGACACGTAATTACTGGCAAGGCAATGGCTACTGGGATCCAAGATCAGCAGGTAGACCGCCTGGAACTGGGGTTGTGTATGATCGAATTCAAGGGCAGGTACCAGATTCCTTAACAGATGACCGTGAAGAGGAGGAGAATTGGGATCAACGTGGAGGATCTCACTTCTCAAGCCAGTCCAGTAAATTTTTTCTGTCCCTTCAGAAGGACAAGGGGTCAGTGCAAGCACCTGAAATAAGCAGCAATTCCATTAAGGACTCTTTAGCTGTGAATGAGAAGAAAGATCTTTCGAAAAACTTAGAAAAAAATGATATGAAAGATAGAGGGCCTCTTAAAAAAAGGAGACAGGAATTGGAGAGTGATTCTGAAAGTGATGGTGAGCTTCAGGACAGAAAGAAAGTTAGAGTGGAGGTAGAGCAGGGAGAGACAGCAGTGCATCTAGGCTCAGCATTGGTTGGGCCTTCGTGTGTCATGGAGGACTTCAGGGACCCACAGCGGTGGAAGGAATGTGCCAAGCAAGGGAAGATGCCTTGTTACTTTGATCTGATTGAAGAAAATGTTTATTTAACAGAAAGGTAAGCCAAATTAATACTTGTTGGACAAGTATTAACCTCTTTTTGTAGGAAAAAAATTAACTTTCAGAAGTTCAGAATATATGAGCTCAATTGTATGAAATATGGTTGTGTGATAAAATGTAACTTAAAAAATTTAAAAAGTGTATTTACCTATTTAGATTTGGTGGTGTGCAGTCTCCCTATTTCCCACCCCCCCCCCCCAGGAAGGGGATGTCTAAATTTTTTTTTTTTTTGGTCCCATTACCTCTTTGGTTCTAGAAGTACATTAAAAAAAGTATATAGACCAGCCCAGTTTTTCTTAAATTTCTTTTACATGTGAAACTGTGGCAGAAAGTGAAACAAAACTCCAGCAAAATAGTCTGCCTTTAGAGAAGAAAAAAGTTACGTTGGATTTTTTTTTCCTTACTTCATTCTGAACATTTTTTTTAACATCTTTATTGGAGTATAATTGCTTTACAATGGTGTGTTAGTTTCTGCTGTATAACAAAGTGAATCAGCTATACAGATACATATATCCCCATATCCCCTCCCTCTTACGTCTCCCTCCCACTCTCCCTATCCCACCCCTCTAGGTGGACACAAAGCACCGAGCTGACCTCCCTGTGCTATGCAGCTGCTTCCCACTAGCTATCTGTTTTACATTTGGTAGTGTATATATGTCCATGCCACTCTCTCACTTTGTCCCAGCTTACCCTTCCCCCTCCCCGTGTCCTCAAGTCCATTCTCTATGTCTGCGTTTTTATTCCTGTCCTGCCCCGAGGTTCTTCAGAACCTTTTTTTTTTTTTTAGATCCCACATATATGTGTTAGCATACAGTATTTGTTTTTCTCTTTCTGACTTACTTCACTCTGTATGACAGTCTCTAGGTCCATCCACGTCACTAGAAATAACTCAACTTCGTTTCTTTTTAAAAATATGGAACCCTTCACGAATTTGCGTGTCGTCCTTGCGCAGGGGCCATGCTAATTTTCTCTGTATCGTTCCAATTTTAGTATATATGCTACAGAAGCGAGCACCATTCTGAACATTTTTGAAAAATATCTTTAGGTACTTTACAAGCTGGAACTAGATTAGAATATAGTTTTCTTTTGTCATGTTTCAAAATCTGTTGCTAGTAGATTAAACGTGGCAGTAGCATAACAAGTTTTTAAGTTTTAAATGGTGAAATCCCTAACATGAAACAAGGTATAATGAGACTAGGATAATAAAAACAAATTCCTCTAGAGCACAGATTCTCAGTCAACTTTCTTTCACCTCTCTTCGATAATCTTGTTTTCCCAATGTAAATATATGTTGAATATGCCTTTAAAAAAAAATTTATAGTCTCCTAACCACCTACCTCCTTTTGGAAATTTCTCCTCTAGTTGAGAATCAACTTAGCCATCATCCCTTTAAGCATTCAGAATTTTTTAAAATGAAGACATTTTCCACTGTGGATAAGGTAAAAGACTTCATCTTAAAGTTAGACCCATCAGAAGTTTTTCCTATTTAAAAAGCAAAAACAAAAACACTTTTTTTGTTTTTTAAGGATAAAACGGGCCTCTTACAATTACATTCATTTATAACTAGTTGTAAATTAGGTTTAACTTCAAAATATTGAATATTTTAAGTGGTACTCCGTAAGAATTTTGTGAGTAGAGTGATGCAACTTACATGATCTTTGTGAAAGAACAGAAATAAAATTAATCAACCCAACCCTCTGGATTTTATTCAGTGAGTTTTATATACATAATTGGTTGGTGAGAGGCGTTTTAAAGTGCTTGATATAAGCTGGGCATTTATAGAAGCCACTAAGAAGACAAATTATTGTAAAATAGTGTGTGCATTCTTATGTCTAGTGAAAATAGGCTTACCTGAACGAAATCTGTGCCCGGTAGTCCTCATCTGGCCTTTTGGAACAATACAAAATAAAGCTACTGTTTTTATACATAGCTCTTAAGTACTTGTAAAAAGATAATTTGTTTATCTTTAGTCATCTTTATTCAGGCTAAGCATATTCTTATGCTCATTAATGAATTATATCTTTAATTGATCCAGATGAATCATTCTTGTTACTCAGACTTCGTGGAAACTATCATGACACACTAGGTACTTTATAAAACTGGGACTGTAGTAGAGAACATATGTTGGAGGTGAAAGCAGATTAGTTAGGAGATTAAGACAGTCACTTAGAGCAGCTGTGTTCTTCACTTGTCTAATAGCTGAAGAGTAAGTCATAGTTCCCTAATCTTAAGAAGGGGATCTTATTCGTCTGTCCTTGAATTTTTTTTTTCCTTTTTTGACAAAGATCAAAAAATTGAGTTCAACAAAAAGGCCAGAGTTGAGTTCAACAAAAATAATCACATTTTCACTTTTGCTTTGCGAACTCTGGCTTAGGTTTTTATGAACCCAGTCAATTTCGAACAGTTTATCTTCTCCCCCAAATCTACACTGAGAAAGTTTAGTCCTCTGTAGTAATGCTATTCTATAATAATATATACGTCATTCTTTTTTTTTTTTTTATATCATTCAGTTTTCTTTTAAACAGGATTTGTACAAAAGTGATGTTGCTGAAGGATTCTCTAAAGGATTTGATTGAGTTAAATTCTTAATTAAAAACTCCTTTTTCTTTCTAAAGCAACTCCTTTTCTTCCTTAGCCTTGTATCTCAACTATTATTTGTATATCCATGAGGACTGATTCTTTTTTTTTTGGGCTGCTCCACTGCATGCGGGATCCTAGTTCCCCGACCAGGGATTGATCTCTCGCCCCCTGCAGTGGAATCGTGGAGCCTTAACCACTGGACTGCAGGGAAGTCCATGAGGACTGATTCTTAAACCTAACTTTAATTAATCAGCTGTGTTATTATTTGATATTCATGAGTTTTCCTATTTTTCTGTGGAGCCAAATATGACTATTAACATTTGAAACTGCTCAGAATTCAAGGTTTAGATGACAAGGACTAGGAAATAAGGACTGAGTCCAAAATGATAGATTTGCACTTATCCCAGCTTCCCATTTGCCAAGGCTGAGGTTGTCTCTCTCACCTGTTTTGCAATACAATTCTTAGTGTTTTCAGTCTCATAAATGCTTAGTGGTTAGATGTTTTCTTCTCTCTGAATGATTGACTTAACCAGAATCATTAAATGGGAAACTAGTGAGATTTAGCACATTTTTGATTGTGTATGTTGTATCATTGCCAGGACATTTATTTAACCAATTTTAATAAAATTTTACCCAATAGAAAGAAGAATAAATCCCATCGGGATATTAAGCGAATGCAGTGTGAGTGTACACCTCTTTCTAAAGATGAAAGAGCTCAAGGTGAAATAGCATGTGGGGAAGATTGTCTTAATCGTCTCCTCATGATTGAATGGTAAGTAAATTAGAATGTTCTTCTTTTGCTCAACTATTCTATTAAATGTCTCTAAATTTTAAGAAGAATTATTAGGAGTAAATTTAACTTTTCTCCTTCTACCTATTGTTGAGTATTTCTGAGCAATGAAATCTCCAATGTGTAATAGTGTTTATAAGGAGGCAAATTTCCCTTGCATTGTGCGTTAGATTATAGTACATGTTGTAAGTGCTCTGTAAAGTAGCCCTAATGCTAACATAGTAATAGTAATTTTTACCCAGTCTCCTTTTATCTCTTGTAAGGTTCACGTCCTGAGAGGTAAATGTTGGTATTTTTTAGCTTTTACTATAAAATAAGCTAAAACCCTAACATTTCAAAAGTGCTTAAAGTAAAATGTCTTGCTCCCCCAAGCCTCAATCCCTCTATTTGTAGTCTTTCCAGATAATTTTTATGCCTATACCAGCATGGGTAGACATTTCCTCTTTTTATGTGTAGAAATGAAATCCTTACTATATGTACTTTTTGAAACTTTGTTTGCCCTCACCTGCCACACACACTTTTCTTTTTTTTAGTAATTTTTTTTTTTAATGTATTTTTGGCTGCGTTGGGACTTCATTGCTGCGCGCGGGCTTTCCCTAGTTGTGGCGAGCGGGGGCCACTACTCATTGCGGTGCACAGGCCCCTCATCGTGGTAGCTGCTCTTGTTGCGGAGCACGGGCTCTAGGCACGTGGGCCTCAGTAGCTGTGGCTCGTGGGCTCTAGAGCGCAGGCTCACTAGTTGTGGCACATGGGCCAAGTTGCTCCGCGGCATGTGGGATCCTCCCGGACCAGGGCTCGAACGCGTGTCCCCTGCATTGGCAGGTGGATTCTTAACCACTGTGCCACCAGGGAAGTCCCCACACTTTTAATTAAATATGTTTTGGAGACCTATTCAGAGCTACATATTTAGGCCTATCTAAATCTTTCTGTTGACTACATTATGTATTCTATTCATAGTTAACCCATAATTATTAATCTTCTATTGATAGACATTTGCTTCCATATTTTTCATATAAACAGTAAATACCTTTACATTAAAAAAATGTGATTTTTAAAAAAAAACCAGTCCGATTGAAAATTGTATCATTTTTAACATGGAAAGAATATTAAGGTGATTTATAGTATAGGCACCTTATTTTTAGTGTTAATGAAGTTTTTTTTTTTTTAAACTCAGTTTTTGGTTTTGCTTATGTAATAGTGTTACAAAAATAAAACATATACCTCAAAAAATAAAAAAGAGAAAGCATTTTTGGTATTTTTAAATGTAAACTAAAAGTAGAGATGACAGTAAACATATAAGAAGAGAAGAGGGATTTCCCTGGTGGCACAGTGGTTAAGAATCCGCCTGCCAATGCAGGGGACACAGGTTTGAGCCCTGGTCTGGGAAGATCCCACATGCCGCGGAGCAACTAAGCCCGTGCGCCACAACTACTGAGCCTGCGCTCTAGAGCCCACGAGCCACAACTACTGAGCCCGCGCTCTAGAGCCCACGAGCCACAACTACTGAGCCCGTGTGCCACAACTACTGAAGCCTGTGAGCCTAGAGCCCATGCTCCGCAACGAGAAGCCACCACAATGAGAAGCCTGCACACTGCAACTAAGAGTAGCCGCCGCTCGCCACAACCAGAGAAAGCCCACGCACAGCAACAAAGACCCAACGCAGCCTAATTAATTAATTAATTAATTAATTAAAAAAGAAGAGAAGACATAAGAACAAGTATTCTCCTAATTTGACATTGTTTGCCCTGGTCTCTGCATTCTTCTGGTTTTTCCTGCCAACCTTGTTGAACAGATATGAAGTACAGAAATTCTTTTTTCTTGTTATTCCCACGCTCAAAACTTTTAGTGGTTCTCAAGATTAGGTTCAAATGTAACCTTGGTATTGAGAGCCCTTCATAGTACATCAACAACCTGCCTTTTCATCTTCCAGCAACCCACCTTTCTTATCAGTTATCCTTAGCTATTTTATTCCCCTTTTCTCAAGTAGGCCTTGTTTCCTATTTCTGCACACAGGTGGGCACTGTCATTGTACCTCTTGTTTTCCTTATGTGTCCATATCCTATGTGTCATTAGAGATTCTGCTTTAATCCTACTCCTTCCGGAAAGCTTTCCTTCACTGCTTCTCTCCAGAGTGAATCCCTTATCCTTTGGACATCTGTAAAAATGTTGCTTACTACTACTGGTTTGGCAATAAATAATAATATATTGGAAATAATTGGTAATTTTTATTGTAGCCTTACTCAGTATTAAAAGCCTTTGTATCTGTCAGCTTTGGAATATTAAGAATTCAGTAAATTTTTGATTTTAGTTTTATTCTAAGATCCATGAGGGAAGAGCCTTGCCAGTTTATATTGTGCTTACTCTGAACAAAGATATGTTTAATGACGACTTTGGTTTCTCTTAAATGTAGCTCAAGTAGTTAGCTACATTCAAAAGATGAAATTAGTGATGATTGGAGTGGAATATAAGAGAAGGTGCACTGATTGAAAATAAGTTAGCTCTGCATAGTTGTCAGAGTACTGCAGACTTACATGCAGCCTGGAAATGTATCTTAGACAGTCAGAGAGGGGTAATGACCAGTTGACAAGACTGTATTTTGGGCATCATCTGTTTAACAATGTAGACACTCAATTTTAAGGAATCCCTTCGTGATGGAAAGAATTATTGAGGAAGGCTCACTTGGAGGTTTACCACACGTATGCTGATTATGCCATAAAGATATGGATATATTTACATAACATTCTAGTGAACGTGTTTTTGGTTCTTTTACTGCTTTGAAGAATTAATTTTCTCCTTTTCTCATTTCAGTTCTTCTCGGTGTCCAAATGGGGATTATTGTTCCAATAGACGGTTTCAAAGAAAACAGCATGCAGATGTGGAAGTCATACTCACAGAAAAGAAAGGCTGGGGCTTGAGAGCTGCTAAAGACCTTCCTTCGTAAGTTATGTTTTAATCGCCTTTCACTTCATTTGTGTTGTTGAAGTTGGTTAGATACTTTTTAGGAAAATAATTTGCCTATTACACTGAAGTTTAATAATGATTATTGTGCAGAATGACCACTTGGTAGCTAGTTTGTTCGTTTTAAATTCACTTCTTTTAGGAAATTAAATAGAAATCTCTCCTGTCTATATATGAGAGAGCAGTTTGTCCCTTGTGATATTTGAACTAGGCCGGTCCTTCTTTGTCTGATAGTTATGTTACCTTTAATTCCAAGTAATTACCAAGTGTTTGCTGTAGATCCCCAGAATCCCTATGAAACTCTATAAAAAGGAGTTAGGACAGAATCTATAAAGTTGAATCTATATAAAGTTTAGTTGGGATAAGAGTAGTGGAGAGTGTCTGAGGATATTGAGATAGAGAATTAAAGCATACTTGATAGACACTCATTAAACATTTTTGAATGAATAAATGTTGCCTTCTAAAGTCATGTAACTTTTATATGTAATGCAATAAAAGGTTCAGTTTTATTTTCTACCATATTCGGTATTTCCTTTAGCCACTAATTTTCTTACATATAGCATATTTAAGTATTCTCATGAAAGTTGAGTACCTTTTTCTTTAAAGTTAAGTATATACAGATTACATGTGTTTATGATTGAAGAATTTTTAAAAATACATCAAAGGAATAAAGGAAGAAAATAAAACAGTTGCTGATTCTAGTGACTCAGGGACAACTATTGTTTCAGAATCCTTAGCATATGGCTACACTTGAATGGGAATTGGGATGGGGTGAGGGGTTTTAGTCTTTTTATTGTGGGGATTCAAAGCAACCAGGTAGCAAATAACCTAATAATAATAACCACCACCACCACCAGGTAATTTAGTTTTCTGACAGGAACCTCATGTATCTTTTGAAAGCCAAATCATTTGGTTTTTATTGTGAAAATAGGAAATGATATTCATGTCACTTATCCTTTTGAGAACCAACCAGAAAAAACCCACGTTTTATTATATAAAAAAGTAGATAGTAGGAACCTCATATATTTCCCTTTTCTGCAAAGTATTATCAAAGTATTTTGGTTTATAACCATTTTTAAATTGTTTCTTTGAAACAAGTATCTCAGAATCATCTCAGTATGTTTCATATCCAAATTCATTGGATCCTTTATAATATTTTAAATAAATAGTAGACTAAGCTTCCCTTGAACACTGTTAACAACACTGAACTCAGTACTCCCCAAGGCAGTCTGGTGCATTTCTAAAATCACTAACTCTGGTCTAGATGCAGGTTTTCAGGTATGCTTTCTTTTATTCTACTCAAGCCAGCCAGGCTTTTCTTTTGGAGAGTCTTTTTAAAATTTTTTTAAAGGAACTCCAGTTTGGACATAACCCTCTCTTACAGGGGTAGTAATGGACACTGCCTCTTGGCAGAGTCTGCACTAACATAGCTTCAACTTTAACGTAAATTCTTGTTGTATGCAACAGAGACTATTTGATGGCTCAGGAGTCCGTGTCTGTTACGGGGAAGGAGATTGGGAGAAGAGAGGAGAGAATGCGTGACTGGTTCACATAGCAGGTTAAAATTTCCTGAAGCTCTTTAGCTTTCCTCAACTACCCACAAAGAACCCTGCTTTGGTAAAATATACTAGGACTTAATGTTTCCAGGATTCCCACACCTTCACTCATGTACTTCCATGTGCTGATGGTAATACCAATTTTATAAATTTTTAACTCTAAGCTATTTAGGTGTTCACTGGTAGAGTATTCCCACTTAAGAAGGGCATACTGTCAGATGTGCACGGTATGAGGAGGAGGTATTTGGAGCAAAGCTGCTAGTTACTGTTAAAATACCATGACAGACGCCACCAAAAAAATAAGCAAATTCCTACCAAAACCCTCAAGTTTTAGGCTATAGGAATGGAAGGCAGTGCTGTCTAGGTTGACTTAATGTTATTGGATACCAAATGGGACTTTGGTTTTTTGCGGGGTGGGGGAGGGGTGGAGTAAAATTCACACAATATATTATTAGCCTTTTTAAAGTGCACAATTCAGTGGCATTTAGTATTCATAATATTGGGCAGCTATCACCTCTGTCTAGTTCCAAAAATTTTTATCACCCCAAAAGGAAACCCCTTACCCATTAAGCAGATTCTCCCTATTGCCCCCTCTTCCCAGCCCTTGGCAACCTCTAAATCTGCCATCTCTATGGATTTACCTTATTCTAGATATTTATATGAAATACAAATGTGGCTTTTTGTTTCTGGCTTCTTAAAGAAAGCGTTAAACATAGCATTTTTTTAGCGTGGCCAAAAAAAAAGAAAAAAAGGAGAAGTATACTGATTATGTCAGTATATCATAACAAATACAAATGATTTACATTTTTACATTTAAAAAATCTCTTTGGTTAGTGTTAGGGCACATTTGTTTATTTTCTCTCTGTGCATCTTGTGGGATCTTAGTTCCCCGACCAGGGAATGAACCCAGGCCCCAGCAATGAAAGTGCCGAGTCCTAACCACTGGACAGCCAGGGAATTCCAGGGCATGTTTATTTTGAAAGGGTAAGACAAGACTTCCAGGTAGGTCATTTCAGGTCAGAACTTGGGAGTAAACTGTAGAGAAGCATTTGTTTACATGGAGGTAATACTTGAAGTCATTGGTGAGAATGAGCTTTTATAAAATAAAGGGAGAGGGAAGAGACTGAGAATATCTTCAATAGAGAAGAAATAGGTAAATAACCATGAAAGAACAATCAAAGGTAGAAGGTAACTGAAAGAAGCCAAGGAGAGAGCTTAATCATGATTGTTGATAAATGCTAGAGAAAACTCACAGAGAATGCAGTCAGAGAAAAGGTATATTTGACCTTTAACATCATTAGAGACCTTTGAGAGTAAAGGTAGTTAAGTAGAAGGGCTGCTGTATTTAAGTTGCCTTCTTTTTTCTTAGGACATAAAGCCTCTAATTTTTCACTGCTTCTGATTTCTTCATAACTGTTTCTCAGTTGTGAATCATTGTTTTCATGATAATGTAAACCAGACTTGGAAGTTCGTTTTAATATCTATTGAGAGCAAGGATATGCGTTTTGTTATAAGTGTAAATTATAAAAGCTTCTTAGAGTCAACATTCTTTGCAAAGTATTAGGAAGGAGAAAATTAACCTCGATTAGTTGCTAGGCACTTTACATATATTTTAATTACATCTTGTGTAACAGCAAATCTGTCCACTTTACAATAGTTTTTAAAATGCATTATTTTTGCATGGATGTATGTGTTTTCCGTATATCTCCTAGGCAGGAAATGCTGTTTTTCTTTTGCCAGGAACACCTTTGTCCTGGAATATTGTGGAGAGGTACTTGATCATAAAGAGTTTAAAGCCCGGGTAAAGGAGTATGCACGAAACAAAAACATCCACTACTATTTCATGGCCCTGAAGAATGATGAGGTAAGTGGCATGAATGTGTTTGTTTTGAAACAGATCTGGAAGTTCTTGAGTTTGAAAGGGGTCATTGATATGGACTGATCTCTAAAATATATTAAGTGACCAAAATAAGGAGCTGAACAGTGTGGATAGTTTTTTTCTATTTGCTTACAAAAAGGATGAGGGAGAGGGGGGTATTTACATGTATATGTAAATGTAAACATACATGCTTCATACTACAATTCTTAAAAATTATTGATGGCCCCCAAAGAGCTTTTGTTTATGTGGATTATATTTATCAATATTTATATTAAAGATGAAAGCTGAGAAGTTGAAAATATTTTTTTATTAAACCATTTAAAAGTGACAATAAGCCTATGATGTTGACACAAATAACATATGCTTTTGTGAAAATTAAGCATTTTCCAAAAAGTTTTTTTTTTTAGTGAGGAGTACCATTTACAAATCTCTTTAATGTCTGGCTTACTAGAATTTAGCTAGATTCTCATGTCTGCCTCTATGTTCAATCTGGAAATGCAAGTTGTAGGGACCCATCCTAGGACCTGTTGAATCTCACTCTGAGGGTGGGCTCAGCAAGAGTTTTAACAAGCTCTCCAGTGGATTCAGATACATACTCAAGTTTGAGAGCTACTGCACTGTGGTATCGCATGCATTTGAAAATGAAGTTTTAAACACAGGAAGTAAGATTGGAATATAATAGGATGTAAGAAATAGCTAAAAGAAAATGAGACATTGATATATATGGAGATAATTTTGCCCCCTAGGTAAAATGTTGATAGTTAGAGATCTTTCTGAGGAAGAAGTTGGATATTTGTCACTATTTTTTTTTAAAGAAACTCCTTTATTTATTTATTTATTTTTGGCTGTGTTGGGTCTTCGTTTCTGTGTGAGGGCTTTCTCCAGTTGCGGCAAGCGGGGGCCACTCTTCATTGCGGTGCGCGGGCCTCTCACTATCGCGGCCTCTCTTGTTGCGGAGCACAGGCTCCAGACGCGCAGGCTCAGTAGTTGTGGCTCATGGGCCTAGTTGCTCTGTGGCATGTGGGATCTTCCCAGACCAGGGCTCGAACCCGTGTCCCCTGCATTGGCAGGCAGATTCTCAACCACTGCGCCACCAGGGAAGCCCCGGATATTTGTCACTTTGATGTGTAAAGTAATATGAGTGAGTTCTCTAAAGGAACGGGGGATTAGGGATAAGGGTCTTAAATTTGCCGGATGCCTTGCCTTTGCAAAATGCACATATGTTTTAAGGTCTCATTTTTAACTGTTAAATTATCCTTTTCCCTAGATAATAGATGCCACTCAGAAAGGAAATTGCTCCCGGTTCATGAATCACAGCTGTGAACCAAACTGTGAGACTCAAAAAGTAAGTTGAGGTAGATTTAGAGTTTGGGATATTTGTTCAGGACTGCTGTTCTGACTATTAATTTTAGATTCTATACCAAAGGTACCCATGGATATTATTTTTTAATCATTTTAATGATTTTTTTTCTTACTCTGTTAAAATTTATTTTGAAGTAAGTTTAGATGTATAAAATAATAAATAGTGCTGAAATAGTACAGAGTTCCTATATATTATCCTTCACTAGCTTCTGCAAATGTTTACATTGAACATAACCATAATACAATTACCCAATCCAGGAAATACTGTTAACTACTAACTCGTCTAAAGACCTTATTCAAGTTTTGCCATCTGTCATTTTTCTAGTCTAGGATCCAATCCAGGAACTCCAGTTGCATTTAATTGTCACATCTCTGCCCATAAATTTTAGATATTGTTTAAGGTGCTGAAATGAAAAACTAAACTTTAATTTTGATGAAGTCCAGTGTGTACTATTATATTCAGATTTTATATCAGTCTTATCCAGGTGCCAAATTTGGTGGTTTTAATAACATTTATAAGGGGCTGAATGGCCACAGATGAGAGAGACGATATATGGTATGCATGTGGATATACTTCTCCTCCTCAACAAAGGCCAGACTTTGGGTCTTGGTTATCTTTATGTCCTTGTGCCTGGCACATAGTTGACACTTGATAAATCCATTTACCGAATTCGATGTAACATTTTGAGGTAATGATCTTGGTACCGTCTAATTTGTGTTTTAAGCTTAGAGTTAAAAAAAAAAGCATATATATGCACATTAGAATATTGGTTCTTTTTTAGGTTAAGAAAGCTATGGACCCACGCCCTAGAAAAATATATCAGTGATTTCCTCTCATATTGAATAGTTTTGACTCTTGGATATTTTTTGCCCTTTGATCTCTGTACTAATAGATCTTAGATACAGCTCTTCCAAGAGCCAAAACATATAACGAATAGGAGAACCCAGTGTGAAATTATTTAACCTAATTAAGTTCTGGTTCTAGTTTTGCCTGCAGCTGGTGGCCACATGTCTAGCTGTGAGACTCCACCTGTACTGCTTCTCTTCACCTCTTTAAGTCTGGGTTTTTCATCAGTAGGGGTTCAAATGGTCTGGACAGGAGCTTCCCAGTCATCTTACATCTTACATATTCTGGAACTACAAGGTCCAATCCCTGTGTATTTACCCCCATTTTAATTTTTGAGTTTTATGTATCTGTTCTGATGCTTCCCTTCCCTTTCTGTACACTCAGCATTATGTCCACTGCTTCATGAAATTAAACTTCTGGCATTGTTGTTTCCCTTTTTCCACGCCCCATCTTATCTTAGTTACTTTCAACATAAGGTAATACAAATTCGCCTGGTACTCAGTGACACCAAGCATCCCATATTTGCCTATTTTTACTACAAGTGAATCTTTACCATGTGGAAATGTGTATTAAGATAAGTTAAAGTAGCAGTTACTTTTATTAGAGTTAAATTATAGATGATATTCATCTGGTAGCTCATTAAATAAGAGTGATACTTAAGTTTTTTCTGTTTTTTTTTTTTTTTTAGTTTCCCTGTTAGCTATTTGGAAAAGCCTTTATTATCTAAAGAGGCACATGCATAATTAAGGCAGATGATGATGATCTTTTTAAAAAAAAAAAAACACACACACACATAGATTAACCAGTTACTAATTTCTTTTCTTTTAAAAACAACATCTCAGTGGACTGTGAACGGACAACTGAGAGTTGGGTTTTTTACCACCAAACTGGTTCCTTCAGGCTCAGAGTTAACATTTGACTATCAGTTCCAAAGATATGGGTGAGTATTGATTCCATTCTGTTTTGCTGCTTCTGATGGAGAAATAGACTGTTCAGATATAGAAATCTAAAACTTAGATGTGAATTACTAAGAAGTTATATGTACTGTCAGTTCTTATCTATAGTGTTCTCTTTTAGTTCTGTGTATTTTCCTTCTGTATGACACTTCAGGCCATTAAGGGATATTGTACTGGAACTACATGTTCCTTCTCTGAACTTCATGCTGCCTTATTTATATAATTATGTTTCTAATGTAATTTTAAAACTTTTTATTACAGAAATGTCAACAGGGTGTTGACATGGTATAAAGAGAACAATATAATGAATCCCTGTGTGGCCATAATTCATCTGTCAGTTATCAGTTCATGACTTTATCATGTCTCATCTATACCATATTGTACTCTGAAAAATAATTTGTTACCTAGTTCTACCACAACCAGTAACTGATGCAATAGCACTGAATACCCCTAGCATTTATATTGTGGTTTTAATAAAACCGCACTAAAAGGAACAGGGTTCCTCGGAGAAATGTCTGGTGTCAACTTTGGGACAGGTATTGAACAAGATAACTCTGGATAATCTCCTCATACCAGAAAACCAGTTATAAAAGATTAGGAGGGTCATGTCAAAGGGACTTCGGAGGTAGCTTGAATAGAATCTCACTTACCAAAAGTGGGAGAGTTCTTATTAACACTTATGCATCATTAAGAATAATAATGGCAAGTGGTTTGAAACACACTACGTAAAATCCATGAGTTTTAATGACATTTTAAAAATAAAAGCGCATTAGTCATAATTGAAAGGAACCAATTCATGATTTTGGAAACTAGTTTTTGTTTTTTTTTTAATTGAAGTACAGTTGATGTGCAATATTACATAAGTTACAGGTATACAACATAGTGAATCACAATTTTTAAGGTTATATTCCATCTATAGTTACTACAAAACACTGGCTATATTCCCTCTATTGTACAGTACATCCTAGTAGCTTATTTATTTTATGCATAATAGTTACATCTCTTAATCCCCTATCCCTCTTTTTCCCCTTCCCCTTTCCCTCTCCCTACGAGTAACCACTAGTTTAAAAATTAAAAGAAGAAAAAAATCAAGGATTTATCCTTCCTTTCCCAAGTGAATTTTTGATTAAACCAAGCCGTTGGTGAGAGGAAATTCTTTATAGAGGTTATTTTAGCTAATAAATGAAGCCAGTAATGGTATCACCATTTTGCAACACCTCATGAACTAATGGATCTAGGCAATGGTCAAGTATTCTGGGGTTGACCAGGTTCCATGTAGGCCTCCATTATTTTTTTTTTCCTCTTGTATTTGTACTGTCCTCTTTGAAAGAAAGGAAACTGGAAATTTTGTGCCTCTGATTGCTACTGTAATATACTAAATCTATCAGTTTACTTTTGGAATAGTCCTTCGTGTTTTCCTTGGGTAGCTCTGGTTGCAGAGTAAATAAATGGCAGAGGTGGTTTATACCCAGGGCTGTAGACTTAGGCCAGTATTCTTTCCTCCACTTTACCTTGACTCCATGGTTACATTTATTTATTACATTTATTTATATTTATTATTATATTTATTAGTAGTGTCTCATCCTTATGTAATGATAACTTTTAATAACCACTTGTTTCCTTCTAAGTGTCCTTTACTAATTATGCATTTTATATCTATATATCTGTTCATAATAATACATTTTGTTCTGTGTGTCAGTTAAATATTTACATATAAGTTATAGGTGTTGATCTATTTAAGCAATTTTGTTCTTAGCCCCAACAGGTATATATGATCTCTTATTTTCATACATTAGTAGAAACTCTCATAAATGGAGAAATTACTTATTAATTTCTTGGCTAGTTTTGTCTAGCTAATAAAGAATGACTTATTTTTAAGAGCAATTTTCAGGCATTTCCATTAGCTAGTATCAGGTTTGTTGGTGTCTCTTAAAAAAACTGTTTTTTTCCTTTAAGCTGGATTGACTCTTCTCCTGTATGTAATTGCTATACTATCAACATTTTTTATGGTTTACTTTCACATAATTGGCATCTTTCCTATGCTCCTCGAACAGGAAAGAAGCGCAGAAATGTTTCTGTGGGTCGGCTAATTGTCGGGGTTACCTGGGAGGAGAGAACAGAGTCAGCATCAGAGCAGCAGGAGGGAAAATGAAGAAAGAACGATCTCGGAAGAAGGATTCGGTAAGTGTTCCATTCTTCTTTCAACTGTCACCATGTGCATTTTAAGAAGGGAGGTAGCTTTCCTAATTGAACTTTGAAAAGTCAAACTACAACCAGAGAAATTCAGGGTCAAATGAGATAATCATGGAAAGGAAGTACGATTGCTATTTTTGTTTCATGGAGATGAGACTTGGATACTGAGAACTATTGAAGTCATCTTGAAAACAGACAGGCTAATAGTTTGTTTGTTTTTTTTTTTTAATTTTTATTTATTTATTTATTATTTATTTTTGGCTGTGTTGGGTCTTCGTTTCTGTGTGAGGGCTTTCTCTAGTTGCAGCGAGCGGGGGCCACTCTTCATCACGGTGCGCGGGCCTCTCACTGTCGCGGCCTCTCTTGTTGCGGAGCACAAGCTCCAGACGCGCAGGCTCAGTAGTTGTGGCTCACGGGCTTAGTTGCTCTGCGGCATGTGGGATCTTCCCAGATCAGGGCACGAACCTGTGTCCCCTGCATTGGCAGGCAGAGTCTCAACCACTGCACCACCAGGGAAGCCCCCCAGACAGGCTAATAGTTTTTGAGAGCCTGTAAAACTCCTAATCTTGGGGCTTCCCTGGTGGCGCAGTGGTTGAGAATCCGCCTGCCAATGCAGGGGACACGGGTTCGAGCCCTGGTCTGGGAAGATCCCACATGCCACGGAGCAACTGGGCCCGTGAGCCACAATTACTGAGCCTGCGCGTCTGGAGCCTGTGCTCCGCAACGAGAGGCCGCGATGGTGAGAGGCCCGCGCAACGCGATGAAGAGTGGTCCCCACTTGCCACAACTAGAGAAAGCCCTCACACAGAAACTAAGACCCAACACAGTCATAAATAAATAAATAAATAAATAAAAGAACGTGAATTTCAAAAAAAAAAAAACCTCCTAATCTTATGTATAAGTAACATGTTTATCTGTTGACTCACATAAGTCTGATCTACATTCCTAATCTTTTAATATTGTTTTGTCTTTTGTTTGCACGTGTTCTTAAAATCTCTAAAAATCCTCCTTGGAGCGTAAGGTGAGTTTTGAGAGGTAACAGGCAACCCAAGAGTGAGAAAGGGATAGTCTCAGATGGTCCTTGTATTTAATCCATTAGAACAGTGGTTGATAGCCTTTCTTCTATCCCAGTTCACCTGAGTCACAACTGGAGGTGAGTGGTATCTTGCTACTACAGGAGCTCTTAACTGGGACAAGAATTTTGTGTCGTTTTTAAAAATTCCCCCACGCCTCCGCTTTTTCTGAGGATCCCTTTGTCAGAGCAGTGTTTCTCCACCTCAGAACCACTTGGCAGGGTCCATTGTAAAAATGCACATTTTTGGGCCTATCCCCAGACCTATGAATCTTAGTGGAGGGCCAGAAGGAGCCAGGGGGCCAGAGGTGTTAACCAGCAAATCCACCTGTGAGTCTTTTGCAGTTAGCTCATTCCTAGGCTTTTCAGGAACCCATACTTATGTTAAGAATTATAAATGACAGTAGTCTTACTATTTAGTTGAGCAGATAGAAAACATAAGTCAGGAAAGGGATAAAAATATAATACTTAAAAGGTGATGTCAGTAAACCCAAATTAATTGGAGAGAATTAGTTATTGAGAATCTGAATTCTATAAGAAGACTTAGATAGCAGGAAGCATTAGAAAGGGCCATTTAAAAATTCAAAAAAAAAAAGGGTCAAAAAAAGGGTCATTTAAAAAATGCAAAAAGGGAAAGTTTACAAGAAACACTCATGCTTCTACCACCCAAGATGAACAAATGCTCTTTAGAGTATTGTTGCTTCAGCTCTATTTTTTAGAGAGCATATATATTGTAACTGTGTGCTAAGCACTCTTCTAAGCGCCTGACACATTAACTCATTTAATTCTCACAATAAACCCTTTTAAGTTAGGTACAAGGATTTTCCTTCTTTTACAGATGAGAACACTAAAGCACAGAGGTTACAAGGTCACCCAATAAGCGATGGGAAAGAGCTAGTCTAGCTCTTTTCTTTGCTTTTAACCGTATTGAGTTCCTTTGTGTAGAGTTTTAGAAATGAGATATATATATATATATATATATATATATATATATATATATATATATATTTCTACAATTTTTTTTAAATTTTTATTTTATTTATTTTTTTGGCTGTGTTGGGTCTTCGTTGCTGCACGTGGGCTTTCTCTAGTTGCGGTGAGCGGGGGCTACTCTTCATTGCGGTGTGTGGGCTTCTCATTGCAGTGGCTTCTCTTGTTGCGGAGCACGGGCTCTAGGCGTGTGGGCTTCAGTAGTTGTGGCTCACAGGCTCCAGAGCGCAGGCTCAGTAGTTGTGGCTCGCAGGCTTAGTTGCTCCGCGGCATGTGGGATCTTCCTGGACGAGGGATGAACCCGTGTCCCCTGCACTGGCAGGCGGATTCTTAACCACTGCGCCACCAGGGAAACCCCTACAATTTGTTTTTTACTCTTCCATGTTGGTGTATGTATATGTATATATATGTACATTTTTAACTGCTGTAAAGGTTTTCATCATATAACAGTTTATTTACATATATTCCTACTGATGAACACTTGTGTTTCCAATCCTTTGCTCTTAATGTCTTTGCACATGTCTCTTCTGTACATGTTTCTTTAAGGTATATCCATGGAAGTGGGGTCACTGGGTCATAGCCTATTAGCTTTTGGACCTGACTATTACAGGGAATTTTTCTTTAAACTTCATCAAGATTACTTTTATTTTTAACTCTTGTTTCATGTAATTGATAGTTTATCAGAGCAACCACAAAGTAGTCATTAAACATGTTGACCTAAGCTAAAATCTCCATAAAAGCTTCCCTTTGGCTATTTTCTGTTTTCAGAACTTACATTAAAAACTGCATTATTGGTGGGGAGTGTTATTGTAGTGTGATGGTTTCCTGGGTGGTTTTATACTGCCATCATAACAATATCAGATGGCTTTCTACTTTCCTGATAAGATTCAGGAACAACCCCAAGGGACCAAGATGTAGATATTCCTGGTTTTTGCTTGCTTGTTTTTATTCTGGTAATAGTGTGTTCATATCAGTATTTTATGGTATTGTAGACTAAATTAGATGTAAAGTGAATCTAGTCAGTTGGTGGGCTGAAGTCATGGGTTGCTCCAGATGTGAATTTTTATTTTAATTTATTAATTTATTTATTTTTGGCTGCTTTGGGTCTTCGTTGCTGCACACGGGCTTTCCCTTTGTTGCGGTACGTGGGCTTCTCATTGCAGTGGCTTCTCGTTGCAGAGCACAGGCTCTAGGCGTGCAGGCTTCAGTAGTCGTGGCTCGCTGGCTCTCGAGCGCAGGCTCAGTAGTTGTGGCGCACGGGCTTTGTTGCTCCATGGCATGTGGGATCTTCCCGGACCAGGGCTCGAACCCATTTCCCCTGCATTAGCAGGCGGACTGTTAACCACTGCGCCACCAGTGAAGCCCTCCAGATGTGAATTTGAAGCTGTTCCGGAACAGGGATGTTTTGTATGAAACTTTACCCTGATAGAGGAATGACCCAGAGTGAATCTGGGTTCCTAGAAGGGTCGTTTGTCCTTGACTGTAATGAAGAGTTTAACTCCACTTTAGTTTTAATTGGATTGGTCTCCTACTGAAATTGCGGCTGGATGCTTAGATTCTGAGTTCTGGTCAGGTACAGTTGAATAGAATCACAAAAGTAGCACCTCTTGAAGTTCCCAAGTGTTAGGGAGTTCCCTGGCAGGGAACTCGGTGCTTTCACTGCCATAGCCCTGGGTTCCATCCCTGGTCGGGGAACTAAGATCCCACAAACTGCGTGGTACAGCCAAAAAAAAAAAGGAAAGAAAGAAATTCCCAAGTGTTAGTTTTTGGAATTCTTTTGGGTAGGGGATGCCATGGAAAGGAAAAGATAGCAGCAGTTTAAAATATAGTTTTGCATATTTTAACTATTAACAAGAATATTTTAATGGCACTGTAGTCTGCATCTGTCCCCCCATATTAACCTTTGATTGGTGAACATTTCTTATTCCTTGCTCTTATGATTGAAGCTATGTACATACAGTTTATCCACTTAAAACTGTAAGCTCTTCCAGGACAGGTGATTGTCTTCTTTGGGTATGTCACAAACTAGGTACTTAATTAAATACTTAGTTGATGGAGGTATAATAAATCCCTACTATTATCTGATGTTATTTGTAGTTTGTAAATTATAAACAGGGAATAGTCTGAAATTTACCTTAATCTCTTTTGAGTTTGTGAAACAAATTAACAGTAACTAATTTACACAATAAAGAGGGTGAAAAGCCACATAAGAAAGGAAATAGTTGCTTTCAGCAGATAACAAACAAATCCTAGTATCTGGAATATATAGAGAGCTCTGTCTAATCAATAAGAAAAAAATAGCCCCAAAAGAAAAATAAGCAACTTCCATAGACACTTTAGTAATCTAGATAGCCAGTAAACATGTGGAAAGGTGTTCAACCTCATTAGTAATCAGGGGAGTGCAAATTAAAACTACTATCAGATGTTATTTGCATACTGACCACATTGATAAAAATTAAGTCAGATGATACACAGGAACAGTAGATCTCATACACTGGTGGTGGAGGTGTAAATGGATACAATCACTTTTGAAAACACTTTGGTGTTATTTACTAAAGGTGAATGTATGTATACTATATGAGCCAGCAGTTGCACTCCTAGGTCTATAACCAGAGAGAGACTTGTTTAAAATGCACATCAGGAATCACAGCAGCATTGCTTACATTAGAAAAAGTAGAAACAACTCAAGTACCCATTAACATTAGTATGAATAAATTATAATATATGATGAAAAACTAGTCACAAAAATAAAGAAACTTATGGTTGCATGCAAAAATGATTGCTTAAAATGTAAAGTTGATTGAAAAAGAACCATGGCACAAAGATTTTTTGTCCAGTGTGATTTCATTTACATAAAGATTAAAAACAGACAAAATTATAATATTTAGGGATTTATAATATATGTAGTAAACTTATTTTAAAAATCAGAACTATTTCCTAAAAAGTAAGGAGACATTATCTCTAGAGTTAAGAAGAGAAGGTATTATAACAAGGAAGGGGCACGTGGAGCACTTCAGGAACACTGACAGTATCCTCCCCATCCCCCCACCCTGCCCTTTTACCTGAGTGTTGGTTGCCATGGATATTGCTCAACTGTTTGTTTATTAAACCTGTTTATTTACTAATTGTTTCTATATGTATGTTATATTTATCAGAATGTATTAACAATGGTGCTTTAGACCCATTAAAGACGGTTCATACCCCAAAATAAAGAATAAACATTTTTCTTGGACTGATTAGGTAATTAACAGAATAAATTTTTAAGTGCTGTAGAATTGTCTATATACATATAAATTTTCATTTATCAGTAATTTATTAAAATACATCCTAATCCTCCTTGTACTTACCACAAATCCTTTTTCGAAGGTGGTGACCCATAAATGAAAAATAAATACTTTTAGTAAATTTAATGAAAGCAATCAATGTCAGTCATCTCCTGGCTTCCTCCCCTGCAGATGTCCTAAAAGTTATTAATTCCACAATTGATTGTTCACTTGAGTACCCAAAATTATGGAAGCTGTATCATATCACCACTAGGATTGGCATGCTTACTTTTATGTAATACAACCATTAAGCTTATCATTATAGTAGGAATGTTCAAAGGTTGTTCACCTTCTGTATTTTGTTTGCAAAATTTTGTTATTTATACTTCTACATTTTTACTGTTTATTTCCTTAAGAATGCTACTTTTTTATATCCCAGTAGTGCCTTTTATACAGTAATATCTACTCAGTTTATTGATGAATGAAAGTAACAACTCAGTTTTAACTTTAAAGATTACATGCCTAATTATGAAAAGGAAATAACCCCAAAAGGAAATATAAGCTTAGTGAATATTTGCATCTCAAAACTGTCAAAAGCAAGATTCTTGTATTTGAGAGGGAAAGTAGTATTTTAAAGCCCTTGGTCTTTCCTATGCTAATCCTCTGGAATTTGGGACACAGGAAATTTTTACATTTAGGATATGCAAGGAAAAAAACATCTTTAAGGAAATTGTTTTACATTAAGATTTAACTATAAATTGGCTTTTCTGTTCATGTATTTAATCTATTCAAAACCTAAGAAATAATACTGGAAACGAAAAAGGATGAGCCTCAAATGTACTTTTTAGAAGGAAAAAATGAGTTTATGTATCTTCAACTTCTTGCAGGCAGCATTTTATATTTTCTCATTTATTTTTGTTCTATATACCCTAATAAAAGAGTTTTGGGATATAATATGAAATAGAAATGTTTCAATGCCTTGCCTAAAATTATATTAAGTGAGACACTTAGCCAGTTAAGTAACAGAAAATTTCAAGATTTTTTCTTTTAGGTTTGCTTTTCTCTAATTTATTATCAGCTCATTCTGTACTTTTATCATTTCATGTCAAGTTGATTTAATGCTATCGTTATATCTCTTCTCCTTCAATCTCTATCTTGTCTAGATTTCATCCTGTTATTGTCAGACTAATTATTCTCAAATTCCATTTTGATCATATTATTCCCTTTTTGGGATTCAGTAATAGAGCTCTCTTACTTAGTCTCATCAAATCCAGATTCTTTTATATTACATCTGAGATGTTCTAACACCAGCCTTCTTTTTGATAAGATTTTTCTCCATTCCTCACTGCACCTTATCCATTCCAGCCAGGCTGAGCATAGTATGCACTGTCCTAATTTTCCATTTCCGGTTGTTCAGACTTTTCCTTCTGCTTCCTCCCTCCTCTTGTATTTATCTTACCTATTTCTAACCCCACTTTGGTGAATTCATTTCTGGTGACTCTCATTTTAAGCACTCCCTTCATCTTAGACCTCTTAGGTTTTTAAACATTAACATTTGTAGTTAATGCTTCATTGTTCGTTTTCATATGAGTTAATTTTATCTCCCCGATAGTAAGTTCTGTGAGGGTGTCTTTATATCTTTTATAACTGCTGCAACACAGCTAGAAAACAACCTTTGGAACCTTGTTTTTTGTTGCTGTTGTTCTCTATTATTTAATATCTTTGGAACAAAGAATTTATGTAAGTTATAAAGACTATAATTATACTTTATATGTGCTTGTGAGCACTTCTCTGCTTCCTTCTCTCTGCTTATAGCTCCTGGAGGATACCACCATTTTGAATTTTGTGTCTTACCTCCCTTGCCCTTTTTTAAAAACAAACAAACAAATGAATAAAAAATCATTTATTTATTTATTTATTTATTTATTTATTTATTTATTTATTTATTTATTTATGGCTGCATTGGGTCTTCGTTGCTGTGCGCGGGCTTTCTCTAGTTGCGGTGAGCGGGGTCTAATCTTCATTGTGGTATGCGGGCTTCTCATTGTGGTGGCTTCTCTTGTTGGCGGAGCACGGGCTCTAGGTGTGCAGACTTCAGTAGTTGTAGCGTGTGAGCTCAGTAGTTGTGGCTTTTCGGCTCTGGAGCGCAGGCTCAGTAGTTGTGGCCACGGGCTTAGTTGCTCTGCGGCATGTGGGATCTTCCCGGCTCAGGGATCGAACCGGTGTCCCCTGCATTGGCACGCGGATTCTTAACCACTGCGTCATCAGGGAAGTCCCCCTTGCCATTTTAAAATAGACTTTTCAGGTATGTATCTATAAAAAATCTGTTTTTGAGGTGCAGAGAAACGGATTCATACAGCATGCAGTATTCTGGAACTTTAGTTTTTTTACATAACATTATGTTTGCTAAGATTGATAATTTTTGTTGCATTTGGCTGCACTTGATTCCTTTCATTGTGGTATATGCCATTATGTGAACATGCCGGTTTATCCAGCCTGGCCACAGGCATTTGGGTTGTTGGCAGTTTTTTGCTCTTATGAATGGCTGTTCAATGAACATTCTTCTGATTCTCAGAGTACACATGTGCAGAAGTTTCTCTAGGGTTTATTCTTAGGTGTACAGTGGCTAGGCATAGGGGATACAAATATTTTATTTTTCAAGCTTTATTTCAATGCTTTATTTTTTCTGACATACTTTTTTTTTTCCCTGACATACTTCTCACTTAATATAATTTTTCTTCCTCCCATAAAGGCAGATTTTTTTGTTTTGCTTCATTGCAATGTCTTTAGCACCTAGAACTATACTTGATGTATAAGTGCTTGGTAAATATTTGATGATTGAATGAAATGCTTTTCAAATTGATCATACCAATTTATATTTTCATTAGCAGTGTACAAAAGTTTGTTTTGACCCACATCTTTGCCTAGACTTGATTTTATCAGACTTCTTATAGTGAGTGTAATATGGTTTCTTACTGTGGTCTTAGTTTTCCTTATTACTGGTGAGGTCGAGCATCTTTTCAGATTGTTTGATTCTTAGATTAGGGGGGGTTTTGTTGTTGTTGTTGTTGTTGTCTATAACCAGATATTTTTCCTTGCTGTGGCAGGTGGATGGAGAGCTAGAAGCCCTGATGGAGAATGGTGAGGGTCTCTCTGATAAAAACCAGGTGCTCAGCTTATCCCGGCTAATGGTTAGAATTGAAACTTTGGAACAGAAACTTACCTGTCTCAAGCTCATACAGGTGAACACTTTGATATTAATTTATTTTTTATTTCTGAACTTGAGGTGGGACATTTAAACTACAATCCAGAATGATGAATGGAAAAGGAATAATTCTGATATGAGAAGAGTTACTCGTTTTTAAAATGGATATGTGAGTTCTATATGACTTTGAAAACTTGTACTCTTAAAAATGTCTTAAGAGTTCAGCATTATTTAATCTATTAGTAGATATTGTGTGTCTTCTCTCTAGTCAAAGAACATGGTGGAATTTTTTTTGTGTGTGTAACAATTCATGACACTTGATAGAGGGTCTCTCCCTACCGCCACTTGATTATTAGCATGGCAAGGCCATTTTTACCACAGGATCTCAAAGCAAGGAATTTTAACAGTAATCATATTTACTCCAGTTTATTAAATATTCCACAAGAAGTTGGATAATAAGAAAAGATTTTTAAATTTTTTTATAGGTTTAGCTTTTTCAGTAAAAATGGTGAATATAATTTTTTTCTTAGTCCTTCAAAATTTGAACTTTAGTAAAGTCCAGGTTGACATTTTAAGTATCAAAAAAGATTATAATCTCTCACTTTAAAGCATTCATTAATTGCACAGTTCTAGTAGATTAATCAAAATAGAATTTCTAGGTTTCTTTGTGAATATAAATGAACTGTTTAGTCCTCTCTGTGGGCCCTCTTTAACACTCTCTCTGGTATTATGTGTCTCCCTCCTCCCACCCCCCAATACCCTGCATCCTGCTTCGCTTCCCCCATGGAAGAACACACATTCGCAGTCTTGCCTGAAGTCCTTTCTGGAACGTCATGGGCTGTCTTTGTTGTGGATCTGGATGGCAGAACTAGGTGATGGCCGGGAAAGTAACCAGAAGCTTCAGGAAGAGGTCAGTTCACATTCAGCTGACCTGCTTGTTTCTTAAGACCACTATATTTATTATTTAGGTTGAGGGTATTGTGATAATATCAGTGATAATGAATTTAGCACTATATTTACTACTCATATTAAATAATTACATCATTTTATCATCCCAATATCATTCCTATAACTGTAACTTTACATACACCTTGCTGGAAGTGAGTTTGCCCAGTGGTTTTCCCTATGGTATCTTTTAAAGCTTAGTACTACATAGTTGGGAACTGCAAGAGCAAGATATACTAGTATCATAGTTAAGTGAAAGATCCAGTGTGTTGCTAAAACCGTAGTTTTAAAAAGATAGGAAACCATATGGAACTTAAATTCTGGGGTTCTAAAAAATTATGAAGAGCTGAATTCTGGATGACAAGAGTAAGAACATTTTGAGGAGTAAATTGTTTTAAAAGATCTAAATAGATGTTCACTGACAATGTTGTTAGTGGAATTGTTATATTTATACCGTCCCATGAAATACACAATATTTTCTAACTTGATTTAAATGTAGTTCTTTTTAATCATAAGTGCTAATATAATCCCAAAGTCATTTAATAATATACTTCTAAAAACAAAAACGTGAGTGGGCAAATGAGTGATTCTCTTGCCTCCATCCTTCTCCCAGGAGACTCAGCAATAAGTAGGAGTTGGGGAAGCCTTGGGGTTTCTGTAGAACTACATTGGGGGAGTACTTTGGAAGAAATTCTTGGATTTCAGAGTGTGGGGTGGGGGTGGTTATCTCGGAATGAAGAGAGTGTCTCTCTTTGCTAGACAGCTGTTTGTCAAAGGCTAAGGAGGTTAAGTAATATCTGCATTTTTTGTTTGTATGCAAGACATTTAAATATATATTGTTGCTTAGTTCCCAAGCCTTTATCACAGTCACTTGGGAAACTTTTTAGAAAAACATACCCAGGATGAGGTCCAGTATTGTTTATATTTTTAAAAAATCTACCTGGGTTTGAGAACTACTGGTGGAGAATATTAATTAAATTAGTCCTATTTGGTGTGTGAGCAGTCACCTGCTCCACATTTTATTCTTGCTGGTCAGGCTTATTAAAACACTTTTCTGGGACTTCGCTGGTGGTCCAGTGGTTGAGACTGAGCTTCCGCTGCAGGGGGCACGGGTTTGATCCCTGGTTGGGGAACTAAGATCCCACATGCCTCGTGGTGCAGCCAAAAAAATAAAAAATCAAACACTTTTCCTTCCATACTAGAGGAAAGTAATATTATGACATTTAAATCCGTCTGTGGTTACAAGATTTAGGTCTTAATTTAATAAGACAGTAAAAAAACCACTGCTTTTGCAGAATTGATCTGAGTCCCATGGAGAGGCTTGAAAAGTCAACTGTACAAAGTGATGTTTGTTTTTTTTAAATTATGTTTAATCAGATTATAAAGACTTTGGAACATTTACCCATTCCTACTAAAAATATGTTGGAGGAAAGCAAAGTACTTCCTATTATTCAACGTTGGTCTCAAACCAAGACTGCTGTCCCTCAGCTGAGTGAAGGAGATGGGTATTCTAGCGAGAATACGTCACGTGCTCACACACCGCTCAACACACCTGATCCTTCCACCAAGCTGAGCATAGAAGCTGACACAGACACCCCCAAGAAGCTAATGTTTCGCAGACTTAAAATTATAAGTGAAAATAGCATGGACAGTGCGATCTCTGATGCTACCAGCGAGTTAGAAGGCAAGGATGGCAAAGAGGACCTTGACCAGTTAGAAAACGTCCCTGTAGAAGAAGAGGAAGAGTTACAGTCACAACAGCTACTCACACAACAGCTGCCTGAATCTAAAGTTGATAATGAAATTGCTGTGGAGGCCAGTAAGCTACCCACATGTGAACCAGAGGCTGACACTGAAATAGAGCCTAAAGAGAGCAATGGCACAAAACTAGATGAACCTATTGCTGAGGAAACACCATCCCAAGATGAAGAGGAGGGTGTATCTGATGTGGAGAGTGAGAGGAGCCAGGAACAGCCAGATAAAACAGTAGATATAAGTGATTTGGCCACCAAGCTCCTGGACAGTTGGAAAGACCTAAAGGTAAGAAAACATTTCTGTTCATTTTAACCTGAATTACCCAGGTTTAGAGTTCTATAAACCTTCAGTCGAATTACCTACTTTTCTAGCTATATGTATTTTTGAAAAATGGAATACTATCTCTCTGTCAGCTAATTATAAATGTCTTTATAAATAAATAATGTCTTTTAAACCTTGGCCAGAGATACCAGCCAAACTAATATACAAACATCCCCCTTTTCCTTGCTTACAAAAGTATATCACAACAGTAAATTCAGTCATTCAAGTGGTCTTTACATTAAAAACAAAAATCCTTTGAGTAACAAACATGGATTCTACATTTAAGTCTGTAAGAAAAAAATGAATGTTTAAAATAATTGGAAATTAATTTATTGGATTAACTAGAAATTAATTAAAAATAAAATTAATTGGAAGCTAAGGTAATTTTGCAACTTCTCATCAAAAATGATTGAACATATAAAGCTATAGAATCATGCTTGTTAGCTTGGTGGAATGTCTCATGACAAAAAAAAAACAAAAACAAACTATTGAACATAAATATCTGTTCCAGTAAAACAACATTATATGGAGCTAGTTCATATTCAGTTTTATTATTGTTTCTGAAATAGGCCTGCTTTTAAATGCCTATTTCTCTGGCCAGAAGATGTCATCGAGAGGAAAAATACAGAGTTCTGGAACCCTTACATCTAATACTTGCATAATCACTTGTTAAAGTATATAGCATGATGTGCAGGGTTTTCTTTGCAGAGAACCCAGTCTGGGTCTTGGATAAACACAGAAGTGAATAACAGGATGAGCCTAGGAGAGATGTGCCAAATTCTGATTGTAAGTGGGATCCTGGGATCCAGGTCTTGAGGACCCTGTGGGAACAGGTTACTACCTAGCCTCTGTTTTTCTGTTCCTCCTTTCTGGCGCCAGAGGTGAAGCAACCAGATAAACCAAGAATACAGAGTTGCAGCAAAATGGACACCTGAGTCTTCTCTGTTCCCAATTATGACCAGAAAGCTCACCCATTATATCCTACCATTTGACCCATAGGGAACTATCCTTACACTTAGCAGAATGAGTAGTTGGTTGGTTGTGCACTGTGCTTATTTTTGCATTTGTAATTTACTGTGTTGAGACCCGTCTTTAAGTATGGTGTGGTTTCAGCTCTCATTTACCCATTTGAGCTCTTACTCATGCTACTCTTTGATCACCTACAGTTCAGCATAAACTCAGCCTTATTATTTGAAATCTGACCTTTTTATAAATATAAAAGGAAAGATTCAGAGTAAATCTGTTTATGATACAACATGTGAACGCAGGAACTGGAGTTGCAATTAATTGAAAGAGCTGCTGAGACAGTCATTTGTGTGAACCTTTATTTAAGGCCTGCTTTGTGAGATCACAGGAGTCCCTGGACGAAGTCCCTCTTGTGTTTGGAGACTGCTAGTAGAGCCTGTACTATGATTGGCTCAGTAAGGAAGGTGGAAATGGAGACAAGCACTCAGGTGAAGGTAGAAAAGACCTTACAGACATAGTTTTATAGAGAGGGGGGTTGTAGACCTAGTAGTTCACTTTTGCCTGAGAAGGCTCTGGTTGATGTAATACAGAAAAAAAAAAAAAAAAAGACATAATCATCTTAATTTCTTAAAAACCTGTCTCTTCTTAAAATCTGCAATAAGTAAATGTTTTTGTTTCTCTGTATGGTAGTTTTTTTTAATTATAATTGTAATGATATAAATTATTCTCTGGGATATCCTTAACTCAATTAGATATAACTGGTACTTTAAACTCACACTCCAGACTTAAATGTTTTTGAGTCCTACAAAATTATTTCTTCCCTTGCTTGTCCTCTTCACTCCTATCTGAAAGATCGAAGTAGTTGCACAGTACTATGTAGACTGATGATCCTCTTGACTTGAGGTTTAAAATTTTATTTGTACCTAAAATATATTCTTCTTAACCTTCATATTTTGTATTTATCCCAGTTCTTAGCATCAAGGAAGTTATTAAATAAAATCCTCCTTCCTCAAACTTTATAGTTTGCTCTGGAATCATTACCCATCTAGAATTGCATTACTGAGAAATGTTTTTGCTTGCCTGAACTGTGATGTTTTGTTATGCATTGGTGCTGGGGTTCTTAATTCATCTATCATTCTAATTAACATTCACCATGGTTCTAATTTCAAAACCGGTTATAGTTGTCCTTAAAAAATGTACTTCAGCTAGGGAACCCATAATTTGAACATGTTTTAGAGAAACGACTTGATGTGATTACTATATATCCATCCTATTCCCGGCATTGAAAGAGTTAACTACTTCTGTCTGAATTCCACCTGTGTGTTCAAGTAGACGTTGGCAGAAAAGAAAATGTGTTATTCAACCAACCTTTATTAAGCACCTGTTACCAAGCATGTGTTAGTTGCTGGTGTTAATTTCAAGATTATACTAAAAAGCATTGATCTAAGATTGTGGTTATGTTAGCCACTCCAAGCTTCCCTGACCTTCCTGGGCCACTGTAACATTGCTGGACATGTGTTCCACTTGTCCTTTCTACATACTGGATGGAGTGAAGAACTGAAAGAGGTTGCTTCAGATTTCTTAATCTTGATTTTGCTGTGAAGGCAGACTATAGGGATCATCAGTAAATGAAAGCGGGTGGGAGGGAAGGGAATGAAGCTTCATGAATTACTCTTTGTCCTCCCAGATCTGATGATGATCCCCCTTGTAACTTGAACCATTTCCATCTAGCTTCTCAGGGCAGCAAGGAGCTTGTTAACATCACCAGCTGACCATGTGTCTCCTTTTCTCAACTCCATTTTCAACTTCGTGCTGAAGAAAAACAAGAACCTAGCGTGCATTCTGTGAAGAAAACAGGAAGATGGTTGGGAAGTTGGATGATGCATGAAAAATATAATAGGTGAAAAGAGGACAGAGGTGGTTAACTCACTGGCACCGGCGTTATTTTGGTGCGTCCATTGCCGACAATGGATGTCGTTCTGGGAAAATCCCGACTCCTGGCGAGAAAGGATTAAGTGAGCTACTTTTTCTATACCTCTATACACAGGACCACTGCCTTGGCTCTACAAGGCTTACACATTTTTGACTCCTAAAGTAGACCTCAACAAGAAACATCACTTAGCACATTGCTACACATGAGCATGTATTCATTTTCACATGCAAATTAACTGGGCTACATTTTCAGCAGGGACATGTGCATATATTTCTGTTTGTAAAAGGAATTACTGTACATCACCCCTCATGCTGAAAATATACCCGAGACTTCACAGGGCAAAACAGCTGTTTATAAGTGATGATTAATTATAAACTTGACTGGAAAATCTTCATTTGGATCATGAGAAGAAGAGGTAAGGTTCTCGTGAATTTGGCAGTTTCAGTTGCAGTTAAACAGCTGAGAGATTGTGATGGCTAGTGATTCCAGAGCCTCTCTTATAAACATTTAGGTTACAGGATGTGTGTCTCCTTATAGTGAAGTCTGAGTAGTTATAGTTACATCTGGATTAGATGATTTAGGGACATTTTGTACATGTGATAAGTTGGACTTTTCTTAAGAACCATCCTTATTATCTTTTTCATCTTTATTCTCCAGATATTATCTTTAATTAAACATATTATTTTCCTAGAAAGTTAAGCATTGAACTCTCTACAGAAGTTTTAAATAATTCAGAGAGTTACTCAACTGAAAAGTTTTGAGTCTGGGGGAACTCCCTGGCGGTCCAGTGGTTAGGACTCTGTGCTTCCACTGCTGGGGGCCTGGGTTCAATCCCTGGTCGGGGCACTAAGATCCCAAAAGCTGCGTGGTCAAAAAAAATAAAACAAGTTTTGAGTCACTGCTTGGAATTTCAGTTCCTAACTAATATGTGAAATCTGCTATGCAACATTTCAAAATGAAATGATGTGCCCTGAATTTCTGTAATAAATTTCAAAATCCTTAGTAGACATTATTCTGTCTTCAAAAGGATCAGTATTACTTATCCTTTTGTTTAACATACAGAATTGCCTCCAAAGAGCACTATTTTAGGTACAACTACATTGAATTTTTGTAATAAGAATCTCATTTGATAAAAGGCAAACATGGTCTAAAACTTCCTAGTAGCCTGGTTTCTTTATTATCAGATAATACTTTCATCTAAATTATGGATTGGCCTAATCTGCCCCGCTGCCTTTTTTCGTAAATGAAGTTTTGGGAGCCCAGCCAAGTTCATTCATTTACATACGTCTGTGACTGCTTTTGCACTGTACTGGTAGAGTTGAGTAGTTGCATCAGACTGGATGGCCAACAAAGCCTAAAATATTTATTGCTTTGTCCTTTACTGAAAAGGTTTGCCAACACCTCATCTAAATGATAAAGTACAGAACCTGGCTGCTCTAAACATTCTGATTTTGAATGAAGTCATTTTGACACTTTATTCTTTTGGGTGAGCTCTTAATTCTATTTCCCCTAAAGACATAATGACCATGTTTCCATAACCCATGAAGTTACTTTTTAAAAAAAAAAGTCTTGACTCTGTTTAGGAAAAGTTACTTGAAGTGATTTGGATATAGGACTATCTGAGAAGTGGGAGAGTAAATACATTATAGAATTACTGGGCTAGAAGACACCTGTAAGGAATGTTGTTCTTCCCTCAGGACCATGATCAAGTTAGTCAGAAACTTAAGAGACTTTTTGAGTACAGATAAGTTGGTATAATCTAGTTTTATATATAACCATAATGAAAATATATAAATTTTTCTTCTTAATGTTCTTAACTTTTGATTTTGATGTAATTTCAGACTTACAGGAAAACTGCAAGAATACTGTTCTTTATGTATTCTTCATGTGATACACATCCAGTGACAGATGTATGTTAAAAACAGTAAAAATTCTTCTAAACCCTTCATCCAGATTCCCCAGTGTTAACATTTTACCAAATTTACCTTAACATTTTCTCTTAATTTCTTTTTAACTTTTAAAGAATAAGTTATAGATATCATGCCCACTGCGCCTAGATATTTTAGTGTGTATTTCCTAAAAACAAGGACATTCTTCTTTATGACTTCAGTGTACTTATCGAAATCAGAAAATTACAGTGACACAATACTATTAATCTGTTAAACAGACTTCATTCAGATTTTGCCACTTGTGCACATAATGTCCTCTGTAGAAAAAAGAAAATTTCTGATCCAGAATCTAACCTGAGATCAAGCGTTACATTGAGTTGTATCTCTTTAGTATCCTTTAATCTGGAATAGTTAGTTCCTCAGTCTTTGGCTTTTATAAACTTCACATTTTTGAATATTTTAAAAGTTTTTAGAATATTCCTCAATTTGGGTTTGTCTGAAGTTCTGTTTGGAATGTTCGTTTATCCCATTACTGGCATTGTCAACTTCAGTCACTTGGTTAAGTTGGTGTCTGCCAGGTTTCTCCAATGTAAAGTTACTATTTTCCCCTTTATAATTAAAGAGTATAATATAGGAGCACCTTTGGAAATAATAAATACTCTTTTTTGTGAAATTTATCCATCCAGTGAATTTGCCTGAATCTTGTACAGCTATGATTGTTAACAAATGATGGTTTTCTAATCCATCATTCCTTTTTCTGTATTTCTATACAGTGGTAGCAGTCTTAACAGGTTATTAAAATTACTTGCTTAGATGCTTGTTTCTCCTCACAGGACCATGAGATCTTCAAGGGCAGAGACCATTCCTTAATCATTGGTAGTAAGAGTTACTTTTAATCATGGTATATTTTTAATAATGGTTGTAATAAGTTACCACTTAATAATAGTGAATGACTACTCTGTGCCCCCTACAATCTGTGCTACATTCAGTATCCAGAGTGATCTTTTTGGAAATATACATCTGTTCATGTCAAAGTCCTATTTAAAACTTTTAAACGGTTCCTCATTACATTGTTAAGTTAAATCCATTTTTCTTAACAAGGCTTGCATACCATGGCATAATCTGGTCCTTATTTATGTATGCATTTTCACCTCAAGAGTTTCTGGCCTACCAGAGGGACAGGGCTACTAATGTTCACACACACACACTCATTGACTTGTTTCTGAGAAGAGTTTCTTTTGTTTAGATGTCTCTTCTCATTTAAGTTTCATCCTTTCCCCTGAAAACCATTCCTGTTCCTCCAAGACAGAGTATTCTCCCTTTTCTATATGCTCCCATAACATCCTTTCCAATCATAGCAGATAACATTTCATAATTGTACATTGTGCAGAGGCAGAGACTGTGTCTGTCTTGGTCACTTGAGTCTCCCCAGGGCATTGTGAGAGCGTACTTTGTACTTTGGCACTTCATAAATATTTGAATGATGAAGTGAAGAAGGTCCTTCTTTTTCCATGGTACCACACTGCTGCTATTTTTTTTTTTAATTTAAATTTAATTTTTTGGCTGTACACCATGGCATGTGGCGTCTTCCCTGACCAGGGACCGAACCCACGCCCCTTGCAGTATAAGCACGGAGTCTTAACCACTGGACCACCAGGGAAGTCCCGATTCTTCTTGAATCCATAATGTGTATATTTTATTTGATAGGTGGTCAGAAAATACTTGAATGAGTGTCATGTAATCTTTACAACCCTGTAAAGTAAGTGGTGGTGTTTTTATCAACTGTAAAAGGGAAACAAACAGGCCCATGAGTTTGTAACTTAACTTTAAGTGACATAGCTGAAAATTATCTTCTGATTTTAATCCTATGTTCTTTCCATTCCTTTTTCTGATCCAGCAAATAGTGATTGCTACGTCCTTGCTAGACAGTTCATGCAATTATGTATCTTTGCTGAATACTTTTCAGACTTCTCTCAATCTGTTTCTGTTTTAATAACTGTAATAAGTTCAAATTCATTCTTAAATCATAGAAATTATCATTTTAGTGTTTTGTTCAAGTATCTTTTTTTCCTTAATGCTGCAGAGATCAACCTGTGATCCATGATTGAATTTCAAGGGATTTTCAGAACGCCTGAAATCATACGTAAAACTGTGGGGTTTTCTGGGGCAAGGGTCCATAAATATGAGCAGTTTCTCAAACAGGGGTGTGTATATATGTGGGTTGGGAAAAGAACAAATTGTGGTCCAAAAAGTGTTTTCTGGATGGTCTTAGCTGCAGTGTTGTATTGATTAGTGCAACATATAACTTCAGTGAAGTCTCTTGGAGAGCTGTGGTGATTTTTAAGTTTTAATTAGAAAAACTATAGAGGAGGTAAATTTGAAAGTGTAAAAGAAAATCTTAGATTTGGAATTAACTTGCCTAGAAAACAGAAATCTGAAATTTGAGAAACATTTAATCATCATGACCTTGATTATTCTTCAGTGATTACTTACCAGCATAAAACTTTAATTTTTCTACACACATGTTTTACTACTGGGCTGGGGAGGCCTTGAAAGCAGGCACATGTGTCAGGTGTTCACCTTGTGCTTCAGTACTAGTGGAAGCTCGGCACATTTTAGATGCGTGTTGAATAAAACCAAGTGTTGTTAAGGTAGATTTTTTGAATTAGAGTCAAGGTGGGTAAGGCTAGAGAAGGAGGAAGTTGGGGGGACAAGTTTAAACTGAATGGCAGGGACTTCCCTGGTAGCGCAGTGGTTAAGAATCTACCCACAAATGCAGGGGAG
This sequence comes from Balaenoptera ricei, assembly GCF_028023285.1. Classification (NCBI taxonomy): domain Eukaryota; kingdom Metazoa; phylum Chordata; class Mammalia; order Artiodactyla; family Balaenopteridae; genus Balaenoptera; species Balaenoptera ricei. Next base: position 66,080,557 of record NC_082649.1, on the reverse strand, counting down.
ACGGGTTCGAGCCCTGGTCTGGGAAGATCCCACTTGCTGTGGAACAACGAAGCCCGTGCGCCACAACTACTGAGCCTGCACTCTGGAGCCCTCAGGCCATAACTACTGAGCCCGCGTGCCACAACTTCTGAAGCCCACGCGCCTGGAGCCCGTGCTCCGCAGTGAGGGAAGCCACTGCAATGAGAAGCCCGTGCACCACGACGAAAAGTAGCCCCCACTTGCTGCAACTAGAGAAAGCCTGGGCACAGCAACGAAGACCCAATGCAGCCAAAAATAAATAAATAAATTTATTTAAAAAGAGAGAGAGAAATGGAATATTACCAGCACCCTGGATGCCTTCCTTTAAAAATAAAAATAAAAAATAAACTGAATGTCAGTGAACTAGGAAAGCTTTTTAAGGTATGGTACTGCTAAATAGCAGCATTTAGAAGTTGCCTTGGGACTCCCCATGTTCCTTAGGCCTCTGCCTGAGACTTTACAGCCCCTCATTCTTTACCTTGAATGCAGTCACAATGCACAGAAGTCTTTTGGTACTGTGTCTAGGGCTGCTTCTGAGGCATGTTATCTTTTCTTTTAATTTTTAAAATAGACCATTCCTGCACACGACAAAATTCAAAAGGCATACTGCAAAAGGCAACATTTCACTCCTGCCCCTGCCCCGTGTCCTGTTCCCTGGAGGCAACCAATACAACTAGTTTGTTGTGAGCGTTCTGGAGAGAATTTGTGCATATTATGTGTATATATTTTGCCTTTTTTACAAATCTGGCACCACTGTTTAGCTCCCTTTTACTTAATATATTGTAAAGATTATTTCATACCAGTTTATGAAGAATTTATTTTTCATAACTGCCTAGTATTTTATTGTATAAATATACCATAATCAGTTTATCATAATCATATATTAATCAGTCTTCTATTTCGGCCATTTAGGTTGATTCCTTTCTTTAGCTTAGCAGCAAGTAACTTTTTGAACATGTTCACATATGTGGGATATACATGTTGGATAAATTACTAAAAGTTGTGTATCTGAGTCATAGTCTGTGTTATTTGTAATTTTGATAGGTACTGTCAAATCTCTCTTCATAGTTGTACCAGTTTAACTCTCATCAGCAATGTTTATGTGTAGGAGTGCCTGTTTCACTACACCCTGGCGAACACAGGTGTTGTCTAACTTTATGTTGGTCAGACTGATAGGCAAAAATGGAATATTGTTATAGTTTTAATTTGCATTTCTCTTATGCATGAAGTATTGAATATATTTACGTTTATATTTCCTATTGTAAGAACTATGTCCATATCCTTTGCCCATTTTTCTGAGTGGCTGAAAACTGAAATTGGATCTTATTATCTTTTGTTTGTTGGGAGCCCAGCTGTCTGAAGTTAGAGTGTTTCTTCAGGGGTTTAAAAGAATAAATAAAATTATTCTACTCCCTTTTCCCCTTACTCTCCCTTCCTCCACCCCTCTCGTGTGTGATTTTATAAAACTTCCAGACATGGGTATTATCTTCTAAGTTATTTTTCCAGTCAAATCTCAGGACGTCTGTGACCTAATGGAGATACCCCTGCTCCCACTTTTTGTAATACAATTTATGAGATAAAATCATAGACTCTTAACACTTTACAGGGGTATGATGATCGAGGTACAGTTCTTCCTTCTATTAAAGGAAGCTAAATCCAGGTTATAGAACCTTTACCACTGAAAGCGTTTCACAGAATTATGCTGAGGGAAAAGGAGCCTAGGGTATTTACATATCAGTATTTGCCCAGTAATTTCTTTCTTTCTTTTTCTTTTTTTTCTTCTTAACCTTAGAGTGGTATAGGGCCATAGACATTGAAGTTATATGTTGTATGTTCATTTTTTTAATTTTGTTGTTGTTAATCAAGAAAATAGATTTTTAAAATCTTTATGCTAGTATATAGAATTATGAATCAGGTTCCATGACAGTCATATATTACCCAAAGATGTGCTTTTATTTCTCTAGATCAAGGGTTGGCAATTTTTTTCTGTAAAAGGTCAGATAGTAAATATTAAAATACTTAAATTTAAAATGTGACTGTAAGGCCTCAGTCTCCTCCTCCCTTCTTCTTCCCTTCTTTCTGCCTTTTTCTTCCCCTTTCTTCTTTTTCTTCTTCCCTCCCCTTTTCTCCCTCTCTTTAAAAATACAAAAAACCATTCTTAGCTGGGGTTGAAGGGGCACTTAAAGAACCAGGCTGCAGGTCAGACTTTAGGGTGTAGTTTGCTGACCCCTGCACTGGTGTGTGGAATTGTGAATCAGGTTTCTTTACAGTCTGATACTACCCAGATGTAAGTGTTTTAATATCCTTAGCCTAAATGACTAACAGAATTGATTTAACCATGTATTTTCCAAGATGATTTGTCTGTAAGCCATATGGTTTCAATGGGAACCAAATGAGCTTAGTTTTTTCTGTTGTCATTTTTTGGCTGCACCGCATAGCTTGCGAGATCTTAGTTCCCCCACCAGGGATTGAACCCAGGGCATGGTAGTGAAAGTGCCAAGTCTTAACCACTGGACTGCCAGGGAATTCCTGAGCTTATTTATTTATTTATTATCATTTTATTTTTCTAAGTTCTTATCTCTTTTTCTAGATTTTCAGTGTTCAGTAAATTCACGTAAATATTTGGTTTCTTTGCTTCTAACCCTGAAACTTGACAAATACCTGAAAATCCTGGGAAAAAGGATTTTTTTAAAGTGGGGTTTTAAAAAATCTAATGCGTTCAGTTATCTTGGAGAAGCTTCTCTCTCACATGTAACTAAATACATAAACATTCATATATACATATTCACACGTATATGGTATTCTCAGTATCTTCACAGTTTCAAAATTGCTTAGACAAAAATTATGACAAAAAACATTAGTGAACTGAACACTTTAAAAAATTCTTATTCAAACGTCCCTTCTCAGTTAACATCAGCATGTATCGTTGTCCAATGGGTTATTTTCTTTTTCAGCCAAAGTCTCACTGTTATAAAAGTTGGCAGACCTATTAAATAAAAATGCACTGATTTCATAAAGTCAGTAAAAATAATGTTGAAGAAGTTGGAAAGGAAATATATAAGACCACTAGTGTACTAGAAGCATTTTCAGAAAAAGTAATGAAAAGATTTCTGAGATACTCTTGGGAAAAGAATGTTGCATCATGTTATCAGTTAATTATTTGGAAAAAGTATACCAAAAAATACCAACAATTGACTCATCTTTTGGGGGGAAGAGTTGGTGAAGTTTTGTCTCATGTATTGATTTTGGGATTACAAATAAATGTTAGTGAGTTGGTGAATTTGCAGATACAGAATCTCTGAATAATGAGGATAAATGGAATCATGAAATCTGTGGCTTTTTGTGTCTGGCTGCTTTTACTTAGCATAGTGTTTTCAGGCTTTATCCATGTTGTACTATGTATCAGTAGTTAATTACACTTTATAGCTGAATAATACTCCATTGTATGGATATCATTTTCTACATATAGTTATATGAGCCAGTATGAAATTGGGCGGGGGACGGATGGATAAACGCAGATGCAGAATTGCTAGGTCATAGTCTTTTTGTTTCTTATTTGATGCTCTTTGCCTTTTTAATCAAAGGTATTTTATGTTTCTTTAATTCTGGAAAACTCATCTTCATTATTTCTCAAAAAAGTTCCTTCTCTCCTAGAATTCCTTTTACCTGAAGTTGGCACTTTAACTTCTAGCCTCCATATCGCATAACTTTGCGTTCACATTTTCTTTTTGTCCCTTCCTGCTGCTTTTTATCTCCTCTTCCAGCTGTAAAAATGGCACCTTGCTCAGAGTCTCTTTCTCTTTTTTGTTCTTAGTCTTGATGTCATTTAGGAATAAAGATTTGTTTGACACATACACTACACAGTTTTATCTGTACTTGCTAATAGCAAGGAAAAATAGTCTTAGTTGTAAAAAGTAAATCTGTTATTACAGAATATATAATCTGATCTGTATATAATAAAAGGTAAAAAATTATACTCTCATTGTAAATTATTTTGTTCTCAAAGTCTTGTTTAGCTAAAGAACAGTCTACATCAGTGTTAAATTTTTACACTTCCCAGAAAAAGTATTGTTTTGTAATTTGGTTTTAATCCTGTTTTTTTCTACAGTCTATTCTATTTGAGTCTATTCTATTTGAGTCTATTCTATATCATTTGAGATGTGTTAAAAATGTGCTGGAGTACTTTGCCAGCAAACTTCCAATGAGTACTTTTTGAGACTGTTGGAAGAAAACATCCCAGTTTAGACCCATTTAGTGTGACCTATTAGCAGTAGGTAACTTTTTCAAGTGTTGTTTGTTTTTTTAACTAAAAATGGGTAGTATAAAAACCGTATAATTAAAAGTAAACTTTTTTTTCCATAAGAGAATCCATTTACTCAGAATCTATTTACTGTACTTTAAATATAATCTAACTGCTTTTGGGGAATCATGATTCACATACAATAAAGACAAAAACATCGAACTCATAGCTGTATAATATTTCTTGAGTTAAAATGGTGCTTTGTGTTAGTATCTACATTCCTTTCTTTTCTCCCCAGCTTTATTGTGATATAACTGACATTTAACATTGTGTAAGTTTAACGTGTACACGTGTTGATTTGATACACATATATATTGCAAACTGGTTACCACCATAGTGTTAGCTAACACCTGCATTATTACCATTTCTTTTTTTCGGGGAGAATATTAAATAAAGATCTATTCTCTTGGCAACTTTCAAGTATATAATATAGTATTATTAACTGTATCACTATGCTGTACATTAGATCCCCAGAACTTACTCATCTTTTTATTTATTTATTTATTTATTTTTGGCTCTGTTGGGTTTTCGTTTCTGTGCGAGGGCTTTCTCTAGTTGCGGCAAGCGGGGGCCACTCTTCATCGCGGTGCGCGGGCCTCTCACTATCGCGGCCTCTCTTGTTGCGGAGCACAGGCTCCAGACGCGCAGGCTCAGTAGTTGTGGCTCACGGGCCTAGTTGCTCCGCGGCAACGGGATCTTCCCAGACCAGGGCTCGAACCCGTGTCCCCTGCATTGGCAGGTAGATTCTCAACCACTGCGCCACCAGGGAAGCCCCTTACTCATCTTATAATTGGAAGTTTGTAACTTTTTGACCAAGTTTGTTACTATACCTCCCTTCACCCCTGTTTTAGTCTCTGTTTCTATGAGTTCAGCTATTTTGGATTACATATAATAAGTGATATTGTACAGTGTTTGTCTTTCTCTGTCTTATTTCATTTAGCATAATATCCTCAGGGTCTATCCATGTCACAAATGGCAAGGTGCCCTTCTTTCTACTGATTGAATGATACCCATTGTATACATATGCCATAGCTTCTCTATCCATTCATCTCTTGATGGACACTTAGGTTGTTTCTGTATTTTGGCTACTGTGAATAATGCTGCAGTGAACATGGGAGTCAGGCACCTCTTTGAGATCTGCTTTTCATTTTGTTTGGATACATACCCAGAAGTGGGATTGCTGGCAGGTGTTTATTAAGAAATGGAAAACTTACGATATGATTCAGGTATAAAGACTTTCCACGTTTTAATTTCATTTTCCTTCAAGTCAGCTTGTTTTTCTCTATGTACCTTCTTTCTTGGCCATCTCTGACAGTAACACAGTATATCGATTGTTTTCTTAAGGTTTTCCCAAATTGTGGATCTCTTGCTTTAGCCTATTTCCTGAATTTTAGGTCTGTATTTTCGGCTTTCTCTCTCTCTTTTTTTTTTTTTAATAAATTTGTTTACTTATTTATTTTTGGCTGCATTGGGTCTTTGTTGCTGTGCATGGGCTTTGTCTAGTTGTGGTGAGCAGGGACTACTCTTTGTTACAGTGTGCGGGCTTCCCATTGCGGTGGCTTCTCTTGTTGCAGAGCACGGGCTCTAGGCGCACGGGCTTCACTAGTTGTGACACATGGCCTCAGTACTTGTGGCTTGTGGGCTCTAGAGCGCAGGCTCAGTAGTTGTGCACACGGGCTTAGTTGCTCTGCGTCATGTGGGGTCTTCCCGGACCAGGGCTTGAACCGGTGTCCCCTGAATTGGCAGTTGGACTCTTTAACCACTGCACCACCAGGGAAGTCCCTTCAGGCTTCTCTTGGCTCTCTCCTCCACTTGCCTTTCAGACTCAAACTCATAATCTTGTTTTATAAGCTAATTCTTCATCTTTGGTGTACATTTCTGTTAACATCTTCATCATTTTTCAAGTAACCCATAGTCAAAACATATACCCCTTTTGTAATTTAAAAAATTTCTATTGCTAATTATAACAGTTGCTTTAAAAATACTTTCTAGATAACTAAACTTTTCAGTTAGGGACAGTATTGTTGGAAGACAACTTTTTTTGAAATTATGACAGGTTAGAATGACATCTTCAGATCTTTTGCAGGTGTTATTTTAAATAGCCACGACCGCCTAGTTATTTGCACAGAAGTAGAGCTTGGACACTTGATCTATTTTGAATGCCCCGTTGTCGAATTTATATGCATATATTTATTAATCTATGCCTATATCATCTAAATGCTGGATAATTCATTTACAGTAACCTTCGAAAGATTTTCCATCACTCTGTCAGGAATTATTGTTAGGTCTTATAAATTATTGTACCTAGTATGGTACAATGTACACTGTAGACAGTTTATGAGATGTATTTCACACCATCTAGAATCTTGAGTTTTAGACCCTCCACATTGGAGTGTCTTTAACATTCTCTTCTGGTAGACAAAATTTTGAGACCTTATAACTCTGAAAAATACCTTTATTCTATTCTTGTTTGGCAAATCATATAATTACCATTTGGAAATAAATTTTCCTTCAAAATGTTCAAGATGTCATTGCATCATTTTCCAGCTTACAGTGTTGCTATTTTGATACCATTTTGACTCCTTTGTTGTGGGAGGTGCTCTGAGTACTCTCTATCTGGTGACTTAATATGTCTTTCAGTTCTAAAAAATTTTCTTTTCTTTTTTTTTAAAAATATTTTCTTACCCTCAGTTTTTTCTCTCCCTGCTTTCTGGCTACCTGTTAGGAGATGTAGGACTTCTAACTCTTATCCTCTAATTTTATTTTTTTAATCTCCCATTTAGATAAAGGATTAGTGTGAATGAAGGCAACTCAGATAGCATTTTCAGCAGTGGATTCTGTGCCATGCGGGTGTGACATTATTCCAAACAGATTTTCATATCATGTAGGCTAACACTATTGCTATTTATTCACAAGACAGAATGATCCTAAGAAATGTTACAGTAATCTTTATAGTGCTGCTTCCTTCTTACTTTTTGTTGCTGTGGGACTTTGGAAAAATTCTGTTGCATTTCAGGGCCTCAAAGTAGATAATCTTAGTTTCCAGCTTAAATTTTGTATACAACTTTGACAGTATGAAGAGGAGGAAGTTAGTAATTCCAAGTGCTTGGGTGCATGTTGATAGAACTTCCCCATAGTGTTAGGCATACTCTAATAGTCAGTAGCTCTTGGTCACTAATCAGTAGTAATCAGCCATTTTGTGAACATCAGAATACTTAAAAAATTTTTTAAAATTATTTATTTATTTACTTATTTATTTTGGCTGCACTGGATCTTCATTGTGGCGTGCGAACTTCTTAGTTGCGGCATGCATGCAGGCTCTAGTTCCCCAACCAGGGATTGAACCCGGGCCCCCTGCATTGGGAGCACAGAGTCTTACCCATTGGACCACCAGGGAAGTCCCTGAATCCTTTTTTTTAAATTGAAGTATGTTTGACATACAATATTAGTTTCATGTGTACAACTTAGTGATCAGAATACATTTTCTAGTTAGCAGTTGCTCTAAACTTTTGAATGGAATTAAGAATGTATCTTTGAGAAGCATTTCCTCTGGTATATTAACCGCCACCATAGAATGGGTCCCAAACTTGAGGTCTGTAATAAATTGCTGTAAATGTTTGTAATAAATACTTGTAATGCTGAGACCTTCTGCAAAAGAAACTAAATAAGTTAAAATTGTGTAATTCTTAGTTGACTCAGATATCCCTCGATACATCTGTTCTGAGCACCCTTCATGAATGAACTCTTTTGGAGTGCCTAGGTTTACAGAGTACCTAATGCAACAGTCATTTTCAAACTTTTAAAATTAGCAGAATACCTGTTTTTCCCTATAATGTGGGTAGGTGCTGATAAGTGGTGTTCTTTTTCCCGAGTTTGTTAACCCCTCCAAGAGGTGGATAGAGAAGTCAGAGCTAAAAGTGTTAAGTCCTTCCTCTCTTTATCCCTGATTCATACCCACAGGTAGACATTGAATTAGACAACTCCAGGCATCCCTCAGAGGAATAGATTGGAATGTATCCTCTCTACAGGCAGAAGCAGCCCAAGAGGAGAAAGAGCCCAGATGGCTCTGAGCTGAGGACAGACATACATAGTTCTTTCTCTCAAATTCTCCCTTGTGAGGAAGGAATGAGTGAGGGCTGTTAAGAGAAGCCAGTAGTTCAGTGATGCCCACTTTCTCTGGACATCAGAATCATCTGGGGAACTTCTAAAAAATACAGATGCCTGGGACCCATTCCCAGAATTTTAGATTCAATTTGTTTTGGATAGTATATCTATAAAAGTTGCCTGGAGTGGTTTAATTCTGCAGCCAGAATTGAGAATCCCAGCTGCAGTGGAAGTTCTACTTAGAAAAGGCTAGGGGGATGGTGGATGTTACCTACATTTGTGGATAAATCCCCAAAAATGGTACTTCTTCCCAGAATAATGCCACTGTGTCATCTGGTACAGATGATAAAAGTGCATCATAACCTTGGGCAGGTTGCTGAGCTTTTTAAGTAAGTTTTCCCATTTGTAAAATGGAGATAACAACCTCATAGTGTTGTTTTGAAATTCAAATAAGATAATGCATTCATACAGATTGCCCTGCGTCTGTAAAGTCCACATTGGCATTTTTAATGGCAGCTGAATATTACATCTTGAACTTTCCTCAGTTGTGTGACATGTGGGTTATTTCGTTTTCCACAAATGCTGCTAGAACCAAAAATCGTGTGGAAAGATTTTTCTTGGAGTACAATTCCTATAAAATGGGATTACCAGGTCATATAGGTGTGGTCAATATTATGAGATTACTCTGAAGGAAGGGTTTTGTATGATGTACCATTGAGAATGTGTGGGTTTGCCATTTGCCCACTTAACAAGGTGACTGGATAAGGAAGTATGTGCCCAAGAGCTACTTGATGGACTTAGAACAGTGAGAGATTGTCAGGGAACAGAATTGTTGCTAGGCTTTAGATTCATACAGCAAGAAAAGGTACCTCAAGGCTTAAAAACATAGTTTATATTTCTCAAGAACAATTTTGATAAAGTATTAGATAGTATTTGAAGAGCAACAATGATCTAAAACTTTCCTTTTTTAAAATAACAGCAGTATAAAAGTAGATTACATTTGGCAATTAGCCAAGTTGATTTTGATTTATAGAAAAATACGCTGAATAGCAGGAATTGTCTTTACACATGTAATTTTTCTGAAGTGTGTTTATATAGCTGAGTTATTACTAACCTTTTCTCCCCTTAAGTAGGGATGGCAAGTGAGATGTTTGACTTGTTCATATGAATACTCTCAGTAAAGGAACTATAGATGACTTCATTTTATATGCAGAAGGCATATAGAAATTAAGATCATCAGGAGGTGTATTCCTGCCAGAAATAAAATGTCTTAGTTACTTAGTCTGCTACTTGGCTAATGAGGTCATACAAGCCTGGTAGACGTTTAGAAATAAATATGTATTTGTGCTATATGTTTTTACTTGTTTTTTAAGGGACCATGCTCTATTTTTATTTAAAGCCAAACATAAGTAACATTTCGGAGAAAAATTAAATACCAGATTGTTCCTCCCCATTTCTTTGTTGCCATGTGAAATCACTCAGCTTCAAAGCAATCACCACTTTCATTCCACACTGATAACTCTTCTTTTGGTTTATTTTTTGCAGGAGGTATATCGAATTCCAAAGAAAAGTCAAACTGAAAAGGAGAGCACAAGTAGGTATTCAGAGATACTTTGTGCATATGGCTTTACAAATATTCTTTTAGAAATATGCAGATGTAACTGATAAGAACTTTATTTTGTTTTTGAAACCAGATAATGTGTCATTAGGTAAATGAAATATTTGGTATAAGTTTGAAAACATGGGTTTTTAAAAAAATTTTATTGGAGTATAGTTGATTTACAATGTTGTGTTAGTTTCAGGTGTACTGCAGAGTGAATCAGTTATACATATACATATATCCACTCTTTTTTAGATTCTTTTCACGTATAGGCCATTACAGAGCATTGAGTAGAGTTCCCTGTGCTATACAGTAGGTCCTTACTAGTTATCTATTTTATGTATAGTAGTGTGTATATGTCAATCCCAATTTCTCAATTTATCCTTCCCCACCTTCCCCCCTGGTAACCATAAGTTTATTTTCTACATATGTGACTTTCTCTCTGTTTTGCAAATAAGTTCATTTGTACCATTTTTTTAGATTCCACACGTAAGTGATATCATATGATATTTGTCTTTCTCTGACTTAACTTCACTCAGTATGACAAACTCTAGGTCCATCATGTTACTGCAAATGGCATTATTTCATTCTTTTTTATGGCTGAGTAATATTCCATTGTATATATGTACCATATCTTCTTTATCCATTCCTCTGTTGGTGGACATTTAGGTTGCTTCCCTGTCCTGGCTCTTGTAAATAGTACTGCAGTGAACATTGGGGTGCAAGTATCTTTTCGAATTACGGTTGTCTCCAGATATATGCCCATGAGTGGGATTGCTGGATCATATGGTAGCTCTATTTTTAGTTTTTTAAGGAACCTCCATAGTACTGTTCTCCATAGGGGCTATACCAGTTTACATTTCCGCCAACAGTGTAGCAGGGTTCCCTTTTCTCCACACCCTCTGCAGCATTTATTGTTTGTACATTTTTTTGACGATGGCCATTCTGACCAGTGTAAGGTGATACCTCATTGTAGTTTTGATTTCCATTTTTCTCATAATTAGTGATGTTGAGCATCTTTTCATGTGCTTTTTGGCCATCTGTATGTCTTCTCTGGAGAAATGTCTATTTAGATTTTCCACCCATGTTTTGTTTGGGTTGTTTGTTTTTTTGATACTGAGCTGCACAAGCTGTTTGTATATTTTGGAGATTAATCCCTTGTCTATCACTTCGTTTGCAAATACTTTCTCCCATTCTGAGGGTTGTCTTTTTGTCTTGTTTGTAGTTTCCTTTGCTGTGCAAAAGCTTTTAAGTTGAATTAGGTCCCATTTGTTAATTTTTATTTTTATTTCCATTGCTCTAGGAGGTGGATCTGTGCATTTTTATTCTTAGTGAATTTTTGTCAAAGGAGATGTCCCTTTATACTCCCTGTGTTGTTTCTTTCCTTGAAGTCATGGCCTTTTAGTAGCTTTTCTTCCATTCATTTCTTCCTCTAGAGCAGACATTCTTAAACCTATACTCCTTAGGTGTGTGTAAGTTTTTACCTGTAGATGTTTATATGCAAAATCCTTGGTATACATTCATTTCACTGGGGAAAATTCAAAACTTTCATCAGATTCTCAAGGAATCAGTGACCCCTCACAAGGTTAAGAATCATTATTACAGAACAGATAATAGGGAAACCATTGCAGTATGGTTTCTGGGCTTTACCACTTAGCTATGTTTCCAACATACTTTAGAGATTAAAGCAATGGTATAAATTATGATGGCTCTTGTTAGTCTCTTGTGCCCCTCCAGCAGTGACCCAATATAAATAGAGTAAAGGAGCCAGTGTGATCATGTTTTTGGTCTTTTTCTTTATTTTTGGCATGAAGAACTTTTTGTAATCTTTTTTTTTTTTTTTTTTTTTTTTTAAATTAATTAATTAATTTATTTATTTATTTATTTTTGGCTGTGTTGGGTCTTCGTTTCTGTGCGAAGGCTTCCTCTAGTTGCGGCGAGTGGGGGCCACTCTTCATCGCGGTGCGCGGGCCTCTCACTGTCGCGGCCTCTCTTGTTGCGGAGCACAGGCTCCAGACGCGCAGGCTCAGTAGTTGTGGCTCACGGGCCTAGTTGCTCCGCGGCATGTGGGATCTTCCCAGACCAGGGCTCGAACCCGTGTGCCCTGCATTGGCAGGCAGATTCTCAACCACTGCGCCACCAGGGAAGCCCCACTTTTTGTAATCTTAAATCTTATTGGTTAAATAATCTTATTGGTTAAAGCCCTGTAAAGTATCCTTTACATCACTTTTGTATCTTTTGGATATTTTTAGTTCTACTGGTTTAGTCTCTTCATAGCCAGACATCCTACTTAGGGCTACAAAGAATTCTTCCCATAAGAAAGAAAGCTGGGTTGAGTAGTACTGGTTGGCAATATCAGCAACACCACTATAGAGTTGATCATCAGAGGCTAGCTTCTCTGGGCCCACTGAGTTGAAAACATTAGCAAGACAAGCAAAGTTTCAATACCTATGAAGGTCCCCCCACCCCACCCTGCCACCATTATTTTGTAAATATCTAGTCTGGTATGGCCCTCTGAGAGAAGCAGGACATGGTCTGTAGTGGACAGTTATAATCTTTTCAGGGAGCAGCCTTTTGTGTGCCAACTTCAGTCTCATCCTCACATGTGGGGAACCCCCGCCTCCATCTCAGTCTCAGGCTTTTAGATTAGAGAAATGCTTATAATGCAAACCTGACTTCCTATGTTACTCCTCAATGTCAAGCAGTTAAAAAGCTTAGAACTTTTGGGCTTCCCTGGTGGCGCAGTGGTTGAGAGTCTGCCTGCCAATGCAGGGGACACGGGTTCGAGCCCTGGTGTGGGAAGATCCCACATGCCACGGAGCAACTAGGCCCGTGAGCCACAATTACTGAGCCTGCGCATCTGGAGCTTGTGCTCCGCAACAAGAGAGGCCGCGATAGTGAGAGGCCGGCGCACTGCGATGAAGAGTGGTCCCCACTTGCCACAACTAGAGAAAGCCCTCACACAGAAACGAAGACCCAACACAGCCATAAATAAATAAATAAATAAATAAATAAATAAATAAATAAATGGATTTAAAAAAAAAAGTGCCTTCCTTTGTACTTTAAAAAAAAAAAAAAAAGCTTAGAACTTTTAAAATTCATAAGGATTGTGAAATACTTTGGGAAATATGCAGTCTAGCTTTTTTTTTTTTTTTTTTTTAAATAAAGGCAGAGGGTTTTGTTTGTTTTAAACACTGGCAGTTTCTTTTTTTTATTTTTTATTTTTTAATTAATTAATTAATTTACTTATTTTTGGCTGTGTTGGGTCTTCGTTTCTGTGCGAGGGGTTTCTCTAGTTGCGGCAAGCGGGGGCCACTCTTCATCGCGGTGCGCAGGCCTCTCACTGTCACGGCCTCTCTTGTTGCGGAGCACAGGCTCCAGACGCACAGGCTCAGTAGTTGTGGCTCACGGGCCTAGTTGCTCCACGGCATGTGGGATCTTCCCGGGCCAGGGCTCGAACCCGTGCCCCCTGCATTGGCAGGCAGATTCTCAACCACTGCGCCACCAAGGAAGCCCTGCAGTCTAGCTTTATCCTCGTTTTAAAATATGAGAAAATCAGCCTGAATATATAAGATGATTTCTTTGCCTCACATATTCTAAGATGCAGAGTCAGAATGTACTGTTGGTATGATTCCTTTTCTTGTTTTACCAGTATATAGTGAAGAAATAGCCACATTTTAAGGAAATTAACACCAGGGTAAGGAACCTGGGTTTGAGGGAGGAAATAGAGTAGTCATGGGCAGATCCAGATGAAACTAGATAATAATACTTCACAAAAGGATGTTGTGCTAATACCTTCTGAGCTGAACAGTTGTTTTAATTGTATAGTATTTTCTGCCAGCATGTGGTATTAGATGAGTTAGTTCTGTTAGCTTCTCACTGACAAATACTCATACATGGCTGTAGATTAGTAACTTTTTTGTAAATAAATGGAGTTTTTGGCCAGCTAAAAGAACTGTGAGAATGGTATATGTAAACCTAATCCTACTGCTGGGGAAAAAACAACTGATAGCACATTTTTCTGAGATGAGAAAAGAAAAAACAATGTTTATTGAGAATCCGCTTTGCGCTATGAGAGATATTTTATAAGAAATTCTCTCCTTGGGCTTCCCTGGTGGCGCAGTGGTTGAGAATCTGCCTGCTAATGCAGGGGACACGGGTTCGAGCCCTGGTCTGGGAAGATCCCACATGCCACGGAGCAGCTGGGCCCGTGAGCCACAACTACTGAGCCTGCGCGTCTGGAGCCTGTGCCCCGCAACGGGAGGGGCCGCGATAGTGAAAGGCCCGCGCACCGCGATGAAGAGCGGTCCCTGCACCGCGATGAAGAGTGGCCCCCGCTTGCCACAACTAGAGAAAGCCCTCGCACGAACCGAAGACCCAACACAGCCAAAAATAAATAAATAAAGTAGCTATAAAAACACTTTAAAAAAAAAAAAAAAAAGAAATTCTCTCCTTATGAAGAGAGCAATATGATTAGTAGGTAGCAGTACTAACACACACAAAGCAACAGCATATAATACCAGTCAATTTATATTGAAATGTTCATTGGTGGGATCTAGACTACTTAGGAAAATGAAAGACTAGGTGGTGTGATCAGTGAAAAGTAGTACTTAGGGCAGCTTTTGGGAGCAATGGCAATGGAACTGGGTGAGAACCATTCTAGGTAAAGAGACTGAGTGAAGAAGGTTAGCTTCCATCTTTTTTTTTTTTTTTTTTAATTTTATTTTTGGCTGCGTTGGGTCTTTGTTGCTGCGCACGGGCTTTCTCTAGTTGTGGCGAGCAGGGGCTACTCTTCATTGCAGTGCGCGGGCTTCTCACTGCGGTGGCTTCTCTTGTTGCGGAGCACAGGCTCTAGGTACACAGGCTTCAGTAGTTGTGGCTTGCGAGTTCTAGAGCGCAGGCTCAGTAGTTGTGGCGCACGGGCTTAGTTGCTCCGCGGCATGTGGGATCCTCCCGGACCAGGGCTCAAACCCGTGTCCCTTGCATTGGCAGGCGGATTCTTAACCACTGCGCCACCAGGGAAGCCCCCAGCTTCCATCTTTGAATAGGAAGCTGGCGTTCTTTTTTTGAAGATGTAGCTCTCTGGTTTTGATAACTTCCTGAGTTACCACCTGATTCACCTGTGTTTGAAATATTTTTCTTTTGAAATTGTAGTTCATAAAAAGTTGTCTAATTTTTTTTTTTAATTAAAGGGATTTTTCTATTGAGGTTTTTATGTTTAGCATGCCAGGCTGTTTTTCTACCAATTGTAAATATGCAGAGTTATAAGGGCAGTGGAAGGCTTTTACATTTTGAACTGACAAGCAGACTGCCTTACTAAAGGTATCAGGAACATCTTGCATGCATGTGTTCCACAGAACTTGTTAGAAATGATGAAAGCTTGGACTGAGACTTTGGTGGAAAAAGGTAGAAAAGGGCATTCATGGAAGAGACTTTTAGGAAGTAGAGCACACAAGCATATAAGACCTTGTGTCTCGTCCACATTCGGGACTGGGTATATGAAGGAGGAGTCCATAGATCTGTTTGTTGGATAGAAATTTTATTATACAGTTGGTATACTATCATGATGGAGAAAAATCTACCAAGTAAATTTTTTAAAAAACCCTTTTCCCTTAGTAACCGAACGAGGAAGGGATGCTGTTGGCTTCAGAGATCAAACAGTTGCCCCAAAGACTCCTAACAGGTCAAGAGAGAGAGACCCAGACAAACAAACTCAAAATAAAGAGAAAAGGAAACGAAGGGGCTCCCTCTCACCACCTTCTTCTGCCTATGAGCGGGGAACAAAAAGGCCAGATGACAGGTAAGTGGCCTATGTGAGTTACTCTCTTTTCTGAGCAAGTCAAAAAGTACCCAAGTGATACACTTCTGATTTGGGGCAACAAGTGCTTTTGTAATAAATGTATTCTTTTGTGAGTGAGTATAAAAGGAAACTCTACTTATAACTACTGAGAGCCTCTTTTGACAGTAATAATAGCTGTGAAGACTAATAGATTTTTGGTACTCGAATGGCTTCTACTTCATAACGTTTAAATGCTATTTGAGGAGCCAGAGATTTGTTCTTTAAAGGGGAATGGGGGTTGATGGGAGATAACCCTATGTTTTCTAGTGAATCTTACACCATACCAGTCCAAAATGTTGTTTGATCCCTGTGTCAGAGGCTGTCTTGTGTTGCTGTTAGAAAAACAGGCCACATAATCACCTGCTGGGTACTAGAAAACATTTGTTCCCGAGAAGTTCTTTTTAAATTAAATATACTTCAAAAAAAATTGAGATATAGCAGTCATGTAATGCAGTTGTCAGAATTTTTAATTTTGGGTTCTCTGGGTATATAATAGTAATTCATCATGATTTTAATTTACATTCCTCTAATTACTAAATAGATTGAACATTTTGCCATATGTTTATTGACCATTTCTGTTTACTCTTCTGTGAAGTGTCATTTTATATGTGGTGTTCATTAAATTTTGTCTTTTTAAGCTCTAGGGGTTCTTTTTTTATATTCTAAATATAATTCTGCAAGTATTTTTTCCCAGTTTATGACTTGTGTTTTGACTCTTTCTGTATCTTTCAATACACAGAATTTATTAATTGTGGTGTAATTGAATATATCATATATATTGTATGTTTCCTTTATGGTTAGTGTTTACAGTGTTTTCAGAAATTCTTCCCAATTCTTGAGATGACTTTGTGTGTGTGTGTGTGTATACACTTTTTCTTTTTTTAGCAAGATTTAAGTCCTTAATCCATTGGGAATTAATTTTTGTATATATTTTAAGGTAGGAATCTGGTTTCATTTTTTTCTAAGTGAACACCCAGTTGTCCCAGCATCATTTACTACTTGAAAGCCCCTCCTTTCCCCACTGATCTGCAGTGCTGCCTCTTTCCAACAGGTTTTCACATATGGGAGGATCTGTTTCTGGGCTCCTATGACTATCTTATATTTAAGTCTTGATAGCAAGTAGGGCAAATCCCTACTTGATCTTCTGGGATGCCCTGTCTTTTCTCAGATTTATTCTTCCTTAGAATCTGCTTTGAGTATTTGAATATTCTGTCTAGTTAGGTCTTCTTTAATACTTTTAATGAAGATAAAGTTTTTCATTAATGTCTTTGTTTATAGTTTTCTCCAGAAAAACTTGAGTATCTTTTGGTGTATTTATTTCTGAAAACCCTAACTTCTGTTACATATTCATTTTGGTTTTGGTGTTTCGATATGCAATTCACCTTTGTATATTGATCCTATGTTTGTTAACCATACAAAACTTGTATTAATTTCAAGAGTATAGGATTTTTTTTTGCCCCACTGTCTCCTTTATTTGTCATTGTCAACAGTCCATATCATATGAATTTGTTTTGGTTTTCCTTTCTAGTTCTTATGCCTTGTTCATGTTACTTTGCTAGCAATACCTCCAATGCAAATCACAGAATGATAGCATTTTTTATCTTGGTAATTGATTTCTACTCATATTTTGTTTCCTTCCACTTTTTTAGGCTTGTTATATTGTTTTTTTAATTTCTTAACTGGAACAGTTGGGATTCTTAGCTCATTAATTATTCTCTTCTAATAGAAGTGTTTAAGAACTGTAAGACTGCTTGAACTACTCTTGTTAATGCAGCTTCATCATAATCTAGTTCTAAATACTATTAGGATATGCAATGTGTTTAAACTTCTTTTTGTTAAATTTTCAATTTGTCATTAATTGATCTGTATGATAACAGTTCTTAGAATTTTATTGAAGCTTGCTTTATAGTCTCTTTTGTTTGATATTCATAGAAATATGCTTATCTTCCTTTTAGTAGGATTTAACTGGTATATCTTTCTTCCTTTTATTTTATTTTATTTTTTATTTTTTGGAGCAGGGAAAGGTTTATCACGGGGCCATGCAAGAAGATGGGTGGCTCATGCTCTAAAAAAAACCCCAAGCTCCCTGAAGGGTTTCCGCAAAGCATTTTTAAAAGCCAGGTGAGGGAGGGGGGTCACAGGGTAAGTGATCAGCTTGTGCACTGTTCTGTGATTGGCTGATGGTGAGGTAACAGGGTGGTGTCACAGGGGTTAATATTATCAGTCCTTAGGCTTAAGGAGGCCTGGGGCTATGTGCTCCTGATCTTTAAGTAGTTAACATCTTCCATTTGGTGGGGGTTTTCACATCTGTAAAACAGCTCAGGAAATGTGCATCAAATACTGTTGTCTAGGTACTTCAGAGAGGAGCTAAAGCATAGGATATGGGGGAAGGCCTGTCCCAGGAAGGCTCTTCCTTCCTTTTACTTTCAACTTTTCTGTGTCTAATAAATAGCTTATAGCTGATTGGGTGTTTTTGTTTTTGTTTTTTTATCTTTTGTGACAATTCTTTAATTCTTTAACTGGTTGTTTCAATTTAATAAAATTTAAAGCTAACCAATATCCTGAATAACTCTGACCATTCAGCCTTCCCAATTTACATGGTATTATTGTCCAGTATTATAATTCCTTCTCCCTCCTCCCATCAGTTATTGTTAATTTTTTTATGTAGACCAACTGATTTTTTTTAGTTTGTTTACATTTACTAGTTTCTTTTCTTTCTTATCTCAGACCCCTTTAAATGGTTTCTTTTTTTAAAATTGTTTATTTATTTATTTTTGGCTACGTTGGGTCTTCGTTGCTGTATGCGGGCTTTCTCTAGTTGCGGCAAGAGGGGGCTACTCTTCGTTGCGGTGTGCGGGCTTCTCATTGAGGTGGCTTCTCTTGTTGAGGAGCACCAGCTCTAGGTGCGTGGGCTTCAGTAGTTGTGGCTTGCAGGCTCTAAAGCTCAGGCTCAGTAGTTGTGGTGCTTGGGCTTAGTTGCTCCCTGGCATGTGGGATCTTCCCAGACCAGGGATCGAACCCGTGTCCCCTGCATTGGCAGGCAGATTCTTAACCACTGCGCCACCAGGGAAGTCCCTAAATGGTTTCTTTTAGTGAGTTTCTCTTCATAATATTTCAGTTTTTGTCTAAAAAGTCTTTTTCATATTTTGTTTGCATTGCTCACGCTCAATTTTAAAAATCAGCTTTATTTAACCAGCAAGTATAAATTGCTTACAGTAAAATTCATGATTTTAAGTGTATTGCTCATTGAGTTTTGTCAGATGCATACAGTTATGTAACTACAACCACAGAGGTTATATATTGGGTTGGCCCGAAAGTTCATTCGGGTTCTTCCATAACATCTTACAGAAAAATCCAAACGAACTTTTGGGCCAACCCAATAGAACATTTCATCACCTCATGAAATTATCTCTTACCCCTTTGTAGTGCGTCCCCTTCTTCTACTCCTAGTCCCTGGCCACCACTGATCTCCTTTCTGACTTGGTTTTGTCTTTTCCACAATGTCATATATATGGTATCATATACTATAAAATATATTCTGTCTTCTTTCACTTAGCATATTATATTTGAGGTATCCATCCATGTTATTATGTGTCTCAGTTCTTTTTTAGTGCTTAGTAGTCCATTGTATAGGTATACTATAGTTTGTTTATAAATTCATTAGTTGATAGGCGTTTGGATTGTTTCCAGATGACTATTGTGAATACTACTGGCTATGAACAAGTCTTTATGTGAACATTTATTCTCATTTTTGAAAGGAAGTTCTTTTGGGTTGACAGTTTTTCTCAACACTTTGAAGCTGTTATTCTTCATTCTTCTGACTTTCCTTATTGATTTTATGAAACTTGTTGGTTGCTATTCTTTGTTAAGTAACCTGGCTTTTCTCTTGACCTGCTTTTAAGAAGTTATCTTTGTATTTGGTGTTCTGCATTATCGCTACCCTGTGTTTATATGAGGATTTCTTTTTTTTTCAACCTGGTTGAAATTCATCGAACTTTTTAAATTTGAAGATCATCTTCCAAGTTACTAATTCTCTTCAGATCTAATCTCTTGCTTAACCATACCATGGCTCTTATGGGCACTGAATTGAATTGAATATTAGGTTATTTCTTGGTTCATGACATTTATTTCTATCCATGGACCTTTTCTCCATACATTTATTATAATGTAATGAGCCCTGGAGGTCCCAGCACAAAAGTCAGGATCTTAACAATTATATAAATCTTGCTATGTCACTTATTTCTGTACCGTCCCCTGTCTTTACTACTTGTGATAACAAGTAGTATCTGTTGGATTCTGTGTTCATTATACCCTGGCCTGCCTTTTTTAAAATATAGTTTTATGTCATCTAATATATATCTCTTAAAAATATGTTAGTTTTAACTGTATGAAAAGGCTATTATTTTGCATTTAATTTGACAGTACTTTGTTTTGACTTGATATTTATTTACTAAGATTTATTCATAACAGTGTCAGTTTATTCATTTTTATTACTGTATAATGTTTTGTTATAAAGCTTTTTCTGTTATGTATAGTGCTGTTATCTTATTTTGGTGTACATGTGCAAAAGTTTCTCTTGGATATTTAAGTAGAATTTTGCCAGGTATGTGCAATTTCAATTTTATATGATAATTGAGTTTTAATTTTCATTCTTTTTCCTTTCTAGATGCTTCATGGGGTTCTTATTCAAATCTGCCTGATAGTATTTTATGGTCCTGTTCCTTAGGCATATTTTTAATAGCCTCTTTTATCTTATTAAACATATTAAACATCTCTAATATTTTGTGTGTGATAATTCCAGTATCAGCAGTCTTTGTGTGTCTCTTCCTCTCACTTGTGTGTGTGTGGGGTGGGGGGGGTATTTTATAATTTTATAATTATATACTTTTTTTTTTGCTTTCAGTGAGATATAATTGACATACAGCACAGTATAAGTTTAAGATGTTAAGCATATGATTTGACTTACATCATGAAATGATCATCACAGTAAGTTTAGTGAACATCCATCATCTCATGTAGATACAAAATTATAGAAATAGGGGAAAATACCTTTCCTTGTGATGAGAAGTCTTAGGATTTACTCTCTTAACTTTCATATAGAACATACAGCAGTGTTCATTATATATGTATCATGTGGTACATTATATCCCTAGTACATGTTTATCTTCTATGAGTTTGTTTCTGTGAATTTTTTTGAAGTATAATCGACCTACAGCACTGTTAGTTCCTGTTACACAGTTACACAGCATAGTAATTTGATATTTCTATACCAAAATGATCACCGTAATAAGTCTAGTTACGGTATGTCACCTTTCAAAGATATTACATAGTTTTTTACTATATTCCCCATACTGTACATTTCATACCGTGTGATTCATTTATTTTGCAACTGAATTTTTGTACCTCTTAATCTCTCTCACCTGTTTCTTTCTTCCCCTCTCCCCTCTGGCAACCAGCTGTTTGTTCTCTGTATCTGTAACTGTTTGTTTTGTTTGTTCATTTGTTTTGTTTTTTAGATTCCACATACAAGTGAAATCATACAGTATTTATCTTTCTTTGTCTTATTTTTCTCAGCATAATACCCTCTAGGTCCATCCATGTTGTCACAAATGACAAGATTAATTTTATTTTCTAATGAACTCCTGTTCCTTAGAACTTAATCTGTAGGAATTCATTGAGGCCTGGATTTAAGGTGCTCTCTTCTATAGACTGTTTGCATTTGTTTCTGCCAGGCAGCTAAGGGTACTACCACCCCACTAACACTTTAAAGGATGTTTTCAACTAAGAGGTTTTTAGACCATATATTTTTTGTTGTTTGGATAAATGTTGTACCCTTATCCAGGAATCTGTTATTAGATGTTTCTTTGCAATGAAACATCTTGAAATTAGTTGTCATTTTTCATTTTTGCCAAGAGCCTTTCTCAAAAGTTCGATTCAATCCATAGACTTCACAAAAGAATCTTTTAAGTCCTCAGTTCTCTTGTGAATGTTAGAGCTGATGGTTTCTTGGGGGCTTACTGGGGATAGTTGTCAAAACTATCACAGGGTATTAGGTTTAGCAATATGATATTATACTTGGTACTGCACAAAGAAGAGTATGTGAATATAACTCCCCATACTTTTATGTGTACATGCTTATCTTTCACTTAACTAACCTGTGTTGATATTAATGGGTGTGGTCAGACATACATCAAATTCTGTAGCTTTTATTAGTGTATTTGGGTTTTTGTTTTAATTTCAGAATTTGTAGTTACAGAACTACAGAACTTAACTATAAAGAAGAATCTATTTAGGATACTACATGTATCTTTAATTTGAAGTTCTAGAAGCTGAGGATAAGGATAAAGTTATTATTTTCATCTAAGTGTCTATTTCCTTGAGGTTCTCTCCTATCTGCAAAACTCCTTAAGTACTTTTGAGTATGATTTTCAACCAGTGCCAAATTGGAGTTGGTGTGGTTAATGGTTTAGTATCGAGTGACATAACATTTATTAGTGCTTTGGTTATGTCTCTGATTTAGGGAAAAACTTTTTGTGGTGCTCTAATTGTTTTCTTTCTAGATATGATACACCAACTTCTAAAAAGAAAGTACGAATTAAAGATCGCAATAAACTTTCTACAGAGGAGCGTCGAAAGTTGTTTGAGCAGGAGGTAGCTCAGCGGGAGGCTCAAAAACAACAGCAGCAGATGCAGAACCTGGGAATGACATCTCCACTGCCCTATGACTCTCTTGGCTACAATGCCCCTCATCACCCCTTTGCTGGCTACCCACCAGGTTATCCCATGCAGGCCTATGTGGATCCCAGCAATCCTAATGCTGGAAAGGTGCTCCTCCCCACACCCAGCATGGATCCTGTGTGTTCTCCTGCTGCTTATGATCATTCTCAGCCCTTGGTGGGACATTCTACAGAACCCCTTGCTGCCCCTCCACCTGTGCCAGTGGTGCCACATGTGGCAGCCCCTGTGGAAGTTTCCAGTTCACAGTATGTGGCCCAAAGTGATGGTGTGGTACACCAAGACTCCAGTGTCACCGTCTTGCCAGTGCCAGCCCCAGGCCCAGTCCAGGGACAGAATTATGGTGTTTGGGATTCAAACCAACAGTCCGTGAGTGTACAGCAGCAGTACTCTCCTGCACAGTCTCAAGCAACCATATATTATCAAGGACAGGCTTGTCCAACTGTCTATGGTGTGACATCACCCTATTCACAGACAACTCCACCAATTGTACAGGTAACTAATTTTGGAAATTCTCTTGTCTGTTTTACTGTCTGTTTATGGGATGTTAAATCTGATGTGAGGGGGAAGTCCTGCCATTGACCACTTTTACATATTGGCTAATTTTATATATACTAGTTATCTGTTGTGTCACAAATTACTTAGCAGTTTAAAACAGTAAGTAATTATTATCTCATAGTTTCTGTGGGTCAGAAATTCAGAAGCAGTTTGGCTGGGTGGTTCTGGCTCAGAGTCATGAAATTATAGTCAAGCTATTAAGCAGGGTTGTAGTCATCTGAAGATTAGACAGGGGATGTAAGGTTTACTTTCAAGCTCACTCACATGGTTGTTAGCTGTCCTTGGTTCCTTACCACTCTCAGTAGCGCTGCTTACAACATGCCAGCTGGCTTCCCCAAAAGCAAGTGATCAGTGAGAGAGAGAGAATAACTTTTGAAGTGTATTTTTGTGGTTTTTAATCAAATTTCTTTTCTTTTTTATAAAACCAATACATTAAAAAAAAAAAGACTCTTTAAGGCATCGTCTTCACCACATTCCTATGTCTCTCCCATCATTCCTCGTCACCCCTTAAAGGTGAATTATTGTGGATGGCGGAAACTCCCAGAGATGTTTCCTGTACACATTACTTAGTATTGAAGTAACAGAAGTAATTTTTACTTCTGTTCGTATTTTTGTTATGAAGCTGTATCAAAATTTGTTCAAAAGGCCGTGACAGTGTCCTGCTTTAATTCTGAAAACCTTAACTGTATTAACTGCCTTCACTTTTTATGATCTCTTTAACCACATGTTTATATATTTTATGAATTTTTAATTTTGAAGACTTGGAAGTTTTTTTATCCCATGTTTTTCTGTGTAACGTGATTCTTAACCATTTTTCCAAATTACTCTGTATTTTTATGTGTGTGTGTATATATATATATATGCATACATACACATACACATTTTAACGTCTGTATAATACCACATTTGCTTATAAGGTCACTGTTTATCCATTTTCCTGGGGTAGTTGTTTAAATTGAAAGTTCTTTTTCATAATTATAAATAATACTGCACTGAACATTCTTATACTTAGTTTTTTTTGTGTGTGTTTTTCCTTTCATGTTTGGCTTAAAACTAATGTTATAGGGCTAAATACAGCAGGTAAGAAAATGGGCATTATTGGTTATTGGCTATCAATTTTCTTAGTAGCTTTTTATTGTTGTTGGTGGTGGTGTTTGTTATGCATAATTCTGCCTCCTACAGAATTAAAGACTCTTTAGTAGAGAGCTCAGTGATCTTATGGTTGTTCTTTTAAAATAGAATTAATTTTTTCCATCCCAGTGAGTAAAAGATTTCTCTAGGGTTTAGTCATAGCCTTAAGACTCAAGTATTACAATTTTATTTCAAGTTTTCAGTCTGTTCCTACCAAGGAGTCATTTATTGACTCCCTAATCTGCTTTTCGTGTGCAAGAGTAGTTGATAAATGGACTAAGATGGTTCAGACTATCCTTCCCTTCTTTATGAGATTAGTTAATCAGAGATGATGTTCAACTCTGGGTAATGAGAAGCATAGAGCATGTTGTTAGCGTGTGTATTTTAAGTCCTAGTCTGTCACTTACTGTGTGTCCTGGAGACAGGCACTTAGATTCTTCAGTTTTAGTTTTCTCATTTATTAAATGAGCAGAATGCCTCAGAGTGGTTGAGGTTTGTATGAGATAATGGATATTAGTAATGATAAATTTAAAGCACCATATACCTTGAAGGTTTAATTATAGTTCTTAGTTACCTTAATACTGAGAGTATTGACATTAGTGGGCTGTGAATTACAGCTGATCAAGGTCATCTATCTGGTGTCTGGCTCATATATCTGGTCTATGTTGAGGCCTGTGTTGTTCAAATCAAATATCAACCATACCAACATGAGCTGAGGTATAATAACCTATAATAAGGTATAATAACCTTGACAGTGAAGTAGTATGTGATATGGTATAATATAAATTTGTGAGTGTGTGTACATATGCAGTATCTTTGAAATTTGGAGCAGATGTGTTATCAGAAGGTGACTTTAATTTTTTGCCACAGCTGCTTATTATTAGACATAAAAGCTCAGTTTTAACTGAGGCCATGTGCTTTATAGTGGTCTTGTGACATTAGAGTGACCTATTCTTAAAAAGTTACACTAAATTACATCTCAAAAAATTGAGTGCTTACACTATAAATTGTTCACATAAGTGAAGTGACTCAGATATAAAGTAATAGCTGTTTTTTTCCCTTTAGAAGTGGGAGCAGAACAGTTATGTTTTCCCCTCTATAACATATTGGACCCTCTCTTAAAATTCCCATTAGAAGTCACATTTTAAAGATATTTCTAGACTGGATTTATGTTTGAGAAATTAGCTTTTGTGTAATTTCAAGTCCCTTGTAGGTAGAGCCAATCTCCGACAGACTTCCTTATTTTCCCTCTACTTTTTGACAGTTTGAGTTTCAAACACTATATCTCCAAATGAATGTTGCAATTTTGGGTGTTTTTGGTTTTTGTTTGTTTAGGTTTTGTTTTTTGTGGTTTCTGTTTTTGTTTTGCAGTGATATTGTTAAGATGTTTTTCGCATTTCCTTTGGGAATTATTTTCAGTATGTGTAACATTCCTTCCTGTTGATAAATTGTTATCCTTTAAATATATCTTTGCATTTTAGAAACATAAAATTTGTCTGGAGCCATATCTAGTAAATACAGGGAATGATCAAGCTGGGTAATGCCATTTCAGTTTAGAAGTTATCTCACAACCAGCATTTGTAGCCAGACTTTTCATGCTAAAGAAACCACAGCTTTACTACACATTAATTGAATCCTTTAGAGTGTTTCCATGATAAGCCTTACACAACTGTGATCTTGTCAGATAAATTCTTCATGAATGTAGTTTCACTGAGGGTCAAAGAAATTTTACCCTCCAAAATATTAGCATTTTTCTATTTTAGATTTGGGTGTTTAACCTCTAGATCACTCTGAAGATAACATGTTTCATCCTGTTGACAGTTGTTCTCAAAATTAGTATTTTGATCTAGCTTTTAAATTTTTTTTTTCAAAATCAGGATATGAAATGTTTGTCATTCAAAATGTGTGATATAATTGTGAAGCCCTTCCTTTTCTAAATGAGTTAAGGTGACAGTACAGGCACACCTCATTTTATTGTGCTTTGCAGATACTGCATTTTTTACACATTGAAGGTTTGTGGCAACCCTGTGTCAAATTAAGTCTGTTGGCACCATTTTTCCAACAGCATTTGCTTACTTCATGTCTCTGTGTCACAAATTGATAATTTTTGCACTATTTCAGACTTTTTCATTATTATTATATTTGTTACGGTGAGCTGTGATCAGTGATCTTTGACATTACTATTGTAATTGTTTTGGGGTGTCATGAACTGAGCCCATATAAGCCAGCGAGCTTAATCGGTAAATGTTGTGTTCTGCCTGCTCTGCCGACTGGCCATTTTCCGATCTCTCTCCCTCTCCTTGGGCTTCCCTACTCCCTGAGACAAAATAATATTAAAATTAGGCCAATTAATAACTCTACGATGGCCTCTAAATATCAAGTGAAAGGAAGAGTCGTACATCTCTCACTTTAAATCAAAACCTAGAAATGATGACGTTTAGTGAGGAAAGCAGGTTGAAAGCTGAGATAGGCCAAAAGCTCGGCCTCTTGTGCCAGTTAGCCAAATTGTGAATGCAAAGGAAAAGTTCTTGAAGGAAATTGATAAGAAAGCAAAATAGTCTTATCAGCCTTATTGCTGATATATATGAAGAAAGTTTTAGTGGTCTGGATAGAAGATCATACCAGCCACAACATTCCCTTAAGCCAAAGCCTAATCCAGAACCAGTTCCCTAACTCTCTTCAGTTCTATGAAGGCTGAGATGGGGGAGGAAGCTGCAGAAGAAAAGTTTGAAGCTTAGCAGAGGTTGGTTCATGAGGTTGGAGGAAAGAAGCCATCTCTGCAACATTAAAGTGCAAGGTGAAGCAGCAAGTGCTCATGTAGAAACTGCAGCAAGTTATCCAGAAGATATAGTTGATTCCAACTCTAATTGATAACTTGGAGGGGTTGAAGACTTCAGTGGTGGAAGTAATTGCAGATGTGGTAGAAATAGCAAGTGAACTAAAATTAGAAGCAGAGCCTGAAGATGTGACTGAACTGCTGCAGTCTCATGATAAAACTTGAATGGATGAAGAGTTACTTCTTACAGGTGAGCAAAAAAGAAAGTAGTTTCTTGAGATGGAATCTACGCCTGGTAAGGAGGCTGTGAAGATTGTTGAAATGATATCAGAGGATTTAGAATATTACATATATTTAGTTGATAAAGCAGAGGCAAGTTTAAGAAGATTGACTCCAATTTTGAAAGCAGTTCTACTGTGGGTAAAATGCTATCAAGTAGCATCACATACTCTAGAGAAATGGTGAAAGGAAGAGTCAGTCAATGTGGCAAAAGCTTCATTGTCTTATTTTAAGAAATTGCCACAGCCACCCAGTCAGCAGCCATCAACATCGAGGCCAGACCCTCCACCAGCAGACAGATCATGACTCTCTGAAGGCTCAGAGGATGGTCAGCATTTTTAAGCAGTAAAGCATTTTTAAATTAAGGTATGTACATTGTTTTTTAGACCTAATGTTACTGCACACTTAATAGAGTACAGTATAGTGAAGCATAACTTTTATATGTGCTGGGAAACCAAAATATTCATGTGATTCACTTTTTATTGCAATATTCACTTTATTGCATGTTCTGAAACTGAACCCACAATATCTCTGAGGTATACCTGTAGTAGGAAATGAGGTCAAGGCCTTGGGTAGGAACAAGATGGTCAGGGCTTTGTGAGGATTTGGGCTGTTAGTGTAAATAATGTGAAAATCCACTGGAGCAGTTACAGCAGACTGGCATGATTTGACGTATTTTAAGAGAATCACTCTGATTGCTCTGGGTGAAGAGATTGTGGGAGTCAAGGGCAGAAGTAGGGAGATCAGTTAAAAGACTGTTGAATAATCTAGGCAAGAGAATATGGCCACTTATACTGGAATAGTAGAAGGAGAGATGTAAGAAATGATCAGATTTTATTTTTATGTATTTTTATATATATATATACATACACACACATATATATAAACTCATACGTACAGATACACATACACATGTACATACATATATAAAAAATTCAGAGCCAACAGAATTTGCCAATCGATTAGATTAGGAGAGTGGGTCAGAAAGAAATTAAATTTGGGATTCGTTACAGTATCTGGTGTTTGGCTTAGTGGGTTGGGAAAATTCCAATTTATCCATCTGTCCTCTTCAGCCTCCCAGAAACTGTTTCTACTCAGAATCAGGGTTACCAGCACATATGTGTTGACCTCCTACATGCACAGTAACTTGCCTCTTGAGGATGCTTCCTTCTGGGCGTTGCCCCTTAGAAACTTCCTTGGAAACTTAACTTTCCAGATAAATTGGTGATCATAGAATAGAGCCCGGTTAGATACGTTTTGTTTTATGGTTTATTTTATCAAAGTTAAAGTAGAACTTTAAGAATTATTTATATTTTATCTTTAGAGTATGCTTTTTAATTTGTTAAGCAGTATTTGGTCATCTTTGTTGCTAATACTTCTTTGGTACTGACTTCTGATTCAGTATTGTCTGGTTATATGTCAGTGTTGAAAAGTGTTCTGGATTTAATCAAATTTCAGGCTTTGGGACAGGAGTTAGGTGAGGAGATAAATTTCTACAAAATTTTTGATGTTGCACATATTTCCCATCTTGTATCCAAATACCTAGAGATGAAAATATTTCTAAGGTATACATTTTTCTCTCAGCTTCGTGATACTATTCTGACAGTTCTGCTTTGACAGTTAGCATTGAATCTGGTTTATGATATGTGTAGATTAAGCTGTTTGCAATACTGAATCATGTATTCTTCCTCTTTCTGTGTGTCTTCTCAGTAATTATTCATCCAGAAATCTGCTGGGCAGCTATATTTACCTATTCAGACTCCTTGGGTCTTTACTGGTATCATTTGGAATAATTATATTTTGATTATATTTTGTATTTTGAGTACTTATCAATTAATACTTCTGAATCATTTTACCTGATAGAATCTCAGTTTATAGGGTCAAAATCTGTCCTTAAGGGACTTCCCTGGTGGCGCAGTGGTTAAGAGTCCGCCTGCCAATGCAGGGGACATGGGTTCGAGCCCTGGTCCGGGAAGATCCCACATGCTGCGGAGCAACTAAGCCCGTGCACCGCAACTACTGAGCCTGCGCTCTAGAGCTTGTGCTCCGCAACAAGAGAAGCCACTGCAATGAGAAGCTCACGCACCACAACGGAGAGTAGCCCCTGCTCGCTGCAACTAGAGAAAGCCTGCGCACAGCAACGAAGACCCAGTGCAGCCAAAAAATAAATTAAATAAATAAATAAATATTTTAAAAAAAAATCTGTCCTTAAATACGTATCTGTTCAGCTCCTTGGTAGTCATCACCTTTTAACAAAACAAGGTTGTTTTCAGGACTTCTTGTCACTTCTTTAAACAGTTTTTCTATCGTAATTTCAGAGTAGGTTTAAGTCCTAGCTAGCCATGGTACTTATTTGTTGTATAACTCCAGGTGTGGGAGATACACCCACCTCTGATGGTGGTCAGGATTGAGTGAGATAATATATGCCAAAGGGCTTTTCTGCTTGATAAAGCACTATGTATATAAATCAGTGTGTCATAAGGATTTTAGATACATTGAATTCTGCTGTCTTTCTTATAGAAACCTACAAAAAGCTAGAAAACTAGTTTAAAATTTGATCACCTTCAACTTCCTCTACTGTGGATCACTCCTTTTGACCTTTTCTGGTCAAAACAAGCTGTTATTAGGAATTGGTAGTTAAAATGCTCTCGGTAAAGAGCATTGTGTGGAGCTCTTTCTCAGATATCCTAGGAGTAGCACTTCAGTTGTTATTCAAGTCTCATTGAAGCCAAACAATTGGACAGGTTTCATGAGTACTCCACCCCACCCCCATCCCTGCCTCCGCCTCAAAAAAGTTTTCTAACTTTTTATGATAAAGTAAAATCAAAGTAAGTAAATGACTTAGGGAATTATTCAAAAAAGAAAAAAAGAGTTTGAAGTAAAAGATTGTTTTACACATTTGTAGTAAAATATTCACATTGAAAGTTAAAAAAAAATTAATGGATGTATCTTCCAATAAGATTTGTCAACTTCAAAGTCAGATACTGCTTATTAAGAGCTAGAAAACTATAAATTGTGAATTTCTTCATTTTATCTTTTAGAGTTATGCCCAGCCAAGTCTTCAGTACATCCAGGGACAACAGATTTTCACAGCTCACCCACAAGGAGTGGTGGTACAGCCAGCCACAGCCGTGACTACAATAGTTGCACCAGGGCAGCCTCAGCCCTTACAGCCAGTAAGAAATATTTTGGTTGCTAAAACTCTCCTTGGCTACCTACCTTATCTTTAGAAAGATTACTTTTTGTTTGGTTTAGTTAGGGGTTTTTTTTTACTCCTTTTTTGTTTGTTTGTTTTTTATAAAAATTTTTGTAGTCGCCAGTTTCACTCAAGTGCCTGTGTACCCTGAGGGAGCACTACTCCACAGTTTTGTCAATTAAAAAAAATTCTGTGGAACTTACAGCTATGTTCATTTATGTGTACTTTGCCCTTAGGATCCTTTTTATTTGTAATTTAAACTGATTGATCTTGTATTCTTATACTTTGCTATGAATTTCTCAAGTAATAGTTTTCTAGACTAGATCCATCATTTTTTATGGAGAACTAGACTATGATACTGTACTGAGGACTAGAGATATAAAATTGAATGATATAGTTCACTTTACATGTTGTACAATATATATTGAAAGAAGCTTTTGGTATTCTGCAACATATGTAGAAGGATATGATGAAATCTTGATGAAATGCTGTTTTTAGATGAAATGGGAAATAGGAGCTGGCACTAGAAGCAGTTGAGAAACTAAACATGACCAAATTAGCAGTTTAGAATACTGACAATTCCAGAGAAGGCTCTTGTTGCATTCTGGTGAGTGATGGTGGCTTTCGATAAGTAGGGCAGTTGGTGGAGATGGAGTAAAAAGACTACATGTGAAACACTTAGAAATAAGACAGTGTGTATGGCAGGTATTTGAGGGCTTGCTATGAATTGGGTCCTTCTAGGCATTTTGAAAACAAACGTAAGATTCCATTCCTGTGCTTAAAAGCTGACATTCCAGTAAGAGAGATGAGGATCACAATGAATAATACTAAAAGTAGTCAACGTTTAGTGTCATGAAATATGCAGATAGAATTTGAGGAGGGGAAAAAATTATTCCCAAATTGGAGAAGGATTGGTAATCTAGTAGATATTGAATAATTTGGAATATTCTTAAGTGACACGAAAGCTTAGGGAAAAGAGATCACCTTATAGGCTAGATAGAGGACTACAGGAATGGAGGAAGTGGAACTTAAGTGGGGCCAACAAAAAGCAGCTCTGTGAAGTAAGGCTTGGGGGGTATTCACAAAGCAGCCATGCTCGGAGACTTAGGTTTGCTTAAAAGTGGCCATGTTTTATCTGAGCCTGGGATCTCAGGTTCCTCTTTAACTGCTCAAGCAAGGGTAAAGTTGGAAATTTTTTTCTTTATTAACTGGCTTACATAGAATGAACAATTAAGGGTATATATCCTTATCGTGATTATATCATCAATTTACTAGAGCTGCTTTAACAAAATACCACAGACTACGTAGCTTAACTAACAAATTCATTTTTTCATAGTCTCGGAGCCTGCAGGTCTAAAATCAAGGTGTCAGCAGGTTTGCTGTCTCCTGAGGCTGCTCCTGTTTTGCAGATGGCTGCTTTCTCACTGTGCCCTCACCTGGTCTTTTCTCTGCGCCCATTCCCTGATGCCTCTTCCACTTCTTACAAGGACACCAGTCCTGCTGCGTTAGGGCCACACTCTCGTGACCTCATTTAAACCTTAATTACCTATTTAAAGGTGCTGTCTTCAAATACAATCACATTGGGGGTTAGGGCTTCATATGAATTTGGGGGAAGCACAATTCAGTTTATAACAGTGATTATGAAGTTTTTATGTTTTTCAAAATGTGGCATTAAATTTTTAAAAGCTATTTATTTGAAAAAAATTTTTCAATTAAACTAAAAAACAAAAAGCTGTTCACCCATTTCTATATTTTTAAAATATAAATATGAGGTTTCAAACATACAAAAAATATATAATGGATAAATGTTAACATTCTATCATATTTGCTTCTATCTAAAGCCCATTCAGCTAATTGGTATCTTGGAGTTGGTTATATGCCATTTAGCATTGGTTTTTTTTAAGGTTGAAAAATATTGTTCTAGATAATGAGCTGCTGAATATTTTAAAATATGGTGTATTGGATGGTGAACTCGGAGCCTGCTGTGAATTTTCTGATAGATCCCTAAAGCTCTTCGTATACACTGTCTCTGATCATTTCCCAGATTGTACCTTTACTTTTTATCTTTTTTTAAAAGAAGAGGTAGATGTGTGTTTTTACATACTGCTTAAGTAGACTATTTTTGTCCTTTTCAGCCAGATTAAAAGAAATGTCACTGATCAAGAACTTGTGTGTCTTTTTAGCCTGAAATGGTTGTGACAAATAATCTCCTGGATTTACCACCCCCATCTCCTCCCAAACCAAAAACCATTGTCTTACCTCCCAACTGGAAGACAGCCCGAGACCCAGAAGGGAAGATTTACTACTACCATGTGATCACAAGGTAAGAATTGCTGTCTGAGCACCCCCAAATCAGCTTTCAGTTGGTCAAAGAAGCTGCCACTGTAAGGGGAGTTTTATGGTTATAGACTCTTTATTAGCTGTTAACTGTGCCTGAGGGCTGCTGGTTTTCCAGAATCCCATCATAAATGTTATGACATATGTTAGACTTTGGTCCTTTTTAGGTATGTTCTGGTGTTTTTAATCTGCAAGACTCTTGGAGAAAACTAAGGAATTTATTTTATTTTATTTATTTATTTGGTTGTGCCAGGTCTTAGTTGCAGCAGGCGGCCTCCTTAGTTGAGGCATGTGAACTCTTAGTTGCAGCATGTGGGATCTGGTTCCCTAACCAGGGATTGAACTGGGGCCCCCTGCGTTGGGAGCGCGGAGTCCCAACCACTGTGCCACCAGGGGAACTAAGGAATTTTTTTAGAAAATGGTAATGACTTAATCTAACATTGTAGATAATCAGGGGTCATGGGCAAACCTTTTCTGTAAAAGGCCAGATAATAAATATTTTAGGCTTTGCTTGCCAAACATTCTTTGTCACAACTGTTCAGTTCTTCTATTGTTGTGTAAGCAGCCATAGACAATACATAAATGAATGGGTATGTCTCTGTTCCAATAAAACTTTATTTGGTTCGTGAGCCATAGTTTGATGACTCCTGCAATTTATATAAAAAACCTGATTTATCTTTTTCTTAGAATTAAAAAAATATATTTTAGGCAGATAGCTTTATGTGAATATATGTGTTTTTTGTGTGTGTATGTATGTATTCATTGGTATATAATGTGAATATATGTGTTTTCTGTGTGTGTATGTATGCATTGGTATATAATGTGAGTTATTGGGGTGCATGTTTTGTCATCTGCTTTGTTTACCAATCTATTTATAGAACTTTCTGTATCAATTAATGAAAAATTACATTATTTTTAATACTTGCATATTTGTTGCAGGGCTCAGCAAACTATGTCCATGGGCTACTTGTTTTGGTAAATAAAGTTTTTTTGGAACACAGCCACACCCATTTATTTAGGAATTGTTGATGGCTACTTTCATACTCCAATGACAGTAGACTAGTTGTGACAGAGATCATTTGGTCCACAAGGTCAAGGGTATTTACTCTCTGATCCTTTATAGAAGAAGTTTGCCTAACCCCTGCTCTTCTGTATGGCTATACCAAATTTTGTTTAACCCACCCTGATTGATGGATTTTCACTATTTTATATATAACTCTAAACCTGGACATCCTTACAGACACTAATACTAATCTTACTGCCTTCTTCAGGCAGATTCTTAGAGGCAAAATATTTGATCAAAAGAGATACACATTTTAAGTTGGTAAGTATTGTCAGCTTACCATTAAAAAAAAAAATCATACCTATTTAGACTCCCACAAAAGGTACACAAAAGTGCCTTTTTCTTCATGTAGGTTCTTTAACTCATGTAAAATAGTAGATGAGAAATCTTATTTTTATTTTCAATTCTTTTATTTTTGAGATGGAACGTCTTCATTAGATTATTGGCTATTTGTATCTTTTGTGAATTGTTTGTTTGGGGCATCTACCCATTTTCTCTCAGCATTGTTAATCTCTTTATCAAGAATATTGCAAATGTTTTTGTTTGTAATGTCTTGTGACATGAAGAAGTTAAAAATTTCATGCAGTCAGATATTTTCCCTTTATGTATTCTACTTAGAAAGGTCTTCATTACTCCCATAAAAATACCTTTATAAAACAAGCCCTTGGGACTTCCCTGGTGGCACAGTGGTTAAGAATCCCCCTGCCAGTGCAGGGGACATGGGTTTAATCCCTGGTCCGGGAAGATCCCCCATGCCGCGGAGCAACTAAGCCCGTGCGCCACAACTACTGAGCCTGCACTCTAGAGCCCGCACACCACAACTAATGAGCCCACACGCCACAACTACTGAGGCCTGCGAGCTCTAGGGCCCGTGTGCTGCAACTACTGAATCCTGCATGCCTAGAGCCTGTGCTCCACAACAAGAGAAGCCACTGCAATGAGAAGCCCGCTTGCTGCAACTAGAGAAAGCCCACGCGCAGCAATGAAGATCCAGTGCAGCCAAAAAAAACAAAAAAACAAGCCTTTGTTATGCTGCTGACTGAAAGTGTTGTGACTTTAAAAACCAGTGTCTGCAAATTTTACCAGAACTTTGTTTTTTCAATACCAAAGCAAGCTTTTTAATGGACTATCACTTTTCAAAAAAAAAAAAATTGTATTTCTTATTTATGTGTGTAATTTTTCCATCTTTTTTTCTAGGTTTTCCTTAAGTAGCACCTAAGAGCATTAATACCTCCTGCTCTGTTTAATTCCCATAATAAAACCCACAGCTGCTTGTGGTTCTTTGATTACAATAGAAATCTTGAGCCCATTTTATAATTAGTTCTATCGGTCAGAGATAAACCTATTTTCATAATCATCTGCAAAACTGATTTACATCAAATGCCTTTAATGTTGCTAACTAAAGATTGCTGTGGTAGGAAAGCACAAGACTAATGGCAGGATAGACCTGTCAGATACGTCGCTAGCTTCTTGGAGGCTTTTCACGTTTTAAGTGATTCCCCTTAGAGCATTTCCTGTGACAGCTGACTTCTGACTCCCGAATAGAATTTCCTTACTTCCACATGTTACTTCACAGATCTAGCTTAAAAAAAAACAAAAACAAAAACAAAACCACCTTTGCCTGCTAACTTTCAAAACAGCCATAAACATGCAATGAGGGAATTCCCTGGTCGGGAACTAATTTCCCCAAGAGCTACGCGGCGTGGCCAAAAAAAAAACATGCAAAGAGTTAACGTGATTGAGCTCTTTTTTTGTAGCCAGCTGAAAATATTTTTAGCAGAGGGCACAAGTTTTTAACCTGTACATCTTTTCCATGCTGTAAGTCATCAAGCCAGAGGGGCAAAACTACAAACAAGAAGACTCCTAAGGCAAGAAACAGTTTTCTCACATGATCAAGGATTGTGAGGAGGGTGTTGTGATTTATTTTATTTTGCTCCGGGTACATGCTAGGTACAGTCATGATTGATCACCTGCAGAGGGGTGGCATAGGCAGGCACCTACTCCATGTACTTTCCTTAGACTTGGCTGAATCCTGTTTTCAGGACATTAATAGTCAGGTGAGAGACAAAGATGTTTGGTTTTACTGTTGTCTTTGATACCCAGCAAATGTTGCCACAGCATTGGCTACAGAAATACAGTGGGCTAAAAACAATGTATGTCTCTGGGATAGAATCATTGCTGCTGGGAAGAATGTCTCTGTCTTATGGAGATGACTTGTTCTGTGTTTCATTGCATGTTGTATATTATGTATACATGAGCAGAGATACCTATGCCAGAGTTCTCTGTTTTCTGGCCATGACAGCATGGCTGTTCTTACCTTCTTCTAGGCAGACTCAGTGGGATCCTCCTACTTGGGAAAGCCCAGGAGATGATGCCAGCCTTGAGCATGAAGCTGAGATGGACCTGGGAACCCCAACATATGATGAAAATCCCATGAAGGTGAGTGTGGCTTACAGATATGTTTCCTGATCATTTGGGATTCTTTGTCTTGTCATTTTGTAGAGTCAGTAGCCACGTTATCTTGGAATTCTATTTTTCTTATTGTTCTGGAGAATTACGCATATAAAAAAATGCTTGGAGGTGGTAGGACTTGCAAACAATACAGAAGTACGGTATATAGAACAAAAAATAAAAGCCCTTAATTTCTATTTAGTTGCTCCCCTTTCATCATACTTCCCTCTCCGGAGATAAATACTGTTAACTTTTTAGTGCACAGGTTCTCAACCAAGAGCAGTTTTGCTCCTCAGGAGACTTTTGATAATATTTAGAGACATTTTTGGTTGTTACAGCTGTGGAGATGCTACTAGCTTCTAGTGTGTACGGAGGCCGGAGAAGCCACTAAACATCTTAGAGTGCACAGGATAATCCCCCACAACAAAGAACTGGCCCAAATGTCAGTAGTGCCAAAGTTGCAAAACCTTGCTTTGTTGTATGTTCTTCCAGACCTTTATGGAAAACACACACAGGTGTTTTTCTTTCTTTTCATTTTAAACATACAAATATAATCATAGTATTCTTATTCCATTATAACTTCCTTTAATATATCTTAGCTCTTTCCCTGTAGATTACAGCATTCTTCTTAATGTTATGTTTCTTTTAAATGTGTTTTTTCTGTTTAACTGCAGTCTTTCTTAGTCTGCTTTAATGTCCTGCCATTTTGGGATTGGTGGGTCTGGAAAGAAGTTAAACTAGTTGCATTAAAACCTCACCAAAAAAGTATAACTGGGCACCCCCTTTTTTTAAGATTTGAAACTGAGATATTTTACTCTGGAAATACTATTCTAGAGTAAAGCGAAATAGCTTATTCCTCATCTCTCCTTCTAACAAGAGAGTAATCAGGATTAGAGGTCATGTAAATCAGTGTGACTCTCAATGCTTGAATTAAAAATTTTTATCCTTTTCCACTTGGAACAGGACTCACTGTCTCCAAGGATGTGGTGTCTTGAATGAAATCAAAGACAATATATCTATGCTCTAAGATTTGAATAGTATTTAATTTTGAAAATAAGAGACACTTAACTAGTTAAGTCAGTGGAAAGAGGTGGAAGAGGGAAGGAAGGAATGGGAGAAAGAAAGTGGAAACAAATCCATACCTCCTTTTATATTTTATTCACTTTGGGGGAAATGTTTTTCTTTCTTCAGCATTATATTTAGCATTCCTTTAGTCTGAAGAATTTCCTTTTTTTTTTTTTTTTTTTTATAAATTCTATCCACTTTTTAAAAAATTTATTTATTTGGCTGCGTCAGGTCTTAGTTG
The DNA here is from genome assembly GCF_028023285.1 of Balaenoptera ricei. Taxonomy (NCBI): domain Eukaryota; kingdom Metazoa; phylum Chordata; class Mammalia; order Artiodactyla; family Balaenopteridae; genus Balaenoptera; species Balaenoptera ricei. The sequence goes on along the minus strand of NC_082649.1, from coordinate 66,042,864 downwards.
CGGCATGTGGGAATCTTCCGTTGAGGTGTGCGGGCTCTTTGTTGCAGTGCACGGGCTTCTCTCTAGTTATGGCACGTGGGCTCAGTGGTTGCAGTGTGCAGGTTTAGTTGCCCCGTGGCATGTGGGATCTTAGTTCCCTGACCAGGGATCGAACCTGTGTCTCCTTCATTGGAAGGCGGATTCTTAACCACTGGACCACCAGGGAAGTCCCAGTCTGAAGAATTTCCTTTAATATTTTGAGTATTTCAAGTCTAATTGTGATGAGCTCTCTCATTTTTGTTTGTCTGAAAAGGTCCTTATATACCTCTTTTTCTTAATATATTTTATTTTCAGACAGTTTTAGGTTCCCTTTAAATTTGAGCAGAAAGTACAGAGTTTCCATACACCCCCTGTCATCACACATGCGTAGCGTCCTCCACTATCAACAGCCTTCCAGAGTATGGTACATTTATTGCAATCAGTGAATCTACATTATTATCACTCAAAGTCTGTAGTTCGCATTAGTGTTCTTGGTATTGTACATTCTGTGGGTTTTGACAAATGTGTAATGGCATGTATCCACCATTATCGTCTACAGAATAGTTTCACTGCATTGAAAATCCTCTGTGCTCCCCCTATTCATCTCGTCCTCTCTCCCCGCCTCACCCCATCCCCATCCCTATCCCTGACAACCTCTGATCTTTTATACTGTCTCCAGTTTTGCCTTTTATAGAATGTCACATATTTGGACTTGTAGCCTTTTCAGATTTGCTTCATTCACCTAGCAATATACATTTAAGGTTCTTCCATGCCTTTTCATGGCTTGGTAGCTGATTTCTTTTTAGCATTGAATAATATCCGATTGTTAGATGTGCCACATTTTATTTATCCATTCACCAGTTGATGGACATTAGGGTTGTTTCCACTCTTTGGCTGTTATGAATAATGGTATATGAACAATTGTGTACAAATCTTTGGATATACATTTTCAGTTCTCTTGGGTAGATACCTAGGAGTGGAATTGCTGGATCAAAGTTAGACAGTCTATGTCTAACTTTTTAAGAAACTGTCAAACTGTTTTCTAAAGTTGCTATATATCATTGTACATTTCTACCGGCAGTGTATGAAGTTTCTGTGGGAGAGTTTTTATAGGGACAGGTACCTAAGGGAAAAAACCCCGTAACTGTCATGTTCTTCCAGTAAAAAAACTATCTGGATGTTCATTCACTGTCTTAGCTTCTTAGGCTTTTGTCTCTGGCTTGTTCAGCTTTACCTTTTCTTGTATTTCTAATGAGAAAATATAAATGAAGTCATCTATTTTGTTATTAACCCTTTGATAGTTTATGAAGGAACAAATGAGTTTTGATATTCCAACCAACCTTGCCATGATGCACAAGTTGAAGGCTTGAGGTGTCAGTCTTTGGATTTCTTTATAGACCATTGTCTCTATCATTAGGACCTAGTCTGACTTGGATAGCCAGGGACTTATTTGGATCTAACCTTCCTAACCAGTTTACTACTGTATTCACCTAGCTAGCATCTCAGACAGGAGAAGGATGCCTGTGGGTTATGTGTTTATTCCTTCTGCTCCCATTTTTTTTTTTTCCGTCTTTAGGGCCTTCATTTAGATTTTAAAGCCCTTGGAGATGAAGACTGTAACATTGTAAATTCTCATTAATTCACAGGCCTTGTGTAAGGTATTACAGATAGAAAGAGAAATAAATCTGAGTACTAATCTTCATGAAGTTCAATCTAAGGAAAAAACCACATCTATAAACCAAGAACACAACGGGATAATTGCTGTAGTAGAAGTATGTACAGAATGCTATGGGAACACAGTGATTAATGGTCTAAGAAAATGCACTAGTGATATGTCACAGAAAACATGATTTTACCTATAGCTAAGGTGAGCAAGAAAGAGGATTCTGGGCAAATAAAGCCGTTTTTGCAAAGGTATAAAGTCAGTACAAGACAGAGCCTATATAGGGAACAATAAAAATAATTTGGTTATGGTGGGAATTTGGATACATATGGGGTAGGTAGTGAGCAAGACAAAAATATGGAAAAGTAGGTCAGATTTAAATTGTCTAAGATCTTGGTGTCCTACCAATGTGATTATTGTATGCTTAAAAGCCAGTGAATGCTTTTAAAGCAGCAAGACAGGCAATCAAATATGTGTCCCTTGAGTGAAACAGGCCCATTTGAAAAGGTGAGATTGGTAGCATTGGAGATCAGATTGAAGACTATTTTAATAGTTTAGGCAAAGTGAGGAACTAAGGATGGAGATGTTGAAGATGCATGCAAAGGCATCTGAGAGGCATCATTTGGGGCTAAGCAAACAAGTGGATATGGAAGAGGCAAGGCATGGCCTGCCAGTTTCTTGAAAGTGTCATAGAGATGATTTGTTCCTGTCCTCTCACTTCCTGCACGCCCTCTCCCATGCCTCATTTGACAAACTAAGGTGTGGTATATAGTTCCTGATCTAGAACCAAACTGAAATTATTTTGCTCTTTTTGTTACCAAAGGTGGCAGCAACTTCAAAACAGAATATACTGAGTTTTTATTATTTTCAAGGATCTTTCTTTCTTAACCTTTTAACTGGTGTGTACAGGTTCATGTGTTGCAGAATTTAGGTTGAATCATGTGTAGTGTTTCTGATACCTCAACTTCTTCTGGACCAGGAAAGCTCCTAGAGAGAGCTCAGGGGATTGTGTGTTTTTAAAGCCCTACAACCTCACCACATCAGAGATTAAATTAGAAATGCACTGGAATTATTTAGCTTTCTGAACACATACCCCATTCAGAGCGAAGCAGAATATTCCTGTTTACACAGTGCCCTCACTGAGAGCCTGGCCTCTTCTATAGGAGCCAGAGCCTTGAGATCATTGTTATACCTTAAGGGGCTTTCTGTACTCATTGCTGCTGCTACTCATTTCTGAGATCCACAAGACAGCAGCTGAGGGTGTGTTGAAATTACCTTGGCTTATTCAGGCAATTCTTGATCCCTTGCTACATGAGGTCTTATTGTGAAGCACACCCACGCTCTACTGCTAGAAAAAATAACCACAAAATATCAAAGCAAAACCTTTGAAAACAGAGTTATTTGCGTTTTGTTTCCTAAAACCAGAGGTAGAATCTGTATGTTCTTTCTACCCTGCCCTCCCTTTCCTGCTCCCACAGCCACAGAAAGAAAGTAGAAAAGTAGAAAATACGCAAAGCTTTTATAACAAGTCAGGGAAAGCTGATGTATAGAAGCCCAAAAGCCAGGGGAGTGCCACCTTTCTCTGGAGCCAGTCCGGAGCAGAGGGAGTTGAACAGTCCCTTCATCACCAGCACCTTCATACTGTTTCTGGAAAGAGAGGAATCAGAAGTGGGGGTAGGTTGAAATAATTTTGTGCGCTAAGCAGCTAGCAAAAAAATGAAGTACCTGTAATGCCAACTGCTTCTACATCCATCTGAAGTGAGTTGCATTCAAAGGGGAATGCTCATAATCTTTTCCATGGAAAAGTACATTTACTAGGAAGGGGCTTGATGACTGGTGGTGAGCAAAGGTATGGGGAGATGGCCTTGATGGCAGGTGCTCTGAATGCCAGGGCTGCTGGCCCCTCACCTCTCAGCAGTGCCTAATCAGGCGGGGGGCAGGGGGACTGGCAGCCGCCCCCTTGCAGTGCTGGAAGGGAGCATTCCTAGGTTTGTCATCATCTTAGCATCTTGGGACAGAGTATCTTCTGTCTTAGGATCTACTCATCTGTTCACTGACTTGCATGACCCTCATCTCCTCCCCCGCAACACCTTGATACCTCTTTAGTCTTTCCATTCCTGAACCGAGGATACCAACCTTTAAGGAGCCTCTCTTGCATGCTGAGACTGTCTCCTACAGTCTAGGGGACTTGGATGAGGAGCATGGTATTTGGACCATGGTTGTGTGGCTAAAGCATTTTGCCTTTGTCCAGGAGTCCTAGAATGTCAGAGACAGGAGAGGTGGAGCCCGTTGAGACTTGGCCTCTCTTGACAGTGTGGGATACTGCAGCTCAGAACAGGGACCTGAGTGGTCCAAATCACACAGCACATTTCTCTGCAGAGAAGGTGACCCTGAAACAAATGTTTAGCTACATCAAGGATGTAGCTTTCACTTAGGGTAGAGAATTAGAACTTGGTTTATAGGAGCGAGGCCAGTGCCAGATGACAAGATTTAAACATGAAGTGAGAGTGGTAACAGCAGCTAAGTTGACTCCAGGCCATGTCCCTTTAAGATTCTAATACCAAGAGTCAGGCATCCCAATTGCGGGAAAGAAGGGAGGTTCTGGAAGAGCAGGGCATCACTGACCTGACCTCTCATTCCCACACTGTGGTGTTTTCCATTTCTAGACCTCAAAAAAGCCTAAGACAGCAGAAGCAGACACCTCCAGTGAGCTGGCTAAGAAAAGCAAAGAAGTATTCAGAAAAGAGGTAAGGTTTGGTGGGATGTGGACACTAAGTTCTGAAGGCTTAAACTGAGACTCTTTCTTTCTCATCCTAAGTGTGCACAGCTGTTTGTAGTACTAGGTGGCCCTGCCTTTGGGTGTTCCCTTGCTTCTGTGATTGGACTGTGTAGTTGTTATGTGATGACATATTGGTATGGTCCTTTACAGTGGGATAATAAGCACTTTCATATCCATTATATCATTTTATCCCCACAACAGCGCGTGAGGTAGGCAAGACCGGAATTGTCATTCCTCTTATGCTGGTGGAGGAGCTCTTGAGGTTCAGAGAAGGCAAGCTCTGGACAGAAGACTTGAACTCGGGCCTCTGGCTCCAAGTCCATTTCTTTTTCTGTGATATCTCATTGGTGGCTGCCTAATCCTCAAGTGACTGGGAGAAAGCAGCTCCTCTTTATGCTGCTGGAAGTGCAGTACAGCTCTCAAGACACTAACCTTTTCTGCCTCAGGGCATCCAGATTCTAAACTCCAGTCTTTGTTCACTGAAGGGGCTCATAGTCTGTCTCTTGGAGGAAGTAGACCTGTAAATAAGTAATGGCATTAAAAAAAAAAAAAAAAAGTAATGGCAGCTGTGTGAGGAAGGTGCCACGATAGGGCTTGGAGGTCTCTGTTCAGGGTGTCAGGAAGGCCTCTTGAATCAGGGGTAGGAATTAGCCAGATAGATCAGGAGGGATGTAATTCAGGCAGTAGAGTGTACAGAGGCAGAAGAAGGCGTCATCCCTTTCAGGGAATCTGTGGGCTGTAGCACCCGGTACGTGAGGGGTGTTGGAAGATGAGGCTGCACAGTATTGTGCTGCTTTGTACTATGAGTTGCAGGGAGTATTGCAGGATTTTAAGCTGGGAATAATGAAATCCCCTATTTTATTTGGGGAAATGGATTGAAGGGAGAGAGTATGGAAGCAGGAGACCACAGAAAAATTTTGAGTAAAAGCCTTCTCTAGGGTTAAAACTTAAGTTTCTCACTGTCGCTTTGTGATTATTGGCATTTCAGCCCAGCCAACTAGCAGCTGTTTATTTAGTGCCTACCTTGTGATATAGCCTTGTTCTTTGAATGTCTGAAAACTCACTGACTTCCAGGGATGGGTAGACCCTGTTCATGGTGCTCCCTGGTGAAGTGGCTATCACTGACCTCCTCACTCCCTTTTTCCCCTGGGGTCAACTTTGTGGCTTAGCGCCACAAATACTTGCAGAAATCCTGTGCCTGGATCTCTTTTGAGAGCCACTGGGTAGGACAGACACTACAGAGATAGCTCAGGAGGACATGGGAATTTGCGTATTGAAAAGGGTCTTACCCCAGATGTTCTCCAACCAGCTGTCATATCATGTGTCCCTCTGCTTCACATTGATGTAGTATGAATCAAATGAAGTACAACACTTACAGAATCTAAGTAGCCTTCAGTAACAAAATGCCTGCATTTCCTGGAGTCACTGAGCCTCCCGGTAGCACAGAAAGGCCCTCTCTGCCCTGCCTCCAGGGGCCAGAGAATTTAGCTACAGTCTCTTTATGCCAAGAACATGAGATTTGTTAGCTGAAATCTGGGGCTGCCGTGAGATTCAGCATGGAGTCCTGCTGCTCTGTCCCTCCATCTGCAAGTGAGGCTTGCTAAGTCCATCCAAGGGAGCCCTTTCCCTCTTGAGGCTGACCCAGGATTCTTTTCTCTTATATCCCACTGGCATACTAGCATTCTTCTGTCCACACCAGCTAGCATGAGTGAGGGAAAGGGAAGGATTGGCTGGCTCTGCTTACTGCCTATTCTAAGTATTTCCTCAGTACAACTTTCTTGCCTTCTCTGGACTATTGAGCAGTGTGCTCTTCTCCCCGTACCTGCAGATGTCCCAGTTCATCGTCCAGTGCCTGAACCCTTACCGGAAACCTGACTGCAAAGTGGGAAGAATTACCACAACTGAAGATTTCAAACACCTAGCTCGCAAGGTATTCCCCCCTGCTTGTGGTCTGACAACGTTCTGGGCAAACTATGCCTTCTAAGAAGGCCCCTTTCATCATAAAAAGTGGGTTTTCCTTGACATATGCCCAGGCTGGAGACCCAGGAACAGAGGGGGAAGGTTTGGGAAGAGAGGGTACCCTACTTGATGGTAGCGGTTCTCTGAGAGCTGAGCTTCCCCTTTCTGGTGATCCCAGCACCAGCCTGCCCCAACCTCCCCCTCCAGTTCACCTCCCAGTCTTTGTGAGAAGGGGCCCGAGGCAGCAGACTGGCCTTCCCCTCTCAAATCATTTCCACTCTGATTGGTGGCTGTGATCTCTCTTCCTGTGTCCTGGACAGCTGACTCACGGCGTTATGAATAAGGAGCTGAAGTACTGTAAGAACCCCGAGGACCTGGAGTGCAATGAGAATGTGAAACACAAAACCAAGGAGTACATTAAGAAGTACATGCAGAAGTTTGGGGCTGTTTACAAACCCAAAGAGGACACTGAATTAGAGTGACCTTCAGGGCCAGGGTGGGAGGACGGGCAAGCTGGTAGGAGAGACTCTGGGGAGAAGAAATCCCGTGGGCCCTCTCTCCCCACCCCACTGTCAGGGCTGTGCTACTGATGACACATCACCCTGGGGAATTCAAACCTGCAGATTTCAACTGAAAGCCACAAAAATGAGCTCCATCTACAACAAGCGGTCCCTGGTTGTGAGCTGTTGGTAGAGGCCATCTGAGGCAAGGGTTTAGGCCCTTGAGACTTCCCTTCTGAGACCCTGGCCAGGCCTGACCCCACTCTCAAGCCTGGGTCTCCTCCTTGGCGGTGCTGTCAGCGCACAGACTCATGCGCATCCCCACCCACAACCCCTTACCCTGACGATCTGTATTATATTTTAATGTATATGTGAATATATTGAAAATAATTTGTTTTTTCCTGGTTTTTGGTTTTTGTTTTGCTTTTAAGCCTCTACGTGCTAGGATCACAGAAGACTTTGTAAGGATGGTTTAAGTTCTCCTGCAAGGTTTAATTTGTTATCATGTAAATATTCCAGAGCAGGCTGCCTTGTGGTTTCGGCCAGCCTTATGCTATGTTGATAAGATTGATTTACTGCTTAAAATCACTTTACTTTATCCAATTTTTACTGAACTTTTTATGTAAAAAATAAAATCAATTAAAGAACTTGGCACGTGTGTTCCCTAAAAGCTAGTCAAGCATGTTTGTATATAGTGTTGGCACAGAGAGAGAAAAGAGGTGGTGGCCATAGGTGTGTGAAGTCCAAAATTAATCCTTGAGATTGGAGTTTATCCCAGGTCTTCCCCACAGGTCCCACTGTGACTGAGGTAGGCATCTTACACGTGCATTCCTGAGCAAAGGAAGTAGACCTGCGACCTCTCTGGCGCTGGGCTTCTTTACTTTGGTTAATAAACCAGTCCAGAGAAAGGCACTTGTCTTTCCCTTTGTACCTTTTGGCTGGTGAAAGGGAATGAACCTCTTCTCTCCAGAGACTTGAGTTCCCAGAGCCCACAGGAATGCTCATTTGACGTTTGGGTTCCCTGACTCCCCACCATGCCTCCTGACACTGGGCTTGGATCCTAGAGGGAGTACCCCGATAAAGGGGTACAGTGCTCAGGTAATGAGAGCGGACATCTTCTGGAGGACACAGCTCAGTGGAGACACACCCCATCCTTGATGGACCAGTTGTCTGGGCAGTGAGAAGGGCCAAAGGTTTCAGGCCAGCCTGGGACCCAGCCCATCTTTGCAGACTGGTACCATCCCTTCCTCACCGGGGTGATTTTGCTCATTGCAGCAATGCCCTTGGAGAAGAGGCTGTGGCCTGCCAGATATTGGGTGGGGTGGGCAGCAGTTGGAACAGTCACTGCCTGCTGGGCACTTAGAGCTCAGGTTGTGCTCCTTTGATCCTCACAACCTGGAGGCACAGGAATTGGCACTGTTCGGATGAGGAGACTGAGGTTCAGAGAGGCTCAGTAACTCATATCCTTGTATTAAAGAAATTGTGAAAAGAGGAGAAAAACACCTATTTTAAAGACCTATCATTAGACATGCTATTTAACAATGTAGCCAAAGTATTTTCCCATGGTACTGCAGCCTTAAACTGTTTAACTCAAGCACATTATTATATCAAATGGAGGGACCTTAATTTAACCCCCTTAACATTTTATTTTATTTATTTTTAAACATTTGAAATGTTGATAGCACATTTTTATTTTTATTTTTAGGCTGTGTTGGGTCTTTGTTGCTGTGCGCGGGCTTTCTCTAGTGGGGAGCAGGGACTACTCTTTGTTACAGTGCGCGGGCTTCTCACTGCGGTGGCTTCTCTTGTTGCGGAGCACGGGCTCTCGGCGTGCAAGCTCAGTAGTTGTGGCTCGCAGGCTCTAGAGCACAGGCTCAGTAGTTGTGGTGCACGGGCTTAGTTGCTCTGCGGCATGTGGGATCTTACCGGACCAGGGCTTGAGGCTTGAACTTGTGTCCCCTGCATTGGCAGGCGTATTCTTAACCACTGCACCACCAGGGAAGTCCTCCCCTTAACATTGTAAAGAAAATGTTTCAACTAATGTGCTTGAGCACATTAAAAGAAAGTGTTTCTCTTTTGGGTAGGTCTCCCATGCAGAGGTGCAGCCATATGCACTGCTGCTGGCAACCAAGTCAAACTCATGGTTTTACCTGAGGGTCCAGGTTTCAGATTTTCCAAGGAAATCTAGGCAGCCTTTCATTAAAGGGTGGTGACCAGAGAGCTGTCAAGTTTCAGAAAGGACCTCTTTGCAGAGGAATTCTCAGTTATTTTACCTCCTCTGGAGTTTGTGAGGGGAAGATCTTGAAACACACACCCCTTGAAACCTTTAGGCTCAAATCCCCTCGGTGGTGAAGAGAGTTACCGGCTAATCCAGGACCTGTTCATTCCTCTCAATGCAGGATTTCACCCTCATTGCCGATCTAATCCTTGATAGCCCTCTGGCCAACTCCCTGCCAAAGTAGGTGTGATGTCTCCAGTGCTTTGGCCTGTTTATAGCTGACCAAACACCAAGCCTTTCCTGCTTTCATCTCCGGATGATGGTGGCTCCAAACCTGCCCTGATTTTAAGCATAAGATTTACAGGGTTAAGCAGCCCTGGTAAACTCTGAGGCATAGGAATAGCAGCAGTCTGATGAGTTTGGTACTCACACAACAGCCAATGCAGGTCACATCTCAGCTAGGGGACAGGCTGTAACCCGGGCCCCTGGGTCATGACTGGACCCAAGTCTCCTGAGTTTAGGTGACTGTGCTTCTTAAGCGCCCTGATCCTGATTGATGGATACCAGGATGGCAGCCATTGTTTCTTCCTAGGCAGGGCCTGTCTGCTGTAGCAACCGCCTCCAAAGGCACAGTAACTGACCTGTCTGCTCCTCCATTCAGGGTGGGCATATGCGAGGGGTGCAGGTGGTCTGGCTGCAGCTGCCCTGTCCTCAACAGCCCCTCAGGTAGGTGGGATGACCTGCCTGTCCTTGGCTTGTGTGGAAGCATGTTTGGACCTCCCTCTTCCGAGTCTGGAGTATGGGTCTTGAAAGAACACTTTCTTCCTTTTCCTCACCTAGAGATGACCTGAGGCCCTTGGTAACTAGCTTCCCAGGACCAGTTCAGAGGCAGTTCACTTTGCCTCTGAACTGCCTCTTGCTTTCTGCCTAGGGGTGGGGCAGGCTTCTAGCCCTTGAGGCTAGTCACAGCACAAGTCAGGAAAATGGTCTCAAACCCAAAGCCTGAGAGTCTTGGTGGGAGGCTTCTGAATGTGCCAGTCTATTTATTGTTCTCCAGTTAAGGAAGCTGAAGTTCAAAAAGGTAAAATGCTTCCTAACACAGTTCAACCAGTGAATGGCAGATGCAGGATGTGAACTACATACACTCTGCCCCCAGAGCTCACAAATCTGCGGGCACACACTGCCTGCCAACTCAGGGGCTCCTCCCACCTTCTAGGGATCCCATCCTTTTTCTGGGCCTCTGCCACATAGCTACCCAACTGTCTCACAGGCCCACGGAACCAGACAGAGCCAGGACAATAGTCCAAAGTTGCCTTTAATATGGGATACAAAAGTAGAAAAAACAGTTGAGGCTAAGTAAGGGGAGGTGGAGTGGGGATCAGGAGGGCAGGACTGCTCCTCACTATCAACCCCTCCCCGTGACATCCTGGTCCCTGTCCTGGAGGAGTGTAGGGCGAGGGGAGGTGAGTGGTGCCTGGATCTTCCCTGTCCCCCCAGAACAGCAGGCCGAGGTCACCAATGCCAGGAAGCCCGTGAAAGGGAAGGTGTATGAGCTGGGGGTGGTGGGAGCACCAGAGCAGGTTCCCTGAGAGGCTAGGCTCTGGAGCGTCACACCACGGAGCAGTCCTCAGCCAGTGGGCCCAGGGCCCGGACCACATCTTCACGGCCCAGGACAGCCAGCGCATCTGCTAGCACCCTGAGGGTGGCACCGCTGCCTTCTTGGACAGCCCAGTACCTCAGCAGGGTGTAGGCTGGCACCTGGCTCTGAGCCATGGTCTCCACTGCCTCAGCCTGGTAGCCCAGGTGGCCCGCCAGGCCCCGCCAGCCTTTGTCAGGTTCACCCGACGCCTCCAGGAGCTGTTCCACTTCCTCCTGCTGCTGCCGAGGGAGATGGAGGTAAAGCCGGCAGCCAAGTTCTTCAGGATGTGGCCCTGGGATGGGAGACATGAGGGACACGTGAGGGTTAGGCAGGCTTTGCGGTGGGGCAGAGCTAGGTAGGTCTGAAGGACTACAGTTTGGGGAAAGGGGCTCACCCTGGCTGGGGACACAGGGCTCCAGGCTGCTCGGAGAGTCCTGGAAGACACTGCTATCCCCATGCATCTGGTCCCTGTTGAAGGCCCCCAGCTCTGCAGTCCGAGCTTTGGCCAGCTGCTGTCTTTGTTTACGTGAGCACCAGCTGTGGGGAGCAGGGGGAAACTGCCAGCCTGCTCCAGCCTTCACTGAGACAGAGAGGGAGCTGGTTGGGAGCCCAGATGGGGAGGGAGGTTACCAGAGGGCAATGCCCAGACCACCTACCACTTGAAGGCCACGTAGGCAAGCAGACCGAGGACCACGGAGGCCAGGAGGGCACAGTAGACAGGAATATTGCTGCCCAAGGCCCCTGGAAGCTCAGGGGGGAATGGGGAGGAGGTACCGGGGCCAGGGCTCCCCCTGCCCCCACCCCTTCCCTGTCCCTGTCCTGCTCCCTCCGGGTCTTATCTGTGGAGGAAAGGACAGACAAGGACAGAGGCAAGGAGGCAGCAGACGTAGACTTTGCTGCTAAAAAGACTGGAAATCATAGTCCCTACTGTGTAGAGTCAAAAGTTCATACCGTGGCGTCAAAAGCTGACTGGTTCATTCCCCACCCTCATCTCCCACAGCCTCCCCTTGGCTTGCCACGCTTGGACACCTAGCCCTTCCTGGATGTACCTTCTCCGGGCTTCCAGACGTCTGCTCTTGCTGGTCTACCTTTGCCATCTGACAAACTGGCAGGAAATCTCCTACTCTGGGAAGTCTTTCCTGATCTCTCCCAGTCTCCCTTTTCTGGCTCCTGGTGCATCTCCTCTGCCTACTATGGCACTGAACTGTGTGTCCTGTCTCCCCCACCAACTCTGGACTGTGAGAGCACACTGATTCATTTTGGTCCCCGTGGGAGCCTCTGTGCACAGGAGACCTTGTAGATTTTTGCAAAATAAAACTGACCCGGAAGGCAAGTAAATGCTGCTGCTAACTTCTGCCTGCAGGCCAGCTGTCCCCCAATCCAGTGCAGGCAGGGCACAAGAAACAGGGACTCCAGAGCCTGTGACTGGACTTGTGTGTGGCCTGCAAGGCCAGGGGCCCATGGATACCTCTCATCCTACCCTCTCAGTGCCCAAAATCTGGATCAAGAAGTACTTACGGGCTTCCCTGGTGGCGCAGTGGTTGGGAATCTGCCTGCCAATGCAGGGGACACGGGTTCGAGCCCTGGTCTGGGAGGATCCCGCGTGCCGCGGAGCGGCTAGGCCCGTGAGCCACAATTGCTGAGCCTGCGCGTCTGGAGCCTGAGCTCCACAACAGGAGAGGCCGCGATAGTGAGGGGCCCGCGCACCACGATGGAGAGTGGTCCCCGCTTGCCGCAACTGGAGGGGGCCCTCGCACAGAGGCGAGGACCCAACACAGCCATAAATAAAATAAATAAATAAATAATTTTTTTAAAAAAAAGATAAAGATATTTAAAAAAAAAAAAAAAAGAAGTACTTACTCACATGGACCATGCCTTCCCTGTGGCTGGAGTTGTGAAGCATGTTTCTGCCAGCTAGCAGTGCTCCCAGTGGCTGCATCTCTTAGAGAAGGGGTTGGAATGTCATGGGCAGCACTCAGAAAAAGGAGCTGGGAGACTTCTCTGAGTCCAGAAGGGGCTGTGTATAGGGACATGGGGGAAATTCCTCAAGCCTGAAGTCAGGAGTCCCTTGGGGTAGTCTGTCCCCCTTTCCTGGCTCACTTCATCCTGATTCATTCCAGGGCTGGGTACCTCCCCCCCCAATCTCCCCAGTCACCAATCTGGACCAGTTTCCTCCAGGTCAAATGGGGTGGAAGTGATATTGCTGGCTCCAGCTGGCCAAAGCTGGAGGAGACCATATTGCAGCTCTGGATGGAAAAGGGCACACTGGAAACCACCCTGCCTCAAAGACCATGGCAAACCCCTGGTCTGAGTCCAGGGATGGCACAGGGAGACTCCTATCCCCATCTAAGCCAGAGCCAGGTGGAGACCTGCTGATAGGAGGCTTTCCAGAGTTCTCAGCAAGAGCATAGTCGCTGGAGTGACTAAGCTCCCACTCCTGCCTCTAGGGTCAGTGTCCAGCCCTCACCTCCTGCTCAGGGGCTGGACAGGAGGGTTCCTTGGTGGGTTCAGCAAGGGCAGAGGGCATGTGGGCCCAGAGGCCCCCCTGGTCCTTTCTCATCTGGGAATTTGGAAAGGACCTGGAGGCCAGAAACCTGAAGAACACTCAATCCAGGACCCATCTGTACTTACAAGGCTGATCCTGCTGGGACCTACCTCCTGAGGCCTGGGGAAGAGACCCTGGTCTGGGCAGAGGAGGGGATTTTGCCTGGAAAAGGGATAGAGATGAGACCTGGGGGAAGGTCTTCCAATTCCCCCACATCCACATCCAACCTGGTCCAACCCAGGCACTCCAAACTCACTTCCCTCCACAAGGCCAGAGGCCCATGTGTATGGCAAAGCACACAGTCGGCAAGTGGGTCTGGCACGGAGGCTGTGGTGACCCTTGCCACCTGAAGGATGTGTATGTACATTTGTGTCACTTACCACGTAAGGGGCCCTTTCTGGATCCGGGTTGGCGTGTGAGCTTGTGACTAACGCTCGCGGAGACAGCCAGGTCTTGTGTCCGACCCACTCCGAGCTGTGGGATTGGAGCCTCTACCAACTCCCACACGCACCCATCTCAAGGCCCACAGAATATGCACACACGCACACACAGCAACACCCTACACGCCCACACTACCTCGACTTCCCACAGGCAATCCAACCCAGAAGCTGGCACCACAACCGCACAGGATTTCGGGTCTGGAAGTTGGGGGCAGAGAGGCAGCCTCGGCTCCCTCCGTCCAGAAAGACCCGAAGCTCTGTCCCCAACCCGCTCCTGACCTGTGGGGGCCGACCCTCCGCGGGTCCCAGGATCTGCTCAGCCGGGCGGGACGGGGCCTCCAGGCCTTGGGCCGGCCAGGAAGACAGAGTGGAGTCCCTGGGGATACTAGGTTCTTACCCGCCCGTGACTAAAGCTCGGACAGGAGGAGGGCTGGACACCGAGGGGGCGGGGCCGCCCACGGTCTTGCCCCGCCCGGCCCAGGAACGCACACATGCGTGGAGGTGAGCCCGAAGGGGGACTGAGCGAGCAGCTGAGAAACTGCGGCCGGGGCCCCTAGGGACAGGGGCGGTGTGGTTGGGGAGAGGACGGGTCGCCGCAGGTGCTCATGGACCAGGGGGACACTAGCCCGGGACTGTGGCCAGGGAGGGTTGAGACGCCGCGCGTGCACACATGCTTGGAGGCGGAACAGCTACAAAACTAGTCCAGGTTTATTGCTGAGATGCGAGCGGGGGGCCGCCCTTAGGATTAAGGCCACGGCCCGGCCCCTGTGCTCTGCCGGGACGGGGGCTTGGGAACCTGGGCTCCCCACCCCAGACTGTGCAAAAAGTGCTGTGCGGCTGCCGAGGCCAGCGCTGGGACTCCGGGCGGCCCCTCTGCCGGCGAGGGGCGGGACTTCCTGGGGTGACATCGTCCACCAATCCCTGAGCTGGGCAGAGGTGGGGCCCCGCCCACCCCCTGCCAGAGTGTGGGCTGGATGTCGCCCTGTCCTTGGACTCCTGGGCGGGGCCCTCCCGGGGCGAAGCCCGCTGGGGGCGGAGCTGCGCGGCGGGGCGGGGCAGGGCAGGCTGTCAGCGCGCCTCTCCAGGGTTGTACTCTGTCTCCCCAGAGGACACCTGGGAGATGCGCCGGGAAGACCGCCACAGCTTCCGCGCAAACTGGCTGCTGCGCACCTGGTAGGAGCAGGAGCAGGCTGGGGTCAGCCAGGACCGTCGCTTCCCCACCCCGTTCGAGGCCCTCCCTGCCCTCATCCTCACCTCAGAGGGCTGCCCTGCGCCCACCACGATAAGCTTGCCGTCTTCCAGGCCCACGAGCACGTGGCTGCGCTCCTTGGTCACAGCCACGCTGCGGATGGGCACCTTCATGGGCAGAGGAGGCGCGGCCGGCAGCAGTCTGGAGGGAGGGAGGGAGGGGATATATACGAACTCGCAACTACAAGGAAGCTTTGATCCAGCAGATAGGTGTCTCTCCATTCTCCCATCTACCTCCCAGTCCTTTGAAGGATGACTCGATTAAAATCCTGACACAGAAAGGGACCTCCCACAAGTGTGTGGCTAAGGGAGGCCCAGGGCAAGATCTCCCCACTGGGGGATGGGAGGACAGGTGACAGGCCTTGAAGAATGTGTCCACAGACATGTAAAGGGGATGTGGGTCCACGGGGGCACCTCCTAGTGTCCTCTGCCAATGACCACCACCCTGAGGATCACAAACCCATAAACAGTGGGGCTCACTTGTTCAAATGGAGGATGTGCAGGGCACACTGGGCTGTGCCCAGCAAAACAAAGTCCTCCGTCACCGCGAGGGCTGTGGGCTGCTCTACCAAGGGCAGTGAAGCCCGCAACCTCCCATTCACCGAGTACAGGTGCAAGGAGTAGGTGACCTGGAGGAAGCAGGAGGTGTCAGCAAGGACAGAATCCCAACCACCCCTATCTTGGCTGGGCGCCCCTTTCCCGTACCTGGGCCCCCAGACGCTCCCGCGCTGAGCTCTGCACCAGGATCTGGCCCTCAGACCCCAGTGCCAGGTGGGACACAGGTCCAGGCAACGTGGCTCCTGGGGGCCTTAGTGCGGCCACAAACTGGCCACGGCGTACAGTGTGGATGATCACAGTTCCATCCTGCAGGAAGGCAGCTTAGGGTGCTAGGCAGGGGTGTGTGAGCTCCAGGGGCAGTGCCCAGCAAACAGCCTCCCCTGGACACAGGCATACACACACACCTCGGATCCAGACACCGCCATGTCAAGTTCAGTGCTGATGGCCACACAGCTCACTGCAGCCTCATGCCCGTATAGGACCTGCACAGGCTTTGATGCCAGCCCCACCGAGAGACCACCCTGTGGGGAACAACAGAGCTGGCTCAGGACTGGGGCCTCCCACTACCTTGGCCCCTGAGTGAGTGAGAAGGCTAAAGCTCAGAAAAGTGAAGGTCTTGTCCAAAGCCAGAGAGCTGGAGGGCTGTGGAGCCCCAGACTTGCTCATGGTAGCAGAGGGAAGGAGAAGAGAGCAGAGCAGGACTGGAGAGGCCCACTGAGGGGCAGATGGACTGCAGATCCGGACTATGGGGGCCCCGGAGGGCTGCCACCCAGCATACCTGCTGCAGGAGCCGCCACACCATGCATGTGGTGTCCCGGGAGCCTGAGATGAGGTAGATGCCACAGGTGTCCAGTGCAAGGCAGGTTACTACATCTGAATGGAGAGGGAAGGGAAGGGGAGGGGAGGGGAGGAGAGGGTACCAGCAAAACAGAGTGGTTACCCCCTCCCTGGCCAGCCTTGGAACCCTACTCCCACCTGCACACCCCTAGCTCCAAGACTGCACATACCGAGGTGGCAGCTGAGCTGGTTCAACAGCTTGCCCCGGGGTAGTGCAGTCACTCGCAGGCTGCCATCCCAATGGCCACCACTGAACACCAGCTTTCCATCTGGGGCTGCTGCCAGGGCTTGCCCACTCACGCCACCGCCTGGCACCCAAGGGCCACTCAGCAATCGCTGCATCCTGACCCAGTGAGGAGGACCACAGGTGAGGCCAGGCCCTCAGAAATCTTGGCCAGAGCCTGCAGCTGGCCCGCATTCTGTTTGGGTAGGGAGGTGACTTGGGGTGCAGGGTATTTAAAGCCCACCCCTGCCCACAGCCCTCTGTCTTACTTCGGGTTGCCCACAGTGGGGTCTTTGCTGAAGCTGAAGTAATTGCTTATGTTACGGTCATAGGGCAACCAGCTGTGGGTGCCCAGCAGCCCACTGGCACTCACGGTCACCTGCAGGCAAGGGGGGACAGAGGTGGGTTTGGGGCAGAGTCAGAAAGGGGTTGGAGCTGAGGTGGGGCCCGGCCCAGTGCACTTACCAACAGGTCTGCAGAGCCCTGGGTGATGAAGGAGTGGGGCTGCCGGTGGGGAACCAGGGCCAGCACTAGGGGCACGCCATCACTGATGACCTGCAGGGGGCGGAGCAAGGCTAGCTGTGCCTAAGCAGCCAGCTAGGGCCCTCACTACACTACCTGCTCCCTGGAACACGACTCAGTCCCTGGCCCTCAGCCCCCAGGGGTCACAGGCTAGGCATCATACAGACAGAGGTCCCTCAGAGAAATAGGCATCAGAGACCAGTGTGCCTTCAGGGCATCTCAGAAAGTGAGTGAGAAACCAGATGGACAAGGAAGATCCTTCCAGGGTGTCAAGCTTGGTTTCAACTTTGGTCATCCCAACCCATTACTCCACGGCTCTGAGCCTGCTAGCAGGAGGAGAGAAGAGCCTAAACACGTTAGACTTGGGGGCATTCTGGGATGCAGACAGGAAAGTGAGGTAGAGTATCTAAGGCCGGACTCCCTCCTTCTGGTCTCCCTAAGGATGGTCAGGTGAGTCAACACCTTGTCCTGACTCTTCCTCACGAAGAAGGCATCCCACCCGCACTCCCATCTCCTCTGATGTTTACCTCTTTTTCTAAGATGTCTTAGTATCAGTGACCTTGATTTAGGTTTTCCATCTGCCCCAAGAGGTTGGTAAGGACAGTGGGATTAAACGAATTTCACAAAGCAGGAAGTCGAGACCCTGCCTCCTCTCACCTCTGCAAAGAAGGCCTTGAGCTGGTCCAGGTGCTGGAAGATGCTAGGTGAGTTAGTGTCCAGACGTGCAAGGCGTTGGGCTGCTTCCTCAGCTGAAAGCCGAGCCGGATGTGGCTCCTGTGGGCAAGTGGCCGGTCAGGACTGTGGCCAGGGCATCCCTGACCACTGTCTTCCAAGCTGGCCTTACCTTCAGCAGCTGACAGGGAGTCTGCCCGAAGTTGCTGATAATGCCCTCCAGAGCCTTCCGTTCCCGCTCATCTGCTACTTGGTCCAGGTCCACGGCCCCTGAGCATCAGACAGGAAGGGCAGGCCAGTCAGGACTCCCTCTGTGCCCACCGCATTCATCCCTCCTCTGTGCCCCGGCTCCCACTTGAGTCCAGGACGCTGCTCACCCTCATAGGTGCAATAATAGAAGACATTGAGGGCCTCCTCTGCAGCTGGCCCCCGCTGCTTGTAGCCAAAGATGAGGTCGATCCACTCGTGCAGGTGGGTGGACACATATTCTGACTCCTGGGGGCGGGGAGGAGGCAGTCAGTCCAGGAACGGCTGAGCCCCCCCACCAACCCTGGCTGCCCGCCTGTCTGCGTGTGCTCATCTCACCAGAGCCCGGCGGTGCTGCTGGATGAAGTCCTCAGGAGAGCTGGCCCAGGGGGGCAGCACCACGTCACCTACCTTCTCGTTGGTCAGCTGCAGGCAGCCCAGGTCAAAGCCTGGCACAGAAGACTGGGTCAGCTGTCTGTCTGCGCCATCTTCACCTGCTCCCTGGCCACCCGCCCCAACCTGTGCTCTCCATCCCCACACCTCCCGCCCCCACACCAGCTCCTACCGTTCTGGTTCTCCAGGAAATCAGGGAAGTAGAAGAACTCTGGGATGAGCTCCTTCACGTCGGCTGGGCTCTCCAGGCGGGCCTGCCAGGCTGCTGCCACTGAGTGGAACTGCCGGTCAGAGCAGTCAAAGCTGGGGAGGGGCACGGGCCAAAGTGAGGTGGAGAGAAGGGAGACAGCGGGGGAGAAGGTGTGGCCGCAGGAAAGCAGGGAGCCAGAGGGTCCAGGATGCCTGGAAGGCCCGCCTCTTCCCTTCATCCACCCTGCCCTGCCCCGCCCCATCTGCCTGCCCCTCCGCACCGGCCACTCTGCAGCTGGACGTGCAGGGAGGTGAAGGGTTCCACACGGATGAGGTAGTGCATCACGCCTGCTGCGTTGGAATAGTGGGTGCCATAGTGGAATTTGTCAATGGTGCCCGCTGGGTCCTCGAAGCTCTCATACCTAGAGCCACAGTTGGGGGGATGCAGCAGAAGCCCTCCTCTTGTCCATCCCAACCCCCGAGCCCAGCCTTGCTCAGGCACTCACTTCTCTCTCACAAGCTGGGCGTGCTTGGGATTCACCACACCGATGGGCTTGGACAGGTCCCGGAAGACGACTGGGTTGCTGAGGTCCAACGTTGGGGACACGTAGTCCTGTAGGACCCAGGGGAACTGGCCGCCCACCCGAGCAGGAGCTGCATGAGGGTCCTGATGGCCTACCTGCCCTGCCCTCACCCTCACCCTCAAGAAGACGCGCGGAGCCCACAGGTGGGGACGCACCACGTGGAGGCGCTGCAGGGGAGCAGGAGGGACTGTCTGGGACAGGATTCCCTTCAGGGAGAACAGAGGCCAGGCCTCAGGCAGCACCCGCCCAGGACCAAGCTCAGGGCTCGGCCCACCATCAGTACCCACACTTGGGTGAACCAGGGCTGGCAGACCAGAGGAGTGGGGGAGGTGGGGAGCAGGCCCTCACCACAGGGTACTGAGACAAGTCATTGTAGGTCCGCCCCGCTATGGTGTTGAGCTGCATCAGGTACTCGAAGTTGGAGATCTCACGCTGTACCCATTTCTGAGGGGCAGGGGCAAGAGATGAGCCAGCTGGGCTGCCAGCCCTCTTCCCAACCACAGGGCCCTGACCTCACCCGATCCTCACACTCCAGGGCTCTCACCTGGGTAAGGCCTGAGGCGCGCAGCATCTCCTGGGGGGAGCGGCTGCTCAGGTAGCCTTGGGTAGGGGGTCGCAGGCGCAGGAGCCACGAGTACACCTGGTTCCGTACCTGGGTGTGGGGCGGGATGGGGCAGGGTTGGGGCCTGGGGGCCTGGCACGGAGATGAGGCCGTGGCCCCACCCATCTTGCAGGGGAAGTTGAGGAAGTAGTTGGCCTGATCAATGAAGAAGAGCTCAAGCGCCGAACGGCGCAGGTTGAAACGCCGCAGGTGGACCTCGCGGAGCTGGGCCAGTGGGCGCCGGAAGTCATGGCCAATGCCTGTGGGGACGGACAGCGAGTGCAGGAGTCACTCGCCCTGGCCCCACCGGACCCCAGCCAGCCCTGCTGTCCCTCCGACCCGTTCCATCAGAACACACCCTCCTCGGTTTCCACACGCTCAGCGCTGCCGTCGTAGAAATACACGTGCTGTGTGGTGACCTCCAGCAGCCCTGGGACCACAGCCACCACTGTGACCAGCTGGCACTCAGCTGACAGCACCAGCTTCTCGTGCTGCTCATCCAGTTCTGCGGCCTCCAACCTGGGGGCCAGCACCCACTTTAGGCACCAGACTCTGGGATCCCCTTTCTGACAAGCCCAAGGACCACACTCTCAGAGTGTCACCAAGTCATGAGGTACACAGCTCATGACTCCCAGAGGAGGAGGAGGAGCTGCCCAGGGTCCAGACCGACCGCAGTCCCCGCCCCGAAACCTGGGCCTCTGAATGTCTTACCAGGACACCAACCCCCGTCCCCAGCTTCCCTCACTCAGCCCCTGCCTGCTCCCATGGGCCCCCATCCTAGTCTGGTTTGTGTTTCTCAGTCCTGCTCTGGGGTGCCGAGCCATGAAAGAGCAACTATCCATCCTGTTATAGCTCTGCCCAATACCCCCACCTGATTTTGGACCATCCCTTTCAGCAGGAGGGGAAATAGACTCCGGAGTCAATCCCACTGCCGGCCAGCACACACTGGAGCAGACCCGTTGCCCCCATCAAGCAGCTCTTTCCCAGCCCCACTCACGCGGTCTCCAGCGCAGCCAGCTCATCCTCACCCAGCTGGTCTTCCTGCAGCTCCTCGGGTAGGCTGCTGACTTTGGCCTCTTTGGTCACTGCTAGAGGCAGTGAGGCCTCCTCTGTGGGTGTCAGGGGGGCCTCACCTGCAATAGGCCCAAGGGTGCTCAGCCAGAGACAGACAAGACAGGGCGCACGAGGTTGGGTGGACCCAGCTCAGCACACCCTCTCACCCAGGTTGTCACGTAGGGCACTGGCTTCCAGGTGAGGGTTGAAGTGATGGTTGGGCACCAGCTTCAGACGCATGCGCGAGTATGTCTCGGCACTGGAGAGCTTCCACCGGGGGGTAGGCGGGTCCCTACAGATATGTCCCCAGTGATGGTCATGGGCAGGCGGGCAGAAGGCTGTAGACCTCTGGCTTCCTCCCAGGCTTCACCCGCAAAGGCACCCTCCTGGCTCCTCCCTCCCAAGCCCCACCCCACCCGGACTCCACCCTGAGCCCCGCCCACCTCAGGGCCCAGGCCCCACAGGGGCTAGAGAGCTGACGCCACAGCGCCCCCCAGTGCAGCAGGGCGGTTGAGTGCTGCGCTGCCTGCTGCTTCAGGGCCGCTGTGTACCGCAGCCCCTCCAAGCGCGCCCGCCGCTGTGCAGGTTCCAGCACCAGCTCCTGAGGAGTGGGGGGGTGGGTAGGTGGAGGAATGGGTGAGTCCCGCTGGCTGCTTCATGTGCTGTCCCTGTTTCTCCACTCCATCCCATCAGCCGTCCTCTGGGCCCACATGTGGAGCAGCTCCCCGCCCCCTGCCTCGGGGCGCACACCTGGAAGGCCCGACGACCGCGTGCCCGCTCCCGCTGGCGCCGCTGCCCACTGCTCATGAGCATGTCGTAGCAGGCATTCCAGAAGCCTGACATGAGGTCGTGGCTCTTAGCGTAGGTGTCCATTTCGAACTGCGACATGGTGGGCTGCACCTGGAACATGGGACAGGGAGAGGAGACCGGTGCTCGACGTGGGTCCCCAGCTCCCACTTCTCTGCCCGTGCCCCCAGCTCCAGGCACCTGCTTGTCGATGAAGTGACGCCATTCGGGGGTGGCACAAAAGGCCTGGAAGTCCTCGAAGAAGGTGGGGCTGCCGTTGGTGGGAGGCAGGGAAGGCAGCCCCCACTGCAGCCCCAGTGGCCCGTAGGCACGGTTCAGCAGTGTGCGCACCAGCGGTACCAGCCACGAGCAGCGCTCTGCAGCAGCAGCTGCAGATGGGGGCTCCCCGTCCCCGGTGGGGGTCTCTGAGGGTGGGGTGTTCAGCGCCCGCGCCAGCACCGCCTCCAGCTTGGAGAGCACATAGCAAGCCTCCTCCCGGCGCATGGGCACTGCAGTCTGCAGCAGTGCGTGCAGCTTCACATAGGCCTGGGCGTGCAGCTGTGGACCGAAGGGGTGGAGGTGTCACCAGCTACTCCCGGAGTTCCCTATACCCACCACACACCCTCCCCTCACACCCACCCTGTGCTCACCTGTGGGTCCTCCAGCAGAATGTAGCCAAGCACAAGGCGCAGGCCGATCTGTGCCATCTCTCGGAGATCTGCTGTGCCATTGGCCAGGTGCAGCCAGGCCCCCAGGCGATCAAGCAGGCTGCACACACCTTCAAAGAGCTGCCACACACCATATATTCCAGGCGGCCATCACCAGAGGAGGCCAAAAGCCCATGGGGCAAGAGCAAGGTAAGGTTTGGGCTGGAGGCCAGGGAGGGTGTGTACATACAGATAAACCTACGCTCACAGATACCGGAGCTGATGCACCCATGACGGCACACGTGTACTCATCCACCTCCCAGACCAGATGCCCTCAGGTGCGTGAGAACATTGAGCACGTGCCCCTCTGAGCTGTCATACCTTCTCACTCCACAGCTCCTGGTTACCGTGGCCCTCGGCACACAGGAAGTCCTGCAGCAGGCGCAGCAGCCAAAGCGCCTGCTGGGTGAGGCTGGCTAGGACCCCAAGGGGGGCCTCTTTGATGTCGGTCAGGGCTGACTCCAGCATCATCTCCAGGAGGCTGGAGGGGGGCGAGGGACCCAGGTGTCTACCTGACCGCCTTCTTGGCCCCAGGTTTCCCCGAGGCTCTTCCCCCTCCTGAGTCACCCCCTCACCTGCGCTTGATGCAGTCTGGTGGGCGCACAAGTGTGGCCGAGGCCCCCAGCTGGGTGAGCACGGAGAAGACCTGGCCGCGCTCCCGCCAGGCAGCCTCGTCACTGCCATCCACTCCCCGCCAAGTCACCGAGAACAGCACATTGGTGAGCAGGTTACAAAGCTCCTCCTCACAGGTTTGCTGCGGACACAGTGGGTGTGTGGGGTGCAGGCTGTGGAGGGAGGCAATCACTGCCCCACTACCATCCCTGTTCAGCACGTCCACCCACCCACTAGTAGGGACAGCAGGAAGCCAAGCCTTTGACCAACAGCCGAGCCAGGCTGGTGCTAAAGGCCTAAACAGATGGTGTGGGCCTCAGCCACTGCCCGAGTTCCAGGGAGGATCCTGGGATTCCAGGACTCCTAAGGGGAGATGAGGCAGTTCACACGGTTACCTCACAGTCCTCACAGGCCTCAAGGACTGTCCTAGAATTCTCTGGAAGAATGCCATAGAATAAGCAGACGCCCATCCCCAGATCCAGAAGCATAAGGCAGGACCCTTAGAGCAATGCTGCCCACGGGCCCTGTGAAGTCCCTGCCTCACAGGCTCTCGAGGGCCTTCTGAAGCCTGGTTAGTGCCCCCAACTCTGTCTCAGCATGACTTGCCCTGTTCCAGAATACCCCCCACCCCCCAGGGAACACACCGCAGATAAAAGCTACGAGGCGGCAGCGCCAGACCCGAATGGCAGTTGTAGCCCTGATGTCAAACAGGGCAACACCTTTGGAAAAGCTACGCTGCCTGCCCTGTGTCCCAGAGGTGCCCTCCCTTGGTGCCGTACAGTGGTAGACGGTGGGCCCGCCTCACCTGAGGGTTGCTTGTATTAGAGGTGTCATCCCCACTGATGGTGGGCTCTGGCAGGCTGCCATCCTCCAGCACATTGGAGAGACTGGAGCTGTGGCGGCCCTGGGCAATAGGGAAGGACCGGGGCCCATCCAGCGGGGAAGGTGTGCCAGGCTGGCTGGCTGGAGTGAGAGTCCCACTGCCACTGCCACCGCCAGCAGTATTGCCTGAACTCACACTGGCCCGTTCCATGCCCAGCTCAAAGGGTGCAGAGAATGGGGAAAGAGCCTGGTAAAAGGCGTCAGGGTCAGGGCAGGGGACCTCTGCGGGCAGGAAGACGTCCGAAGGCTCAGGTGACTCAGTGGGTGGCTTGTGTAAGGCTGGCTCCGGGGAGGTGGGTGGCTCGGGGGTAAACGGCAGGGGACTGCCAGCTGTGACGGCTTCCAGGACAAACAGCCGGGTCAGCACATCCTGCCAGCCGGCCTGTTGGGCCAGCAGCCGCACTACGTCTGGCTGTCCGTAGATGAGGTGGAAGAGCTGCCGGGCCAGGGCACAGCAAGTGAGGGACTCATCCGACAGCCTGCCCCAGCCCCTCCTCCTGGGGCCTTTGCATGGGAGGCCTCCAGAGGCCCCTTGTCACAGGCAAAGTCCTCAGGGTAGAAGCCCCTCCCAACCCCCAACAAAGCTTTCACTTCCCACTCACCTGACGACAGATGTCTAAGCGGATGCTGAGGTCAGCCTGGAGGGACAGCTGCACCACAGCCAATAGATCTGAGAGGTTCAGGCAATCTGGGAAAATGGCCAGAAAAGGCCTGAGGGACTGACCCCAGAGGGAGACTGTGCTCCTCTGCTGGCTCAGCCTTGGTCCCTTGGTACCAACACCTTCCCTATCCCCACCTGCCCTGGTTCCTGGATCCACATCACCCCTCTACCTGGCCTGCCTCTTGGCCCCAACCAGGTTGTACCTGCCCCCAGGAACAGCTTGAAGAGGCCCTGGCAGAGCTGGGGGGAAACGGCCCCCTCTGGAAGGCAGGCAACGAGACCCTGGAGGCCACACTCTCGTAGCCGGAGCCGCTGGCGGCTGCGCTCAGGTAAGCGCTCATTCTGCTGCAGTCTGCGCAGGATCTGTGTAGGGGTCGTAGAGGGTAGGGGGTCATCATCATGGGGAAAGAGTTACTGTAGGAGGGTGAGTCACCACGCAGGTGTGTGGCTCCAAGAGAGGCCTGCAAAGGCAGCTTCACCCACCAGCCTAAGGCCTTCTACACCTCTCTGGACTCAGGCGGGGGCCCCCGTGAATTAGGATGCCAGGGTCAGGAGTGAGCTGAGTGTACCTTGCAGACTCGGTCGGGCAGCAAGGGCATGGGCCTTGGCCGCACCAGCAGTGCCAGCAGCACCTCAAGGTTCCCTGGCTCCAGCAGGAAGACAGCCAAAGACTCCTGTGCTGGGGAGCCCTGCAGCAGTGCCAGCAGCAGGTCCAGCGCACCCAGCACCTGGGGATACAAAGTCTCACACTGAGCCGGCCACCCCCCAACCCTGAACGTGGTCCACACTCCACCCCTCCCCCTAGCCTCACCCTCGCCAACCTCCAGCCTACCTGGCCATCATCACCCGCAGCCGCCAGAAAGTTCAGCACCACCTGCAGGTCATCAGTGGAAGAGCTCCGCACCAGAAACTCCCGCGCCAGGCCCAGCAGTGAAGTCTGCACTGTGCGCAGGTCATCAGCCGCTAGGGGGCGCTCCCGCTGTAGGCTGGGCAGGTCCCAGCAGAAACATGCACCCAGGGCCAGGAGAACACAGGGGCATGGAGGGGAGAACAGGGCAAGAGGGAAGGTGAGCTGGGGGACTGAACAGACCTGCCCCCAAGGCCAGAAGCTGCAGTGTCAGCACCCCACCCCATCTGCCCCCACCAGCCTCACCTGTAGTGAGCGCGCAGAGCATCGAGGATGAACTGGACCCCATACTTCTTCCGCAGCTTCTGTCTATGCTCACGGACTATGCTAGACACGTACTGGATGTGGCCTAAGTGGGAAGCGGCAGAGGGCTCAGGCTACCTGGCTGAGCCGGGTCCCTTCCATCCTCCAAGACAGCGGTCATGCCCCTGCCAGACCTCCCTGCCCACCTCCACCCCCCACCAGGAGAGGGTCATGGTCCCCTCAGACGCCTCAGGGCAGATATGTCCCCTCAGATCACCCACAGGGCTATAGCTTCTCAGAACCTCCACCAACATCCTGCCTGGCGGCATCCCCTCACCCAAGTCCCCACACCTACCCAGGCGCACAGCAAAGTCGCTAAGGGTCCAGAGGTGAAAGTTGAAGAGCAAATGCTGGTAGAGCAGGTACAGGAGGGGCCCACTGCCCTCGGCTGCCACCTGCTCCATCAGAAGCTGGGCAGACATGAGCACATTCATGTCCATGGCCCAGCTGGGGACCTGGGGGAGGGTAGAGGAGCTGGGGTGAGATATCAGGCCCTGCCCGCCCACTCTCAGGCCTCCCAGTTTCCACCCTGCCCTGCACAGGCAGATGGACACAAGCATCCTGTCTGCTCAAAACGCTTCGGTGGCTCCCTGCCACCTCTGAAGTGCAAGCTCCCAGCCTGCTGTGCAGGTGCCCTGCTGTGCTGCTACTTCCCCCAGACCCTGTTAGCCAAACCCTGCCCGGCCTTTCAAGGCCCTGCTCAAATGCCATCTCTCCCAGGAGGCCCTTCCTGACTGATGGCGTCAGGCTCCCCTTCTTGGTCCCTCCAATCAGTCCCCTTAGTCAGACAGGGCAGTCCCCTCCCCGCCTGCCCCAACAGGCCCCACCTTGCGCAGGAGGGCCCCAATGATGGCAGGCCCCTGGCACTGCACCAGGCTCTCCTGGTTCACAGCGTGGCCCTGTAGGAAGTTCCGCAGCATCAGCAGAAAGGCAGCCACTGCATTCCTCTCCATTCGCTCCTCTACCGCCACCAGGAAGGGAACAGATGTACGTCAAAGGCCTGCCAGTGGCCACAGAGACCTCAAGCAGTCCAGCCCCCCGACCATGCCAAGATCTCCTCCCCCCAGTTCAGGAACCAGGGACACTTACCTGAGGACTTGCCTAGTGGGAGAAGCAGTCCCTGGGTGGTGTTGTGGCCAGAGGTCAGTTCAGGCCCCACAAGGTCATGTGTTTCTGCTGGACCTGCCTCGGCTTCTTGGGGCTGTGTAGCCACTCGTTCCAGCAGGGGCAGCAGGGCACCCATGCCTCCCACGCAATTCACCACATCCTGCGGGTGGGGGCCACCATGAGAGGGCAGCACCCAGCCATCTCCTGCCCCACTCCATCCCAGCAGACCCTCCAGCCTGGAAATCTGGGTCTCCTCAAGACCTCCCAGGGCACAGTGCCACTCCCCAGCCCACCCTGTACACATGTGCCCATGCTCATGCTTCCTGCACACACTGCTCACGTGAGCACACACCTTCACGTCCCACGTCTCCACCCTGTGGCCTGTCAGGCGGCCATCCAGCCCGTGGCCAGGGGACAGGTCCAGGCAGATGTTGTTCTTACAGGCCTGGGGACAGGGGGTGAGCAGGCAGCAAGGTTCAGTGGAGGAGGTGGTGGGAGACAGAGGGTGGGAGGCAGGGAGAGGGAGCGGGATTAAGCCAACTGCCCACTCCCCCAATACCTGAGGTGAGTAATGGAGGAGCAGCTTGGTGCCAAGTTCATGCAGTTCACCCTCAGGCTTGAAGGGTGCTGTCTCATTGGGCCCTAGGGGGTGGGCAGGGGGGCTTCAGACCTGGCTGGGCTTCTGGCCAAACCCCACCCACAGCCTGCCTCTCCTCTGCCTGATCAGAGGACAGACCCCCCGCAGGGACACCTTCCCCCCGCCGAACCCCTCGTTTCTGGCCTGGGCACTTGTTGAGACCCAACCAGTTGGGTCCTGGGGCAACGCGGTAGGGGCTGGGGCAGGGCACGGGGACGGCGCTGCATACCCAGGGTGCACAGGACCCGCAGGGCTGCCGCCTGCAGGGCTTCATGGAAGATGGCCACAGCCCCCAGCTCGCCCTCCAGGGATGTGGGGCTGCCCCACCGAGTGTCCTGTGTGCCTGCGAGGGTGGAGCTGATGCTGCCCTCCTGCAGGGGGGCCACCAGCCCGGACCCCCAGCCAAGCCCTGTGGTGGCCGGGACTGACAGGGAGCGGGTGAGGGAGGGGTGAGTGTGAGCCAGGGCAGCGGGGACGGGTGGCACAGGCAGGCCCGTGGTGGTGGTCGTTGTGCGGTGCCCAGCAGAGCCGATACAGCAGGAGGAGAAAGGCTGCGGGGCCAGGGTTGGGGGAGTGGTCAGGTCACAGCAGAGCCTGGGGTTCCACCTGCATCCAGTTCCTCGGTGACCCCCAAGGCTGCACAGGCCCCAGAGGCTGAGGCCTGTAGGGTGGGGGAGGGGGGACACGGGGCTCCAGGCCCCACCCTGTCGAAGTGCCCCCAGCTGCCCAAGCCTCCCCAAACCCTGCCTGGCACACCTCACTAAGGGAGGGGCAGCGAAGGGGTGCCGTCTTCACCAGATGGCTGTCTTTGTAGACATGCACCAGGTTCTGGCTGAAGGGCCGGCGCCCGGGCACATGGACAATGGCCACACAGTGCTAGAACAGAAGCCACAACATCAGGTCACAGGTTGGGACGTGGTGTCCCCTCCACCTCCCTGGGCCACATGAGGATGGAGGCTCACCCAGGCAGAGTCGGCAAAGGACACTTCAGGCAAGCTCATGGTCAAGTACTCTTTCCGGGTGCACACGGCCACCACCAGGGTCCCAGCCGCCGTGAAGAAGGCTTCAAACCCTGAGCCGCTGCTGGTGAAGAAGCTGGGGGCAGGCCAAGCCAGTTATGCCCGCTGGCTCTCCTGCTCACCCTGGCACCGCGCCCTGGTCCCTAGCAGTCACCCACCTGTACAGTTGCTTTCGCTGGAGCGGCCGGGTGGGGGCCGGGGCAGGTGTTACAGCCGTGGGGTGCAGACACAGCCAGGCATGGAAGGTGAAGCCAGGTCCTGGCCATCGCTGCACGGGGGGTACCATGATACCCGCCATGCTGGGCGTGAGGTCAAAGTAGCACAGGGCTCGTGCCGGGCCCCGGTGCCGGGCCATGCCTGAGAGCGCGCGGATGATGGCACCTGCGTGTCGGGCATCCCCAGCCTCAGCTCCACCCGGCCCTGAGTCCAGCCCTGGCGGGGGACGAAGCAAGCGACGCAGCTCCAAGGGCCTTAGTGACACGTGGCCCAGTGCTTGCAGCAGCGCCAGCAGCTGCTCCTGGCAGCGGGCCCCCAGGGCTACCCCCTCGCTGAGCGTCTCCAACAAGCAGCCCACCAGACCGGCCTGGACACACGTGGCACGGCTGGCAGGGCAGCTGTCACAGAGCCACCAGAGGCGCTGTGCTAGGAAGAGCCGCAGCTCAGCTGTGGGCAGTGTTGGCAGCCACCGCATTAGCACCAGCACCGGCTGCTCATTGCGGATTGGTGGTGGCGGACACGTGCTGTGGTTGCCCTCCACAGCCTGCGGGTGGAGAGAATGTGATAGTTCCCGGGCAACTGGCATGGAACAGGCCACCCTACCAACAGTGGGACTTCCTGTCTCAGTTTACTTGCCTACAGCATGGGAACACAACGTGTGCTACCCCATCCAGCTCACAGGTTGTGTTTGAGGCTCAGGAAAGCCAGAGGTGCTCAGACAACCATCGCTACCAACAATAACCCTTGGCTTTCGGTCTGGCTGGGCCCAAACCCCAACTGCCTATTCCTAGAATCATCCTGGGGCTTGCTAACATGCAGCAGCTTCTGGGCCCCATGCAGCTCAGAATCCTCACCCCAGTGACCCTGACACACAGGGTCAGGCCCCAGGTCACACACAGTCAACATGGTCCCCTAAGGTGGAGGAGAGCTCACCTTCTGTGGTAGCCCTGACTCAGTCCTGGCTGCCCTTGGGACCCTGCCCCCAAGCCCTTGCCCTCACCATGTTGAGCAGCTCTTGCAACAGTCGATGGGTGGGGGGACCGTGACTCTGCAGAACCTCTTGCAGGTGAGGGTAGCCGATGCGCTCCTTAAACACCTCCTGTGCAGGGATGCGTGGGAAAAGAGTGTGTATGTGGGCCCCAGGGCGTACTCACACCACCCCACGGGAACCCTGGAGGAGGCATCACCTTTCAGGGCCCCCTTGCCTGGCTCTGCCTCTGGGTCACAGTGCTGGCAGAGGAACAGGTCTACCTCGGAAGGCTGCAGATGGTGGTCAGCCACAAGCATCCTTCCGCCCTCCAGCTCTGAGCCAGGACAGCCAGCTCCCAGGACTCACTAATGACCATGCTCGCCCAGGGGACTGAGCCGTACCCCAGAGGGCAGGATGGTCACCTCCCCAGCTCACTTGCTCTGACAGCCATCAGCCAGGCCTGTTCTAGAGACAACTGGTCAATTTAACTCCCATCCCACACCCCGACTACAGCAGGACCGCAGCATCCTCACCTTGGCGGAGGGGGAGCCACTCATGATGCAGGTCAACACTCTGACTACGTGGACTGCAATGGCGTCTGTGTCCTGGTCCAGTACCTTGGGGTGGGGAGGGGCAGTCAGGAGAGGCAGGTGCCAGGACGTCGCAGCTGGCGGCACCCTGCAGTAAAACGGGTGCAGGGACAGGAACAGATGCCCCAAGGCAAGTAGCTGAGTTGGCTTGGGGCCCTGTGAGTGTGGCAACCCTGTCTGGGCCATATAGTGCTAGAACAGAAGCCACCAGGCCCTCTACCTTTGCCCAAACTGCCATGACCCTCACCCTGACCTTGGGGCCCTGGGAGTGTGGCAACCCTGTCTGGGCCACATAGTGCTAGAACAGAAGCCACCAGGCCCTCTACCTTTGCCCAAACTGCCATGACCCTCACCCTGACCTTGGGGCCCTCTCTGAGCAGCTTGGCAAGGCCCACTCTGACAGAGAAGCC
The DNA here is from genome assembly GCF_028023285.1 of Balaenoptera ricei. Lineage (NCBI taxonomy): Eukaryota > Metazoa > Chordata > Mammalia > Artiodactyla > Balaenopteridae > Balaenoptera > Balaenoptera ricei. The sequence goes on along the minus strand of NC_082649.1, from coordinate 66,012,170 downwards.
AGGGAAGAAACCAAGGCTGGGAAGGGCCTCACTGGGATACAGGGACAGATCACCAGTGAACCCTTTGGCCACAGCCCTCTGCCCTCTACTGTCCGGTGGGTTTATGGGCCCCGGTCTCCACCCATCCCCACCCAAGCTAAACACATGTGCAGGCAGGCTGGCAAGTGCCCCATCACCCATGATGATTGACAGGGGGTTGGGGAATTTAGGGACAATCAATCACAGGATGTTAGAACCAGAAGAACCTTCGAGACCTTTAAGTCCTACCCTGCCCCTTTCCCCTAGATCCAGGTGGGGATACTGAGGCTCACCCTGGCTGAACCCAACAGCCAGAGGTATGCTACTCCTTTACCCTGCCCTACCAAGGGGCTGAGAGGTCAGGAGGGCTTGGAGAGTTTGTCAGCAGGTGCCAGGCTGTATTTTGGCTCCATGGGGCCCTTGGTCCCAGCTCTGCCTGACTCCGCAAGGGACCTCAGGCAATCTTTTCCCTCCTCCAGGCCTCAGTTTCCTCATCTGTAAAAAGCAGGGGTCTCACTGGCCTTGCCTGCTTTGTAGATGAATGGACATGCAGGTTCTCAGAAAACAGCCAAGTGCAATAGACACACAGGGCTGCTTCATGAGGACAAAGCCAGGGCGGGGCTCTGGAGGTGGGGGCCCAGTTGTTGAGCCACCAGAGAGAGGGTGCCCCATGCAGAGCCCCTGACACCCCGCAGCCTCCTACAGCCCCCATGCAAGGTGAGGCAGGGAGCACGTCATGAGGGCATGAGAGGATAGGGAACTCCCAGTGACCTGCTTAAGGCAGGTGCAAGGATCCAAGCAAAGAAGTGGCCCCATGTGGGGGACCTCTTTCTCTGTGAGTGACCACAGCCAAATCCCTGAGTATCTGGCCTCTTGTTTCCCCTTCTGTGCAATGGGGGTGGGGTGGTTGAGTATCGAAGGTTCCTTCCAGGTTGGCATAGCCAAACCCCAGCTCCCAAGACTAATACAAGCCAGGGAACAGATCACAACTGTGCCATTTCCTAGGATTGGGATTTGGAAGGTAGGTGAGACAGCATGGGGGACCCAGCCCCGTCGCTAGGCTATACCAGGCCTGGCATGTATCTGCTCGTTCCCCCTGCATAGTGCAGAAAGGCTCAAAGAGGGAGCGCCGGGGGGTGGGTGCCCAGGGACGTGGGTGCCTGAGCTGGTCAGCCCCAGGGTGGTACCTTCTGGACATCGGGCTCGGTCAGTAACCAGGTAGCCAGGTCACTGTCCCCCTCAGGGGGCGCCCGGGCCTGCAGGTACAGCTGTCGGGGGGGAGGCACAAAGTGGAGGAGGCAGAGGAGAGAGAAGATGGGGGAAGGGTGGGATTAGAGCAGGACCTGGAGCAGTTGCCAGGGCTCCACCCCATAGGGAAGGATGCGCCCTGAGCCCCAGGCCGAGCGCCCCACCAGGCACTAGGGAAGAGGAGGGGAGCTGAGCCACCCATACCCTGCCCAGAGGGACAGAGCCGGGGGCAGATAAGTGGGCAGGGATAGGCACTGCATCCAAAACAGCTGAGCCTTCCTCCTGCCCCTACGTCTGGGGTTGGGGAAAAGGGAAACAAGGGGCCAGGGCAGCTCCCGTCCTTCTACAACACCCTCTTCACGTGGGGTCCAGAGCCATCCTGAGCCCCAGGCCCTCCCACTGAAGTGCAAGCCATCCCACCAGCCCAAGTTTGCTCATCAGCAGCTCGGCATCCACACGTGGTGCCCCCAGCCTCTGGGGTCCAGGCCCCCCACCCCGGCCTGGGCCCCGCCCACCTTGCTGTTCTGGATGAGGCGAATAAGGTGTTCAAAGCAATTGTTGCTGAGGAAGGTGGCCTGCAGCACTGGCCGGTCCTCACATGCCAGCATCATGGGGATGGCGTCTGTGGAGAGGTCAAGGATCAGCCCTGCCCAAGCCTGTCTCAGCAGCGCCTCTGGTCAGCCTTAAACCTTCTTCCCATGCTGCCCAGGCCAGCGTTTCCATCATCACTAGGGCCTTCCCTTGCTAGTGCCACCTCCCCAAGAGCCCAAGAGGCTATACCCACCGAGCATGCTGACCCGTAGGGTGATGAGGGCCTCTTCGGGGTCCAGGCTTGGCCCGGCCGGCCAGTCGGCATTAAGGACATGGAAGTAGCCCTCAAGCAGGGCTCGGAGCTCTGGCCCCCGGGGGGGTGTGCGGCTGGCGTGCAGGACATGTACCGCACCCACCAGTGCCTCCAGTGCCAGCGGCACTAGGCGGGGGTCCTGGGCTGGCCCGTGGCCCCAGCCCCGCACCACGTTCAGCAGGCCCTGAACAGTGCCAGCGCTCACAGCCTTCTGCCCGTTCTCCTGCAGGTGTGGGCAGAGACGGGCAATGGGCAAAGGGCTCACCCAGCAGAGAGACCCTGAGACAGCCACCCTCGGGCTCCCAGGCTCCTCCCAGCCTACCTTCCCTCCTGCAAGGACAGCACCAAAGAGGTGGATGAGACGCAGCAGGAGCACAGGAGGCAAGTGATCCGCATCCTGCAGGCTCTCTGGATGGGGGTGGGGAGCAAGACAATGTCACAAAGCTTACAGGGCTGGGGGTCCAGGGGACCACACAAGAGGTGGGTGCCCTGGGGTGGCAGTGGGGGGCTGGGTCAAGGAACAGGGCTGGGAGGCCCAATCTGAGGGAGAAGACCAGGTTCTGTGCTGGGAGTCTAAAATGTCATGACTCTATGCTAGGAGGTCTGAGGAGGACACAGCCCTTCATTGGGGAGCTTGTAGGGGGTATGGCCCTGCCCTGAGAGCCTAGCCAGCTCCCTGGAACCTTAAGCCCCAAAATGAGGACCCCAGGGTGAGCACCCCCCATGCACTTCCCCATGGCAACCCAGGGTTTAGTTTCTTAGATGCAAGTCTCCTGGTCCCTCTGCCCTGTGATGGTTGGAGCATCCCGTGACCGGCTCTGGGGACCCTGCCGTATCTACCATACAGATGCTCCACACACCATCCCCCTACACCCCCACTGGGGACTTCTAGGGGCTTTCACAGCGTCATATCTGGGAGGCCCACCTGGCCCTGCTCCAGTAAAGCTGGACAGGATGCCAGGACACGAACTGAAACCCAGAGAGCAGAAAGAACCAGCCCTGGGTCACATGAGTGTGTGGGCGTTGGAGGGGGGGAATGCAGAGCTGCCTTGATACCAGTGGGATGCGGTGGGGGGCCTCCCGTGGGACAGGGCTTTCAAGATGAGGCCTGATAATGCAGTTGGCCTGGGAAGGGAAAGGAAACAGTATGGGCAAAGACCAAAGGTGGGATAACTAGTTGGATTCTAGGAATGAGAGGACAGGACCATGGCTGGAGAGCGGAGAGCAGAGAGCAAACAGGGCTGGAAAGGAAGGCTGTGGAGAGGATTGGATTCTGAGGGTGTCAGGCCCCCACTGAGGAATTTACAGTAGGGGAAACAAAATCCAGTGTGTTTTAAGAAGAGTACTCAGGCTGTGGGAGAACAGAGGCAGGGAGCTTCCCAGGGGCATCTCCCCTCTTGGAGCTGTTGCTCCCGTTCGAAACCCAGGCCCGCAGCTCCCTGGTGCATCCCAGAAACACTGAGATATTTCCTAGGCCACCACCTTCCCAAACCTGGCCTGTCCCTGTCCAGACAGCATCCTGCCATGAGCCCATCTGAAATCCTGTCCAGTGTCCTCCAATGAGAGGAGAGAGGACACTCAGGAGCAGAAGGTGCCCAGGGAGAACAGGTGGCCAGAGATGTTCTGGGGGGTCAGCTTCCCTGGGAGTATGGGAGCAGGAAGGGGAGACACCTAATGTAGACACTGTCTTGTGGAGGAGAGGAGACTGGGTGGAGCTACAGGGACAAAGAGACTGGACCAGGGAGTTTTAAGATGGTCCAGATCAGAGTGGGGTACAAGCAATGGGGGGGGTCCCAAGAGACAGGAGAGAAGGGGGAAGGGAAATCGACTCCCCCCGAAAAGAAATTACTCATTTTGTGCAGACATGCCCTTCCTCTCCTCTCTGCCCCTAAACTCCTACTTGCCTTTGGAAGCCCACTCAAATTCCCATGGTTCTCCCAGCCTTGAGTGCAGCCACAAGTGGGTCCTATCCTGCATATGCAATGGGGAACCAAAGGACGGGGCTCATGTTTGGGGGCGGGGCCAGGCAGGCCAGGGGTGGGGCCTGACCTCGGAAGAAGGTGCTGAATCCACAGGGCAAAGCCGCAGGAGGGAACTTGTACTTGCTCTTCTCCTTGGAGCTGATGACTTCCCTGGCAGGTGGGGACAGGGTGGGCAGGGGCCGAGGTGAGGCCAGTACTTCACTCCTCCTGCGTCATCCTCCTCATAGCAGCCTGCACACCGGCCCCTCCCACCTCCGCACCTTAGCCAGTGCGGCCACCCCCATCCTGTGGCCACCCCCATCCTGTCCCGGGCCTCCTCTGGGTCCTCTGCCTGCGGGCCGCCTCTCACCCACTGTGCTGGCGCCGCCAGGTCTGGTAGGGGTCGAAGAGGCCCTCACAGAGGAGCAGGGCATGCAGGGCTACGTTTTCCAGCTGGGACTCACGGCCCTTCTCCGGTGGTGGGGGTTCTTTCAGCTGTAGGCATGAAGAGAGGGTGAAGGGGGGTTAGCTGGGCCGTGGCTACCACCTGTCAACCCCCAGGGGTGGACAACCCCTACCACCTGCCAACCTCACCTTGGCCACCAAGCGGGTCAGCAATGCCAGCACCCGGGGCACCAGCACCTGGCCCCAGCCTGCCTCTACATTCTCCGGGTTCCTGGGAAGTGAATGATGGGAGAGGTCCTGGTGACAAGCCAGCCCCCACCCCGGCCCAGAAGTGCACATTCTCTCACCGTGGAGAAGACAACAGGGACCCACCTGCAGAGGATGACGAAGAGCTTGAGCAGCAGCAGGACTTGCTCCAGGTCCCCCTCGTCTAGCTGCTCGGCCAGCACGTGCAGCGCATCCCGAGGTAGCAGCGGCACCTCCGCACCTGCCTCCTCAGGCCTGCAGGGAGCGGGGTCACTAGGTGCCGAGCACCCCTCAGTCTCCCGCCCTCCATGTAGCTCCAGCCTCACCTGCGTGGCTCCAGAGAGGACAGTGAGATGCTCTTCTCGAAGGTACCCACAAAGGCCTTCAGCCACTGCTGCAGATAGCCCAGGTCCTTCTGCAGGCAAAGGAGTTCGGGGGAACAGTGGTGGGGGCAGAAGGGGCGCAGTGGACAGGGGAGGGACAAGGGGATGTGGACAGAGGTGGAAAGTGAATGGGGGTACACAGAGATTGAAGGCAGAGCAGTGGGGGTGGAGAAAGGGAGGGATGGGTGGGGGAGGAGGACAGGAAGTGGAAGGTCAGCATCAGAGGACTGCCTTACATATTGACCACTCTCTCAGGGCCCCCATGTGCTTTTCTCAGCCTCCCAGTCTCCTCTCCCACTTCCTGAACCCCTGGGGACCCAGGCAAGCCTGACACAGGCAGGGGAGGGACTTAAGTGTATACATGCCTAGGGCATGGCTGTGGCCCACAGGGGTGCTGGGGCTAAAGGTCTCCCACTCACCAGCCTCCCTGAACCCAAAGCTACGGGCTGGGCTCTCGCCTGCCACCTTCTCCCAACTCAGCAGCCACCACCCCCAGGAAACCTTCCTTGACTGTATATCCCAGGCTGCATGTGCACCATCGACCAAGCAGACCCACGCACACACACATCCCCCACATGTACAGGCAAAATGCCCTGCCTCACCCTGGGAACCTCCGCCCACACCCTGGCTGGTTACCTGGACCCCAGGCCCCAGAGCTGGTTCCATGGGTAAGAGGGACTGCGGCTGAGCCCAAGTTTGGGCGCCACTAGCCAGGGAAACTTTGGTGTGAACGGGAAACGTCCCCTCCCACCCTGGCCCCCGGGGCAGGAAGCGCAAAGTCACGGTGGGGGAAGGGGGCCGCTTCCTCCCGGCAGACCGCAGGGATGTGGGAGGGCCTGGGGCACCCAGGGCCCAGCAAGAGAAGCTGTGAAGGACCCAGCCTAGCACCGGGGGTGGGGCCTGCAGCACAGAGGGGTGGGGGTCACATTGCCCTGGGTGGAGCTTGTGGACAGAAACTAGTTCTACAGGCAAGACGTCCAGGAGAACTCCGGGATAGGAGTCAGGGCAAGCCTATCCAGGGACAGGTTGTGGTCCCTGCTACTATAGTGCCCTTCATTCAAGGCACCCACAGCTCCCTGACCTGGGTCTAAGGCCTCAGGCCCAGGCAATGATGTTGAAGGACTCATCCATACCTCTGCCCCACCCTCCTCCCGCGTCCAGGCTCCCCATCTGGCCCTGCTGGTCTCTTTGCTCCAGGGACACAGGTAAGCCCTGGACTAGCCCTAATCTGTTCTAACCTCTAAGCCCCTCCCAAGGCATGGAGTGGGTGGTGGCCTGGACCTGAGCTCCTCCTTCCATCCCTCCTCCTTCTCTCCTTCCACACCAGCCCTATCTGGAGCACCCACCCTAACCAGCAGGGCCCAGAAGGCAATTTTCTTTCCCAGGGGCAGGGGGGAAGGACAGGTACCATACTGAACATGTAGGGGCAAGGGACACATCACAGACAACACCCTGAGACTGCTCCCCAGGTGCCACGGACCTCACATCAAGGACCTCCAGAACTACCTTTGCATGGACGGCTAAGTTTTTGCCACCTGTGGGCCCCAGACCACAGGGCCAGGGCTGAATGGGCCCCAGGGAAGGGGCCTGGCCCCAGCAGACTGGGCCAGGCCCCCAAAAAACCTAGACAAAGCAGCCCTCCACCCTGTGGTTGGACACCTTCCTTGTACGTTTTGTCACAGGGCCAAGGCCCAGGCAATTCAGAGAGGGGCTGGGGCCACCAAGGTGCAGGCCCACACCACTGTGACGTTTTGCCTGTCAGTTACCTTTGGCGACCTCTCCACCCTCTGCCGCTGGCAGCCTCCCTGCTCACCTACCTCTGTCTATACCTCTCCTCTCCACAAACCAGCAAGGACACCAACATGCCCAACCCTGAAAACACCAGAGCAGGCCAGGGCTCTTAGACCATTTCTTTTGAACTCTTCCCACTGCAAATGGGAAAACGGGGGGCCCCAGAGGGGATGCCTCATCCACTAGCAAGTTGCAGCTGAACCTTTGTTCTAGGCCAGGATCACACATGGTGGCTAGAGCCACTCAGCCCAAGCTGACCACATGACCCACGACCCTGCCTCAATGACCCCACACATCCCTCCTTACCTTCAAAATTGTCCCAACACCATCCTCCCTTCTTCTAGCCCCAAACCACCCCCAGTCAAGCCACAGTCTCTCCCACCCAAAACCTGAGTCCTTCTTGCCCACTGCAGCTCTGCTGAGCACCTGTAAGCCCACATTTGACCATGTCCTCCCTCCCTGACCCAAAGATAAAAGGCTTAATTGCTAAGCCAGGCATTCTGGGCCCCTAGTCCAACCAGGGACTGCTTCTCCAGCCTCTCTGCCCTTCCACATCTGTGATTCACATTCTCCTGTGCAGGCCTCTGATCTCCCCATGCCCCACTGCCATCTGAGACTTGGGCTTTTGGTACTTAAGCAGGAAACTCCCACCCTCCTCATGGCCATCACCTGGATCGGCCCTCCCAGACCTGACGGGCCCCTCAAACTCTGCACACCCCTGCTTTTCTGTCCCTAGAACCACACCCTCAGCCTGTCCAGTCCTGCAAACTTCCAGCAGGTCCAGGCTGGGCTGGGTTCAGGTCTGAGGCAATCAAGGCAGCAGCCTTTGTGGGTTCTGGAGGGGCAGGAGGGGTCTCTAAAGCACAGTAGTAGGCAGGGGTAGGGGTAACTGCCGGTCTTGACTCTGGGGGTCTCACCTCTTCTCCCCGGGAAGCCTCGGCCTGGCTCTGACCTGGGCCCGGTGGCTTGAGGCTGCAGTGCTGGGGCGTGAGGGAGTCCCTCCAGGCACCGGGGCTGGGAGACAGGGCAGAGCAGGGACCTCGAGCATGGAGGCAGTGCTGCATGCCGAAGGCTCCAGAGCCGGCGAGAGGTGGCTGGGCTGCTCAGGATCCCCACGCTCCTCTCAGAGCTCTGCCTCGCTGGCTCCTCCTTCCCTTTCCAGCTCTGAACAGGAACATCGGTGGGCCAGCCCAGTCCCCACCCCAACCCGACAGGCCAGGGTCCCAACCCTGCCCCTCCCATGAAGGCAGGTCAGGAGCAGTCACACTCCTCCCAGGGCCTTGCAGCAGGGGAGAAAGCTGTGGGTATGGGGATCTCAGAGTCACCCCTGTAGGGACCCCAGTCTATGCCCAACCAGCCCTGAGGACACTCAGTGCTGGAGGAGGGGAGCTCCCACGGGTTGGTTAGGTCCTGGGTGAGCATGGAACTGCCACTTCCTCAGAACTCTGAGGTAACCCGGGAGGGCTGAGGGCAGGCGGCTGAGGCGTGGATGGGTGGGTGGGACTGTCTTTCAGAGGGACAGGGACCACTGAGCTCCTGACACGGTGCTGCCTGAGACCTGCGTGCCTTACCCCGAGCCTGTAATCAGGCCTGGCTTGCCCTGTGTCTCAGGGACCAGATCTTGCTCCGAATCCCCCATCCCCAAAGTTCCTTAAACAGTACCCAGCGCCCCCAGTACCCGTCAGTTACCACTACTGTCTGAGCAGCCGGTCAGCCACCCTGCCACAGGCCCAGGGCACATCCACAGCCTCCCCCCGACATCCGAAGCCCCCCCACGGGTAGTGCCCACCTCATCTCCAGCCTCACATGCCATATTCACTGGCCGCCCCACTGGATATTACTCACTGTCCCCACCGCCACAAGTCTGCATGTGCTTTGCTCTCCGTGTTTCCTCTGCTTAAATGTACCCCCATCAGAGCCAGCACTTTCCCCAAGAGGCAGCCCTGTCTGGTACTTCAGAGGCCGGGGGTGTCAAATTGAATGTGGTTGAGGGCAAGGGTTCTGGAGTCCAGACCTGATTCTTACACTTGGTAGCTTACTAAATATTAATCTCTCAAAAGGGAACCGTCGTACGTTGTCGGTGGGAATGTAAATTGGTACGCCCACTATGGAGAACAGTATGGAGGTTCCTTAAAAAACTAAAAATAGAGCTACCATGTGGTCCAGCAATCCCACTCCTGGACGTATATCCGGAGAAAACCATACTTTGAAAAGATACATGCACCCCAATGTTCATGTATCATGAACAGCACTATTTACAATAGCCAAGACATGGAAGCAACCTAAATGTCCATCAACAGATGAATGCATAAAGATGTGGTACATATACACAGTGGAATATTACTCAGCCATAAAAAGAATGAAATAATGCCATTTGCGGCAACATCGATGGACCTAGAGATGATCATACTAAGTCAGAGAACAACAAATATCATATGTTATCACTTATATGTGGAATCTAAAAATGATACAAATGAACTTATTTACAAAACAGAAACAGACTCACAGATTTAGAAAACAAATTTATGGTTACCAAAGGGGAAAGGTGCGGGGGAGGGATAAATTAGGACATTGGGATTAACATATACACGCTACTGGGGCTTCCCTGGTGGTGCAGTGGTTGAGAATCCGCCTGCCAATGCAGGGGACACGGGTTCGAGCCCTGGTCTGGGAAGATCCCACATGCCGCGGAGCGACTGGGCCCGTGAGCCACAACTACTGAGCCTGCGTGTCTGGAGCCTGTGCTCCGCAACAAGAGAGGCCGTGACAGTGAGAGGCCCACGCACAGCGATGAAGAGTGGCCCCTGCTTGCCACAACTAGAGAAAGCCCTCGCACAGAAACAAAGACCCAACACAGCCATAAATAAATAAATAAATAAATAAATTTATAAGAAAAACAACAACAACAAAAAAAAACATATACACGCTACTATATATAAAATAGATAATCAATAAGGACCTACTGTATAGCACAGGGAACTCTACTCAATACTCTGTAATAATCTATATGAGAAAACAATCTGAAAAAGAATAGATATATGTATAACTAAATCACTGCTGTACAACTGAAACTAACACAAATTGTAAATCAACTACATTCTGATATAAAATAAAAACAAAAAAAACAAAACAAACGATTAATCTCTCTGTTTCAGCTGCCTCTTTAAAACCATCTCTTTGCTTAACAGGTAAAGGCTCTCCAACCACACCCACCAGCATGTGGTAAGGTGAATGGGAGCTCCACTCCCATATTCAGGGGCTCTGCCTTCCCAAGCCCTTGGCATTCCAGGGCAACACTCATCTTCTCCCCACCCACCTCCATGAGTGACAGATGAGTGGCAGACCTTGGTTCACTGGCAGAGCCAAGGTCCCATGGGCCACTCCCCAGCTGGCTGTCCCAGGCAGGTGGAATGGGAGGATCTTCACGGACCCCAGGTTAGCGCTAGAAGTAGGGTAGGGAGAAAAGACTGAAGCTCCATAGTGGTGACTCTTCCCAGTCAGAGCTGCCTAGGTGGTAGTGAGCACCCCATCTCCTGGAACAGGCAAGCAGAAATGGGATAGGGTGGGGTGGGGCCTGACCAGGATGACCTCCTTCATGTGTGGGGGTCTCCCCACTCAGCATTAGGAGGGGGATGGCAACGTCAAGCTGAAGGTGGCTTTTGGCTACACCAGGACGACTGGAGGTCAGACTTGGAGGGCCTCGGGCCAAGGAACAAAGCAGGAAGATGGGGACTTTGCCAGAGGCAAGGACAACTGAGGCTAGTGGTCCAAGTGCCTAGGTGGCTGGGCCAGTCTCTCCCCCTTACCTGGGGAGGGGGTCTTGAAAGGCATGGACCTTCTGGTCTCCATAACATCCCTCAGGTTTTAACCTTCCCCTTGTCCTATCACTTTGGAAAACAGGAATTTCCTTTCAGGGTCCCCATAGTAACTGACCTGTTTCCACGGTGACCCCACACTTCCACATCAGCTCCCCAGTTGCCATAAAAACTCCAGGGCTTACCAGCCCCTCCCCCAACCCTGGACTCTGTGCTACTCTCCCCATCACCTCAGTCCCTCCGTCTTCAGTTGCCTCAGTAATAAAGGCAGGTAGGAGGAAGCCCTGGTTGCCCCTTTAAGGTATGGAAGAGGGTTGGGGGGGGGGTCAAGCACCAAGGAGGTCCTTTTTTCCCATTTCAAGATGGTAAACTGAGGCACAGGAAGAAATATGACCCAGCTAAGGTCTCGGAGGGAGCAGAGGGCCTGACTAGGTTTCCATGAGGCAGTAGAGCTCATCAGTCAGGGGTGAGGGACCAGGGAGGGGCGGGCAGAGCAAGGTCAGCTCAGGCTCTGACCCGACCTTCCTGGAACCCTGAGTCCTCAATGGCATAAGCAGAGAGTTCAGCCTAGGCTCCCCACCTGTACCCTGAATGTTTGTCCTGTCCTGACTTTGGGGACCCTAAGTGCCCCTCAGCTTTCATGCTCCCCAATGCTCCCTTTCACTGGAGGGCTACTGAGCAACACTACTGCTCCGGCCTGAAAGAGGGCCACTCATCTGCATAGTTTGCATAACCTTTACAGGCCACCCAACTGCTAGCCTACTGGGTGCTGCCCCAGTCCCCTTATCCTCTCCCCCACCTCCTAAGCCCTCACTGGGGAAGCCCTGCTGGGTTGAGTCCTCTGGATGTGCCCCCACCCATCCAACGAACTTGCCTCTCATAGTTCCCACTGCCGTGTGCTTGCTCCTCCTGTTCCTGTGCGCTCAGCCCTCCAGGCCCAAACGCAGTCCTCTGGTAAGACATCCCTGATCAGTCACCCAGACATCCAGCTAATACCCAAGGAGCACCTACTAAATGTGAGGCGTGGGGAAACCGCAGAGTAGCAAGCACAATGAGGGTTCAGGTGGGGACACGCCTGGGCTGAGGTCCAGCTTGGGCTGCGGGAACAGGCGGGGAAGGCCTCCTCAGACAGGAGGGAGAAGGCTCCAGGCAGAGGAAACAGCTTGTGCCGTCCCATGGTGCAGGCCCACCTGAGTCTTCCCGCCCACTGGACTAGACCTTTCCTGGGTAAAGGAACACAGGATGGAGGCTGGGCCAGAGCTCTGCCAGACTCCGCCCCAAACCTGTCCGACGACCTTGGTACGACCCTGCCTTGGTTTCCCCACTAAGGCTCTGAGGGGCTCAGACTGAGTGATGTCCAGGGTGCACTCTGGCCCTCCTTCCTCCTTCAGTAGCCACCCACAGCCCCCTCGCCCACTCGTGGCCCCAAGAGGTAGGGGGTGAGCAGGCCTGAACCTGGGGTCTGTGAGGGGAAAGGAAGGGCAGAAACAGGGGTGCTCCCAGGGCAGGCCTAGACCCACAACTGGGGAAACAGGTTTGCCAGCTGATGTCAGCTCTCACTGTTGAAGGGAGGGGCGAAAGTATTGGGGGAGCTTACTGGCTGGGTAGCTGGCCATTTCAGGGGCCTCTTAATACCCTCTCTCAGTTCGACCCCTTTACCTTATTTTCCCCTCTCCCCCAAGCACACACACAATAGGTCCCTGGCAGGGCTCAAAGTAGCACAGCCACCACTCCCTGGGAGCTCAGTACAGAGGGTGGAGACCACGTTCCGGGAGCAGAGGCAGGACCAAGCCGGCAGGAAGGCAGTGCTGGGAGGCTGGCTGGAGCTTCCTCTCCCCAGGAAACCTGGCCCCTCCCGGCTCCTGGGTTCACACTCATATCCTGGATTTGTTTGCCTGGCCCCGGGCTGTACCCTGCCTGCCCAGGCTTCTAAGGCTACAACCAGCTAGCCTGTGCTCCACACCTGCCCTGTGAGGTGAGGAGCTGGAAGGGGAGAAGGGACTCAGCACAGATGAATGCTAAACACCTGTGAGGGACTGACCACTTGCAGAGCTCAGCTAGAAGGGGCAGCAGGAGGTAACCACGTCGGAGGTACAATCCTGGGAAACTGCCAAGACACCCTTCCCCAGCAGCATGCCACCCAGCCTGAAGACCCACCATTAACAACCCTCCGACTCGTCACCTCGTTCAAGCCCCCCGTCGCCTGATCACAGGTGAAGAAACTGAAGACCAAGAACCTGCCCACGACCACGGAGACAATCAGAAGCTTGATTAACATCCCTCAGACTCATCACCTTGTTCAAGCACCCCTTTGCCTGGTCACAGCTGAAGAAACTGAAAACCAAGAACCTGCCCATGACCATGGGGGCAATCAGAAGCATGAGGGCCAGGGGCAGGTTTCCTCCCAAATCTTTTGCTCCTTCACAAGGACCAACCTTTGGAGATGGAGACAGAGAAGCTGGGGTGAGGGGATCCAGTGGGGCAGGGAAGCAGGGAACTTCTCTGGCCTGGACCAGCCATACTGGCTATCCCTCTGCACAGTCCAGGCCACCCGAGGCCAGGACTGTGCCAAATTTACAGATATGGAAGCAGAGGCTCAGGGGTGTAAAGAGCATGCCCTGGGTCACACCAAAGACAGACTCTACTCCATGCACTGCCTCTTGCCGGGTGCCTGGACTTCGCACCACCGAAGTGGGCTAAAGAAGCTATGGCCCTTATGGCCTGGACTCCTGATCCCTGGGGCCCAAGTCCTGGCCTGCAGTCCTGGGAGACAGTTGGCTAGCCTCTTCAGAGGGCCGGCTGATTTGAGCATGAACTTCCCCCTAGTGACGAGATCAGGGGCACACAATAGTGCATTGTGCCCAAGGCACACCTGAGCCAGGAGTATGATGCCAGGCAGGTGCAGGGAGGAAGGCTGGTGCTGGGTGAAGGGGAGGGGGGTCGTTACCCTGGGTTCTCTCCTTGCTGTGAATACAGAAGGAGAGTGGGGGCCTGTATGTGCGAGACACAGTTTGGGGTACACCTGGGTCAGAGTTGCTCCCTTCATCTTCTGAGGCCACTTGAGGTAGTCTCTGAGGAAGGACGGGGAGCTCAGGAGAAAATGGCCTCCCTCCATCCCTTTCAAACATCCCTCCCATCTCACCCGCATTCCCCATTTTCATCCCCAGCATCCAAGGCGAATCTTTTCTTTGGGCTGGACACCCCCCTCCCCCGTAATCCACACCCTGCCCCCCGGGGGTTGGGGTGGGGCCACCTGGGGTCAAGGAGGAGCTCACCACCGGCAGTTCGCCGCAGGGTATCTGAGGAGTTGACTCAAGTCAGACCGAAGTAGAGACGCCTCCCTTGCATGCCTGAAGCCCCCCAGCCCACTCAGACCCGTAGGCCATGACCACCCAACTGGGCTGCGCCCACAGGAAGGGCAAGCCTAGATGCAAAGTAAGGCTCTCGCCCCTTCCGACCCGGCCAGCCTTTTTTTTTTTTTCCCGGGCCTCAGTATCCCCATCTGTAAAAGGGGTAAGTGCCCTGTCTTGGTCCAGGCCCCTCTCCTCAGGGACAACCGAGGCTGCACTGTCCCCACCCAAGAGGCTCCTGTGAGGTGCGCGCCCGCGAGGGCCGACCCCCAGCTATAAGTGCCAGAGGCACCAGCCGGCCGGGGGCGCACACGTGCGTGCGGAGCCCGAGCACGCCCGGCGCGTGCGTATACACGGCCCAGGTGGCGCCGGGCGCAGGTGCAGCAGACGCTGGGCGCGCGGAGCTGTGGGCACGGCGGGCTCACCTGCGCGTAGTAGAGTAGCCACAACTCGTAGAGCCGCTCCGAGGCGGCCATGGCCCGACCAGGCTCCGACCCTGCTGCACGCCACCTGCCGCCGCCGCCGCCGCCTCCTCCGCGCCGCCCGCCGGTTGCCCTCGGCCAGGCCCATGGGCGGAGGGCGTCACTCCAGGGCGGAGCGGCGCGGTACTACTGAGGGAAGTAGTACTGGCCGCCGTGGCGCTCCTCCTCCTCCCGGTCGGCCGCCGCCCGGCTTCCTGCGCTTCTGTAGCCGCCACCGCCGCCCCGCCTATCCCGGGACCGTGCAAAGGGCGGGGAGCCCGACAGAAGGAGGAGCCTGAGGTCAGGGCGGCACCGGAGGGCGCCCAGCAGCCCCGCCCCCCGCAATCCGCTCCCTCCGGAAAGGCCAATCTGAGCCACCCGGATTAGGGTCGGGGTCAGGGATTCCAGATTCGCCATACGTCTAGATCTAACCGGGACGCAGCCCACCTGGCTGGAATGGCCACCATTCGTGGAAGGGACAGGCTCGCGGGATTGGGGGAAGGGGCTGCGGGTTGCGTGCAGATGGGCAGGGTCCTTCAATATCTAACGAGGACAACAACGGTGACGACCACTTGTAGAGTTTACCACGTGCCAGGAGTTGGTATAAACGCTTATGGGGAGACCGAAGTGTCACTTTTTTAATCCTGTTGTTAGTGGAGCAGGACAGTGTGGCAGGAGGGCGGGGCGGGGCGGGGGCGGGAGGGGGAAAACAGCAAGACAAGCCTGAAATAACTCTGGGGAAGCAGTTCCCTCCATCTGTTGGGCAGATCCCTGGAAGATTTAGGTACTCCTCGCCTCGCCTGGATCCCCTCCTCCAGGAAGCCTGCCTAGATACTCCAAATGGAGGCACCCTCCACTCCAGGGCTCAGCACTTGATTCACATTTTTTTTCTTTAACTTCAAGAGGTTAAAGGCTAAAGGGTACCTCATGCTTCTGTTTAACAGGCAGAGAAACTGGGGCCCAAATGGGCCAAATGAGGACCACCTGGGCAGTATGGACAGGGACAGAGGCCTGACTTTCCAGAACCACTGCCACCATCAACCCTGGGCCTCTTCCCCCACCTCCCCCTACCCGCCCTGGGAGGTGAGGAGGGCCCATGATGTTGGGCAGGGGTGAGGCCCTTTGTTGGGGCTGAGGGGAAAGTTTGTGGGACCCAGAGAGTTACCATCAATTGGAGGAATTGACCAGCCTGGCGCCCCCTAGACCTTGGGTGGCCAAGAAGAGACAGACTCTGTCCTCATACCCATCCTGTTCTGTCCTCCTGGCTTCTTGGGCATCTCCTCCACTCTGGCCTTTTCTTCTGCCCCATCCATCCTACTTCTGACATTTCCTGAACACTTATTACATGCATATTGGGTACTACCTGCATACCAGGCCCCAGCAGGGCACCCCACCCGATGCAGGGCAGAAGGCACCAAAAGGCCCAAGTTACAGAGGTCATGAGGGTCGTTTGTGGGGGCCATCTGGACAGGGGTCGGTGGCACTGGGGGTCTCTGAAGGGAACTGGGAAGCAAGGAGTGGGTGTCCACCTGCTGTCAGCGTGGGAAGGGAGGCGGCAAGCAGGGAACAGCTTTGCTGAGAGACAAGTCACTCTCCCCAGGTGGGAGGAGGTGTGGCTCTGGGGACCTGGATAGGCTGTCAGAAGATACTGACTTCAGCCAAAGTGGTCTCTCAGTTGTCAGGGCATGCTAATTAACTTGGAAAGGGGTACCCTGGCAGCTCCTGCTGGGAAGCAGTGCACCTATTGGCGGAGGCCAAACCAACTCTCAGCTTAGTTCTCAGGAACTAAGCTCAGGGTGGTCCCTTAGGGCCCACTGGGCCCAAGTTGGGGTTTGCTCTTCTCCAGGTTAGGTAGTCTGACCCTGGGTACTTTGCCACCCCGGGGGGGGGGGGGCGGGGGGTTGGAGGTGGGAGGGGATCATCCATGAACCCAGAGGAAAATGGCCATTCAGCCAAGCCCTGCTCTGCTTAGGTTTTGTCTGAGCTGAGAGTGGACAGAGAAGGGCCCAGAGGCCCATGAACAAGTGCATCCAGGAAGCCACTGATAGCTTAAGAGGAAAGGAGAGGCAGACCTCTTAGGCTGGGGTCGGAGTAGAGAGTGAGGGAAGGCTTCTTGAAGGCATTCGAGTCTTTAAGAATCAGGACAAGTGGACAAAGATGGGGCAGCGCATTCCAAGTGGCCAGCATGGTTGGCGCTTAGGTAAAACCAGAGCGATTGACGCGCTCTATCCTCCTTCACTCAGGTCTGGTTCCTCTTGCCGCTTTTTCCCTGATTGGCATTGGACGAATCGAGCCTTAGAGCCTTCTCTGCCGACCCCCGACAAGCTAGATGTTTTGTGGGGGAGGAAGAGGGCGGGTCCTCCTGTAGCAACTCAGCATTGGTTGGCTTTCAGGACTTCCTGCTCTCCCATTCTCGTCCCTGGATTGGCCGTGAGGGGTTCGTCTAACACCTTGGGCCTGCGCGCTGCGGGACAAGAGAAGAGTGGGGGCGGGGGGATGTCTGCGGGCAAGATGGCGGCTGCTGCGGCCGGTGTGGGCCGGTTAGAGGAAGAGGCGCTGCGGCGAAAGGAACGGCTGAAGGCCCTACGGGAGAAAACCGGGCGCAAGGTGAGGAATGCAGAGTGAGGGCCGTGGCTGAGGTACCCAGCGTTTGGATCCGGGATCGGGGCGAGAGGGCAGGGGACTACTGGGAAAAGGCAACTGCCGGGGACGCGCATGCGCGCTGCTGGAGCATGCGCACGGCGTCGGCGCCAGCCGAAGTCTGGGTCTGCGGGAGCGGTACTATGCTTCTGCTAGTGCTGTCGCGCGTGCGTTGGTATGGTAGGGCAGTGGTCGACGCGCCGTAGGCCCTTTGGCTCCTGTCCGGTGTTTCCCGTGTGGATTTACAGGGCCAGTTTTAGTTTCATATGCTCGTTGGTTTAGGCGTGATTTGTTCGTGTCTGAGCACGCTGAATCTTTCGTTTTCCCGTGACCAGCCGGCCTCCCATCGTGGTGAAATTCCGCAAGTCTGGCAGACTCTCCCCTGTGTGCCAGAGCGCCTTGGGCAGGGCAGTACGGGACTGCTCTGGGCGCCCGGCTGGATCGTTGAGTACAAAAAACCAGAAGGAAAGATCCATGTCTGGGTTAGGGTAGACCTAAGGGAAAGAGGCGGGCGCTTAGTTTTTTACCAGGCTCTTCTTTGGGGATGGACCTCCTAGTCCTATTAGTTGGCAAACTTGGAAACATTTTTCCTTGGTCTTTTTTGACACCAAAATGGTCTGATTCCATTTCTACTTCGTTGTTCTTTCCGAAGTAATCGAGAGGAAGGAGAACTCTGAAGTTCACTACTTCTGTGCGAATCCTGGTCCTGTCACTTGGGGTTGTAGGATTTGGGACTAACTGCTTCATCGCATGAGCTCTGGTTTCTTCATGTCTCCAGCGGAGGATAACAACCCCTAAACATTCATTCTCACTGGGTTATTTTGAGATCTAACAGGATAATCTGTTAGATTATCTGTATGCAAGAGCCGTAGAGAGTATATAGAGTACAGAGGATGGACGTTGTTCGTTCTGCTGTTTTGGGGTGGGCAAAAACTTTGTCCTCAACTGTACAAAATACAAAGGATATTAAATATCTAGACCTGCAAGGAACGGGGGGAAACAGGGATTCCATTTTCCAACTAAAAAAAATCAGGCAGGTTGGTTTGGCCCGTTTCCTTTCTGCATGGCTGTCTGGTGTTCTGCGAGAAAGTGTAAGGGGAAGTAATAGAAAGTGAAAGCCAGAGGGATTGGCTTCTGTTTTTGTTGGCAATTTGTCGGCTCTGTCAGACAGTTATCCCTGCAAACTGCCTGGCCTAGGGATGCTCAAGACCTCAGCCTTTCAAACAGTAGCTAGTCAACCCGAGCTGTTTCCTTGGATTTAGGGTCCAGATTATGGAATTGGGTTTGAGGGCAAAATACAAAGGACAAAATGGCATCCTCAGGCCCCCTTACAATGGGAAGGATGCCCCAGGCTATCAGGAAAACTGGCCTTTTAAGAGGGATTCTCTCAATGCGCTGAAAATATGGACCTATTTTTTTTCCTTTACTTTTAAAAAAATTGTAGAATATACATAACATAAAATTTACCATTTTAAGTGTACAAATCAGTGACATTAAGGATATTCACAATGTTATATAATTATACCACTATTTCCAGAACTTTTTATCATCCCAAATGGAAACTCTGTACCCATTAAACAATAACTCCCCTTTCCCCTCTCTCCCCAGTTCCTGGCAACCACCATTCTTTCTGTCTCGTTGAATTTGACTACTCTAGGTTTCTCATATAAGAGAATCATATACTACTTGTCTCTCTGTGACTGGCTTATTCATTCAGCATAATGTTGTCAGGGTTCAGCCATGTTGCAGCATGTGTCAGAATTTCATTCCTTTTTAAGGCTGAATAATATTCCATTGTTTGTATATACCACATTTTGTTTATCCATTTATCTGTTAGTGGGCATTTGGGTTGCTTCTAGCTTTTGGCTATTGTAAGTAGTGGGTATACAAATATCTGTTTGAGTCCGTTTTCAGTTCTTTTGTGTATATATCCAGAAGTGGAATTTTGGGATCATACAGTAATTTTGTGTTTAACTTTTTGAGGAACTGCCATGTTTTCTGTAGCTGCCACATCATTTTACATTCCCACCAGCAATGCACAAGGGTTCCAGTTTCTCCACACCCTTGCCAACACTTTTTTTTTATGTTTTGTTGGTTATACACATCCTAATTGTGGTTGTAGTTTTGATTTGCAGTTCCTTGATGAGTAGTGATATTGAGCATCTTCTCATGTGCCTATGGCCATTTGTGTATCTTCTTTGGAGAAATGTCTATTCGATCCTTTGCCCATTTTTAAATTGGGTTTTGGTGGTTGTTGAATTGTAGGAGTTTTAATGTATTCTGGATATTATCCCCTTATCAGATGGGTGATTTGCCAATATTTTCTCCCATTCCCAGGGTTGTCTTTTTACTTTGCTGATAATGTTCTTTGATGCACAAAGTTCTAAATTTTAATGAAGTTCAGTTTATCTTTTTCTATTGTTGATCCTGCTTTTGGTATCATACCTAATAAAGCATCATCAAATCCAAGATCATGAAGCTTTCCCCTGTGTTTTCTTCTAAGAGTTTTATAGTTTTAGCTCCTACATTTAGGTCTTTGATCCGTTCTAAGTTAGTATTTGCATATGGTATAACATAAGGATCCGGTACATTCTTTTGTATGTGAAGATCCAGCTTTCCCAGTACCACTTGTTGAAAAGACTGTCCTTTCTCTATTGAATGTTCTTTGTACCCCTGTTGAAAATCATTTAACCATATATGCAAGGGTTTGTTTCTAGTCTCTCTATTCTGTCCCATTGCTCTGTATGTCTGTCCTTATGCCAGTATCACATTGTTTTGATTACTGTAGCTTTGTAGTAAGTTTTGAAATCAGGAAGAGTGAGTCCTCCAACTTAGTTCTCTTTCAAGATTGTTTTGGCTGTTTGGGATTCCTTGAGATTCCATATGAATTTGAGGATAGATTTTTCTATTTGTGCAAAAAACACCGTTGAGATTTTGATAGGGATTGCACTGAATCTGTAGATCATTTTGGCTAGTATTGTGATCCTAACAATATTGTCTTCCAATTCATGAGCATGGGATGTCTTTATGTTTATTTAAGTCTTTAATTTCTCTCAACAATACTATTTTTTTTTAAGTATTTGTTTTATTTATTTATTTATGGCTGTGTTGGGTCTTCGTTGCTGTGCGAGGGCTTTCTCTAGTTGCGGCAAGCGGGGGCCACTCTTCATTGCGGTGCGCGGGCCTCTCACTATCGCGGCCTCTCTTGTTGCAGAGCACCGGCTCCAGATGCGCAAGTTCAGTAATTGTGGCTCACGGGCCCAGCTGCTCCGCGGCACGTGGGATCTTCCCAGACCAGGGCTCGAACCCGTGTCCCCTGCATTGGCAGGCAGATTCTCAACCACTGCGCCACCAGGGAAGCCCAACAATACTCTTTAATTTACATTGTACAAGTCTTTAGCCTCCTTGGTAAATGTATTCCAAAGTATTTCATTCTTTTTAGTGTTGTTGTAAATGGGATTGTTTTCTTAATTTCCTTTTCAGATTGTTGATTGCCAGCATATAGAAATACTGCTGATTTTTGTTCATTGATTTTGTATCCTGGAGCTTTGCTGAACTTATTATTTATCCTAACAGGGTTTTTTTGGTTTTGTTTTTGTTTTTTTTGTTTTGTTTTTTGTTTTTGTTTTGTTTTTTTGGTGGACTCTTTAGGGTTTTCTGCATATAAGATCATGTCATTATTGAACAGAGATAATTTTACTTCTCTTTCAATTTGGATGACTTTTATTTATTTTCTTGCCTAATTGCTCTGGCTGGAACTTTCAGTACCATATTGAATAGAAGTGTTGAAAGCAGGCATCTTGTTTTGTTCCTGGCCTTAGGGAAAGAGTATTCAGTCTTTCACTGTTGAGTGTGATGTTCACTATGGGTTTTTCATATATGGTCTTTATCATGTTGAGGAAGTTTCCTTCTATTTCTAGTGTTGAGTGTTTTCATCATGAAGGGGAATTGGATTTCATCAAATGCTTTTTCTTAATCAATTGAGATGACCGTGTGGTTTTTTTCCTATATTTTATTATTGTATTATGTTGATTAATTTTGTAAGTTGAACCGTCCTTGCATTTCACGAGTAAATTCCACTTAGCCATGGTGTGTAAACCTTTTAATATGTTGCTAAATTCAGTTTGCTAGTATTTTGTTAAAGATTTTTGCAACAGTATTCATAAGGGATATTGATCTGTAGTTTGGCTTTGCTATCAGGGTAGTGCTGATCTTATAGAATGATTTAGGAAGTATTTCCTTCTCTTCATTTTTTTCGAAGAGTTTTAGAAGGTTTGGTGTTAACTCTTTAAGTGTTTGGTGGAATTCACCACTAAAGCCATCTGGCCCTGGGCTTTTCTTTGCTGGGAGGTTTTTGGTTACTTATTCAGTCGTCTTTTTAATTATAGGTCTATTCAAATTTTTTATTTCTTCATGAGTCAGTTTAGTTACATCGTGTGTTTCTAGGAATTTGTCCATTTCATCTAGGTTATCCAGTTTGTTGGCATACTGATTACTACTTTAATTGGTTTAATCTTCACAGTTCTGACTTCAGAAAGCTCATGGCTGTGAACTCATTTCTGAAAAATGTGCATTTGGAAATCACATGACTTTCCTCTTGGAATTGAGAGCTCACTGGCCTTTGGAGTTTCCTTGCATTCATTTTAAGAAACAAGAGTTACTGTGAAGCCACAATTTTGATTCCATTGGAAGCTTTTTCCTTTCTTGGCATGCGTATCTAGGAGCCCCTGATTTTTCCACTCGTACAGTCCTTTTCCTGCTTAGAAAGTGAAGTTAGAATTTTTAGTTGACTCTTCGGTTTCCATGCAGTGGTGTCAATGGTGCATTAGCAGTAGGTGATGAAATGTTGTTTGGTTTGTTTCAAAATGGGTCATTAGAGCTAGTAATCCATTCCTTCAACAGAGGTGTACTGAGCACCTACTGTGCACCAGTCATTCAGGCACTGGAGGTACCACAGTGAACAAAGCACACAGAAGTCTGTGCCCCAAGCAGCTTTCATTTAGCTGGGGGCACAGACGGTCAAGCAAAATGTATCTAGTGTTAGACGGAGATGGTGTTATGAAGAAAAGGAAAGAAGGAAAGAGAGATGGGGAGTACAAGGTGCTCCTATTTTACTCTGTAGCTCTAGCAGTTTAATTTCTTTATTAAAGGCAACAGTGTTTTCAGATTTAACATGGCTAATGATACCGCCTGCCTGGCTTATCTTATCTGGTCTTGATGACAGCCTTGAGAAGAAGGAAGAAGGAGGGCTAATTTATAGGTGGCAGCACTAAGGCCAATAAATGGGTGGCGGTTTTATTTGTCACATAAGGAGGAGGTATCCCAGGTGAGTGCTGGGGTTAGGAGGGACGATGAGAACAGGTGGTGGCTCTCTTTATGCACTGACTTGGACTGGTTTCTCAGAGGCAGGGTGGGGGCAAGTTGAGAAGCTTTCCTATATAATTTCTGATTCCTTGAGGTTTTATGAATTACATCCCCAAAAAACAATAGTGGAAAAAGAGTATAGACCCAGGACTTCCCTAGCAGTCCAGTGGTTAAGAATCCACGCTTCCACTGCAGGGGGCACAGGTTTGATGCCTGGCTGGGGAACTAAGATTCTGTATGACACATGGTGTGGCCAAAAATAAATAAATAAATAAATAAATTTTAAAATAAAGTAAGAAAAAAAAAAAGAGTATAGGCCCTAAGTCCAAGCTGCCCGTATGTACATGCCTTAATCCCTACTGATTAAGATCCCAATTAGTCCTGATTCTGGCCCTTCTTCCCACTGACAAGGATGGGTGTAGCCTTATTTGCCACGGTTCTTTTTTTTTTTTTTTGGTATTTTTTTTATTGTGGTAAAATCTGTATGACATAAAATTTGCCATTTAACCATTTTTCATTGGCATTAAGTATATTCACAATATTGTGCAACCGTCACCACTATTTCTAAAATGTTTTCATCACTCTAAACAGAAACTCTGCACTCATTAAGCAATAACTCCCTATTCCTCTCTTACCCTGGCCCCTTGTAGCCTCTAACCTACTTTCTGTCTCTCTGAATTTGCCTGATGTAAATACCTCATATAAATGGAATCTTGCAGTATTTGTTGTTTTGTGTTTGGCTTATTTCACTTAGCAAAAGTTTTCAAGGTTCATCCATTCTAGTATGTAACAGGGTTTCATTCCTTTTTAAGACTGAATAATATTCCATTATATGTACATACCACATTTTGTTTATCCAGTCATCTGTTGATGCACACCTTTTGGCAGTTGTGACTAATGCTGTCATTGGTGTATTGGTGTACTTTTTGGTGTATAAGTATTTGTTTGAGTCCGTGTTTTCAGTTCTTTTGGATATATACCTAAGGAGTGGAATTGCTTATAATTCTGTGTTTAACTTTTTGAGAAACTGCCAAACCATTTGCCAGAGCAGCTGTACCATTTTCCACTACTACCCGCAATGCATGAGGGTTCCAATTTCTCTACATACTTGCCAACACTTGTGATTTTCCTTTAAAAAATATAATTATAGCTCTCCTAGTAGGTGTGAAGTGGTATCTCACTATTCGTATCTCACTGTCATGTTTTTTGTTTTTGTTTTTTTTTTTAATTTTATTTATTTATTTATTTTTTGGCTGCTTTGGGTCTTCGTTGCTGTGTGTGAGCTTTCTCTAGTTGTGGTGAGCGGGGGCTACTCTTCATTGCGGTGCACGGGCTTCTCATTGTGGTAGCTTTTCTTGTTGCGGAGCATGGGCTCTAGGCATGCGGGCTTCAGTAGTTGTGGCACACAGGCTCAGTAGTTGTGGCATGCGGGCTCAGTAGTTGTGGCGCACAGGCTTAGTTGCTCCGTAGCATGTGGGATCTTCCTGGACCAGGGATCGAACCCATGTCCCCTACATTGGCAGGCAGATTCTTAACCACTGCGCCACCAGGGAAGTCCACTATTGTGGTTTTGATGTGCATTTCTCTAATGATTATTGCTGTTGAGCATCTTTTTATGTGCTTATTTGCCATTTGTATATGTTCTCTGGTGAAATATCTACTCATGTCCTTTGCCCATTTTTTAATTGGGTGGCTTGTCTTTCTGTTGTTTAGTTGTTGATTTTTTTATATACGCTGGATAGTAAACCATTAACAGGTATGGGATTTGCAAATATTTTCTCCCATTCTGTGGGTTGTCTTTTCACTCTCTTGGTAGTGTCTTTTGATGCACGAAAGTTTTTAAAATCTTGATAAAGTCCAAATTATCTTTTCTTACCTTTTGTTACCTGTGTTTTTAGCGTCATACGTAATCTCCACAGTTCTTGAGTGACGTTACTTTTGGGGTAGATGCCTGGGAAAAAGACAGTCAAGGGTCTAAAGTCTGAGTTAGTTTTTCAGTCCACAGTCATTTCTTGGGGGACCTGGGAGTGGGGAGGAAGTACGGCCTGCCTACTGCCGGCAGATAGGAAGCAAGTGGTCTCCTCTCTCAGGGAGGAAGTGGTGCCCCACTTTTAGTTCAGTCTTCTGATGTTAGGACGAGGCCTCTGTGGGACAGACTCCAGGGTCAAGCGCTGCCTCAGCCTCCCCTGTTGATGGAGAGTGCCTGTCTGCCCCATGGGGTGGCTCCCTGCTGGCCCCCTAGACTCTGTGCAGGTCCTTCATTGATACCTTCTGTGCACATGGTTTTGCTGGAGGCGTCAGGGTTTCGGGCATGAGGTTGATGTTCCTCATGGTGTTATCTTCCTTCCCCCCCCACCACCACAAGACTATAAACTTATAATTTAGTGTAGTGTGGAGGAATCAGTCCTGAGATTGTGACAGATGGACTCAAAATTATAGTCATGAAGTTTCTGTGTATTATTCATCAGTAAAGCTCCATCATGGTTGTGCAGCTTAGCAGTTTTACAAAGTGCTTCCTTGCTAGCCCACCTGATGCAACTGATTTGAGAGGGGGCAAGACAAGAAGAGGTTCAGGTGCCCAAGGTTATGGAACATAAGTGACTCTCCTGGATTCCAGCCCAAGCAAGACCCCCTGCTAGAGGGGGCTTTTATGCAGGGACAACCCTGCTTGTAGCAGCATCCTGTAGGTCAGCCAACCCAGGTTGACAGGTGGAAAGACCACATACGATGTTCGACTGTGCTCCTGGGGTTCATTTCCTGGGAAAGCCAAGCTGGGTCCAGGGAGGCTTCATGGGAAGGCAGAGTGGAACATGGGCTGAGTTGTGGTGGATGGGACTGGGAAGGGAATATTAAAGTAGCTGGAGAGGAATGTTCCATGGGAGCAGTTCAGAGATGGGAACATCCAGGGGCACAGAAGGGAGAGTGGGGGATGCTCCAGAGGGTTTGACGGCAAGCAGTTGGCAGGGATTGGGGCAGGGATGAGGTCTGAAAGTGCTGCTGGGTGCTTTGGTGGCCAAGTTCTGCAGGAGCCAGGGCTTGCAGCTGCAAGGGTGGCCAGCTTGCCAGGGCACATATTTCTGTATTGCAGTATTTGAACCTCATTTCTTGATGCTCATCCAGAAGTTCCAAGCTGGGTGAGTAGGTGAATAGTTCAAGGCTGTAGGTGAAGTTCTGTGGCATCTCTCTACCATGCCATCCAGCAGAGCACTCTGAGGCCACTTTCTTTTCTCACCTCTTCCTCAGCAGCCAAATGGTGGCTTCTGAAGGTGATTCACTTGGCACAAACACTTGCCCCTTGGCTGTTGGCTCTACCGACATTTGGCCTGTATTAGGCTGTCTCTTTCTGCCCTGAGACAGGGAGACTGGTTGTCAGCCTGGCCAGCCCCTCAGGGGTTGGATGTGATCTCAGGGCCAAGGTCTGGCTGTCAGCTTTCAGGTTCAACAGCAGTTCCTGTTTTTCACCTGGCTCTAGAGACCAGAGCAGCACTGTTCAGTGTTCTACATATAATCTGTGCTGTCCAGTACCATAGCCACAAGCCACATGTGGCTCTTGAGCCCTTGAAATGTGGCTAACAGGACATTAATTTTATTCCATTTTAAATAGTTTACATTTGAACAGCTACACTTGACTTATGGCTGTCTTATAGGATAGTGCATCTCTGGAGGACTTGCTTCCTCTGGTCCATCTCATAAGAGACCATGTCTCTACCTAACTCCCATTTATTGAGAGCTAAGAGGGAGAGGGCAGGTGGAAACCCAGGGGACCATCAGATCAGCCTGGGGGGCCTAAAGTCCAATGTGCTATACATTGCACCACAGAGCCAGGTCTTGGGAGGCCTAGAGTTGGGGCAGAGGGCTTTGAAGTTGTCAGTCTGCGTGGCTGGTGTCTCCAGCACATGCGTATCCCTGACCTTCTGTGTGTGCACCCAGTGCAGTTAAATGCTGACCATTCAGCGGTACAGTTGTGATCTTCACACTCAAGGAATGTGCGTGTGGAGAGTGGGAGCAGTGCCAAGGCAAAGGGGAGCACGTTGAAACTTTCTGACTTTGGTGCGCCGGGGAAGGTCCTGGCCGGATGGGGGCAGAAGAGGGAGCTGGAGGGAAGGGCTAGCAAGTGGGGAGGGGGCAGAGTAGGGCAGTGAGGGGGGCGGTGGAGGAGAGCCCAGTGAGCTGGGGGGAGTCTGACTTGTCCACGTCCTGATCACCTCTCAGGAAGTTGTCTCTGTCCCCACCCCATGTGGCCACACCCCATGCCCAACAGCCTGATTGCTAAGTCACTTGAGGAGGTGACTGCCTCTTGGGTTGAGAGCCTTTTGCAGGTTGGCAGTCACAACATTTACACGGCCGTTTGTGACAGGATCTCGTGACTTGTTCAGTCCCCAAAGCAGCCCTTTGAGGTAGGTGTTGGTTTCTCCCTATTTAATAGACAAGGAAACCTGAGGCTGAAGGGACCTCTTGTGCCAGTGCTTTGCCGTGTTGCCAATCCTGGATGGTCCCTTAGGCCCTGGCCCTGTATCCCTCTCCACTCCTCAACCCAAGGTGCTTGGGAACAAGCGGCCCCCAGGAAGGGGCCTCCTTCCCATCACACACAGAAACTGCCATCAGGCTGCCTGGTGGGAGCTGCCTGGCTTAGCGGGGAGCATCTGCTTTGGAGCCAGGTAATGTGGTTCAAATCTCAGCTCCATTCATCACATCTTTGGGATAGAAGCAGATCTTCAAAACTCTGAGCCTCCCTATCCTAGACATGGCTTCTGACCTCTTCAGTAGCTAGGAGCACAGAGAAAGAGGTCCAAGAAGTGTCCAGCTCAAGATCTTGCCCATGGGCCTTTTATAAACATGGGTGTCTGTCCTTTATCCTCTGCCCTCTTGGAAGCAGGGAAGTCAAGTGGTCCTCCAGCCCTCTCTGCTGAGTGACAGTGGGTGGAGCCCGCTCTGTTTCCGATGGAAGCAAAGAGGACATCCTCCTGGTACCCTGGCTTTACTCAGCCTAGCCCTAATTCCTTGAAGGTGGAATTCATTTTTAGTGCAAAATGTTAGATTAACAAAGTGGATTTGCAGAGCTGCAACCTTGACGAGGTGTGCAGTTCCCATTCATCTTAAGGACTGACCTTCTCTTCCCCACCTCTGCTCAGACCCTAAGGTCTTAGAGCCAGTGAGAGAGAGAACCTTGTGGGTGGGAGGTTTGGGCTCCCAACACAGATACCTGTTGATGAACCAGTGTTGAAACTTTGGATTCAGTCATCCCCTTGGAGGGCCGTGACTTGTTCATTTGTAAAATAAAGATGTTGGTTCAGTCAGAGGTCCTCAGACCTACCAGTGCATCAGGATCACCTGGGGAGACAATTTGCAATCTCTTCTCTGGCCCCATCCCAAACCTCCTGTCAGGATCTTAGAATCAAAGCATTTTTAAAGTTCCCCAGATGATTCTGGTACAGCATTTTTCTGGAAATCTCTGATCACTCCCCTGACATTCTCCCTTGACAAAAGGAAGTAGAACATCTTCTTTCCCTGGAGCATTAGCTGCCCTTTCTGACTGCAGGAACTCTGCAGCCAGCCACCAAACAAGTATTATTGAGCACCAGCTGTGTGCCAGGCCCTGGGGATCTAGCCTGTGAATAAGACTGCCTCCCTGCCTCCAGGGGCTTCCATGGGAGGAGTGGGTGGTTAGTAAAGTACACGTAAACAGGGAAGATAACGTCAGGAACTTGTGAGGGCTAAGATGGGGGTGGGGGTGTGTGTGTGCGTGCGTGTGCTGCACAGCCGCCTTCGGTTGGGAAGATCTCTCTGAGTGGGAGATTTGAGATAGAGGGGGTAGGAGTGAGGGGTGGGGGTGGGAGGGATGGGATGCCAAGATGTAGGGAAGAGCCTTCCGAGCTAGGTGGAGCTTGGCTTGTTTCAGGGGCAGAAAGAATCCCTGTGTGGCAGGAGTAGGGTCAAAGGTTGGGGGCGTAGGGTGGGCATGAGAGTAGAGAGGCCATGGGAGGCTGGGGCCCCAGGGGCTGGACCTCCCTCTGAGGGTGATGGGGAGCCACTGGAGGCCTGAGCACCAGTGCCCTGCCCTGACAGTGTGTGGCGGTAGGAGGCTGCTGCATTAGCCCAGGTGTGAGGCAGTGGCCCTCCGACAGGGTTCCGGGACGTCCTGACAGATGGGCTGTCGGGTGAGTGAGCTGAGTGGATGGCGGGACCTGTTCCTGAGATAAGTCCAGGGGACAGTGGTGTTGAAGGGGAAATCAGGAGTCCAGTTTAGGTCACTTTAGGCCTGAGACGACTATTAGACATCTAAGTGGGGAGAGACTGGCAGGCGGGCATCTGGATTGTTGAGAGGTGCTTGTGTAGTGGGATTTGAAGCTGTGGGGCTAGATGAGGGCCCCTGGGTTCAGAGCTTAGACAGCAAAGGGGGAGAACTGGGGGCACCATCAGTGCCCTGAGGCTCGCCCTGCGGGCGTTTCAGAGGAGTCGGCGGAGGAAACTTAGAGGGAGGGGGCAGTGGGGCTGAGGGAAGCCAGGTGAGTACTGGGATGGCTTTGGGCAGGACAAGGTGGCAGGCGAGCTTGGTCCAGCTGTTTCAGGGAAGTGTGTGTGGGAGGGGAGGGTGCCAGTGGGGTCCAGGCCGGCTGGATAGGGGTGCAGCATGGCAACCACAGCCTCACTGTGAATTGGGCCTCCTTTCCACTGTAGCAAGGCCTCACTGGACCCCAGCTGTAAGACTCACTGGTCTCTCAGGAGAGGTAGTGCAGGCTGAGGCAGTGCCCCTGTGGCTTGGCTCTCTGGGCTGGCCCAGTGTTGTGGAGCAGGCGGCCTTCCTGCTTCCTTCTCTTTTGCCCTTACCCATCCCTGTGGGTGGGCAGGCCCCGAGGGCTGCCTCCATTTGAACTGAGTGCTGCCTCTGAGTCAGGCTGGTGGCTTCTCTGAGGTTCCCTGCACCAGGGTTGCCTAGGCAGATTGCATTTGCCACCTTGCCTGCTACTCTGCTAACTCTGAGACCGATAGGTAAATCTCCTCGTGTTGTGAGCTTACACTTCTTCAGCCGGAAGAGGGCCACGGTAACCCCAGCCCCCCAGGATGAAGATGAAGTGAGGTGGTGGGTGCAGAAAGGTGTTGAGAAATGAGAAGTGTGTATGTGCGTTTATTCTTTTTGCTGTACTCTTGTTCTACCCCCAGTGAGGACCCCTTTACTTTACAGATGTGACAGTGGAGACCCAGAGAGGGTCAGGGGCTGTACAATGTCACACAGGACCGCCCCCCTGGAGATGGGCACAGAGGAGCCCACCACCTCATGGCTGAGTCCCATGGAGCCGTCCCGATGGGGTGGAACTGGTGCAGCCTCCCCCTTGGAGCTGTGCAGGGAGGGGCTTTGCCATGGGCTGCAGGGAAGAGAACGAGACCTTCCCTCAGCTTGCTCTGCTATCGTGGGGAGAAGCTACTGAGCTGGGCAATGGGTGAACCTCTTTCTAAGTTTCCCCGGGAGGGTAGGGCTTCCCGAGGTAGATGCACAGCTGTTCTGGCTCCTTTACGGTTTAGCTCACCTGCGGTGGCTGAGGCACCCTCATGTAGCAGAAGGGACCCTGGACAGGAAGCCAGAAGACAAGATCCCTCTTTCTTGCTCCTCCACTGCACTGACACAGTTATTCAAGCCTCAGTTTCCCTTTTGGGTGACTTCTGTGGCATTACAAGATGTAACCAGGTGTTCTCAAGGCCCCACTGATGGGGGACAGGAATTGGAAAGCAAAGGAATCTTGAAATTCAAGCTGGTGTGTAATCTTTCTGTTAGCTTTTGCAACAGAAGAATTTGTGTAACCTTGATGGTGAATCCCTCAGTTGTATTCGCTTGTCTCCTAGAGTCAGGAGGGTGTGAGGGAGTGTGCTTTCCTCTTGGTGTCCAGGTAGCTGTCTTCTTGGTGTGCTTGGGGGCCCCGAGATATTCTTCTCTTTGGAGAACTTACTTCTTACTGTCATCTAGACAGAATTAGCCCCCGCTTTAGGTTTTAATGATTTATTTTTGGTTTCTAAATGGATGTCAGTTTTTCTGTTTTAACAACAATGAAATGGCACTAAAAATTTGTTTTAAAACTCTTAATTGAAGTATATTATACATAAAGAAAAGTACACAAATCAGCTCCGTTATTTTCACTTAGTGAATACACCCATGTAATCAGTAACTCAGATCAAGAAACGTGGCAGCATTCCAGAATGCCCCTCCTGCCCCCCCAAGGTGCTTACATCTCAAGAGTAGTCAATCCCTTGGGACTTTTAACACCAGAGTTTGGCTTTTCTTACTTTTGAACCTTATGTAAATGGAATCATACAGCACATACTCTTGTATCTGGCTTCTTTCATTCATCATTATGTGTGTGGGCTATTTTATTGAGTGTGGCATTACTTCATTCTTATTGCTGTACAGTATTCCATTGTTTGAATACACTGCATTTTATCCATTCCACTCTAGATTTTCAGGGTGGGGCTATTATGGATTATGCTGCTATACCCAATCTTGTGCATGTCTTGGTGAATCTATGTACATATGTCTGCTGGGTGTATGCCTGGGAGTAGAATTGCTAGGTCATAGGGCATATATAGGGTAGATACTGCCTAACAGTTTTCCAAAACGCCTGTGCCATTTTACACTCCCACCAGCAGTGTATATGAGAGTTCTCTCTAGCACTTTTGTGGTTTAAATTTGCATTTTCTTCCTAACTAATAGAGTTCTGTATCTTTTCATATGTTTATATGAAGTACCTGTTCAGGCCTTTTATTGGATTGCCTGATACTTTTTCCTATTGATTTTTAGGAGTTCTTTATTCCAGTCCTGGGTGAGTCCTTTGTTCTATATGTGTGCCGCAACTGTCTCTTCTCCCGCCTCTGGGCCTTCACTTTTCTTGCTTTTAATTACATTCTTTGATGAACAGAAGTTCTTCATTTAATGTAGGCCAGTTTATCAATTTTTCCCCCTAATACCTTCTATGGCCTATTTAAGAAAATGGTTGCATACTCTGAGTCATGATGATATTCTCTTATGTTATATTCTAGAAGTTTTACTGTTTTACCTGTCACCTTTAGATTGCCAGTCCATCTGGAATTTATTTATTTTTACATGGTGTGAGGTAGAGGTCAAGACTTTTCCCCCATATGGATATCAGTGACTCAGCACTACTTATTATTTGGCATTTGTTTTTTTAGAAAGAAGACTGTTTCCTTGTGAATGGTTGGCATGCAGGGTCCTTGATAAGCCATACTGCTAACCTCCCACATCTTGATAATAGTTGTAGTTACTATAATAATAATAGTAGTAACTAATTTTTTTTTTTTTTGAATGTTACTGAGTCCCAGTTCATGCCAGCCCCTCAGTAGACAGGCAGCTCCTTGGGGCAGGGACAACTCAAACTTATTTTAACAAAGCATTTAGATATTTCATGGCATTGGCAGTTGTCCTGGGTGTTCTATGTCCCATGACTCTGAGCCCCTTGGCTTTGTGCACCAGACCACGGACTCACACAGAGGGCAGGGACCTGCTGAGCCTGGCTCCCCAAAGCTGCTTGGACTTGCCATCCACTCTCTCCACGTTCTGGACCAACTGACTGGGGTGTTCTGACTAGAAATATGAGTTGCCTCGAACAATTGCTTCTAGGTGAGCTGTTTCAAACTCGGGCTGTATGTTTTAAATTCACTCCTGCTAACACTTGGACCGGGATGTGGTTGCTCCATAGTACTAAATATTGTAATACAGGATTGAAATGCAATTTGTTTTCTTTGTTATTATTTTTCAAATTTTTATTGGAGTATAATTGATTTACAATGATGTGTTAGTTTCAGGTGTACAGCAAAGTGAATCAGTTATACATATACATGTGTCCACTCTTTGTTAGATTCTTTTCCCAGGTAGGCCATTACAGAGTATTGAGTAGAGTTCCCTGTGCTATACAGTAGGTCCTTCTTACTTACCTATTTTATATATATTAATATGTATTTGTCAATCCCAATCTCCCCATTTATCCCTCCCCGACTTTCCGCCGTGTTCGTTTTTGGTTTTTTTTTTTTAACTTATTTATTTTTGGCTGCATTGGGTCTTCACTGCTATGCTCTGTCTTTCTCTAGTTGTGGCGAGTGGGGGCTACTCTTCGTTGCGGTGTGTGGGCTTCTCATTGCGGTGGCTTCCCTTGTTGCGGAACACGGGCTCTAGGCGCGCGGGCTTCAGTAGTTGTGGGTCACAGGCTTAGGTGCTCCGTGGCATGTGGGCTCTTCCAGGACCAGGGCTCGAACCCGTGTCCCCTGCATCGGCAGGCGGATTCTTAACCATGGCGCCACCAGGGAAGCACCCCCCCACCTCAACCCTGTGTTCTTGTTTCAGGGGAAGATATGTCCCGTGTTTCATCTTGGTATACTGAAGAACACCTCCCCCCAACCCACACCCACATAATTCCCCACATCCCCCTCACGTACCCCCAACCCACCTCCAGCACGTACACACACACACACACACACACACACAACAGTATCCCCCCACACCCTCCAACCCCCGCTCACTCCCTTACCTCATCTTATCCCACACCTCCTCACACTTCCCCAGCCCCTCCCCACGTACCCCACACAGCAACCCGCCAGACTACACCCACTCCCCCTGCATTCTCAACCCTCAGTACCTCCATCCCACACCTCTACACATCCCATAACTCCCCAAAACACACACATGAACCACACCCCACACCCTCAACACTGTCTCCTCCCCACCCCCCAACACATACAACCCTAAACAGCTGGGAGGGACTCGCCATTTCTAGTTGCTAAGCCATTGCAGAGATCTGGGAGACGCCAAGGCAGAGCTTGCTGTGGCTTGGTCACGTCTGGCCCTCCTTCTTTCAGGGCCCTCCCTTAACTCCTTGGTGCCCTGGCTTCTCCCCGGTTTTGTTTTTGAGGGAAGCAACAGCTTGTACTCTTGAAAGAATTCCAAGAGGAAAAACAGTTGCTGTGGTAATGAGGCCCCGTGGCGAGTAAAATCCACACTCCAGGGCTGTTTTGATTCAGGGCTCTCAAGAGCTGCTCTGTCTAGAGAAAATGTGAGTGGCTGGAGCAGAAAACATTTGTCCTTTCAAGGATGGCACTCCCTCTCCCCCCACACCCTGTGTTCAGGGCAGGGCCGCACTCCAGTTCGGGCAGGGCAGTTTGAATCCTAAAGCAGAAGCACCTGTGTGTTTGATAGCTGGGAGAGGCAGTCCTTTGGTGAGAGCAGGACTTTCCTGCCCTGGGTCCAGGAGTCCATGACTCCTTAGAGAGTGGGGCTTGAGGCCTGGGCTCTTTGGGGCGAGGCGTAAGTTTCCAAGCCCTTGTGTAACCGCTGTCCTTACTCTTACTGAGGAGCGCCGGCTGTGTGCTGGGCTTGTGAAGAGCTTGGGGACCGATGTCAGTGAGGCTGGGCCCAGTGGGGCGACAGACCCGCGCACACCAGTTATAATACTGCGTACTGCTGTGCATTGCGGAGGGGCGGGAGGGGTGTCCGAGAGGGCTGTGAGCCTCCTGGAGGGAGGGCTTGCAGCAGGGTGTGGGCTGCATGGAGGAGGGAGTCCCGAGCCCAGTGTGAATTGCTTTCCCCACTGTGTCTTATTGGTTGGCTTTGTGCCCCAGGCAGCATAACTGACCCAGCGGAGGTGCTGAGAAAACACTTGTGGAGGGATTGAGTGGAGGGCAGTCTGGAGGCCTGGGAGAAGGCGAGGGGCAGGAGCAGAACAGGCACGTGTGGAGGTGTCTGACTTTAGGGAGAAGCTCCTGCCCCATTCACCCGCCCACTGTGGCTAGCTTTTCTGACCTGGACTCATGTCCTCTGCACACGTGATGGATCTGCCCTTCTAAACTGAGGTCAGCTCAAGGGCAAGGGTTCAGTCCTCCTCTAGATGAAGTGAGGGGAGGGGAGAGGCATGCGTGTGGGGATCTGTCATATGACCCCTTTCAGGGATGGGGTGGGGGGAGCAGGCCTCACTTGGGCGGTAGAATTTCGGGGCCTCAGGTGAGAGGCCGGAGGGTGCAGGTGAGAGCGTCCGGCCCCACTGTCAGTCATCACCGTGTTGGCGCCTACTGATAGAGGGCTTCTCGGTGCAGCCACAGCACAGAGCTGCACACATCACATACGCTCCCTCATTTAATGCCCCTCTGCAGTTTTGGAGAGTGCAGCTCTGAGAAGCTCAAGAACTCAGCGTAGTCCCACAGCACAGCTTCCTTGTGGGGTTCTGCCTTCTCAACCTTTCAGCCCAGCACATGGTTAAAAAGAAAAAAAGGCTTTGCTTCCAGAGGAAATATGTGTAGGTGAAGACCAAAAGACCTTGTTTAAGCGATATTTTCCGCAACAAATAAATGTGCCAATTCTGGCTTGTAGTTTAAATTTGGTTTAATTAGGATTTTATCACTTGGAGATCACACCAGCGAGGAGACAGCTGTCTTACCTTTACTTCTCAGACTGTGACACTGAGAAGCAGCTGATCAGAGGTTAAAATAGCTTCTAGTCTCCTAGGAGCTTCAGCGCACTTTGTTGCTCTGTAAACTGCTGACTTGCCTGGGAATTGACTTGTAAAGAATTTGCTTTTTGAGCTGGGGTGCCAGTGTTGGGACCCTGCACATTTCAAGCTCAGCTCCAGCTTGGGATGGAAGGATGCTGAGAGGAACCCCAGGCCAGGTGAGCGCCTTGGCTTGCCTGCATCACCCACTGGCCTTTGTGTTGGACTTGGGGGAATGCTGGGACCAAGTCCACAGAACACTTTACACCCTGAGCCCAGCTTCTCCATTTGCAAGCTAGGCATCAGAACCTTTGCCTTGCTTGCATCCAGGGTCTCCCTGTGGATCAGATGAGTCAGGGAATTTAAGAAACTTGGAATGCTTAAAGTGATGCCCATAATTATTGTTAGGCTATTGCTGTAAGTGGTCACGTGAAGCTAGGGTACTTAGTTGCAAGCAACAGAAATCTATTCTGACTGGTTTGTTTGTTCATTTTTGAAAAAAGAGAGAGCCTACCTTGGAGGTTTGCAGTCAGAAAGAAGCCCAGCATTTCACAGGAAAATGGCTCGCTCTCAAGTACTAGACACTGCAGCTTGCTCTGCTACCAGTGCCGCCAGAGAGAAGTCTGTGCTGCTGGCGCCTCCCCACAGCTGGGACAGTGAGTGGGGGGCACTTTATAGCCTGCAGCTGGCTCTTCCTCCCTCGAGGCTCCACGTGGAGCCTTCCCAAGTGAGGGAGGGGTGTGGGCATTGGGCAGCCCATAGAATGACTTGGGAATTGAAGTTCCAGTCACCTTCCTCCATGGCTCCAGGCAACATGGTAAAATAGACAACATACCAGTCAAATTGAAGTCCAGAGACCTGAGGTCTAGTTAGCCCTAGCTCTTGCCCTTCTTGTCCTGTACTTTACTTGGGTCTCTTGTGGCCCTCAGGATGTCTATGTTGTATGAGAGATTTCTGTGTTTCTTCTCATCCTGCCTGCTCTGATCCAGAGCCCACCCACCCTGGTGGCCACAGTAGGCACTCAGGCAGCTTGGGGTGGCATCGTACAGGTCACTTCCTCCGGTGGGTCAGCCTCTTTGAGAGGAGGGATGTGGTCTGACTCAGAAGCTCCTCAATCGGGCCATGTGGTAGAATCATGACCTGGGAGTGGGCAGGCTCTTGAAACATTGATTCCTGGGTCTTACCCTGGAAGATTCTGATTTGGTCAGTTTGATTTCTAACACCCTCCCTGGGCCACTGGATCTAGTTCATGTTGTACCGGATGATATCTGAGGTCTTTGCAGCCCTAACAGTTTATGGTTTTGTTACTTTTCTCACTTGGTAATGGACATGGTC
Source organism: Balaenoptera ricei (assembly GCF_028023285.1). Classification (NCBI taxonomy): domain Eukaryota; kingdom Metazoa; phylum Chordata; class Mammalia; order Artiodactyla; family Balaenopteridae; genus Balaenoptera; species Balaenoptera ricei. The sequence goes on along the minus strand of NC_082649.1, from coordinate 65,975,830 downwards.
ACACTTCTCTGGCTACTGTGCAGAAAGCACACCCAAGCCTTGAGGCTATTTATTTGAGTTTTGGAAGCATGATGCAATCAGAAACTTCAGTTTAAATGCTGACCTGTCTTTTATTAGCTGTGAACCGTTGAGTAAGTTCCGTAGTTGTTCCGAACCTCGTCGTTTGGGCGGGATGATAACGCCTGATCCCAGGGTAATTGTGGGGACGAGAGGCCCTGTGTGCCTGAGTGAAGTGTGGGCAGCTTTGCGAGCACAGCATGGCACCGTGCAGCTGGAAGGGGCTGTCCCTCCAGACAGACTCAGAGGCAGCTGCCATCTGCCATCCTTGGGGGGTAAGCAGGTGGCTTTTTGAACCCATATGTGGCTTGTTTTTCCAGTGGCCTCAGCCAGTGAGCCCTGCACTTTCCTTTCTGGCCCTTTCTGAATGTTCTTTATAAATAACACTCTCAGCACATATTTGCCACCTCCTTGCCTGTCCTTTCGTTGGCTTCTCAGTGCTCATGGGATAAAGTCTGTAGCCCATGGGGCAGGCCTTCCCATGCTGGGTCCTTCCTCCAGGTGCACCTTGGGGGTCTCTGCCCTCTCCATGGACACAAGGCCCAGCCTCAGTACACCCACTCCTTCCAGTAACTCCGGCGCTCCCTGCCATGCCCGCTCTGCCTTGAGTGTTCCTCCAGGTGAGCTGAGGTTTCGTCTTCCCCTCAGCTGTTAGTCACTCTGCATTCCCCTAGCACCCAGGAATTCACGGCCTCGCTGTGTGGGGACTCTCCGTTCACCTGTCTGCTTCCCCTTTCACCTGCCCCTCAAGTCCCTGAGGACAGCAGTCACGTCTTAGTCACCTTTTTGTCTGCCAGATGACAAGACCCAGAGGCACTCTGTAAACATTCGAATGAAGAAATGAAGCAGTGTGGCAGGCACATGGACTTTGGAGTTGGCTGGGCTGAGGTTTTTCTGAAGGAAAAGCAGACCTGCCCTTTGGGAGGAGTTCAGGGGCTTATTTAAACGTCTGCAGGCAGCAGCCATGTCAGCAAGATCAACTTCACTGTGTGTGACGTCTACTAAGACAGTTAAGTTTCCAAATCTGTTGTTCAGGCATGGACTGGGGTTGCTTTGACACCTGTCCACGTGGAGAAGAGCTGCTCATGTTAGGCGGTCACAGGCTTTTAATAAGCCAGCCGTGTGATGTGGGTAACAGGAGCCCTGATGTTGTCCTATTGGTGGCTGTTGGGGAACCGCTTGGGGGCACCCAGCATCCTTGTGAACAGGCATGTGTGCTTAGGTGTGTGTGGGGGGGTGTGGAAGGGTGTCATTTCAGGGGCCACTCACTGGGGTTTTCAGGCCCTTGCTTGCTGCTTCCACTGGATCCAGGGGTGGTGAACACACAGAAGAGAGGCTCCCTGGGACCTCCCTTTGGGACTCCGCCTCAGAATCCCGCCTACCAGCCAGAGTTCAGGTGCAAGGGGGAGGCCTGTTTGCTCTTCAGCCCGGTGGATCTGAAGAGGGTCAGACACCAGCGGCGTGTCCGCAGGACCTGAGCTTCTGGGTGGCTCTTCCATTCCCCACAACTGATCGTCTGGGCCCCCCATTCCCCGTGCCTGGTGACTCTGGCTGTCCCCTGTGAGGCGATAGGGAGGGGGCTCCAGGCCAACTCCCCCCACAGTGCCACGTGAGGCTGTCCCGTACCAGGGCAGGGGAGCTTCAGGGACCTTATCATTTGCCATTGGGATTCTCTTGCTCTTGTTTCAGCCGTGAGTCTAGCATGGTGAGGAAGTCCTGGTGGTTGTGAGTTCTGCTTTGTGGCGGGGGAGACGTTTTCCCCCTCCTTCCACAAAAGGGAAATGGTGGGGCAGGGTGAGGGTAGGGGAGGTAACCTCATCGTTCGCCATCAGTTAATTTCTTAACTGAACTTTTCACGCTGATTATTCAGCAGGAGATGTTTGGCCTGATTGGATGCCCCTCGGCCTGTAGTGTGACTGCGGGGCCTGTCCCTGGGTGCACAGGGACGCTGGTGTGTGCAGGCCTCAGTCTGTCCTCCTCTTCCCCAGCAATGCTGGGTTTTTAGTTTTTGCTTTTTTTTTTTCTAAGCTGGAGAAAGGTCATTAAACATTGACTGGGCTGTGTTGGGCCTGAGGGCCACCCATGGTTTCCTGCTTTCCTGTTGAGCCAGGTGAAGGTCAGGAGAGTCTGTTTATGGTGTGAGTACAGTCAAGCAGTGAGCCACAGGCAGCTGGGTTCCTCGTGTCACTCTTGTTTTTAAATCATTTTGTTATTAAGTCATTTTGACAACAGAATTAAAGGAAACGGAAGAAGCACTGCCCACAGTCTTGCTGTGTGAGCCTGTGAAGTCTGTGACCCTTCTGCGTCAGGTGTTGCCGTGGTTTCACTCATGGTTACGTGTGTGGGCTCCACACCCCTCATAGTCCTATTCTGTCTCACGGTGGTGCCCATCAGGTTGCTACTTCAGTGAGCAGCTGGCCTGCCTCACTGTTTCCGGCAGGTCACATCTACCTCCTGGCTCCACTTCTGCCTGTTACGAGAAACACAACTGTGAATACCTCTACATACATTGCTCTTTTGTCTCCTTTGGTGCTTTCCTGGGATTGGAGTTCCTGGCCCAGAAATGTCTGTATCTGGGGCTCCTGATGGTTTGGTCATGTCTCTCTGAAATGTCACCAGGAAGAGATATCAGCCCTGTGATGTGATGCTGAGTGCCATTAGATGCCAGTGAGACCACCTGCGTATTTGAGGCGGGTGGGAGTAGGATCAGAGCAGAGGGCTGGGCTTTGTGGGGGAGCCACCTAGGCATGGGGCCCACGCTACCCTTTGGGCGCTGGCAACCCCAAGCAGTGTGACTCTGGGTGGGTTACTTAATAGTAACAACATTGGGCCTCCAGTTTTATCTGTGAAAGGAGAAAGCGGTATTGTCCTTATTAAATTTTTATGCTGATTAATGAAAATGTTATTTCAATTAATTGAATAATCAATTGCCTGGCATACTGTTATAACGGCTGTTGTAGGAAATACAGTAGAACAGAGTTGAATAACAATTGGGTCCAGCCCTCGCCAGAGCTCACCTTTTATTGGAAAGTCTTCTAATTTTGTGGAACCTAGTCAGATTTGATTCTTACCACTCTCTTAGGGAGTGGGCACGGTTGAGATTTTTGCCCTTATTCTCCGGGAAAGAAGCAGAGGCGCGGGTAATTGTCAGAGGGGAGGATAGAACAGACAGCTTAGGGGTGAACAAGCAGATGTGAGGGTAAAAGGAACTGTGTGTGTAGAGGCAGGGAAGTGGGCTTCCAGTTGTCTGTCTCCTCAAACTGACGGAAAGAGTGTAGGGTCCAACATCACAAGCCTAGTGATGCCTGAGGCATGGGCGCTGTTTGGAGGCTCAGACAACCAACTTGGGGAGGAGAACCTCATCTGTAAGCGGGGGAATTAACATGTGCATCCTGCCTCCCCCCAACTTGTCAATTCATTCATTGGCTATTGTTTCCCTGCTGTCATGTGCCAGGTGCTGGGGAACAGTGATAGGCAGGCCTCTTGAAGCTTGAATCTAGGCAGGAAGACAGGTGACAAACAAAATCTCTTGTAGGCAAATACAGGTAAAATCAAATGTCTGGGACAGTTATCATTAGAAGGCCTGCCTGGGAAGAATGCCCTCTGCTAAAAAAGGGGTGTAACCTTCAGCCCGCACAGCTAGGGGAAAGTGCTGCAACCTACCAACCGTCTTTCAGCTGCCGTGGAGTTTTGTGGTGGGTGCAGAACAAGGTTTCTGTAGGGAGGCCTCACAGATGTGGTGTCTGCTCTTCCAGCCTGGGGCCCCTGAAGGAATCAGACAGGTCGTTCTTAATTTGAGTCTCAATTTTAAAAATTAAATTTTGTCATTTACAGAAACTTGGCAGAAAATAAAGAAGCACTATCAGAAAAGGATATTGAGGGGTCAGGCAAGTAGGTGGTGGCGGGGGAAGGAGAGGGAACATCTGGTTCCCCAGGAGGATGCAGCAAGAGTCAGGCTCACTGCTGATGGATGGCAGGACTCGGAACACCCCAGGATGCCAGCAGGTTGTTTCCCATAATGGGTGTCATGGGGGGTCCTGCACCAGATGGTGGACCCCAAGTTAGCTTGTTTAATCCTCAAACACCCTGTGACATAGCACCAGCCCCACTTTAACAGGGGAGGGAGCAAGAGCCTCGGAGAGGTCCTGCAGGTGCCCACGGTCTCACCATTGGTAAGCAGTGGAGAGTGATTTTCCTACTGTCCGGCCTGTCCAGTCCTGCTGCCCGGCTTCCTGCAAACCACAGTGCCCCCTACAGGTGTCTGGATGGGAGTTGGGAGTCTTGCCTGGCTGCCCAAAGGAACTGGTCCAGGCTGACTGTGTATGAAGGAAAGGAGGGGACTGGTCTTTGCTCTGCCCTCAGTGTGACCTTCCAAAGGCTTTCCTGCAGGGGATGTGGGAGCAGGGGAAGGGCCCTAGCAAGCCTCTGCACACTCACAGTGATAGCTGTTCCCTCTGCTGCCCATCCCCCAGCCCCTCTTTCCACTCAGCCTTTAAAATGCAAGACAGAGGGCTTCCCTGGTGGCACAGTGGTTAAGAATCCACCTGCCAATGCAGGGGACACAGGTTCAGGCCCTGGTCTGGGAAGATCCCACATGCCACGGAGCAACTAAGCCCGTGCGCCACAACTACTGAGCCTGCGCTCTAGAGCCCGCGAGCCACAACTGCTGAAGCCCATGTGCCACAGCTACTGAAGCCCGCGCACCTAGAGCCCATGCTCCGCAACAAGAGAAGCCACCACAATGAGAAGCCCCCGCACCGCAATGAAGAGTAGCCCCCGCTTGCCGCAGCTACAGAAAGCCTGCGTGCAGCAATGAAGACCCAACGCAGCCAAAAATAAATTAATTAATTAATTTAAAAAGATAAAAATAAAAGTAAAATGCAAGACAGGTGGTACTGTACTTCCTTTGGAGAGCCTCCCCAGATACCTCAAGTGCCACCCAAAGAACCTCCTTCCCCACCATGCTGTTGTCACCTTCCCTTTCCTCCTCTGGGTCATCACCCCCTTGTGAATCTGAAGAGCTGTGGATTCTTACTCCAGAAAAATGAGCCTTTGCACACCTGGCCTGTGTGTGTGTCTGATCATGGACCTCTGGAATCCTGTCCACGGACCCAGGCTGAGTCCACACCCTGGTCTGTGAACACTAGGTGCCTACTTGTTCTTTTTTTCTCCTCGGCCAGTGTGGAGTACCTAGCAGGAGGGAGCCAGTCAATATTTGTTGACTAATAGTCTGCTGGAGGGGTTATCTGCCACCCCCTTCGAGCACTACTGGTTCCCCAGTTGCACTTGTGGCAAGAATAGGACCCGACTTGGCTTGGGGCCACCTCCCCACACTAGCCTGCCACACGCAGGACGTCAGCAGTCATCTGGGGCGAGGCCATGTGTTGGCCTGCATGCCGTTGCCTGGGCCTCGGGATGGGGTATCAGTGGTGGGGCCAGCCCTGCCTCTGCTGAGGAGTGGGCCCATTTTCTGCTGCTGCGGACACCTTGACAGGCACTGGAACCTCAGCCTTTGTCCACACTGGCCCTCGCCAGACTCCAGGCATTAAGCCTCAACCCTGGTCATCCTGAAAGCTGCCGCACCCTTTCTCTTAGTCCCCTAAGCACTGCCACCTTTTTTGTTAAAGGCGCCTTCATTCTCCCAGTGAGTCATCGTCAGGACCTCAGTCGTCCCTGACTTCTCCCTGTCCCCTCGCAGCATTCAGGCACCCCCTTGTTCTATCCCATCGCCACTGACCTAGTTCCGGCTCTTATCTGAAGTCCTTATCTCCCGCTCCCTTTCTGTTCTCCCAGCCCTCAACTCCCTGCGCTTTGTTCTCTCCGCTCACAAGCCTTTAGGGAATGTCCACACCCACAGGAGAGCAGTGGCTCTCAGCTCTGGGCCGTTAGTCCCCACCCTCCCCTTCTGAACTCTCTGATCCTTGGTGAAGCACTGAACGGGGAATCAGAAGACCTGTTCCCCCTGCACAGATTGTCTGACATGTCTTCTGACGTCTTCGTGGAGCAGATGTTATAATACTGCCCATCTCGGGATTGCAGAGAAAGCCTGGTGAAAACAATGAAAGTGAAAACTTCCCGTGACCTCTGCAGGTGCCAGCAGTCTGGCCCTGTGGCCTCGTGGCTTCTCTGCAGCCCTTCCCTTCTTGCCCTGGCCCGATTCTAACTGCCCCTCAGGGTCTGCTGTCTTGTTACCCAAGCCGCAGGCCTTCCTCCTTCCTCCCTGGTCATTTCTTTCTTGTAATAGTGCCATGATGTTGGTATGATAGTCCTGGTTTTCATACATGGGGAAACCCAGGCCAGACAGGTTAAATGGCTTGCCCAAGGTCACACAGCAAGGTGAAATTGAGCCGGGCTTGCCAGACACATTCCCACCCAGAGCCCATGAGCTCAACCACTGTGCTGTGCCTGCTGTAGGCGGTGTCAGGCCCACGGGTACAGGTGGGTAAGACAAGCATCTGCCTTCAAGGATCTCTCTGCCTACTGGGCGGGCAGTGGGCATACCGGCCAGGTCATCGTAGCAGCAAACTGAGTGCCAGGGCCCAGAGTTAGGCGCCCTGCCGCCCAAGCTGCCTGTTGGAACCTCCCCTCCCCACCCCCTTCCCCGGTCTCTGGGCAGTAGAGAGCCATGCAATTTCTGTGCCCAGGCGTGGTGGTGTTCGGCCCAGGGCTTATCATTGCATGTTCAGGGTGAGTCAGACTCTGGGTGACTGCCCTACCCCCTAAGTGCCCTTGGAGCACAGCTCCCGCTGCAGCTGCACCCGACAGGAGGTCCCTTTGCCCCACATGGGGCTGCCCTGGCTCTGAGGATGGGCAACAGGGTGATACTGTGAAACCTGCCAGGTTTGCCCTCAGCATTGTCAGTGCCTTCCTGCTCCCCACTTCCTGGCATCTGTGCCCATGTCTCTTTGACTTTTCCCCACCCTGGGCCAAGTTGGAACTGGAAAGGCTCAAACCGGGGCCAGTTTCACCTCTTCTTAGGGAACTAGGGTTTGGAGCCTGTTCTCTTGATTGTTGAACAGAAGGGCTGTTTCCATGGACAGTACCCCTGGCATACTCAGAGCTAATGAGGCATGTTTGCCTGGGCACTGGAAAGTGTTTCTGTACCTGTGAGTTTCTGTTGGCTCTCCAGCTGCTTCAGCAATGGTCTCATGGTGGGAGGAACCTAGCCCAGAAGTTGAAGTGTCTCTCTGTTAACCCTTTCCTGCCTCCCTCTTTTTCTTCTGGAAGGGAGAGCCCCAGGCAGCAGCTCCTCTTCAGATGAGGGAGGGGCTTGTTCCTTGTCCCCTCAAAGCAAGCGCCCCTGCCTCAGCACATCTGCCCCTGATGGCACCCACCCGGCCCTCAGTTACTCTTAACCGCCCTCCCCAGCGCATATGCACAAAGAACAGGTAGGGACAGGTCCAGGCTGGGAGTGGAGCATCTCACCTAGCTTCTAGTCTCCGTCTCCTCCCACCACCCACGCTCCAGGCTGCCAAAGTGCCTTTCCGAGCATCAGCCTCGGCCCACCCAGAGCACTGGAGGAAGACCCTGCCAGCCCCCCTCTACTCCTGACCCCCTCAGTCTTGGGTGAGCCAGCCACCTGGGTCTGCCCTGCAGGTCTTAACAGTGCCCTTGCTCTGCTCTCATGTCTGCCAGGCAATTACCATTCCCAGGAATGTTCTGCCTTCTTTAGCCACTTGGCAAGTCCCCATTTGGCATTTAGAGTTGAGTTGAGGGGTTACCTCCTTCCCTGACAACACCTATTCCTTGCCGATTCTGCAAGTATACAAAACATTGAATGAAGCTTTCCTCCTCACTCTTGGCACAGTTACCATTGTCTAAACCTGCTCCTTGAGCTCTTTGTGGGCAGGGTTCTTGTTTCCTTTATCCTTGTGCCTAAGGCAGACCCAGCACACAGAGGGGTCCAGGGGTACTAGGGAAGAGGGACCCTTGTCTTTGCCTGGGTGGGGAGGTCAGCAGGAGGAGATGCAGCAGCCTCCCTTCTCCCCCTGCTTTTCTACATTTCTGGTGGTTAATTGAGCTACTTCTGGTAGTCGCCCTACGTTCAGGCAGCAAGTATGGAGTGATCTCCCCACCCCCCATTGTGTATACCATCCAGAGGCAGGTGCATTCAGCTAGTGAGGGCTCCTTCTGAGAGGGGACTGAGGAGCAAACACAGAGTTAAAACACCAAGTCTTGGGAATTCCAGTGGTTAGGACTCCGCACTTCCACTGCTGGGGGCATGGATTCAATCCCTGGTCGGGGAACTAAGATCCTGCATGCCGCGTGGCGTGGCCAAAAAATTTAAAAAACAAACAAAACAAAAAACACCAAGTCTGGACATGTCCCAAAATTGATAAATCTTCAGCTGGTCTAATAAGGAAAGAGAAAAAACACAAGTTATCAGTATCGGTGGATATCACCACAGATCCTACAGACATTAAAAGGATAATAAGGGGGGCTTCCCTGGTGGTGCAGTGGTTAAGAATCCACCTGCCAATGCAGGGGACATAAGTTCGAGCCCTGGTCCGGGAAGATCCCACATGCCGTGGAGCAACTAAGCCCGTGTGCCACAACTACTGAGCCTGTGCTCTAGAGCCCACGAGCCACAACTCCTGAGCCCATGTGCCACAACTACTGAAGCCCGTGCCCCTAGAGCCCGTGCTCCGCAACAAGAGAAGCCACCACAACGAGAAGCCCGTGCACCGCAACGAAGAGTAGCCCCTGCTCACCGCAGCTAGAGAAAGCCTGCGCACAGCAACGAAGACCCAACGCAGCCAAAAATAAATAAATAAAATAAATTTTTAAAAAAAAAGGATAATAAGGGACTATTATAAACGACTTTATGCAAGTAAATTCAGTATGAATGGATATTCCTTGAAAGACACAATATAATAAGACTGACTGAGGAGGAAATAGAAAATCTAATGAGCCCCATACCTAAAACCTCACAAAGAAAACTTCAGGCCAAGATGAAGTCTTGTCATATATTTAAAGAAGAAATAACACCGATCTTGCACAATGCTAATTTTATTTGTAAAAGTGTTGTTCCTGGCAAAAGGATTTCAAACATTATGAAACAGGTCGGTCAGGCTCTGTTTGGAGCAGGGCTGTTTTTGAGAGCCCCTGAAGTCCTGCCTCAGAGGCCCCTTCCTCCTGTGGGCTCTGAGGGAGGTGAGAGCAGGGGCAGGGCCTACGTGTGGAAACCTGGGCCGGGGTCAGAAATGTGGGGTACCTTCAGTAACAGGCAAGCGGGCTGTGGGGAGGACCCCAGTCCAGGCCTTGGCTTTCCTGCCCTCCAGCCACCAGTGTTCTAAGAATTGGGCTCTTCTGGAGTTGGTGGAGAGAGTAGTAGTTAAGTTAGCACAGAGTTAATGAAGGTGATGTAGTCCAGGCTCACGGCTATGCCAGCTCTAGGAGATGTCCCCACACTGAGAGGGACTTGAGGAAGGGACACAGAGGCCTGATTATGAGTAGGAATGACCACAGGCCTGTGTCTTGGGCCCAGAGGAGTGACGGAGCCCGTTGCCTGGGAACCTCAGAAGGCTGCCTTGAGGAGGTAGCCTTTGAGCTGGAGTCCAGAACTGGCCAGAGGGTGGGCTTTGTTAGGGGTGATCAGAATGGACAGATCAGGATTTGGGACAGAGGGTCCGGTGTCAGGGTATTCTGGACGAGGCCAGTATGGATGGGCTACAGGGAGAGTGCTGAGGCCTTGGGAGGCTGCACCTTGAGGAGAATGCTGTTCCTGAGGGTATGGGGACCAATGAGAGCTTTGAGCAGAGGACACCCTCCGTCCATGTGGATGGATAAGGTGGAGAGAGATGTAGGGGAGATGGATTAGAAAGAGGAGGAGGAGGGTGCAGCAGGCTGCTGTGTTCTCCAGAGTGTAGGGGGTAGCTGGCGGCAGGCAAGGGTGGGGGGAATAGCTATGGGCTTGGCTGTGGTGGGGACCTATGGGGGTGGGATAGAACATGGGGTTGGAAGGAGGGAGAAAGGCGGGAGATTGGGGAAGGGTGTGTGTAGGCAGGGCTAGGCGACGAGTTACATTTAAGGGTCTGGGGGTGGGTGAGATGTCTCTAGATTCCCTGGGATGCTGTGTACCTCGGGCCCTGCCTGCACTCCCGTGGGTGTCCTCCAGGGCTTAGACCTAGGCCCAGGCTGGCTGTGACTGGTCTGAATGCACGTGGCCAAATCTGAACTGTGAGGGGAGCATGCGAGAGGTGACTGGGTTCAGAGCTGGTTTTAGAAACTAAGAGCCTCTCCCGTCTCCTTGGCAAGAATGCAAGAGTTCAGGAGGACCTTGATCCAGAACCCCAGCTACCACTGACAGATTCTGTGACCTTGGGAAAATCTTTCCTTTCCGTGGCGGTCATTTGCCAGCTTCCCCCATGGGTTGAATTGAGGACTCGGAAGGCGGTGGTCCTGTGAGCCCTCCAGTTCTGAGGGCCTTCGAGTCTCTCAGGCTGGGTGGGCCATGAAACTGGTCAGTGCCTCCTACCACTGACCCAAGCAGTGCAAGTCTTGCCTTGTGACCTAGGCCAGGGTTGCCCCAAAGCCATTTCCCTGCTCAAAGATGCTCACCGTGCTACCTGAGTTGCCTTTGAGTGGGCAGCCTGGAGCGCGCCTCATCCCGGCACTTACGTGGCCTGTTCATTTGTTTACTGGCTCCCGCTCCATGCACATATGGGTACCATTCTTGAGCCCCTGCTCTTGCACAGCATCCTAGGCTGGGGTCTTCCTTAACCTCAGCAGTCTGCATGGCCCACCAGACTGCGGGGCATGTTTTTAAAATGTCATGTAGATCATTGAGTGTTTTCTCATTTATTAATGAATAACTTGGCCTTTGCCGAGACACTTGAGTGTCTCTGGGACCCCAGGAGGGTGGTGGCAGCTGTGCCGCTGAGTTTGCCCTTGCTCAGGGGCTGTGAACGGGCATGGTGTTTGCAAAGGAGTCGCTCCCAAAGGCTGTTTCCACGGTCCCCAACCTCTACCTCCAGCTGGCCCAGGTTAACAGGGCCCTCATGGAAAGAAGCCTTCCTGTGGGCTTGCCCGTCAGCCCACTTCGGGGGAAAGCTGAGCCTTTGCTGCTCTTCCACCTCTGTCCTTTCTCACCAAGGGGAGGTGTCTGCCACCTTCTTCCCCTGCTGCAGGACCTCTGGCCATCAGGGAGTCCACTGCCTGGCAATTAGGAAGGAGCTTTTAGTTCCCATGTCCTGGCTTCTGGCTTAATGTGATCACTAGCATTTGTCAGGGAGAGGTGCATGCAGCCTGGGAGCCACGTGGGGAGCCTTAACTTGTTTCTCAGTTGAGCGTTTGTGCGCCTGCTCCCCTTATCTCTTTGGCCATCACCAAACAAATGCTTCTGCCCCAGGGCCTCCCTGCCCAGCCTGTCAGCAGGCTCTTGGGAAAGGCCTCTGGTCCTTCCTCCAGCAGCTCTGCTCCCGTTGCCCTAGAACACTGGCCAGAGCCCTCTGTGATCGGCCCCACCCCTTGACAACCTTACCTGCATTCACCTGTGCCCTGACTGCTGCTCCAACCACCTGTGTGTTCTTCAGACCACACCCCGCCTTTGCTCAAGCTTGCTCCCCTCTGGGAGTGCCCTTCCTGCTCCTCTCTCCCCATCCTGTAACACCCAAATTCTGCCCACCCCTTAGTAGGAAGGTAGGAAGCCCCCTACCCACCCCACAGACCCATGTTGACCTCACTCATGTAGCTGTTGTCGTTCCTGCTGCCTCATCCCCAGGAGACTGAGCTGCCCTGGGTTGAGAGAGCCAGGGGAACATCTTGCTCTATTCACATCACAGAAACCTTTCTCTGGTCCAGGACTCCAAGCCTGGTTTGGGTGGTCTCCTTGCCCGTAGGTGTGTGGCCAACGAATGGCGCAGTCTGGTGGTTTCCAGGGTCTCCACGACGAACACTGGCAGGAAGTGACTCATAATGCGAATGCCACTCTCGGGGAGGCCGTTGTCAGTGACATAAACAAACCTCTAGGAGAGGTGGTACAAGCAGCTATTTTACTTATAATTTATACGTTCTTTTCTCCATTGCAGCAGGTCCCCCATGGCAGGGGCTTCCAAATGTCTCCTTGGAACAAACTCCAGCAAGTCAAAGGCAGGTCATGGCCAGTTATCAGGGGCACATTGATCCCCTCTGGAGGGCCAGCCCTGGCACGCAGGGAGACCCCAGGCAGGGCTCTGTCCCAGATTTTCTCAGGACAGACACTGGGGGCGTGGGCGCATGCGAGAGCAAACCCAGCGCACGCCCTCCATGTTCGTTTGTCTGCAGGCAGGTCTGATCCAACTGCAGTGGTCACATGGTAAGGAAGAAAGCCCAGGAAGGTGTTTCCTGCTGCAGGTGGAAGCAGCATAGGGGTGTCCTTCTGCTGGGCCCTCGGCGCACCTGGAGAGCAAGCATACTCTGTCAGGGTTGAGATGAACATGGCTTCTCTAGACTTACAAAGAGGTGGGGAAGGGAGGAAGAGGAAGATAACCAGATCTAGAAATTTTTCCCATGGAAACTGCAAACTAATTCCCCTTCCCTCCGTGCCCCTGAATACGTTGCAGGAGTGAACTTGTTACAAGCTGGTCCTAATTTGAGTTATGCTGCTCCTAAAGGGAACCAAATAGGTGTTTCTGGAGAGGCCTCTGGCCTGGAAGGCGGGGGGTGGCGGTCAGGAGACCTGAGCTTTTGTGCTGCTCTCGTTGCTGGTGACTGCTCTTTGCCCCATCTTTCCCGATGCATGAGGGTGGCTGGTGACTTGCCAGCATGGACCCTCTGCGGCACTGACCAGCATCATCTCTCACCACCTAAGACCTTCCAGCTCTTCCTGCTAGTGTTGTCTGAGGGCCACCCTGGTCTGGGCCTGGGCTGGGATCATGGGTTTTGTTTTGTTTTGTTTTGTTTTTTTAATTTATTTAGTTTATTTATTTTTGGCTGCGTTGGGTCTTCTTTGCTGCGCACAGGCTTTCTCTAGTTGCAGCAAGTGGGGGCTACTCTTCGTTGTGGTGCGCGGGCTTCTCATTGCGGTGGCTTCTCTTGTTGCAGAGCACGGGCTCTAGGCACGTGGGCTCAGTAGTTGTGGCGCGTGGGCTTCAGCAGTTGTGGCTCGTGGGCTTAGTAGTTGTGGCGCACAGGCTTAGTTGCTCCGCGGCATGTGGGATCTTCCCAGACCAGGGCTCGAACCCGTGTCCCCTGCATTGGCAGGCGGATTCTCAACCACTGCGCCACCAGGGAAGCCCAGGGTCATGGGTTTTAAATTCTGCTGAGGGAGTTGAGGGGTGGGAATCGTGGCTCCAGCGTTGTGCCCTGTCGGTTGCAGCAGGCATGTGCCCCGCTTAGAGGCTGGAATGCCAAGCTGGTCCTGGCCAGGCTGTCTGGCTCCTGGAAGGAGGAGTGTTCATTTGAGCAGCTGGTTTTCTCCCTTCCTTTGCAGGACAAGGAAGATGGGGAGCCAAAGACCAAGCAGCTCAGAGAAGGGGAGGAGGAAGGCGAGAAGCACAGGTAATGCCCCACACGCAGCTCTCTGCCCTGCGCTCTCCTCCAGTACCTGTTGGCTTCCACATCCTCCCAACTCTGCATTCAGTCTCTACCCCATTCCTTCCTCTCCACCTCATGGCTGCCTTGTTCAGACAGGACAGTCTTACAGTTGGAACCTTCTTTGCACCCTTTCCCCCACTGGCTTTCTGACTCTTAGCCACCAGCCTTTTATTCCAGACCCTCATATTATGTCCCCTCACTCTTGTCCTAAAACACTTTGGGTGACATGGTTCTACAGCACCTGCAGAATCAGGTCCAGACTCTCCCTGGTGTGTAAAGCTCTGTCTGAGGCAGCAGCCTGGGCGCCTGCTCACTTGGGGGAGTAGATCTTGATGCCCTGAGAAAGCTTATCTCGGTGGGCTGTGCTTTGAGGGGGTGCAGCAGGTGGGGAGGGCTGCTCCCCAGAGGAGGCTGGACCAGCACTCGGAAGCAGGCCTTCCTGATGCCACAGCCTGCTGTTTCCTTCACCAGTGTGAGTGGAACCCTCCCCAGATGCAGGCCCCTCATCTCTGCCTTCTTATTCAGGAGCTGATCTCAGATGAGATAGGGGTTTTTCAAGTCCACAGGGGCTCGTGTGTGTCTGTGCATGTGTGACTTAACACTTTACAAAGTGTGTTCACGCCTTCCTCACAGCAGCCCTGCAGGGTCCTTGCCATCTCACTTGTTATCACAGAAGGCGACAGCTCTGTGCTGAGAGGCTGGTGATGCCCAGTGGTGGTGCAGGGACCCTTGTCACCCTAGCACTGGGCTCTGTGGTGTCTTGTTGGGCCTTGGCCCCCCCAGCGCAGCATGCGGCCCTCTCTGGTGACAGAGACGAAGGCCAGGTCATAGCTCTTTTGCCGAGTGACTGCAGACTTGGGGGCTTGGGGGTGGGTGCCTGCACAATTTCCCCCATTCTGTGGTAACTGCTGAGAGACCCTTTGGTTTTCTTCTGGTTTGTTCTTAGGTTTTTGATTACTGGCTGGAGCCTTGGGTCATTTTGCAGATTCAGTTGTCTAACCAGATACAGTGCGGGGCCAGGGGTTGTGGCTGAGGAAATGGGAAAATCCAGCAGGATTGGAGGCAGGCATCCCAGGACCTCACCCCTCACCAGCCATGCTGGGGAATCACCCACCTTCCTCTCTGCCCGTGCTCCTACCCATCTGTCCAAGGAGACCTTTTTAGAGTCATGGCTGTTTTAGTTCCTTTGGCTTTCCTTATAAATTTTAGAATCAGCTTGTTAATATCTATTTTAAAAGCTTGCTAAAGGTGACTGAGAGTAAAGAGTGACAGAGGAGGTCAATGATATGTTGTGGAAACCAGGAGAGGAAGGGGTGGCTTTCCGGAGACGGTGCCCCTGCCTTCATCCTAACCCATTCCTTAGTGGCCCCGTGCATGGGTATTTCAAGGAGTGTGGAAGGGATGGACTGTCTCATGTCAGTTCCTCTTAAAATTTCAGAACGTAGGCATCATTCAAGTGTACGTGTTTGTATTGTTGCCTACTTATTAAAAGTAAAGATAAACGAATACAAAAAAGAATAAAATAAAAAATAAATAAATAAAAGTTTGCTGGAGTTTTGATTGGTATTGCATGGAATGTATGGATCAGAATTCCTTTAAAAATTTTTTATTTTTTTATTACTCTCTTCAGGGTAAATCCTACCGCATTCCCCTACAACCAAATCCCCGTTGAGTGGGAGTCAGTCCTCCAAAGGTCGACTAGCGTAGGCCAGGCTCTGTGGGAAGGAAAGACAAGTTCCCACCCCCAGAAGGACCCCTGCTTCTCCTCTGGTCTGGATTTGCCCTCTCCCAGCCAACCTTCCCTCATGGTTAACTGCAGGGGTGCCCATGACTCATCTCTAACACAGCCCCCTGCTTGCTGCCTAGATAAGATGTGATACGGCAGCCCTGGAAACCTGGCCACAAAAAGGGGCATTTATGTCAGTTGCTGCTGTTTTTTGTAAGCCCTCGGTCACTTCTCCTGATGGCAGATTGGCTGGTGTATGCCGTGGAGGTATGTCTAGGGTGGGGTTTGTGGCCAACAGTCGTGGCCACCCTGCCAGGTGGGAGGAGAGGGCCGGTGTTGCACACTCTGTTGGGCATGGAGCGGGGGAGCGTGTCTTAAGTGCCTGAACAAGCAAGCCCCAGACCCTCAGCTCCCACAGCCGTCACCTCCCCTTGGCTTAGGATTGAGGTCTGCACCCAGCCAGAGCCGTCACCATTCAGGGACACCCTGGGTGAGCGTCACGTACCAGAGAAGGAACTAGGCCACGAACCTTCCTTCCTCAGGGATGGAAAACCGGTTCTCCAACTCCATGTGGAGAAAGGTCCCACCCCAGCTGAGGCCCGGCCCAGCCTTGTCCCAGTGCCCAAGCCCTTTAGGCTGGCAAATGCCAGGCCTTCTCTCACCTGCCGGTTGGGTCCCCAGGATGGTAGCTTTGCACCAGGGTGTGCTTGCAGACCCATGACGTCAGCTTGATTCGGCAGACATTGCTCTGCTCTCGCGGTGATGCTCAGAGTGGCCGCTGCCCCCACTTGCTGAGTTACCTCACTCCCGCTCCAGGCCGGAATGTCCCGGCCCTGGATAGAGGGGCTGGGCTGTGGCTCCATGACTCGTGCTGAGGCAGCAGCACAGAGACCTGCGGCCGCCCTGTTTTTCCTGATCCTGTTGCTCGGGACTAGGCGCAGGAATGTGGAAGAGTGAATCAAGAGAGAACTGGTGTAAGGAATGTGGTGTCGTGGGAAGCCGACTCGATGTGTGACCGGGCCAGGTGCTTCCCTTCATGTAGGGGGAGAGTGGGAGCACGGCTGGGGCCTTTCTACATGGAAAACAGTCTTCATCTTGTATGTTGTGATCTCCAGTGCCTCGAAAGCCCTTCTCATTAAACCTGTTCTGGGGGAAGGTTGTGGTCCACCGTGAGGTGAGGAAACCACAGTTCACACAAGTGAAGTGACTCGTCTAAGATCTCCCAGCTGAGAGGGAGGGGAGCGACACTGGGACCCCTCCACCATCCCTGTCTGGTGTGCAGGCAGGGTGGAGAACAGCTGAGCTCATCCAGCTGTCGTGTCACAGATGGGGACACGGAGCCCTTCCCGTCCTCTGCGTGCGAGCTCCCAGGCAGGCCAGGCCTGGTTCCGTTGCACCGCCTTCACTCTTAGTGCTGCGGCCTTTGTCCCATGTGTCCTCTTGGCTGGGGCTGGAGGGGCGGGCATCAGGGCTGCCGACAGCTATGCGGTGGAGAGAGAGTGTTTCTCTTGCACAGCCTGCAGCCGGCATTCTGCAGCCCAGGGCGGCCCCCAGAGTGGTCTGAGGGATAGATCGGGCCCCAGGAGAGTGGGGGGCAGTGAACTGTGCAGGCTCCGGGCCCCGCCGCCGCCTGGGCCCCGACAGCCAGTGTGGCCACTTCAGTTCTCATCTTGTGGGCCCTTTGGGATTCAGCTTAGCTGCCATAAACCTTTACTCCACGCCTCTTTTTAAATTTAAATTGGTATTGAAAGTACTTAAAGATGTTTTCAATTGTCGGAAATTTAGTAAATCCTATTAGCCTGTATCTGTGAATATCCTTCTGTTTTGTAACCTTTTTCACATACCATATCTTGACCATCTTTTGATAAATATGCTTCTATAAAATTCTCAATGGCTGCCTTGTATTTCTTTGAGAGTGCCATAATTAATTTTTCAGTCCTTGAGTTTTGGCATATCAGCTGTTTCTACTTCTTTAAGTGCCCAGCAGCTATGCATTTTCAGGTGGATTGGGGGCAAAGCTAAGCCTGTAAGTTTATTTATTTATTTATTTAAAAATTTATTTATTTTATTTTATGTATTTATTGTTTGTGGCTGCGTTGGGTCTTCGTTGCGGCGTACGGGCTTTTCTCTGATTGTGGCAAGTGGGGGCTACTCTTCGTTGCGGTGCGCGGGCTTCTCATTGCGGTGGCTTCTCTTGTTGCGGAGCACAGGCTCTAGGCGCATGTGGGCCCAGTAGTTGTGGCTCATGGGCTCTAGAGCGCAGGCTCAGTAGTTGTGGTGCACGGGCTTAGTTGCTCTGCAGCATGTGGGATCTTCCCGGACCAGGGCTTGAACCCATGTCCCCTGCATTGGCAGGCGGATTCCCAACCACTGTGCCACCAGGGAAGCCCCTCAGCCTGTAAATTTAGAGAAGCTGGGCTGGGCTCTGTAGAGTCTTGGGTGAGAGTGGGTGCAGACCACGCGGCTCAGATGTGATGGCAGCTCCAGCTGGGCAGGGGCCTGACTTAACTAGTGCTTGGCACATTCAAAATAACCAAGTGAAAAATCACTCTTAGATAATCATTGTCAACTTTTTAAAAAATTAATTAATTAATTTTATTTTTGGCTGCATTGGGTCTTTGTTGCTGCGTGCAGGCTTTCTCTAGCTGCAGCGAGTGGGGGCTACTCCTCGTTGTGGTGCGCGGCTTCTCATCGCGGTGGCTTCTCTTCATTGCGGAGCACAGGCTCTAGGCGTGCGGGCTTCACTAGGTGTGGCACATGGGCCCAGTAGTCGTGGCTCACGGGCTCTAGAGCACAGGTTCAGTAGTTGTGGCGCACGGGCTTAGTTGCTCCGCAGCATGTGGGATCTTCCCAGACCAGGGCTCGAACCCATGTCCCCTGCCCTGGCAGGTGGATTCTTAACCACTGTGCCACCAGGGAAGTCCCTCATTGTCAACGTTTGGTTGTTGTTTTCTATCTGTTAAATTTCTGTTATATGTTCAGAACAATCCTTTGCAGACATTATTTTCAGTGGTTATATAATGATCCGTGTAATATCTGGGTGTATCTTTATGTATTTTATATATATTTTATTTTATTTTTTGAGTATGTAAAGGATTCATGGTTCATAATGCAAAAGTTGTTAAAAGACACACAGGGGAAAAAAATCTTCCTTTACTCCCAGCCTCCTAGTTGCAAGACCACCTTGAGGGCCAGCTGCTTGGCTCCTTTCAGAGGTGAACTGTGCACAGATATTCAAATATTCTGATATATCCCCCCCCATACACATGCTTGTTTTTACACACGTGATAGCACACTATACTGCCATACTACTGTTTCTCACCTCGCTCATGTCCATTTGACAGTACATCTTGACATTCATTACACAAAAGTTCATAAAAAGCATCTTCCTTGTCCCTTTGGTCATGTGGCGTTCTGTTGTTCATATGGGCCAAAGGGCACATAACCAGGGTTTGCATGATGCACTCTCCCCGCTAGGAGAGGGTTAGCTCCAGGAGGGATCTCTTAATGTCTGTGTCCTCCAGAGCACCTTAGCACAGGACTCTCCTGTTTTGCAGCCTTAGACCGGGGGAGTCTGAAAGGCTCCTGGTTCTCCTCTGGCCTGGCTCTCTCCACCATCTCTGCCTTTGGCTCCTGGAGAGCTGGGGATGGCTTACATTTCCTCAGTGTTTGGGCATTGCCTCAGGCATAGGAAGAGCCCATGCAGTTGGAATCTGTCTTCTTCCCTTATCCAGAAGATTTCAGTCCAGGTCGATTTCACACCCAGTGCTGAGCAGAAAGGGCTGTAGAGATAAGCAGTAAGATAAGAAGCCAGGCTCCTGGACTTACTAGTAACAATGCTGCCAAGTTCATGGAGATCAGACATACTGGAGAGGCAGGTAGTAGGCTGTTCTTTGGCTGGGCCTCAACTGCTGGGGTATGTCCTGGCCAGCCCTGCCACTTGACGTGCAATGTGCAGAAACAGGCGCGTCCCTGCCACCCTGTGGGCCACACGAGGACCACTTTCGATCTGCTTGGGCAGTATTTTGAGAAGGCTTGGGAGGCCATGCGTGTGTCTTCTGGGCTGCTCGTTCCCACCGGCATTCAAGGGTTACTCTCTGGACTTTGGAGGGTTGACCGTCCCATTTTGGGACAGTCTGCCACATTCCCATCCTAGCAGTTAGAGAGCTCTCAGGGTTTGGGGCAGCAGTGTGGAGTGGGAAGGTAGCACTCCTGGGCGATTTGACCTTTGCTCTGCAGGACACCACTCTGTGCAGTGTTGATGTCCACAGTCTGTGTCACCTACAGCCTCATGAGAAATGATACCTTTGATTTCCATATGGAAGCCAACGAAAGCATGACCCTTTCCATCCTGTCTCAAAAGCTTCAAAGCTGGATTTGAACCCAGGTCACACTGTTGGAAGGCCAAGGCTCTTGTACCCTCTCCCCCGAGCAGCTTCCTCGTTCTAAAATGGGGATAGCAGAACCAGCGTTTGGCTCTAGTGGCCTCCAGAAGGGTGAATTCCAGATGCCAGTGCCTGCCGATGAGTGCAGTCACATCCCACCCAGTCTCCAAGAGCTGTGGCAGTTCCAGTCACTGAAGGGGGAAGCCCCCAGGACGGCAGCTTGGGCCCACCTCGTGACCCTCTTGTCTTACCGTTTGTTTCTTGGCTTTCCTGTTGTGTCTCAAGTCTCGTCTTCTTTTGGATTTTTTGTTTTTAATCTTTCCATTTCCTTCCTGTTATCTTGCTAATAATATACTCTTTTCCCTTTTAGTGGTTTCCACAGGGATACAACATACATCCTTAACTTATCAAAGTCATAACAAGTCACATTTTACCATTTCCCATACAGTGCCACGACCTCAGAAAACTTTAAGGCCATTTGCCTCTCTTCCTGTCTTGTGTACTGTTGTTGCTATATTTGAAATCCCACAAGTCATTATTACTGTTTTATACAGTCAATATTCATTTAAATTTACCCACATATTTACTCTTTCATGCTTTTCAAGGAATGCATTTCATTCCTTCCTGAGTTCCATGCTTCCATATGAGATCATTTTCCTTCAGTCTAAAGCATTCCCTTTAGTATTTCTTAAAGAACAGATCCTCTGATGACTAATTTTCCCAACTTTTCTTTATCTGGAAAAGTCTTCCTTTGAAAGCTGTTTAACCTAGCTTTATAATTCTGGTGTGGCATTTTATTTACTTTCGGCCCTTCCCATGTATCTCTCCATTGTCTTACGATTTTCATGGCTTCTGTTGAAAAATCAGCTGTCATTTTCAGTTTCTCCTTTGAAATTTGGGTGTCTTTGTCTAATTTAAGAATTTGTCTTTGGTGTTAAGTAGTTTGACAGTGATTTGCCTAGTTATGCTTTTCTTTGGAGTTCATAGAGTTTCTTTAATCTATGGCTTGGTGTTTTTAATTAATTCTGTAAATTTTTCACTCATTATCTCTTTAAATATTGTTTTTGGGACTCTAATTACATGTATGTTAGATCTTTTCATCATGTTCCATATGTTTCTTAAGTTATTTTCTGTATTTTTCAACTTTTTACTTCTGTCCCTCAGCCTGGATATTTTCTGGCTTATCTTACAGTTCACTAATCCTTTCTTTAGCAGTATCCACACTGCTGTTGAACCCATTTATTGATTTATTAATTTTGATTCTATTTTCACTTGTAGAATTTCCATTTGATTGATTTTTACAGTTTCCGAAATTCAGATATCTCTGCTAAAATTCTTGATCTTGTGGTATACCTTCCTGAACTTTTAATAATTTCAATTAAGTTACATTTCATTTCTGATATTATATTCCAGTATCTAGATCTCCTGTGAGTGTATTTCTGTTACCTTTATTTTTTTCTCTTGGCTTTGGTTGAATTCTGGATATTGCATATGAAAAATTCCAGAGATAATTTGGGATTTTGAATAGTTTATTTTCCCCCAGAAGGAGTTTATTCCAGCTTTTGGCAGGCATGGATACCCTGACCTACCCTTTCAGGACTGATGAAGAGGCTTCCTCTCACTGAACACAAATTTTTGTCTCTTCAGCCTCATGAGATTGCAGGAAGCTCTGCTTGGTCTCTCGGCTTTTCAGCTTCTGCTTGTAAAAACACAAATGCTTTAAGGGGAAAGTAATGCCCAAAGCCAGGCTCACCTTGTTGCACTTCCCTTCTTTCTGTGATTGCAGCCCCTCAGGTCCTTGTTGCCGTGGTAATTCACCAACACACAGATTTTTTTAAGTTTGCAGAAGGAGGGAATTAAACCTTGTTCCTTTGTTAGAAAGGCCAGGCCCCAGAGCAGAACCCAGTGCCCCATGACCTCTCCAGAGACTTTTGCCATTTGGTGGTAATGGGGGTGGGGTGGGAGGAGCAGTTAATTGGACGTTAGTGAGGGTCAGTCTCTTCATTATCCCTCAACAGACTGAACCAGGAAAGGACTTGAACCTAGCTTGACAGAGCTCGACACACCCAGCATAGCCTTCTTGTTTACAGATGTGAAAATCGGAGCCCAGAATGGGGCAATTCCACAGTGACTGAGACCCAGGTGTTCTTGACTGCTTGACCAGTGCTCAGCTCTAGGGGAGAACAGGGGACAGTGGCCGGCGGGGCTGCGGGGGGGTGCTGGGGGTGGCTGCTGCTCTTTCCTGTTGCTTCTGGCCCCTCCCTGTCTCCTGCTGTGTCCGCCCTCATTCCGGCTAGTCTTCTGAAGCCTGGGCAGCAGGGGGTGCTGGAGGTGTGGGTGCTTGTTGTTACTGCTGTGAGCTCTGGGTACAGCTGCCACCAGACTCTCCTCTCCCTGATTTCCTACAAGACCCTGGAGCCAGTTTCTGAGAGTGACAGTTTTTTTTTATTCTCACTAATCCCCACAGTTTTCTTCCCACACCCAGTTTCTCTTCCGCTTTTCTCCCCACCCTGTTATAAACGAAAGTCAATGTACCTATCATGCCCCACTTTCTCTCCCAGTGCCTTAGTGACCTGGCATTAGGCCCAGGGGCTGGAGAAATCAGCCACACATTTCCCTGGCACAGACAGAGGGTTCCGTAGATGACAGACCACAGGAGGCCTCCTGTTGGGAAAATGTTCCCAGGACTTCTGAGGCGCCAGCAGTCCTGAGAGGGCTCAGAAGAGGTAGTGGGGAAGAAAGAGGACCCACATCCCGGTCCCATCTGGCTAACAGGTTGGGGAGGCCACTGCTGCCTCTCCCAGGGCCCAGATGGTCTGTCCCAGTGTCTCTGTCTTGCCTTTATTAAGCAGCAGCCCCCAGGAACTCTCTCTTTGCCACCCTGTGGAGTTAGCCAAGGGCCCGTGCTGCGGGCAGGCTGCTGTGTGTGGGAGTCGGGGTTTGATGAGCTGCTGAGCCAGGGAGGCCTCCAGTGAGCACTCGGTACTGCCAGCCCTGCCCGAGGAGACTGCGATGAGAGGAAAACAACGCCACGGTCGCTGGTCAATCCCAGTGTGCCATTCTGGCTCCTTGTGGCCGCTCCCGCTTCATAGAGGTCGTGGGATCTGCTCTGGTAGATTTTAAAACCCCCTCGCGGGGGTGAGGTATGGGAACTTCTCGTGGCTGTCCAGGTGCGTTGTGGCTTTCCCAGCCTTGCACACTGTCGTGCCTGTTCCCTCAGCCCTTGCTGGCCACTCCCAGCACACCAGACCCTTGCCACCAGTAGCTGAGGCTCCAGGGCACGAAGGCTCTGAGGAGCAGGTGGGGCTTGGGGAACCAGTGGGTGACCACTGGCTTTCTCTTTTAGGAGTAGCTCTGGCCCTGGCTTGGAGTCCCACCTTGCCTTGTCTCAGATGCTGCGACCACTGCTGTAGGACCCTATAAAAATGGTGCAGTCTCTTTGACCCCCAGTTCCCGTAACTGTCAAATGGAGATAATGCTGGAGAGACATCCAGTGAATGCTCTCTATGCACCCCAACCCCAGCTCTTGATGAGAACCTACTGTGCAGGTGGGGCTTTGGGAGAGCGCCCAGCCCGGCTGCTAACTGGAAGATGAGGAGGCTGGGGCTCAGAGAAGGGAGCCTGTCACAACGAAGCTTCTGTTCCTGCGCTGTCTCCCTTCCCCAGGTCATCTCCAGAGAGACCAGAGGAGAGTCAGGAAGTAGCCAGCTCCTATGGCTTCATCACATGCCAACCTGCAAGTGTATAAGGGTGAATGAGACCGTGTTATACCTTACTTTCTCTCTGCTTGTTCTCTCTGCCCTTTAGGGAACTCAGGCTGCGGAACTATGTCCCAGAGGATGAGGGCCTGAAGAGGAGAAGGGTGCCCCAGGCCAAGCCAATCGCAGGTAGGTGGGCTGCGTCTCCACCTCTGCTCCATGGCACTGTTGGTTGCCTCCACCTTGGCAGGTGTCACCCTCTCTTGGAGAATAACTGACAGTGCCAGGGTTGGAAGTTGGGCCTCCAGGACCCTCCGTCACCATCTCGTGGCAGATGCGCAACTAGAAGCAGTCTGGGCACTGAAGCGGCCTGTTGTGCCTGCTCTGCCCTGCTCACGCCCTGCCTAGGAGGCCTTCCAGGGACCTGTGAGGGAAGAGGCCACATCCCCTCAGAGGACCTCTCTGGGCTGAGAAGTGGAAGTGGCCCTGGGGCCCTTGGACAGCAGGGGCAGGGTGATGGGTGCTGCGGGCCCTTGGAGGGTCAGAGTGAGAGACGCTGAAGAGGGGCTGACCATCCAGGTCCTTGGAGAGTAGTGGGCAGGCAGACACCCGCCCAGCTTGGGGCGTGGCAGTGCCAGAGCACAGAGGATGGGCAGAGGTGTTCTCACTGGTGGGATGAAGGGCCTGGCCCAGAGGCTGCCCAGTCACACCACGGTGTGGGGAGCAGCACAGCAGCCGGAGCATCTGGCCAGCTGCAGCCTGTCCAGAGCCATCCACGCTGGAGATGCTGGGGTGCTTCTTATCATGCAGATCCCTGGCCATGTTTTTTATTCTTTGTTTTTATCAATTTTTAATTATATGAGTAATAAATTAATAGATACATTTATCTTATAAAAGAGTAAAGTGTTGCCCATTCAGCCACACTCCAGTCTGCCTCCCCATCTCCTTCGGCCCTGAGATTCACACACTTCCCAGGTGATCTGCTTCATGGATTGGGCCTCGCCATGGTGAGGCAGTGGCATGGTGGGGAGAGTAAGGCAGGACAGAGGACAGGGACGGGGAACTGGTCCCATGTCTCAGGGTCAGCACCTGTGTCTGGAGGGAGGTGAGGCAGGGCAGAGGGGCCATGAGGAGACCCAGGACAACGGTGAGGGGGGTTAGAGGAAGCCCGTGGAGCCCAAATTTGTTGTTCTTGACATCTGTCCCCACAGGGGCAGGGCCCTCCTAGTCAGGCCACCCAGAGGCCCGTTGTGCTGTTGGCAGCTGGGTGGAGCCGGGAGGTACACGTGGGCAGGACTCCTCGAGGTGGCTGCCCCCCTGGTCTTGGGAGCACAGATCTAAGAGTGGGATGGGAAGAAAAGCCACCTGTGCCCTGGCCATCCCCAGGGTACATCCTCAGAGCCCAGGAGCCCCAGGAGGGTATGGGAAAAGCCAGTCCTCAAGGCCCTTCCCAAAACCATACTTTGGATATATCCAGGCAACTGTCTCATTTCCCAGCTGGGGATCCTGGGACTAAGAGAAGCACCCATGCTTCCTGGCTAGAGGTCTGGGCTCCGTCTACTCTAGCTGGCTGCCTGCCGCCTGCTGGCCCTCCTTCATCCCCGGATTGCCTTCATCCTGAGAAACCCAAGCCCTTCCTCCAGAGCTGCCTTTGCAGGATCTCACCTCTAGGTAGTTAGGGGCCAAGGGGAGAGCCGGGGCAAGAAATCCCAGACTCTCCCAGGGACCTGCGGCTGCAGTTTGCCTGCAGTTTGCCGTATCTGGGAGAGTGGTGGCTCCTTTCCGACCTGCCTCTGTTGTTGTCTTGCGCCCTCTAGTGGAAGAGAAGGTGAAGGAGCAGCTGGAGGCCGCCAAGCCAGAGCCCATCATTGAGGAAGTGGTGAGTGCCTGGGGGTGTCGCCGTCCTCCCTTGCTCCTTCTGTGGGTCCTTTTCTCCTTCCCACCTGCTCTCTTCACACATCCTTCCTTCTCGTCACTTCTTTATTCCCTTTCTACCTCCCTGTTTCCCCTCAGTCCCCTCCTTCCTCCTCCCTTTTCTCCCCTTTTCCTACCTCTGTCCCCTGTCTTCTACTTCCCTTGGGGCTAAGCCCTTCCAGCCCTGACATGTGTCTCCTCCCTCCCCAGGACCTGGCCAACCTCGCACCCCGGAAGCCTGATTGGTGAGTGTTGCCCATGTAGGACCAGTGCAGACTGACTGGGACACTCTTGGTGCTAGGCATGGGCTCTGGCTGGGCCTTTCCCAGCCTCGCAACAGGAGGCAGGCAGTGTAGACATACAGCTACAGGAGATTATTACTGTCTGAAGTAAGTGCCGAGAAGGACGTAAGTGGAGAATGAGAGGGACATGACGGGGAATGACACCTAAGGGTGGGGAGGGGCTCGGGCAGCGGGGGCTCAGCAGTCCCCTTCAAAAGTCCCTTCTGAAAGGATGAGGGCCCGCCCCACCTCAGAGAGCTCCGTTTGAACAAGGCTGACCGTTGCCCGCAGGGAGCCATAGGGTAGAGGCAAGACGGTGGGAAGGGCAGATGAAGGTTTCTGCCCCAGTTCTGCCACCAGCTAGCCTGTTTCCCTTTGGCCTCAGCTCCCTCTGCTGTGAAATGGGGATGCTCATCCTTCCTGGTGCCCCTGTGACTGGGCAGAGAAAGATGGTGAGAGAGGGCCGTGTGTTCACTTTACCTTGGGCCAGAGGTACCAGCCATTTCCCTCTCACTTGCAATTCTGTGTCAAGTACGGCACTAGCTGAAGGTGTTCTAATTTGATGAAACAAAAGCATGGGGCGTGTGTCCTTGGAAACCCAGAGCCAGGGGGAATAGGCCGTGTGTGCACTTCTGGAAGCTCCTGGTGGTGAGGGTGAACGTGTGGTCGAAGGAGGAGCAGGACCCCCAGCGGGCCGGGGCAAGTCACTGGCTGATGGAGACCAAGGGGAACAGACAAAGAGAGGACCCTAAGAACCATCTACCCTGTACACCTTGACTCGGGCCCCTGTGTTGGGTGGGTCTGTGGTGCTAGTCCCTGCCTCACTGGGACGGGCAGGGGTGGCTGATGCTGGGTTTTGGAGGACACAGAAAGAGAGAGGGAGGAGCATCCTGGCCTCAGGCACCCGAGTGTGATTCCTGATGCCGGAGGGGCTGTGGGAGGGGAAGGCCCCAAGGCCACACCAGGCCAGCCTTCAGCCTCCGGCCTCCTCCCACCTCCCTGCTCCAGGGACCTCAAGAGAGACGTAGCCAAGAAGCTGGAGAAGCTAGAAAAGCGGACCCAGAGGGCCATCGCCGAGCTGATCCGTAAGTGCGGGGCCTGGTAAGGCAGGGTTCCCGGCCCTCTGGGTGGTGGCGCAAGCACACGGCCCCTCTCCACTCCTCCTATCTGCCACCCTTCCAGGTGAGAGGCTGAAGGGCCAGGAGGACAACCTGGCCTCTGCAGTGGCGGCCACCACCACCGAACAAGAGGCTGGTGACTCCGACTGAGGCATGCCCTATCCCCTCGCCACTCACCTTTCAGGCCTGTCCTACAGGAGGATGGTCTTGGGCAAGGGTAGGGGCTGGGCTTGCCGTCACCTCCAGTTTGGCCTCAGAACAGTGACTCCCTGCCTAGCAGTCTGAACCCCACCCCTCCCCATGCTGTGAGGTCGGCTCCTTGTCTCCCGAGTGGTCCCCACCGTGCTGAGTTGGGGTAGAGCCAGCAACAACTCTGTGGGCTTGCTGTATCTCTACATATATATGTTATTTTGAATTTTTTTAATGTCTGGAAATAGAAACAAGCAGACCCCTGTGTATGGCAGAAACCTCCTGAATATTTGGGATACTCTGGGTTTGGGCCCCAAGACAGGGCAGCTGCAGAAGTGACGTTTAATATGAGTAAGCCCTGTGTTGGGCTGAACATGTTGAGGCTGGATGGGTGGGGAAGGCCCAGGCCTGATCTTCTGGGCCCAGGTTCTGGTCCAGTCCTTGGTCAGCGGTGATCATCTCAAAATCCTTGGGTGACAGAGATAGGCCTTATAGTAGTTTTTGGGATACCTTGGAGAGGCTCCCACTCTGGTCCTCTGTGGACCCCCTTGCAGTGAGAAGGAAGCGACTGGACCCATGAAGGGGGGGAGCTGTGCCTTGGCAAAGCCTCGACTCTGGGCCACTACAGATTTGGGGCCCCTGGCACTGCTCGTTCACATTCCACCCACAACCCCAGCAGCCTGTCTCCCCACTTCACCGGCCAGAGCTAGACGCTGGCTTCCCTGGCACAGGGTGCCCGTATGGGGGAGGGTGGCCCATTCTGCTAAAGACTGGGATATTGTAGCCTGGGTTTCGGGGGTGGTCTTGGACCCTGGGTCCCCAAGGTCCTGGTTTCAGGACCGTGAGCCTCCTCTGTGGAGCTCACTCTCCAGAATGACCGGCTGGCCACAAGTCTGACTCCAGGTACCTGTGACCATTTAGAGTTTCATCTCCTCCAGGATGATCACACTCTTAAGTTTCCTTCATGGTTTCCCCTTGAGCCTCCCGCCCCTGCCCTGAGTCATCCCAGTGTGTTCCTCCCTCCGTGCCAGCTTCTAGGAACACAATGGCCCAGCTCTGATAGACGGTGCTGAGGACTCGGGCGGTAGAGGTGGAGGGAGTGTGTGCACACAGACTGTCACTCATACAGTAAAGTAAATGGTTTAACTTAAAATTATGCAACTCCTCTAAGAAGGTAATTCTTGGGAAGGGAGCAGAAACTGGCAGCTATGAGTAAGGGCTGAAGTGGTAGGTGGCTGGCTGCTGCGGTGAGCAGTGGGACAAGGCCAGGACTGATTCCCACAAGGGACAGGGATCAGACGTGCCCCACAGGTGTCAGGACTGGAGCCAGGCTCCCTCTGCATAGCCGGGGTCTAGAGCTGGGCTTCCCTTCCTAGGAATAAAGGGTGAAAAGATGCCCCCGCCTCCTGGGATTGCAGTTGGAAGCAGGATGTTTGTCTGTGGCAGTGTAGGACTCAGACACCTGTGACTGGCAGCTAGGCTCCCACTCAGCACCAGAGTAAGGATATCCCCACTGTATGAGAGCCCAGAGAGTTAATGAAAGGTTCGCGTCTGCATTTACAGCCCTGTGTGCCCTTACAGAACAACGGCCCTGCAGGGAGAGAGAAAAGCAAAAACTATCACCCATGAGGGACACTCAAAAATTATAAAATGCATGAGAAAATCCAGTGCCGTAAAGAATGGCCAGCAGCCCAACAAGTGGGAGAATTTCTACTTGAAGAAAGTATAACGATAACATCCTAACAGGCTTTAAAATGAGCATTTGTTTTATCACCAGTGAGATCAAAGAGGGACTGACCCCCCTCCCACACACAACTCAAGAACAGGGATTTGGTATAAGAAACAACTGATCAGAAATCTTGGAAATAAAGAATGTTTATTTTTTTAAATTTATTTATTTATTTATTTATGGCTGCGTTCGGTCTTCGTTGCTGTTTGCGGGCTTTCTCTCGTTGCAGAGAGTGGGGGCTACTCTTCGTTGCGGTGCATGTGCTTCTCAATGCGGTGGCTTCTCTTGTTGCGAGGCACAGGCCCTAGAGTGCGTGGGCTTCAGTAGTTGTGGCACGCGGGCTCAGTAGTTGTGGCTTGCGGGCTCTATAGCACAGGCTCAGTAGTTGTGGCGTACGGGCTTAGTTGCTCCGCAGCTTGCGGGATCTTCCCGGACCAGGGCTCGAACCCGTGTCCCCTGCATTGGCAGGTGGATTCTTAACTGCTGAGCCGCCAGGGAAGCCCAAGAATGTTTATTAAAATAAGAAACTCACTGGAAGAGCTAAATGATAACTTATAGTCAAAGAAGGGATTAATAAATTGGAAGTAAAGTTGAAGATCCAAAAGGTGGCAGAGAGAGAGAAAGAAGGAGAGAGAGGGGATAGGTTGAGAACCCTGACATACTGGTAGCTGTCCTTTAGCTGATAGGAATTCGTTCGGGAAAAGAAAACTGGAGAAAAAAGGTACTTGAAGAAGGAGTAGCAATCACTTCTGTTTCTGGCTTCTCGGTAGGATGGTTGCCTGAACTGATCTTCCCTCGGAAAACAGCTTAAAATACTAGATAAATAAATATTGACAAATGCTTTTTAAATGCATTAATGATCTGGCAAGAAAGTAAGGAATACTCAGGCCAAAAGGTAAGAGAAGCGGCAGAATGCTGAAGCCTGACCTTTGCCCTGAAGGTATTTGACAAGCCAGGTGAAATCGAGCCTTGGTTTTGGAGGCCCTCAATGCCTGGTGGGGCCCCAAAGGGCAGCACCCTCTGTGAACTAATAATCAGTCTGTACTCTTGGCATCCCAAGGGGAACTTGAACCCTGCCAATTACTGGAGTAGAATAAAGTCTCCCTTGAGAACTGAGGCAGCCCTCCCTCATGTGGGTTTGCACATGAGAAGCCTCAGGCCAAGATTTACAGTGGTCCCAGAATGTGGTGGTCTCAGACACTTGATAGAAGGAAATGCAGATCCGACCTGAATGAATCTTTATTCATCTTAGTCCTCAAAGAATCCCCACCAATAAAGTTCCAAGAAAGAGGAATAGCGTACAGAAAAGTTCACCAGATATACTAGGCAACAAAGCACTCAGAGCAAAGGACATCAGAAAGAACATGGTAGCATGAGAGTTGCAAAGACTTCAGACATTAGAATTATCAGTCAGTTAATTTCAATGTTTAAAAATTATTTAAGAACTAAAAGAGAAGCTTGAAAACCAGAATAGATTTGCAGAAGAACCAAAGTGATGCTCTAGAAGTAAAAATTATTATAGCAATTTAAAACCTTGTATCTGTGAATTAGAGCCAAAGAGACAATTTGTGAATAGGAAGCTAGATCTGAAGAGGTTATCCAGAATGCAGCCAGCGCGATAAACAGGTCAGTAATGTAAAACAAGAGGCTAAGAGATATGAAGGATAGAGTGAGAAGATCCAACATGTGGTTGGAGTTCCAGGGGGAGAAAAAAGGCAAAAATGGGGCAAAGGTCATTTTTTTTTTAAATGACTGAACTTTTCAAAATCACCAGTCCACAGATTCGAGGTCAACAATTCTCAAGCTGGGCAACCAAAAGACATCTGCAGTCAAATGTTCTATCTCTTGTTATGGGTGGTGATTCATTAGGTACGTTCACTTTACGAATATTCATTGAGCTGTACATATATGTTTTGTGTACTTTTTGTATGTTCATTACAGCTCAATAAGCAAGTTTGCCTCAAGTTTTTTTCACACTTCGTATTAATTATAAATTGCTGCATACGAATTACCCCAAATCTCTGTGGCTTAAAACAACAAATCATTATTATCTGACAGTTTCTGTGGATCAGGAATTCAAGAGTGGCTTAGCTGAGTAGTTCTAGCTTGGGATCTCTTTGAAGTAGCCGTCAAGATGTCCTCCAGGGCAGCAGGCATCGCAAGGCTCGACTGGGGCTGGAGGATCTGCTTCAGGACCGTTTCCACTCCCAGGGCTCACAGGAATGCTTAGAGAAGCATTACGCACACACAGTTCTTGCCACGTGGACCTCTCCATAGGACTTGCATGAGTGTTCACATGTGGTAGCAGCTGGCTTTCCCCAGAATGAGCGATCCCAGAGAGAAAGCAGCAGGAAGCTTTAGGGTCTTTTATGACCAGGTCTTGGAACTGATATTATGCCACAGTCTATTTGTTAGAAGCAAGTCACTGCGTCCAGCCCACACTCAAAGGGAGAAGAATTAGATTCCACCTCGAGGTGGAGTCTAAGAATTTGTGGATGTATTTTAAAACCAGTACATACCTGGACACATTGGAATAAATTGTCAGAACAAAAAGACCAAGAAACAATCTTAAAATTAGAGAAGATTATATTATCTTTCAAAGATCAAGCCCACAGCAAATGTCTCAAACACAGCCGGTGTTAACTGGAATGGTACCATCTGGCATCAGTGTTACCTGGACAAAAGGTAATTGTCAACTTGAAATTCTGTACCCAGAGAAAATATGTTACAAGTACAAAATATTTTTAGACAAACAAAATCAGAGGTTTTGTCACCAGCAGACTTTTTAAAAAAATCTATCTTGAGGTAATGAAAATATTCTAAAATGGATTATGGTGATGGTTGTACAAGTCTGTGAATATGCTAAAAGCCATTGAATTGTACCTTTAAATGGGTGAATTGTATGAGGTATATATTATATCTCAATAAAGCTGTTTTTTTAAAAAAGAAATAAACATTCTCCTTAAAAAAAAAACTGAATGTCTTTTTTTGAATGAATGTCTTCAGACTGAAGGGTCACAATCCCAGATGGAAAATCTGAGATGTAAGAAGGAATGAAGAGAAAGAAAGTGTAAATTTAAGTAGACATTAACCTTATAAAACAAATATGTGTTGCGAAGTAAAAGTAAAGCAAGAGCTACTTAGAGTACATAACAACAATAATAGTAAGTCCTAAGGTGAGAGGTGATTGGAATTACAGTCATCTACCAAGCTCACTCAGGAAGAGAGCAAAGGCTCTGGTATACAGACAGGCTGACATTTCTAGGATAACCCTAAAAATAGAAATATGAGTGATAGAATGTACCCCTTCTTTTTTTTTTTTTTTTTTTTTTCTTCACCATGCAGCATGCGGGATCTTAGTTCCCTGACCAGGGATCAAACCCGTGCCCCCTGCATTGGGAGCGCAGAGTATTAACCACTGGACCACCAGGGAAATCCCTAGAGTGTACCTCTTCCAAAGAAGTTAAGAAAAAAAAATGGACTGAGAAAAATAAATTATCCAAAAGAAGGCAAAGAGAGAAAAAGGTGGGACAAATAAATCCAAATATGTCATTAATTACTATTAATGTACCTGTTCGCTTTTTTTTAAAAAAAACTTGGTCTGGGCTTCCCTGGTGGCGCAGTGGCTGAGAATCTGCCTGCCAATGCAGGGGACGCGGGTTCGAGCCCTGGTCTGGGAAGATCCCACATGCCGCGGAGCAACTGGGCCCGTGAGCCACAACTACTGAGCCTGAGCGTCTGGAGCCTGTGCTCTGCAACAAGTGAGGCCGTGATAGTGAGAGGCCCGCGCACCGCGATGAAGAGTGGCCCCTGCTTGCCACAACTAGAGAAAGCCCTCGCACAGAAACGAAGACC
Source organism: Balaenoptera ricei (assembly GCF_028023285.1). Lineage (NCBI taxonomy): Eukaryota > Metazoa > Chordata > Mammalia > Artiodactyla > Balaenopteridae > Balaenoptera > Balaenoptera ricei. The sequence continues at coordinate 65,943,363 of NC_082649.1, read as the reverse complement.
CAACACGGCCATAAATAAATAAATAAATTAAAAAAAAAAAAAAAAAAAACTCGGTCTGATGTCATTTAGAAAAAGAAACCTAAACCCAGTCTTTCAAACAGATTGAAAGGGATTAGAAAAGGTCTGTCATGCTCAAAATCGACAGAAGGAAGCTCAGGTAGCTGGGGTGATGCCAGACAAGGGAGACTTTTCAGACAGAAGGGTTACTAGCTACCCTGGTGTGCTGTGGAGCAGCAGGCCTCCCACCTGCCACATGTGGGAGTGCTGGTTGGTAAGACCACTTTTGAAAAAGTTGAACTGGTGCACAGCCGGTGACCAGCAATTCCACTATTAGTGTCCTAGAGCACTGTTGCACAGGAATACCAGCAGACAGGGACAGGAACCCTAACAGGAGCAATGTTCATAATAGCACACATACACACAATAACACACAGTAAAACACAATGAGTTATGGTTCTGACAGTGGAATACTCTATAGCAAGGAAATGAGCTATAGCCCCGTGTAAGATTGTGGATACATCTCAAAAGAAGCAAGTCAGACTTCCCTAGTGGTGCAGTGGTTAAGAATCCACCTGCCAATGCAGGGGACACGGGTTCGAGCCCTGGTCCCAGAAGATACCACATGCCACGGAGCAACTAAGCCCGTGCACCACAACTACTGAGCCTGCGCTCTAGAGCCCGCGAGCCACAACTGCTGAGCCCACGTACCACAACTACTGAAGCCCGCACGCCTAGAGCCCACGCTCCGCAACAAGAGAAGCCGCCGCAGTGAGATGCCCGCGCACCGCCACGAAGAGTAGACCCCGCTCGCCACAACTAGAGAAAGCCCGCACACAGCAACAGAGACCCAACGCAGCCAAAAATAAATAAATAAATTTAAAAAAAAAAAAGAAGAAGCAAGTCACAGAAGAAAAGAAGTATAAGCCATTTGTGTGATGTTCCAACACAGGCAGAGTAGAACAATATACTCTGTAAGGATACACACATGGGTGGTAAAGTCGGCGCAGAAGAGCAAGGCAATGATCCTCATCATCAGGCTTGTGGTTAACTCTGGGAAGGGGCCCTTTGAGGTGTTGATAATGTTCTTTATCTTGGCTTAAGTTTTGGGAATTCATTTTATTCTCTATCCATTCATTTTATACATTGTTTTTGGTTGTATATACTGTATTTCACACACTTTTAAAAGAAATTTCCAGAATTCACAACCTATATTACTCGATAAGTATGAAGTGGAATTTTTTTAATGGCCACATCTGCAGTTTCACTACAATGGTCAAGATTAGAACATTGAGGGGAAAGAGGAAAATCCAACAAGCTACAGGAGGAAAAAAAAAAAAAACAACAACGGAAAGGATTGCCTACTAATGAATGAGTTCCACTTTTCATCAATGGTAGACAGTAGAAGACAAATTTTTCCTAAGTGCTGAGGAAACATAAACGTCAGTCTGCTCAATAATAAATAATAAGGGCAAGATAGACATTTTCAGGCTTATGACACTAAGTGTCTACTCCGCACTGATCTTTGCTGAAAGAACTACTAAAGGACGCTCCATAGCAGGAGGAGCACGGTGGGCGCAGGGAGAAGGATATGGGAATCAGGACGGCATTTGGCAGATGCTCACCTACAGGATTTTAAACGAGGAGGGTTTTTTCCTTGTGTTATGTCTAAGGTGGTACAGTGACTTCTTGAGACCACCAAGGACGTGAGTCCCTTCTGTGTCCTCAGCTGCCGTCCTTAGCTCTCTTGGGAGCCTTCCCGCCCCCCCCGCCCCCGACCTCCCAGGTTCGAGCTACAGGCAGGAGGGGGAAGGGCAAAGGGCAAGCCAGCTGAAGAAACCATGGCTTCAAGCCCAAGTCCCCCTTCCTTGCCTTCACATCTGATCAGCCATTACTGTGTCAGATCCAACCCTAACTGCAGACATGTGGGGAGTAAGGGTATTTTAAGCTGGGCACATTGCCACCATGATTGAAATTGAGGTTCCATGAGAAAGGAAGAAGGGTAGAAAGAGTACCGGGAAGGCAGCCAGCAGTGCCTGCCACAGGATGCAGGAAGAAGTGGTGAGCAAAGAAACTGGTAAACATTGCAGAAATCAGTAATTGACTAATAAGAAATAAAGACTGACGAAGAAAGAGGAGACAGGGACTTCCCTGGTGGTGCAGTGGTTAAGAATCCTCCTGCCAATGCAGGGCACATGGGTTCAATCCCTGGTCCGGGAAGATCCCACATGCTACGGAGCAACTAAGCCCATGTGCCACAACTACGGAGCCAGCGCTCTAGAGCCCTCGAGCCACAACTACTGAGCCCACTTGCCACAACTACTGAAGCCCACACGCCTAGAGCCCGTGCTCTGCAACAAGAGAAGCCACTGCAATGAGAAGCCCGCGCACTGCAATGAAGAGTAGCCCCTGCTCACCACAACTAGAGAAAGCCCACGTGCAGCCACGAAGACCCAAAGCAGCCAAAAATAAATAAAAAGAAAAAAAAAGCAAGAGGATAAACACATTAGGCATATTAGGAATGAAATAAGGCTATCACTATAGACCCCATGGACATCAAAAGGACAATAAAGGGGTACTGTAAATAGCTACCCACATTTTGACAAGTTGATGAAATGGACCAATTCCTTGAAAAGTGCAAACTGCCATAACTCACCCAAAATGAAAAAGATAATTTCCATAGCTCTGTCACTATTAAGGATATTGAATTCATAATTTTTAAACCCCTGAAAAAGAAATCTTCAAGCTCAGGTGGTTTTACTGGAGAATTGATACACAGGTTTAATGCAATTCATATCAAAATCTCAATAAGATTTTTATATATAGACAAGATTATTCTAAAATGTATCAGGAAAGTTACAAGAACTTGAACAGCTTAAACAATTTTTAACTAGAAGAATAAAGCAGGAGGAATCAATCTACCCATTTCAAGACTTATTATACAGCTACAGTAATCAAGATGGTGGTATTGGTGGAAAAGTAGGCACATAGATCAATGGAAGAATACAGAGAACTCAGAAGTAGCCCCACGTAGGTACGGCTCACTAATTTTTGGCAAAGGTGCAAAATGAGCTCTATGGAGGAAGGATAGTCTTCAGTAAATTGTGCTGGAGTGATTGGATATCCATCCAAAGGCCCCAAAAAGGAACCCCAACCTATACTTCAGACCTTATACAAAAATTAAAGTGGATTATAGGAGAAAACCTTCAGGACCTAGAGCTTGGTGAAGAGCGTTCTTAGACATGAGAAAGCACAACTCATAAAGAAAAAAATGGGCAAATTTGATAACCAAAATGAAAAGCTTTTGCTCCAACAAAGACCCTGTTAAAAGGATGAAGAGAAAAGCTACTGACTAAGAAAATACTTGCAAACCCCATATCTGATAAAGGACTCCTACCTAGAATAATAAAGTACTCTTGATTGGAGGGACAGGCCCCGGCAACAGACTCTCAGGCCCCAGCAGCCCCTTTGTCATAGGGCTGAAGAAATGGGCCAAGTGGCAGTGCCCAGCTCTGTGGATGGAGCCCTGGTGTGCCCACTGCTACCCGGCTCACCATGCACTCCTCCAGGACAGCCCTGACCTCCCAACACTCCAGGCCCCTCCTCCTGCTTGAAATCCTTGAGGACAGCTGGCCTCTGGGTCATCTCAGGAGAGGTGTCAAGCTTGAAATGTTCGGCAACAGCATGGATACCCCTTTGCCAAGCAGAGGACAGGAGTACAGGGCCTGCTGGCCCAGAGACTCATGCTTGATGCCTCTGGGTAAGAGGGGAGGCAGCACAAGGGCTGGGAGGAAGTCATACCTGGGATTGCAGGGACAGGACCCTAGAGGCCAGGTGGACATCCGGGCTGGTATAGGGCCTGTAACACGGTGAGGAATGGCAGACACGGTCACAGAGAGGCACAGCCCCTAAAGTTACAAGGGAAAATTCTGTCTAGCCCAGTGGGCTGCAGGTGAATTGTGTGAAGGTGACCAGTTTGGGCAAATCAAGTCCCTTGGACTCTACCTGTGCATCTTCAAGCCCCAGGCATCGTCCAGGCCAAGTCCCCTGTTGGGGTTTCATGCTGCTCTTCCCCACCTCTGGGCTTCAGTGTGCGAGACTCCTGCTTACCTTCAGGTGACCTCTCCATGGGGCTCTGAGCTGCATCTGGGGCCTGCTGCAGCACCCTTACAGGAGCTGGCGATTCAGGCATTAATTCATCCTGTTTCCTGAGTATCTACCTTGTGCTGGACACTGTTCCAGGGGCTAAGGATGCAGCTGTAAACCTGATGTTGCCCTGCTCTCCAGGAGCTGACCTTCCAAGTGGTCTCGGGATCTGTGCTAGGAGCCACGTTCCTTCCCTCAGACCAGTCTAAAAGACTTCGCTTTCCCCAAACCATCTCACTGGGCATCACGGTGGGGTGTAGTGAGTGGTGGGGATCTAGGGCCAAGAGCCCAGCGATTCTATTCAGCCAGCAGACCTTTATGGATAAGAATCTCCGTGTAGCCTTTATTTCCCCCGTTGCCCTCACACGGCCACTGGGGGGCAGCAGAAGACACTGACCCAGGGCCCCTGCAGGGGAGTGTGGGTCAGCGTAGCCTGCTTTTCCCGCTGCTGAAGTGGATCTTCTGTAAGGAACCTCACCCCACCAGAGGAAGCACCCCATCCTTTCCCGTGGGACCTATGTCATTTAAGGGGCTGATATCAGAGGTGATCCCGAGAGTGGGGCTCAGTCAGCCCGAAACCCAGGACAGTGGTGGCCATGTCCTGGGGAGCAACAGAACCCTCCACTCCGCCCCCCGACACCAGCCTTCCCCAGGTTCCAGGCACCAGGCGCTTTCGGGTGTGTGGGCTCCAAGTGGAGTGTATTGCGTACCCTCCCAACCCTGTGGGGAGCACCAACCCTGCCAGGTCACAGGCAGCCTCATCCCTCCCGAGGGAGGGTCCACGTATGTGTGAGACATGTGTGGACAGACTACTCAGGGATGTGGACCCACTGTAGCCTGGCTGGGAAAGGGGCCCCACCTGGAGGGTCAGGTCCCCTTAGCCCCTGGGCCAGGTCTGACATGGCATCCCCTGGGCCTGTCCTGAGCATCTGTTGCTCAGAGCCAAGCTGTGAAGATGCCTAGATCCAGGGGCCATCCAGGTAGTGTAGGGGACTCACCCACTGGATGGGCAGAAGTGGGTATCCATAGAGCACAGTGGTTGAGCATGCTGGGTTCTAGGGCTGCTTCCCTCCCTGCCTTAGGCCTGGACTCAGGGCCTCTGACAGCTGTGGGCTGGGCAGGGGTGTCCAGCCTGTTTCCCAGCCAGCCTGCCCTTTCTCTATGTATTTACTGGTTTTCTTAAAATGTTCCCATTACTCAGGCCTCCGGTTGGCACTGAGAAAGAAATAAATCCCACAAGGTGGCCCAGCCAGAAGCCTGGAATCCGATTCCCCCTCAAAGGCCGAAAGAAGCTCCTGTGCAGAGCATACTCAGACCGCAGTGGCTCACACACTCCACATGGCCACAAATATGTCCACGCGAACCCCATGCACACACACCTGCAAACGCATGCATTCACACACCTAAACCTCCACACGCACAGATGCCCTACACACATGCAGGCACTCACATGTCCCCCACACACTCACATTTGCCTAATGCACACACGCACACATTCACACGTGTGCTCAGCCCACTGACACAGATTGACCTCATATGCACACACGCACTCACGTGTACACGCTCCCCATTGCAAAATGGATTTATGCGCACACACATACACTCACACACCCTCCCCCCTACATACACACACACGACCTCATCCCATACACTCGTGCACACACTCCCTGGCAACCAGACTTACACTCTGGGATCACAAACTCGGTCATCCTCAAGGTGCTGCTGGGCGAGAAAAGTGGTGAGGCTGTGGAGGGTAGGAGGACGAGGCAGCCCCTGAGCGGCTCTGGAGGAGAGTGGCCTCATGGGAACGCAGGCCCGAGGCTGCCAGGGCTTCTGAATTTTTAAAAGAAACCGAAAAGCTGAATTTTTATGTGAAATATCCTGATTTTTAAATGTTGGCTCAAGATGTTGAAAATACTATGAGGGCCAAACCAAACATGTCTCTGGGCCAAATTCCACCCACAGGCGGCGTTCTCAGACCACGGGTCCACACAGACACACACACACAAATAAACACACACATATACACAGACATACCAATAAATACAAACAGACACATTGTTACACACACAATACAGTCACGCACACAGACACACCAAAAGACACACATGCAGATGGACACACAGATACATATTACAAACATGAGCACATCTACAAACACAGACACAGGATACAACTAGAACTACAAACTGACAGTACAAGTAGACACAACAGATACATATAACTAGGCACATATACAAACAAACACGTAGACAAACACACGCAAATGCAAATAAGCACGTATACAAACACATACAGATAACAACAGACACACAACACACCTCTCTATCTCACGGGTGGGGGTGAGCTTGTTGGGGGCAGGTAGCCTGACAGTTTCGCCTCTGGGCAGGGCCAGGACGTGGTTCACACCAAGGCTGTCCCCTGACTCATGCTGCAGCAGGAAAAGGGTGCTGGGGCAGAGGCCCCCAAGGAGGGCTGACTGGAGAGCACAGCGTGGGGAGTGGAGAGGAGCAGGTGGAGGGCCTCGTGCACCAGGGCCTGGGCGTCCGGAGCCACAGGTACTGAAGCTCTGAGGAGGGAGCTTGCAGGGGTCACAAGCCCAGCGTCCCATGCCCAGTACCCCGTCCTCCCAGTCTGGCCTCGTCCCCTCCTCCTCGCCATTGGGAAGCAAAGCCAACAGGAGCCCCATGGGGCTGCCCATCAACAGAGCCCCCTACCAGAACCGCTGGCCGTGTCCCCACCCTGCAGTCTGAGAACTGGGACTGAGAACCATCAGGCCTTCCAGTCAGGAAGCCTTTGGGGGCGTTGAAACTCTCCTCTCTACCCCCCTAAAACAGATGCTGCAGGTGGCGGGGGCATAATTAATTCAGGCACACGAAGGGCCCCACCTCCCCTTCCTTCACGCACAGATGGAAGGCTGAGGCCCGAAGGGATGGTTTTAGGCCTGGGATACAATTTTCTGCCTCCCAGACCCTGGCCCCTTTCCTGACCCCCAGCCTTTGGATGAGGAGGAGGTGCACAGAATCCACACCCACCCTCTTGGCCCCCACTGCCTGCATGACCGGGATGCCGAAGAAGGAGGGAGCCTCTCACCTGGGGATGTCCTGGCCTTCAGTGCTGAGGGCCCCAAGTCTGCCCAAGGGAAAGATAAAGTCCTTGTCCAGGCAGCCAAAAGCTAGCCTGGGGGCCCACCAGGGAGCAGGTCCGGGTACTGAGACCACACAGGCCAAGAGACCTAGACAGGAGCCCGACCTCAGAAGTGAAGCTGAGGCTCAGAGAGGGAAGGCAGCTTGCCCTGGATCACACAGCAAACACGGGAAGCCAGCCAGGGCCCAGACCCCTGTCTGGCTCTAGAGTCCCCTACGCTGCCCAAGAGGAGGCTCTTCTGCCCCAGGCAAGGCTTGTTTCAGTTGGCCATGGGAGCCTCAGGCGGGGATCATTCTGGAGCTGGCTGAGGAGACAACAGGGTTATAGCTGAACACAGTCCAGCCTATGTGCCCCAGTGCTCAATGAGAGCCACTGACCCAGCACCCTCTGACCAGGTCCCCACAGCCAGACCTCACTTCTAAAAATGAAGGCAGAGCCAGGACCCTGTTAGAACCCCTGATGGATGGATGGTCCATGTCCCCTCAAGTACCCTCAGAGCAGGACTGCATCCCCTCAGACCACCGCCCCCACCCCCCCGGCAGGCCCATGACCCCTCACACCCCCTAGGAGCAAAACTGTATCCCTCAGACCCCCTGGGGCAGGGGCAGGTCACTTCTTGTGCCCTCGGAGCAGAGCTGTGTCCCTGCTGACCCCCACAGAAGGTCTGTGCCCCATCAAGCACCCTCAGAGCGCTGCTTTTTCCCCTCAGAGCCCCTCAGGAAGTCCATGCCCACAAGCACCCTCAGTGTAGGGCTGTGTCCCCTCAGTGTTCCCACCCCAACGGCTCCATGTCCCTTCATGTGCCCTCAGGGAAGGATGGTGTCTCTTCACACCACACAGGGCAGGTCTTGCCCGTCACGCGCCGTTGGAGCAGAGCTGAGTCCCCTCAGACTCCCCGTGGAGGTCCATGCCCCTCACGTGCCCTCAGGGAAGGATTGTGTCTCCTCAGACCACACAAGGCAAGTCTTGTCCCCTCTTGCGCCCTCGGAGCAGAGCTATGTCCCCTCAGACCCCCACGGAAGGTCGATGTCCCTTCAGGTGCCCTCAGGGAAGGATTGTGTCTCTTCAGGCCACACAGGGCAGGTCTTGTCTCCTCACACGCCCTCGGAGCAGAGCTGTGTCCCCTGAGACCCCCTCAGGAGGTCCAGTGTCCCCTCACGTGCCCTCAGAGAAAGATTGTGTGTCCTCAGACCACACAGGGCAGGTCTTGTCGCCTCACGTGCCCTTGGAGCAGAGATGTTTCCCCTCAGACCCTCTCGGAAGGTCCATCTCCCCTCACATGTCCTCGGAGCTGAGCTGTGTCCCCTCAAACCCCCTAGGGAGGTTCGTGTCCCCTCACACACCAACAGACCAGAGCTGTGTCCCCGCAGACCACTCAGGAGGTTCAGTGTCCCCTCACGCGCCCACGGAGCAGAGCTGTGGCCCCTCATTCCCACGGAAGGTCCATGTCCCCTCACATGCCCTCGGAGCAGAGCAGTGTCCCCTCAGACCCACTCAGGAGGTCCAGTGTCACCTCACATGCCCTCGGGGCAGAGCTGTGTCCCCTCAACCCCTCAGGAGGTCCAGTGTACCCTGAGGCGCCCTCAGAACAAAGCTGTATCCCTTCAGACCCCCTCAGGAGATTCAATGCCCCCTCACACGCCCTCGGAGCAGAGTGTGTCCCCTCAGACCCCGTGAGGAAGTTCAGTGTCCCCTCAAACACCCCCAGAGCACGGTGTGTCGCCTCAGAACCCCTCAGGATGTTCAATGTCACTTCACGCGCCCTAGGAGCGGAGTGTGTCCCCACACACCCCCATGGAAGGTCCAGTGTCCCCTCATGTGCTCAGGGAAGGATTGTGTCTCCTCAGACCACACAGGACAGGTCTTGTCCCCTCATGCGCCCTTGGAGCAGTGCTGAGTCCCCTAGACCCCCAAAGAAGGTCCATGTCCTCTCACTCACCCTTGGAGCAGAGCTGTGTCCCCTGAGACCCCCTCAGGAGATTCAGTGTCCCCTCAGGTGCCCTCGGAGCAGAGATGTGTCCCTGAAACCCCCTCAGGAGGCCCAATGTCCCCTCACGTGCCCTCAGAGCAGAGCTGTTTCCCCTCAGACTCCTCGGGTTGTTCAATGTCCCCTCACGCTCCCTTGGAGCAGAGCTGTGTCCCCTGAGACCCCCACGGAGGGTCCATATTCCCTCACGTGCCCTCAGGGAAGGATTGTGTCTCTTCAGACCACACAGGGCAGGTCTTGTCCCCTCACGTGCCCTTGGAGCAGAGCTGTGTCTCCTCAGACCCCCTCGAAAAGTCCATGTCCCCTCACTTGCCCTCTGGCACAGCTGTCCCCTCAGGCCCCCTTGGGAGGTTCATGTCCCCTCACACAGAGCAGAGCTTGTCCCCTCAGACCCACTCAGGAGGTTCAATGTCCCCTCACACGCCCTCGGAGCAGAGCTATGTCCCCTCAGACCCCCTCAGGAGGTCCAGTGTCCCCTCAGACAACCTCGGAACAGAGCTGTGTCCCTTAAGACCCCCTCAGGAAGTTCAATTTCTGCTAACACACCTTCAGAGCAGAGCTGTGTCCCTTCAGACCCACTCAGGTTGTTCATGGTCCCCTCACGTGCCCTTGGAGCAGAGCTGTGTCCCATCAGACACCTCGGGAGGTTCATGTCCCCTCACACACCAACAGAGCAGAGCTGTGTCCCCTCAGACCCACTAAGGAGGTCCAGAGTCCCCTCACATGCCCTCGGAGTGAAGCTGTGTCCCCTTTGATCCCCTTAGGTGGTTCAGTGTCCCCTTACATGCCCTTGGAGGAGATCTTTGTCCCCTGAGAGCCCCACAGAAGGTCCATGTCCCCTCACGTGCCCTCGGAGCAGAGCTGTGTCCCCTCAGACCCCCTCAGAAAGTTCAATGTCCCCTCTAAGGCCCTCAGGGCAGAGGGTTTCCCTTCAGATCCCCTCGGGCAGTTCAATGTCCCCTCACACACCACCAGAGCCGAGCTATGTCCCCTCACCCCACCTCAGGACTTTCAATGTCCCCTCATGCGCCCTTGGAGTAGAGCTGTGTCCCCACAGACCCCCACAGGAGGTCCAGAGTCCCCTCACACGCCCTTGGAGTGAAGCTGTGTCCCCTTTGATCCCCTTAGGTGGTTCAATGTCCCCTTACATGCCCTTGGAACAGAGCTGTGTCCCCTGAGAGCCCCACGGAGGGTCCATGTCCCCTCACGTACCCTCAGGGAAGGATGGTTTCTTCTCAGACCACACAGGGCAGGTCTTGTCCCCTCACGCACCCTCAGAGCAAAGCTGAGTCCCCTCAGATTACGATGGAAGGTCCATGTCCCCTCATGCGCCCTTGGAGCAGAGCTGTGTCCCTTCAGGCCCCCACAGAAGGTCCATATCCCCTCACGTGCCCTCAGGAAAGGATTGTGTCTCCTCAGACCACACAGGGCAAGTCTCGTCCCCTCAGGTGCCCTCGGAGCAGAACTGTGTCCCCTGAGACCCCGTCAGGAGGTCCAATGTCCCTTCACATGCCCTCAGAGCAGAGCTGTGTCCCCTCAGACCCCCTCAGGAGGTTCAGTGTCCCCTCCTGTACCCTCAGAGTAGAGCTCTGTCCCCTCACACCCCCATGGAAGTTCTATGTCTCCTCACCCGCCCTCAGAGCAGGGCTGTGTCCCTTCGGACAACCTCGGCAGGTCTATGTCCCCTTATGTGCCCTCAGAGCATGGTCGTGTCCCCTTCTTCCCCCAAGGAAGGTCCATTTTCCCTCACAAACGGTCTGAACAAGGCTCTCATCAGACCGCTGGACTGGGTCACGTCCCTTTCATCTTCCAGGGAACTCAGTCCCGTTTCTCCTCATTCTGTTCTCTGTCCTACCACCGCCCCAGGTTGAGCGGTAATGGGAGTGGACTGTCAAAGCCTGCTCCCTCTCCGCTGACACATGGGCCCCACTTAGTCTTTCCTTCTCCACAGGCTTGCATGTTGTGGGTCGCTAGAGGCCTCTCTTCGATGACCCTGGACCCTCTAGATCCTGCTCTGAGCTGAAGCTTCCTCTTGAAGCCTGGCCTATGTTCTAGGAGCCCCCAGCAGGGTACGTTCCTCCCATGGGTCTTCAGAGATCCCTCTCTCAGCCTGGGCTGGGGGGAGACAGGCCAGAAAAGGCTGGGCCTGTCTTCATGCCCAAGACAGGTGGGAGCTGTCTTACTGGCCTGACTTGGAGTCTGGAGCTGCACCATGAGGTGTCCAGACACCGTGGCCAAGGAGGCTGATGAGTCAGGGTCTTTTGGTCTCCTCCTCCCTGCCTGCCTGCTGCCCAACTCGGCTGGTGTTTACGTGTTCCCTGCGGCTTGGCTGAGCTGTGAGGCCTTGAAGGGAGAAATGACCACCTGGCTTTAGCCCCTGTTCAAGGCAAACAGGGTCCTGACTGCCTGCCAGGCCCTCTGAGGGCTCCCACTTCCTCTGCCAACACCTGGATGGCCCAGGTGGGGCTCAGGGTCTCTCTGAGTGGCAGGGGGGGGGGTGCTGGCCCTGGCCCAGGAGCTCCAGGTCTAAGGGAGGAGACCTTGTCCTGGACTAGGAGCTTAGACTGATGTAAGAGGTCCAGTCCTATCCTGGACATCCAGCCCAGTCTAAAGGGGGAGGCCTGGCCTTGTCCTGGGTGCAAAAATCCTGAGGAAGGAGGGCCAGCCCTTGGGCAGGAGGTATCCAAGTGGATATGGGGGAACCTTGCCCTGCTTGGGATCACCAAACCTGAGGGGGGTACCCGGCATGTCTTGGGGGCATTTAGTTCAAAGGGAAAGCACAGCCCTGTCTTGGGGGTTCATCTAAAGGGAAGTTGGTAACAAGTCTGAGGAGTGAGTATAACCTTGTTCTGGGGGGTGCCCGGTCTGTGTGAGGGGTGACCATAGTGCTGTTCTGGGGGGTGCACAGTCTGAAGGATGAACACAGCTCTGTCCTGGGGGTATCCAGTCTGAGGAGTAAACACAGCCCTGTCATGGGGTGGAAGAGGTCCTCAGTCTGTGGGAAGAGGCTAAACCATGTTCTAGAGGAAATCCAATTTGAGAGGAGAGGCTCCACTCTGCCCAGGGGGGGCACCCAGTCTGAAAGGAAGACATAGCTCTGTCCTAGAGGTGGCCAGTATGAGTGTTTCAGGGTGAGTAGGTCTGTGGACTCTACTTCAGAAGCCTCCTGAGGAGGAGTCTGGGCTGGAAGATGGGGCCCTGAGGCCCAGCCAGCTGGGGGCCTCAGTGACTCTGCCTGTGGGGTGGGTGGGATGAGTTGCCCTGAAGGCCCAGTGATCTGGAGGTCCCATGGCTTAAGCCCTGGAGAGGGGCATCAGACTCCCCTGGGGCCTGGCGGGGGGAATGGGGGGGGGTCTGTCCTGCTTAGGTCTCCTTCCCCCAGTCAGTACCTCATCTAGGATGCTTCCAGAACAGTACTTCCCACCCCTATCCCCATCCCCCCACCCGGCCACCAGCCCCTGCAAGGCTACCTCACCCCTGACCTCTGTGTAACCTTCTCGGGCCTCTACATTGGAGCATGTTGCTCACACCTTGTTGCTCTCCCTCTAGAACTTCCAGTGGCTCTCAGCATTCACAGGAACCCTTGATGCTCAGCCTGGTGGCTCAGTGGGCTTCAGGTCCTGCCCTGTGCCTCTCTCACACCATTCCAGGCAGGTGGTGCCACAGAGAGCTCCATGGGTGCACCAGGCCTTTGGATAGCTGTTTGCCTTGCCCACCATCTACAAGGGCAGGTGGGCAGGACCTGGGGCCTCTGAGTATGCCTACAGCACCCACCAACTGAGTTTGTGGTCCTGGCCTCATGACCCCTCTCCTAGCCCTCCGTGTGGGGCGGGGAGCTGGAAGGGAGTTGGAGGCAGGGAGCACTCCCCAGGTGCTGAGTCCATGGAGAAGAACAAGGGTTGGAGCTGGAGATGAGAGGAAGGAAGGGCCAGGCAGGGGTACCAGCTTGTGCATAGGCCCAGAGGCAGGGCCATCTTCAGGTCTGAGCAAGAACATGGAGTGGAGAGGCAGTTGGCTCAGTTCTCAGAGTGTCAGGCCGAGGAGGGCCTGTGCCATTCTAGAGTCCAAGACTGTGGTGGGCAGGGGCTGAGGGGGCAAGTAATGTGGTGGGTGGGTGTCGGGTGGGGATGCTAGTGACCGCCTTGGATCCACAGTGGTGGATGTGCTGCGCCTTGCAGACACCCACCCCAGCCAGCCTCTGCCCTCACGTCCCTGGCTCCCCCACAGTTCCTTAGCCAGAGCAGAGACCCCAGCCCACTTCTCACCCGATGGCCTTGGCACTGCCCCTGCACCCTCTGTCTGGTTGCTAGAGGTGTGTCAGGTCCAGGGTAGGGTCTGGGGATCACGTTTGGAGGGTTCCCTGAGGGCCCCAGCCTCCAAAGGGCATAGCGTGGCCACTAGACAGGCAGGAAGGGGCCTGTAGCAGGGCCCAAGGCTTGGGGGTGTGGCCAGGGACCCAAGGGATCTGCTGTCAGCCCTGGGTGACAGTGACTGGGGGCCAGCAGGAGGAGAGATGGCCTGGAGAAGCCTGGGCCAAAGCCAGCTTGGGTGCCCATGGAGCTTGGGTACAAGTGCAGGGAACAGCCGAGGTGACAACTGGAGACAGGGAAAGGCTGGGGCCCTCCTCCTGCATGGGTCCACTGGGGTGCTGATGACCCAGCAAACTTGAGCTTCTCTAGGCTTAGACAGGGGCCTCTCTCAGGCCCTTTCTGCCGGGCTGGGTCCCGACCCCCCAGGGACTGGCCCATGGTTCCTAGACCTCCTCCTGAGGTAAGACCAAGAACACCCCCATGGCTCCCAGCTCCTCCCCTCCTGGAATAAGTGCCCAGTTCAGACCACAGGAAGCCACACACTGCTTCCTTTTCCTTTTTTTTTTTTTTTTTTTTTCCTGTTTTGTCCTCCCAGCCCCAGCCCTGAGTGGGCAACTGTCCAACAACCTGCCTCTTGGTCCGCTTGTCAACCCTTATGTCCACAGGTCCAACCCTCGGGTCCCCAATCACATGACTGTCTCCCATTCCTCCTGCAATAGGACAGGTGGCCTCTCCGGTGCAGAGGCCTCCTCATCCAGCCCCGAGCAGGAGCCGTTGAGGAACCCATCGTCCTTAGGAGCGGCCACAGCAGGTGGTGTGGTCTGAAGGGCTGGGGACCCTGGCTTGGTGTGGCTGGGCAGCTGGGGGTGGCCATTGGCTGTGGCAGCAGGCAGCAGGCGGGGGCTGAGGGGCAGGCCAAGTCCCGTGCGGGGCCCTACGTTGGTCACACTTGTGTGAGACACCATTGGACCGTAGCTGTAGCTGCTGCTCCCGCTGCGTGCCTTGCGCTTGAAGTCCAGTGCCAATGTCCAGCGGCTCCAGGATTTCTTGATCTCAGCCTGTACCTGGGATGGCAGGAGGAGGGTGGGTGGTCAGGTGTGCCCCTAACCCCTCTGCCACATGTCCCCAACCCCAGCGGTGCCCCCATCCCTGCCCCTGCAACACTCAGCACTGAATGTAAACAGAGGCACAGGCTATTGCTGGAAAATTTCAAGGCCAAGAAGAATCCCGTCATTCTCAGAACATGGTGCCTAGCTGCAGGCAGTTGACACACCCAGAATCTAGAAAGCTCAAATGACCCCAAGGGTGGATGAGTGTTCAATCCGGATGACAGACGATTCAACCATGGGGTTGGGAAGATACTTGGCTTTGCCCACAAATCCTAGTGCATCCTCAGCCTGAATCATCTGGAAAGACTTCTCTCTGCCTTCAGAACGTCCTCAGGGATGTTCTTGGAGGAACAGAGTAAGAACCAGGCAGAAGAATGAAGGGACAGGACTCGGGAACCCCCTGGCACTTCTTTTACATTTTTTAATTTAAAATTTTTTTTTTATTTTTGGCTGCGCCATGCGGTTTGTGGGATCCTAGTTCCCCGACCAGGGATCGAACCCAGGACCCCTGCAATGGAAGCACGGAGTCCTAACCACCGGACCACCAGGGAATTCCACCCACCCTCCCCCGGCACTTCTGCGTCCTTCCTGCCTTGCCCCAGCGTGGCCCACCGCTTACCTCGCCGTTGCAGAAACAGTATATGATGGCGACAAAAAATCCCTGTGGAGAGAGGGTACTGGGTCAGGGCCCAGAGCTGCATCTGGAGAGGGTGGAAGCAGCCTCCCCAACCTCACCCGCCCCTCACCCTCAGACAGGGCTGCGCACCTGGAAGGAGTTGAAGAGCATCTCGTAGTGCATCTGGACTTGCCAGAGCGTCCCTGAGACCTCGGTGTATGGCGTGGCCATGAAGACGATGTAGTGGACGCCAAAGAGCGGCATAAGCACCAGTGTGGATTTGAGCAGCTTCCTGGGCCAGCGGGGCAGGGGCGTCAGGGTGGAGCCACTTCCCCCTCAACAGGCGCTGTGTACCCCGACCTGCCAACCCCAGGCTCCAAAAGCCACTAAAAGGCCCGAGGCTCTGGCAGCCAGTGGGGGAGCCCAGTTCACCTGAGCCAATGGCACTTTGTTTTCTCAGCAAAGTGTTAACAGGGCCCCTTGATTCTGAGGTGTCCCAGAGTGGACCATAAGTTATGTCGCCCTGTCCCAGGGCCCTTTGCACCTGCTGGTCCCTCTGCAGGCACTCCCCCACTCCCCCGTGGCCTTACCTCGGTGTCCCAAGGTCCCTCCTCAGGTTTCAGTCAAGCTTCCGCCTTCTCAAGGCCACCCACTGCCCACCTGTCTCTCAGACTCCCTGCGACCAGCTCTCAGAAGAGAAGTCTGGGTTTGTCCTGCCCTCACAGACCCCAGCTCTAGTGCAGGGCCTAGCACCAAGAGGCCCAGCCTGGCTTTGGGGGTGCCCCCAGAAGCCAGGCAAGATCCCATCGCTGCTGGCAGGGCCAGCCAGGGAGTCAGGAGCTGAGTCCTTCCTTGAGACAGGCTCATTCTTGGAGCCTCTGTCTGCTTTTGTACATGGTGCTGGGGTTGGATGACCCCTGAACTCTGAGGAGCCTGGGCATGGTGGGTGTGGCTCACCGGTACTGCTGCCGCGTGTCACACCGGCCAGCGTTTGTCTCCCGCAGCTTGGTGGCGAGGACCCGGACGATGTTGATGAAGAGGATGAAGTTGAGCTGTGGGAGTGAGGGAGGGCTGTGTCTCGAGGCCGCACCCTAGCAGAGAGGGGCAAGGACTCTGGGACCCATGACCCTGCTCAGGCTCTGCTCTGCCACTGTGTCTCCAGGTGGCTCCTTAGGCCCTTGGTTTCCCCATGTGGACTGGGGTGGGGATCAGCTGCTTCTTGGGCCTTGTGGCTCCAACCCTGGGGTCCAGGGAAGCCTCTATAGGTCCCTGTCAGGGGATGGTCACTGGGACCCATGGTCCATACCCCGACCCAGCTCTGTGGCCACCCCTGCTTACCACAATGGAGGCCAGGATGGGCACCTGGATGATCCACTTCTTGTTCCCGGAGCTCAAGTCCCAGCACCTGGGGGAGGTTGAGGCATCAGTCCCCACCTGCTGCCGTTCCCAACCTGAGCCTTCCCACAGGGAGGCTCCAGAGCTGGTCTGCTCTGACATGAGCTGTCCCCCAACCCCACCAAGAGCACAGGACAGGGGAGTGTCATATATGGCCAGGCCTGAGGCCATCCTCAGAGGTCCCTTTTGAAGTAGCCTCCGCTGACCCTGAGCGGGTACCCAGCTTGAAGATGAACTGAAAACTCCTGAAACTGGGCCACTCAGGGCCAGAGTACAGGAGGTGCCCCTCATATGCTCTACAGAGAAAGAGGGTAGCAGGGGTGTTTCTGGCCTGTGTCAGAGCCTCCTGCCCACTTCTCCACCTGGACCTACCCGGTGTTTGCCAGGGTGGCTCTCACACTGACCCACACAGCCACGAAGATGGCGGGCAGACCTGTGGGCACAGAGGGAGACAGTGTGTGAGGGACTGTCCATGATGTCTCTCTCCTCAGACCACCTTGCCAGTCCCATTCCCCTCATCCCTGGTGACCCCCAGCTTAGCCCACCATTGTCCCTGACCCCCCTCGCCCTGGGCACATGGGCTAATTGGTGACAGAGCCCTACTCTTGCATGTGCTGCCCTGCTGTCCACACAGCCTCCCCTCAGGGCTCCAGCCCTCAGGACCCTGTTCAGCCCTCTGCCCTCATCTTGGTTCTGCATCTTGTACCACACATGCATTCCTGCTGGGCACTTGGTGAATAAGGTATCACTAATTTATCCACACCCAGTCCACTCTGCCCTCCCCTCCCCTAAAGGGTGCTGCTCTGGGCTGGGGGTTCCCTGTGAGGGAGGGAGCTTATCATCACGGGTTTTCTATTCCAGCACTGCCACCCTTTAAAAAGTCCTAGCCCCATGGATGAGGCTGGATAGGGTGTGCTGTTGTTCCAGGCTGGATAAAGGGCTACAGGGAAATCTCAGTGTGCCCAGGCCCAAGCCAACTCAGATGGTACATGGTACCTCTGAGTGAGTTTTGCCTCTAGGAAGGAGCCCAAATCCCCACCCTCTGCCCCCACACACTTCATTCTAGGCCCAGGGTACCCTTGGGAAGGGCAGGGCATGAGCTGGGTTTATGCAAGGAAAAGAGCTGTGACATTCCTGTGCCACAAAGTTCTCTGTGTTCCCCTATCTGTGTGCTTCCCGCCCACACTGATACCCTCTAGCCCCAGAGCCCACATCAGCCTGCAACTCTGGGGTTTGCCACGGATGAGGTCAAGGTCAGAGTGTCCACCAAGGGGCAGGGAGGCTATGGTTGTTGATGTGAGGGCCTCTAGGTGCTGAGTGCAGGGAGGGCTCCAGCCACCCCGCCTACCCCTCTGCAGTCTGGCCAGTTGCCCCGGAGCCTGGCCAAGCTCTGGAGCTGCCAACAATAATGGACAATTATTGGTAACTCGATCCCACAGCCCGTGGGGGGAGGAGTGCAGAACCCCAGCAACCCATTCTGCAGAGGAGCTGCTGAAGCCTAGATGATGCTAGAGCCAGGGCCTGCAGTTCTGGGCCATGGACCCTGTGGGCAGGGTGGCAGAAGCATGGACAGCTCCACACAGCGTGGGGACTGGTGGAGAAGTGGGGCTCAGGGTGGAGGGAGGGTTCCAGATCCCAACTCCAGCCCCAGCAGTGGTGATACAGTGGTGAGAATAGCTGCTTTCCAACTCCAGCCCCAGGCTGACCTCTGACCCAAGATCCACTCTGATCCTGAGTGGAATCCTGACCTGAGAGTCCCCCCCCCCCCTCCTGGGCTGAGCCTCAACCCCGGGTGAACCTGCCTCCAGGTGAGCCCCAACTCCAGGCTGAGACAACCCCAGTGAACCCTAACCCTTGGCCAACCCCTGTTCCCTGAGCTTGCGGGGTGGGGGGGGGGCAGTCAGTCACAGAAGGCTCACCACCTGCTGCCCCACATCCGGCACAGGATACGCTGTATGGGTGCCTTCCCCTCAGTGGCACTCTCTGACCCTGCCGCCCATGGTCCCACCCTGCTTGCGCCTCACTGCCTGCGTGCCTGCGTACCCCAGCCGAAGATCGTGAAGCCCCAGAGGTACTTCTTCTCTGAGAAGAAGGCCATGAAGATGAGACTGTGCAGGTACAGCCCCTCCACCAGAATCCAGTAGTAGTTGGTAGCCAGGAAGTAAAGGAAGAAGGTCACAGTCACCCGGCAGCCCACCTAGGAGACCAGCTGGTGTTAGCCAGAAAGCAGGGCCTGCATCTGGGGAGGGCTGGGCTGGGCTGAGGGATGGGCAGTGGGAGGGGGTGCTGGTAAGATACGACAGGTGCTAGTCAAGCTGGTGAGGAAGGGACAGGCTCTACCGAGGGCAGGGGCTGAGGGGTGTGTGTGGAGGCGATGTTGCCCAGGCAGGAGGGCACTGACGACGGGGGTGGGGGATCAAGGTGAAGAGGTGGGGTGACTGGGGGTCCTGGGCCGAGGCAGGAGTGTTGATGAAAGCGCCGGGAGGGGGAACACTCACAAAGCTCTGGGCAACAGGGCCTGGAAGCAGGGCTGAGAGGTGCAATGGACGCAGAGAGGTGTGTGTGAGTGGCCTGAAGCGCGTGGCTGCAGGAGACAGGCGGGGGCGAGGGCAGAGGCGCCGCAGGGTGGGTGGGGCTCCCGCGAAGCCACTGGTGGCGAGGGGCCCCGGGCGGGCGCGGGCCGCCGGAGGGGGCACTCACGTAGCCGGCGGCGGCGGCGGGCGGCGGCGGTGCCTGGGCGATGGCGCGCAGCTCTTCCTCCGTGAGGCGCTCAGCCTCATCAAGCGTGGCGCCGGAGTAGAGCACCGCGTCCTTGACGAAGATGCTCACGGCGCGAAGCATGAAGGACAGGAACAGGTGCATGTGGATGTAGTTGCGTGTGCAGTGCAGCCTCCTGCGGAGCGCGCGACAACACCGTGGGTGGGGGCACGGGGACGCGCAGCGGGAGGGCACGAGGCCGGGCTTGGTGTGTAGGGTTACAGTGAGGGGAAGAGAGACATCATGCCTCCGCCCCGTCCAACCACGCCCTTGGCCACGCCCACCGCCCCCCAACTCGACCCCTCCCCGACCACGTCCCCTCCCCACCCCAGACCCCCGCCCCACTCCTCGCTCCGCCCACCTAAAGTAGGCCAGGATGAGGACAGCCACGGTGAGAGAGGCCAGCGAGACGGAGTAGCCCACGGTGTAGATCATGCCCAGGCGGTCAAACACCTCCTGTGCAGGTGGGGAGTTACTGTCAGAGCCCTGGGACTGGGGTGAGCATCAGGTTAAGGGTCAGAGGCCACTTTAAGGTTGCTGGAGGAGTCAGGACTAGGTTCAGGGGTCAACAGTGGAGTGGGGTGGCCTTATACGGGTCAGGTTAGGGAGGAGGAATCCTCGCACCCGTTCACGAGTCTCATTGGTCAGGAACTTGACGCACTCGCTGTAGTTGGCCCATGTCCGGTTGTGCCCTGGCACCAGCTCCCAGCTGCCATTACGGTCACAGCGACGGTAGGCGTGGCCTGCAGGTCCGTGGGAGGGTTAGGGCAGGCAGAGAGGTCTGGAATCACTGAAGCCCTGAGCTCCAAGTCCTGACATCCCTGTGGTCCCCACCCTACTCCAGCCTGCCTTACCTTTATGATTGAAGTCATAAATGTAGTCAGGACAGGGCATGGCCACCACCTCACCTGGTGCCCCCAGCGGCCAGCACAGGATGTGGTCCCACTCTGGCAGGCAGGGGTGCCCTGTGACCACAGAGATAGACAGAAAAGGTGGGGGACATCAGTCAGATCCATGGTTAGTGACCCAGAGGAATAAACACACCTGTGGTCTCTGGCTCCCTCAGGGATAGGTGTGCCCCAAGACTGGAGAACTCAGGCCTGGAGCATTCTGGAGAGAATGTATTGAGCCCTTACTCCCTACTGTGCCCTGCACCCACCTGGCCTCATAGAATTCCCTACAGACCCTCTATGCAGGTGCTGGTAATGGTCCTATTTTCTAGATTGGCTGGCGGAGGCCAAGAGAGGCGAGTGATTTGCCAAGGTCATACAGCCCAGGGCCCTGCCCTCCTCTGGTGCTCAGCCCCTAGCCAGACCTCTCTCTTTTCTCTCTGTTCTTGGTTCCACCTTCCAGGTGTCCCTAAAGAAGAGCAAGTTCCCAGACTAACTGTCCCTCAGCTGAGAATGTTTCCTATGTGCTCCTTGCCCAGGGACCATGGACTAGAGGAAGAAGGTCTAGTTTCCAGTGCCAGCTGGACTCCTGAAGAGCTGCCCACCTCATGCAGGTGTCTACCCTCTTTGCACTTCAGTTTCTTCATTGGGAAATTGGGATTGATATGCACTTCCACCACTATCCAAGACCCGCCCTGAGCACCTGCTATGAGACTCTGGTGACCACTCGTGGGGGTACATATAATCCCCCAAATCTAAGTGCTAACTGTGGGATTCAAGTCAGGGCGACACATCCCACTTTGGGGCTCCAGCCTCACAGCAGAGATGCTAAGTGACCTTGGAGAGTCTCCAGCCTCTGAATCTTCCACTTTTCACCCCCAGCTCCCTTCTTTCCCCCTGCAGGGCTCCAACCACAGGACTCTCCAGCCACCCTGGAAGGTTGCCTTGATAGCTAGACCCACCCCAGCTTGGTGAAAGGCTCTCTGTCCTGGGCACCATATTCCCAGCCCCGCCTGGCCAGGCCCACAATTCCCTCTGATCCCTGGGGAGCCACAGGGTGACCACAGCCTCCCAGATGTGGCCCATCTGGAATCTCCTGCCCACCCAGCCGGTTCAAACTGGCCCTGTGGCTGCAGCCTGGGCTCTGCGTTTGTCTCTCCTTACCTCCCTGAGGGACAATGCAGCCCGCATCTCCCTCCCTCTCTTCTCTTCTGCCCTCCTTGTCCCACTGTCTGGCCCCACCCCTTCACAGCCGCCCTTCTGTCCTGCTCTGTCTCTATGGCCAACCCCACTATGTGTCTTGATGCACCCTCCTCTGACACCCTGAGTCCCAGTCCCAGTGTGTGCCTCCTGGTCCCCTCTCTGTCTCTTCCTGCCTCTCTTTGTCTCTGGGTCTCTCCCAGCCTCTCCCTGCCCCTCTGTCTCCAGGGTTCTCTGTCATCTCTCTCCATGGGAGGGGCCACAGCCCTGGGTCCACCCCTGAGGTGTGGGGTCAAGTTCTCTGCCCACATTTCCTGGGGGCCCTAGTCCATCCAGCTTGCCTGCCCCCTCCACACTCTGCCCCCTCGGCTGAGTCTCCTCCTAGCACCTCCCCTTCTACAAGAGCCGAGGAGCATGAGCTCACATGAAGGCTGTAGAGCAGTGGGGCAAGTGGGTCCGAGTCGGTCTCAGATGGATGTATGGAAGCACAGACGTACCTCGATGCCTGCTGCCAGCGGACACCTCCTTGTCCTCCTCAGACTCAGGGTAGAGCTTCCCAGATGCCTTCTCTTTCTTGGGCTTCCCTGATGTGGATGCAGATGCCCATCCTTTGTCTGATTCCATTATGTCAGCTGGAGAAATTAGGGCAGTTATGGCTGTCGACAGCACTACAGCAGAAGACCCAGGGTACCCTCCTGCCTCAGACTCCCCCTTTGTACAATGGGGGTTGTCCCCTGCCCTGCTGACACCTAGGCTGATGACAGGTAGGGACGTGCTTTACAAACTGTAAAGTGCTCGCCAGGTGCAGAAGTAATCAGTCGGCATGGAGACTGTAAACAAGGGGTTCAAATGGTAACGAACACAATTCAGGTGTGGGATCAACTAGTGAGTGGGTTGAGCGGTAAATCTGGGCAGAAATGTCTGACCCAGGAGTCATAGCCAAAGCCCACGCAGGAGGCGAAGGCCCCACCAGGGGGCGCATGGCAAAAGTAGACAGTAGTGGTGATGTCAACAGAGGTGAAACAGTGAAAATGAAGCCGGCCAGAGCGCTGTGTAGGTCGAGAAGCTGGTGGTGCGAAAGACAAAAGCAAGAGTGTGCAGTTGTCAAGGGAGGACAGATGAGCCCACCTACCCCATCCCCTGCCCTAGGATACCCGAGTAAGGGGTTCACAGCTTCCACAAGGGACCCTGGAGACTCCCCATCTGAGATGGGGCCTGGCCTTTCCCTCCACTGGAGAGATGCCTGAGGTCTCTCTTCCTTGCTGAAAGTCTTCCTCATTATCTAACCTTCAGCTACAGCCCAAGCCAGGGCCCCCTGGCCCTCCCATGTCGGGGTTTGTGGCCACAATGAGAAGCTGAGTGCAGACACCCTGGGCTGGGATAGAATGGCTGTGCCCATTTTCCTGCCTGCGCCCTGGGGCATCAGTAGGGTGGGGGTAGCAGGATGAGGTAGAGTGGGAAGGGAAGGCCTCCATCGGGAACAAAGAGAGGGCAGAGGGAGGTGCCTCCATGCTTCCACAACCAGAAAGACGGCTGGGTTCAGGAGCCCCCCAGACCCTGATGTGACTGGGGCAGAGGATCAGGGAGCCACTGGTGGGGCCAATGTGGGCAGGGCTGTGACTGCAGAGACCATGTGAGTCCCTGTGAATGGGCGCAAGGTCTGTGGGCTCCAGGGTATGTCACTGTGTGCTTGCGTCCTGGGTGTGCATCAGCGTCCTCTCCCAGCGGTCTGGGGGCCAGCTCAGGGGAGGAAGCTGCTCTTGCCTGCCAGTCAGGTGGGGTCTGGGCCTCTTCCAGGTTGAGATTAATCAGACAGAAGTCAGAGGCCTGGATGGTTGCTAATGAAGCTCCATTTCCACTTCCAGGAAATGGACTCAAGGAAGAGACCAGCTTGAGACTGGGGCAGGAGCTGTGAGGTCAGGTGAGTGCCCCTCCCAGCTTCACCGTGGCAGGGGTCCCATGGAGATGCTGTGTTGGTAGAAGGAAGCCTTCCTTCCCCATCAAGAACCCTTTACTGGACAGTGAGTGTGACTGACATAGAAGCCCATCCGTATCCCTCTATTCTCCTCCCCTGCCAGCCCCATTCTCCTGACCCTGGACACCTCTGCCTTGCCCTTTGCCCAGGGGGCCTGTTTCAAAGACCTATTCTTCCTTCTGGACCTGCACTGGATACCTCCTCCTCCTGCAGAAAGCTGTCCCAGCCCACTCCAGCAGGGTCTGGAGCCCTAGTCAGTGCCCCTGATCCTGGCGTGCCTGACTAGATCTAAGCCAGTTCGAGGTGATTCAGACAGTAGTTGCCTCCATAACCTCCTATCCCCACCCTGGGCGGGGAGGCTCAGTGCATCTCTGAGCCTGCTGACTTTAATCTCACCTGACTCACCCCATTTTTGGTCCTCACTTTGGCCTGGCCCACTTTACCTGGACCTACCCTCCCTTGGTGCCACTTGGTTCTGCATCCTGGGCTCCCACCTTCCTCTGGCCCCTCTGTCTCCTGACCTTGCCCCCAGACCCTCCTCCTTTGGCCCCGCCCCCACCTGGCCTCTGCAGGACTTCTTTGAGCCGCTTCTCACATTGGGCCTGGGCACGGTGCAGCAAGAAGATCTGCTCCTCTTTGGTCATGACGTCATCTGCATCCACCTACCAAGCCGAAGGTCAGATTGCAGGCAGGACTTACCAGCAGAGCAGCAGACTCCACAACTATCCCAACCTCCTTGAGGGATTCCCCCCCTTTCCAAAGAATGCGGGAAATCTGCCTTATGTAGCTCCATTGTACAGACGGGAAGCCTCGGCTTCAAGGGGAAGGGCCTGCCCCACCATAGGGAGAAAAGGGGGAGGGGTGCTGTCCCCTGCTTGCCCGATAGTAACCCCATAGGCTGCAGCCACTGATATTCTCTGTCCAGTCTGTTCCCCAGGGGTACGTGGGAAAGGGATGGAATGTCCCAGGGTGGATCCTCACAGGATCCTGGCTGTCTATTGGGGACCTGGGTGGAGAGGGGGTGGATAAGGGGTGGTGAACTCTGGGGAAACAAACGGGGCCTGGATTCCTTCAAGTCCTAGTGCCCTCGGGACCTTGGGAGTCACCAATTTCCATCCTGGCCCTCTCCCCAGTCAGTGCTTTCCCCGTGAATGGAGAGTGCCTCAGCTCCTCCCACCCTTGAGGTCCCAAGAGGGAGAGGATGGAGAAATTGCTGGCAAGTGGTCTGGGTTGGGCGGGGCACTCCTGTGCAGGCTGTGGGTGGGAGTCACCCACATCCATTGCTTATCTGGAAGTTTCCCTACATCCAAGTAGACCCTGTGTTCTGATGATGTGGACAGGCCTTTGCTCCTGCTGTTCCCTCTGCCTGGAATGTCCTTCCTTTCTTTCCTTCCAGCACGTACACCCTGGATACTGGCTGCCACCCACGAGGGTTCACTGGCATCATTTTAAGGAAGAGAGCAGGAACATCATGGAGGTGGGGGTGAGATGGGACTCACCCTGAGCCTCTGTTTCCCTGACTTAGGGTTGGAAGGAAGTCAGAGGGTAAAGGCAGCATCCTGCCCTGGGAACAACTCAGTG
This sequence comes from Balaenoptera ricei, assembly GCF_028023285.1. NCBI lineage: Eukaryota > Metazoa > Chordata > Mammalia > Artiodactyla > Balaenopteridae > Balaenoptera > Balaenoptera ricei. Next base: position 65,918,253 of record NC_082649.1, on the reverse strand, counting down.
TGCCCAAGCCCAGCCACTCCCATGAGTGGGACCCACAAGAGGTTAATGCATCCCCTCAGACCCCACCTTCACCCCCAAGTCAGGGCCGTGTCCCCACAGACCCCCAGGACAGAGCCTGGTTCCCTTAGACCTTCAACAGGCAGAGCTGCATCCCCTCAGACATCCCCTGTCAGGGCCGGGTCCCTTCAGTCTGAGCGGAGCTTTGGAGGGTGGGAGAGCCCAGAGGAGGCAGGGGAGGGAGGTGGAGGTGGGGGGAAGGGGCGGGCCCCAGCATGCGGGGGCGGGCGGCCGGCCGGGAGGGTCAGGGAGCACGCTGCAGGGAGAAGTTAATTGACCGAGTCTCTCGGTGGCAGCAGCAAGGGCTTCTAGGGCCAAGGAGTCTCCAGTTGGCTCGGCTGGGCTTGGGTTCTGCTGGTTTCACTTAGCAGAGGCGCGTGCGCGTCTTTGCGTGTGCGCGTGTGAGTGGCGGCACAGCCTTGAGTGGCCGCGCACAAACACTGTCTGGCTGGTGTGTGCACTCGTGTGTGCCCCTGTCTCTGTATATTCTCACGTGGGGATCGTCCAGCATGCACATTTGGGACGTGAGCCTGAGGTGTCTGTGAACATGCATGTGTACCTATGTTTCTGGGCAAAGGTCCGCGTGTGTGTGTCTGCGAGTGTGTGATACGGTTGCTCATTAGCCTGCATGTCTGTGGGTGTCCGTGCTTTCGCGGATCACTGGCGTCTGAATTGGACCCTCAGATCTCAGCTGGACCCAATGCCCAGGAAGGGCTGGAGAGATTCCCACGTGCTTGCTGCTGGCCCCTACAGCTCCTCTAACTTCCCCCACCCGCAGCTAAGGCTGAGCAGGCTGGGGCAGAAGTAGCGCTGGGGAGATGGGGCTTGAGGGAGGACAACTCGGGCTTTCCCTAATCCAGGGGGCTCCAAGACTAACCTGAAGTTCTCTTTGTGCCTCTGGCATTGGGGATCCAAGCTGCTGAGGGGTCTGATCCCTGTGTAGCTGCCCTGCCCATCCCACCCCCACTACAGCACCCTTTCACCTCCATTTCCATTATTGCAACTAGTACCTCTGTCAGTAACCACCACCACCATCACCACCACGACCAACACCACCAACACAACCACGCCGCCCACCGCCAATACCACCGATACCACCAGCAGTGGCAGCAGCACCGTTACCACCATGAGCACTAACTACTATTACCATCGGTATACCCACCATCATCACCATCACAACTGGTAGAATGTCATTACCATCACCACCACCAGTGCTATTTCCACCAGCACAATTACCACCGTGACCATCACCACCACCTCCAGTGTTACCACCAGCATTGCCATCACCGTCCCCACCAGCACCATTACCACCAAAGGCAACATCAGCACCATCACTGCCACCAGCCCCATAACCACTGTCAGTACCACCTTTCCTATCATCTTATCCTTACTCCCTCAGCATGCCCCCTTCCCCACCACCCCTTCTCCTTCTGCCCACCTTCGTCTCTTTCAAGATGAACAGATAATCACCAGATTTTTTCCAGCTGAGGAAAAGCTCCTGGGTGGCTGACAGGCTTCCACCAGTCCCCAAAGTCTGGCACACCAGCCCTCCTGATAGACAGACTAGCCCACTGATGTGACCCACTGAGGGTTACGGCTGATGGCCTAGACTAAAGGCAGGCAGCCATGGGTTGAAAACTGCCCATTTGGCAGACTGACAAACAGACAGGTGTGCAGCTGGGTGACGACCAGGAACTGACCCACACACCCTCTCACAGGCCCAAGGCATCTGTTCAGCCACCATCTACTGCTGCTGTTGCACTCTATGGCCAAGAGGAGGCACATCCTCTTTTCTGGAGTCTCATTTCCTGGCGGGTCTGGGAATGCCCAGGAGAGGGGAAGGTATGTGCTTCAGGCACCAGATAGCCCCCAGACTCCTTCACCCACAGGGACGGTGGCACCATCTCTGGCCCCCCTGGACTGTATGACCCATTTCTCTGTCACCCAATCATGGCAGAACTGCCACTGCAGCAAGAAGAATTCAAGCCAAGGAGCCAAGAAAGCACTTTCCCAAGGAGTGGAGGGCAGCTCTACAGCAAGAGCATCCCCACTTGCTTTAGAGCACAGCTCGCCTGCCTGGAGTTCATCCATCACCTCTCCCTCCAGCTGCACCCTCTCCTCATCTAAGGAGATTCTGCCACCAGCACCGGAACTTGAATCCTGCCTCCACCACTGACTGGCTTTGTATCTTTGGCAAAGCTGTTTAACCCTTGTGCCTCAGTCTCCCACGTGTAAAATCAGGATAATAATAGGGCTGTTGTGAGGGTTAAATGAGGTCCTGTATGAAAAGCTTGGGCAGGGGTGGGGCCCACAAAAAGCTGGTTGCTATTATTACCACTGGGTCAGCAGCAGCACCAAGTCATGGCTCCCCGCCTCCGGCTATGGGCCACCGTGCTGCAGGGCACATGGGTGCCCCCGGGCTCAGGACCCAGACAGGCAGGGGGAGACTGTCTGAGTAGATGACTGAGACCAGGGGCCCACAGTGAGGGGCAGGTGGGTGGTGGGACTCCAAGGAGGATTGGGAGCAGGGAGTACAGGAGGGCCTGCAGGTGAGGTGTGCCTGACAAGCTTTTGGGGTGAAAGGACACCCCAATAACTCCCTGCATTTCTCGATCCACCCTGGACTCACACTAAGATTCAGGGTCACTGCCAGACCCCCATACTTGGGCTTAAGGGGCAGGAGGGCCCCTCCTCTGCCTCTGCCCTGAGTGAGGTCTTTTCTAATGGAGTGATGCAGAAAATGCTGATAGCTCTGATTCTCCTCCTGGCCTGGACACTCCATCCGCTGCGCCCTCCCCGACCAGCCCTTTTCCCCCTGCAGAGTTCAGTTCTTCCTGGCCTAGCTCCTGGTAAGGAGGACTCACTCAGACTTGTATCATTTTAGATCCAGAGAGTCTGTGCATCTCGGGTCTCACGGATGAGGACTGAGGGACCTGGAGCTGGGTCATGGCCAAGGGTCAGTTAGTCCATACCCACCACTGATAGGGTCACCTAGCCCTGGTGCCAGGTGCCCCAAACCCCTTTTCCTCCCACACCCCTCCTATGGTCTTGGGTTAGGGCTGACTTCCCCTGACCTAACCATTGTAGGGCTTGGCTGTAGCACTCTCCCCATGTCCAACCCTCTAACATGGAACCTTCCTGTGTACACACATGTGCATGATCTGCAGTTTGTGAATATGCAGGGAGAGAAGTGGCCTGGGAGCCTAGGGCTGGTATTTGTGGGGCTACAGGCAGGGTGAGATGGGGGCTGGAAGCCAGTATGTTATCTACAAACATAGAAGCTGCTGTCTCAGGGAGAAAGTAATGTGTGGTCAAGAAGCCCGGATGTGTTTCTCATTTCCTGAGTTCAGAAGCTCAAAGGAAGAGAAAAGCCATCTGCTCAGTACCCCTCCCGCCAGGGGGCAAGCAGCTCCTTCTAACTCAGCTCCCAGGGAGACCCCACTGAGAATGGTGTTGGAGCTGCGGATGGCAGTGATGGTGGCAGTGGGGGTGGAGGTGAAGACAGTGAGTGGGGCAATGTCAAGGCTAGTGATGGTGGTGGAGGTGTGATGGTGACAGTGGTGGTGGAGAGTCAGTTTCGTGCCACTGACCAAATGAGGGCCACTCCTCTCAGTTCCTCTCCTAACTGCCAAATTCCACACACTTGCTGTCTGTGATCCCAGACATGCCTACATTCTCCTCCTCCGGGCAAAACAAAGGAGGAAATACAAGGGATCCTTCTTCAGCTGCTGACACCTCTGTCTCTGGGAAAAAGGCTCCTTCTACCGCATGGTGTCAGCCTCAGGATGCCCTCTTGGGTCATCTCATCCATCGCTCTGACTGGGGTCGGCCTGCTCCCCCAGGGGAAGGCAGCTGCTGGCTTCTTGGTCACCTCCGGAGAAAGCAGATCTACCAACATTCATCCCTGGATGTGACCAGTGTCTCCCACCCCATGAGAGCCCCTCTACATGTTGGCACCAGCCATTGCCCCTGGAGCTTTAACCACATCTCCTTCAGCATCCCCATCTTACAAATGAGGCCACTGAGGCGAGAGTACAGTTAGAAAGAAGAGGGCCAGGAATGGAGCTAAGGTCTGCTTGATACTGAAGCAGCAACCCCAGAGGAAGGGAAAGAAAGGAGGAAGCACCCCGCCACATGGATCCTCTAGTGCCAGCCTCAATACCAGTTTGCCACAGAGTTCTTCTGGATTGTATCTTTCACTGTGTCAAGCAAGAGCCTCTTTGCAGAGCACCTAAGGCAGCTTCCACAAAGGTAATTCAGGAATGGAGGTAGACGTAGAGGTGATCAGGTGGTGATGGCGTTGGTGACGGCAGCTTGTGCTCATCTCTAACTGGGCAGAGGACAGTTGCACCCTCGTATTAGGAGGAAGGAGAGTTTGTACCTTCAGAAAAGCCAGAAGGAGAAAACCCTGGCTAACGGGAGACCCCCTTGTGACCTCCTGGCCTTCCTGCCCCTCTTCTCCAGGTTCCACTACTGGGACCTGTGCTGGCACCCCTCGATGTCTCCCATGCCAGCTGGCTAGGGACTGCTCCCTGCCCTTGCTGCCTTCTGGCTGGCTGGCTGGCCTGAGCAGGCTGGGACGGGTTCCTTGCCGGGGACACTCCTGCCCCACCACGCCACGGCTGACAAGTGCTGACTTTTCCTCCCCTTCGCCTGGCCTTCCTGAACAGGCTGCCTGTGTTCGGGGCTGGGAGGGGCTGGGGGGAGGCACTGTGACGCCTCTCATCCTGGCCAGCGTGGAGGCATTCAGGGCAGGCAGTGGGATGGAGCCTGGGATGGCAGAGTTGGCTGCTAGGACCCTGTGGATCTTCATAAGTGGCCTCTACCTGGGCTTGGGGACCAAGGCCCAGAAGGATGGTATGACCTAACCTAACCATAACCTGGTCAGCAGAAGAGAATCCTACCAGGTCTCACCTCTGCACAAGGCAGGTCCCAGAGTTGGGGTTCTGAAAGGTTTGGAGGTTTCTGATGTCTTTGAGAATCTGAGCAAAACTTTGCACCTCCTCCCAGTCACACTATACTTTGCAGACAATTTCAGGCATCTGCAAACCCCCCACTCCACCCTTTCTTTTTCCGGGGGCTCTCTGAAAGAGCTGCCTTCCTGATGTGGTGGCCGGACCAGGGAGTGTCCCCAGAAGGCCCACAACAGGAATCTGGGGGAGGCCTCTTGATGCCTCATTACAACATTCCGAAGAAAACCCAAGTTCCCGGGAGGGCTCAGCCCCCCTCCTCCTGCCCTGTCCTCAGGCAACTCCCAGAGCTGGGGGTGGAGGGTGGAGGTGTTTAAGGGCAGGTGATATAAAAAGCTTCGACGAATCAATACGAAAAAGACAAATAACCCATAGAAAGATGGGTAATGGCTCTGAGCAAGCTCTTAGAAGATGGACACTAAGCCAATGTAAAAGTCCAAAAGCTCACTGGTAATTGGCAAATTAAAATGGCAAGAGACACCATGGCAAAGGTGAGGAAAAGAATCTTCAGGCTACCCTGTGAGACAGAGGGTGTGGGGAAGAGACCTCCTCCGTCATTCCTAGTGTTGAGTATAAACCCGCACAGGCTTTTTAGAGGGCAGTTTGGCCATATCTATTACAATAAAAAATATGCATGTTCTCAGACCCAGCAATGACAGAATCTAGAAATATGCTACAGGGAAATGGTTACACGAGGACATGAGAGGGCACTTCAAGGAGCTTCCCTGCCACCGTCTGGAATCTCTCTCTCTCTCTCTCATACACACACACACACACTCATACAAACACACATGAAACTATCTAAATGTACATTCCTAGGGACTGCTTAATGAATCTCAGGTTTTGGAACACTATGCAGCATTTAAAAAGATAGATTTATGTTTACTGACATGAAGATCTCCAAGACACACCTTTAAGTAGAAAAATGCATATGGCAGAGCCCTATATACAAACTGCTATCATTTACTAAAAAACAAATACAGGGGCTTCCCTGGTGGCGCAGTGGTTAGGAATCCGCCTGCCAATCAGGGGACATGGGTTCGAGCCCTGGTCGGGGAAGATCCCACATGCCACGGAGCAACTAAGCCTGTGTGCCACAACTACTGAGCCCTCGCTCTAGAGCCCACAAGCCACAACTACTGAGCCTGCGCTCTAGAGCCCGCGAGCCACAACTACTGAAGCCTGTGCACAGCAACGAACCCAATGCAGCCAAAGATAATAAATAAATAAAATAAATAAATTTATAAAAACAAACAAACAGCAAATGATAGAATAAAACTATCTACTTTATATGTATACAAAAAGGTACCTGTTTGGAAATATACAGAAAAAGATCTGGGAGGACATCCCCCACCCACACTGTTTAAAATTGTTTTCTCTAGAATGGGGAATGGGTTTGGGAGTAATCAAGGATAACTTCTGTTTAATCTGTATTACTTGACTCTTTTATAAGAAAGAACATATTCAAGTATTAGTTATGAAATTAAAATAAGAAAATAAAAGTAAAATAACCAAAGGATTCTACTTAAAAAAAAAAAAAAGAAAGAAAAGGAAGAAAAAGAAAACCTGAGTGGGACATAGGGATCTCCTGCCAGCACAAGCTCTCACCCTGCTTTGGAGGAAGAAGCTCAGTGCAGGAGTCTGAAGACTTGGGTTCAAATCCCACCTCTGCCACAGACTCACTGTGTGACCCTCAGGGCCCTTTCCCATAAAATGGGTGGATGAACAGATGGAATGAGAAAATATTTGTGACCGTTTCTAGGTCAGAGTCGGGGGACGGCCACTGTTCAATACGTGTTTGTTCCTTCCTGTCTTTAAAAGTGAGCCCCTTGGCTGAGCTGCCCTTGGAGCCTGCTGAGAATGGTTCCCTGGGTCCCACCTACCACAATCTCTCCTGAGTCTGACCCTGAGGTCATATCTCTACACTCTAAGCCTCCCAACCCCACAACGCTGACCTTCAGCCTCTCCTACTGCAGTTTCTCCTTCACAAGCGTGCATGCTGAGGGTGTCCTTAGAATGAGGCATCCCCAAGGATAAGACCACCCCTTACCTCCCACTCACAATCTGTGGGCCCATCCCTTCCTCCAAACTTCACCCCACCTGACTCCCAACCTCACAGCTACTCTTTTCTGTAAGGCACAAGACGGACCAGCTAAGTCTGGCCACAGCCAGTGTCCTCCCAGTGGGACACTTTTTTTTCCTCCAACCATGGGGTCCCTCATGGAGGAAGATGTGAGCCTGGTCCTGGGGCCAGCTGGGCAGGCAGCACATAGGTTTGGTGACAGGGTCTATCAGCTGAGGGTAGAAGCAGTATCCCCTGGGTTTAGGAGAGGGAGCTGGCAGACTCTCAGTTTCTTGCTGGCTCCAGCTGAGGCCAGGGGGCCTACAGGGTGTTGGGTGACCCTCAGGCCATATCCTCTATCCCCGGAGCCACGGGAGGTTCATTGCACTCACGGCCTGAGTGTCCAGCCATAGATGTCCCAACAAGGTCCCAGGGCAGACCCAGCCCTGGCATCCCTCCTCCTTTCCTACCCTCAGCCTTGGGCCAGGGCTAAGCTGGGCAAATTCTCTGCACGTGCCTCAGCTTCCCTGGAAATCAGTGTGGGTCCCTCATAGAGGCACAGGGCTTGGCACTGGTTGACATGCAACAAATAATGGTCATATCAGTTGTGTGAAGGTCAGTTAAAGGGGACAATAACAGAACCTTTCTCAGAGGGTTGTTGGAAAGATTAAACTAGCTAATATTGTGAAGTGCTTAGAACAGTTTCTGGCAAGCAGACAGCACTACAGAAGCATTTATTAAATAAAAACAAGAAAACAATAGACCTGGATGCACATGTGATCACAAACACACACACACATGCATAACCATGCTCCTACAAGTCATGTGCAGACCACAGCCTCAGACATACGTGAGCTCACACAAGGTCTCAGACACTTGCACTTACGCAGACCCAGAGAATACCATGCTGAGTCCCACAGAGCCCTGCTCGGACACACAGATATACTCACAGGTCACCCACGCCCATCACCCTGTCTATTCCTCTACAGTCACTTGCACACATGTGTGCACACAGACCACACTGGCTGGCTCTGCACAGCGGCTATGCTCACACACCCTGGAAGGGGCCCTGGGAAAGGTGAGCCTGGCCCGAGGGGACGCTGGGGAAATGGCTCTGGGACCTGGCATTCACCAGTGTTCGAAGCACCCCTGCACAGGGTGCTGATCGTCTCTGAACCTCAGTTTCCTTATCAACAAATCCTTGTATGGGGCGATGTCTCTGGCTGTGGGGTGCCATGCTGTGTAGGCATGGACCACAGTGAATGGGGTGTACTGAGGCCAGCAGAGGAGAGGAGAGCCTCAGATCAAGGGATTCTTAGGCAAATGTTTCTTTCTTGGTGTCTTTTTACAGATAGGGAAACTGAGGCGTGAAGAAGGATAGCCCAAGGTTACACAGGCATTGGCAGAGCTGGAGGAATCCAAGAGCTCCTGCCTTTCTGCCTGGGGCTCCGCCTGGATAGGGAGCTGGTCAGGGGAAGGCTGCCTGCCTGTGTCTCTAGATGGCAAATAGCCGCACCTGGGAGGTGAGGGGGAGGCAGCGGGGGCCTTGAAGTCAGACACAGGCAGACAGTCTCCTCAGCAATGGCTGATCCCCCAGGACAGGGCTGCTGTGGGATCTGACTGACTCCCCAGGAAATGGTCCCCAGACCCTGGCCCAGTCTGAGGAGGGTACTCGGCTCTTTGTCTCCAGCTCTTGGCCTCTGTCAGTCTCTCCCTATTTTTCTTTGCTATTCTTGGTCTATCTACTCCTCCTGCTCTGGGGAGCTCTCACCCCCATCTTCTTTGTCTCTGTCTCTCTCTTCTCTCTCTCTAACCTTATCTGTCGCTTCTTCTCTCTCTGGTCCCCTCTTGGCCTCTGCTCTCAGGAGGGTACAAATGTGGGTCTCCTCACTCACCGGAGCATGTTTCTCCTGTGGGAGTGTTCTGTGAGGCCAGTCTCCTTCAGGGGAGCTCCATCCCTCCTCCATGCCACACCATACCCGCCTCCCTGGGCAGACATCTTCCAGTCTGGGTGAAGCTGGGCATGAGTGCACGCATGTGTGTGTGCATGCGAAGGTGAGAGCTTGAGGGGTCCTTAAATCCTACCCCCTGACCTCAGACCCACAGCCCTGTGTCCCAGATTGCAAACAAAACTTGCAGAAAACAGAGGACCCCAGAGCAAAGTCTGTGTGACCCTACATCAGGGCCAAAGCCTAATCTTCTGCTAGATCACACTGTCATCTTCCAGGGAGACACAGAGCAGTGATGCTCAGAGAAGCAGAAGATAGGAGATCCCTAACCACAGATTTCCAGACCTGGGACCCCAACCCAGTCTTCAGAAATAAGGAAATCTTAGGCATCTGGAACCCAGAGTCCAGACACCCCAGAGACAGCAGGCACCGAGGATCCCAGGCCAGAGGGGACCCCCACCCAAAGTTCAGGTTACTGGGGGAACTCAAGCCTCTGAGCCCTGGACACCTTCCCCCCACCCCCAGCCCCCGCCCAGGGACCCCAGAGCAAGCCCGAAGCCTGTCCTGGACTTCGAGCGGGGGACTTACCAGCACGTATGCGGAGCTGAGCACTGGGCAGCACAGCAGGAGCGCCAGGCCGGGCGCGATCCGGGCGGTCCCCATCGCCACCGCCTAGGGCCCCGTCCCTCGGGGCAGCCGCCGCCGCCGGCCCTGGTGGTGGTGGTGGTGGGGTACAGAGCTGCGTCAGGCCGGGCTGCCCCGCCCACGCCAGGGCCTAGGGGACCCCGGAGGCCCGGCGGCCCGAGGCCCCGGGGCCCGGCGCGGGGCCCATGCGCTGAGGGCTAGGGAGCGAGCGCAAAGGAGAGAGAGGGAGGGAGGAAGGGAGGCAGCCGGGGGCCGGGCGGGCGGCGGGCGGGCGCCGAGAGCTGCGGAGCTGCCCGTCTGCCTCGGAGAGGAGAAATCACATCCATATGGCCGGGCCCCCCGCCCCCGGCCCGCCCCCCGCCCCCCTCTCCCCCCGCGCCGCCTTTTCTTTTCTTTTCTTTTTTTTTTTCTTTTGGGGAACTGGGAGCTGTGGCTTTGCCCCACGCCCAGTGGGGGAGGGGTCGGGGGAGGGGTTGGGGTCGCGGTCTGCAGGGGGCGAACGGGCTGTTATTTTTAGCTCCGCGGCTAGCGCAAGTAGGGGGGCGGGGCGGGGGAACGCGTTTTGCGCAGCTCCGGGCGTGCAGCTTGGGTACTCGATCCCAACTTTGCAAAGACACTGAGCCCTTCGGCGATCGGGCCGCCAGCTCTTTGCCCCTCGGCCCCCTCTGGTCCTCATCCCGTCCGCGTCCGCCTCCGGCACTCCCTCCCCATCCTCGGCCGGAGCCCCGCCTGCGCCCGCGCCGCTAGAGCGCGCCTGCGGCCGGGACGCCCGGTCTCTCTGCCTGTCTGTCAGTCCGTCTCTAGCTCCCCCGGCCTTGGCCTCCGTTCTTCCAGCAGCCCCGAGCTCCGTTTCGGTCACTCCCTCGCTCCCTCCCTCCCCTCCCCCTGTTCTCTCTACGAAAACATTTGCAAGTTTCCAAAAAAGCCACGGAGCCGAGCGGCGCGGGGCTGGCGGCTCCACGGGGCTCCGAAGAGGCGCCGCTGACTGACACTGAGACAAACCAGCCCGCCCGCCCTGGTCAGGCCCGGAGTCACCCTACCCAACTCCAGCCCCCTCCCCTCGCCGCTGACCCCCAACCCCGACTTACTCCGAGCGCGCCGCCGCGGCCCCCGCCTAGCCATGGGTGTCGGGGATCCCCCGACAGCCTCCCCAGGACAGCGCCGCTTCCGCGGCCCCGGGGAGACTTCATGGAGCTCTTGGGATTCCCCCCTGGCCGGCCTGGCCTCCAGCGCCCCCCGCCCGGCCGCCTCTTGGAGCCGCCGCCCGCCGCGCGCGTCCCTCGCCTCGGCGTCTGCCGCTCCCCATCCCCCCAGCGGCCCGGGCGCCTCTTCCCTCCCCCGCGCCCTCCCTGGGCCTCTCCCGCCCCCGCCCCCCCTCCGTCTTCTCCGACGCGGTGTGGAGCGGCAGAGCGGAGCCCGCCGCCCCCTGCCCCGGGACATTTCTCTAGAGGCCGCGGCCCGGGGTCGCACAGCTGCGGGATGTGAGTGTGGAGGGGACGGGGCCCGGGGAGCTCTGACATCGGGGCCCGGGAACGTGGCCCGAGCCGCTCCCGCCGCTTCATTTTCCTCTCCGGGAAGGCACAGACGTTATTTTTTCTGATCGTCCGGCCCCGGCCGGTGAATAGGGGCCCTCAGCCGCGAAGCAGGCCCTCTTCACTGAAGGTACCCCGCGCGCCCCCGGCCGCAGCGCTGTCTGTCCGCCCGCGGGACTCCCGCTCAGGCTGGACCGGGATCCCCGGGGAGGCTGCTCTGCCGCCAGCCCCAGAGCCTGGCTCCGCCACCGCCCTCCTGCCCGCCCCGCCCTCGCCTGGACCCCCAGCCTCAGGAATCTCCCGAGTGGGTCGGTCTGCTGTGCCCCAGACCCGCCCCCGTCCCTGCCCGCGTCTCTGAGCTCACGTCCCTCTCTCTCCCTCCCCAGTCTCTCCCGGGTCCGGGTCTCTCCGAGTCTCTACCCATCCAGACGCCGGCCCGGCCTCTCTAGCTCCGCCCCTGACTCCACCCCGGGCGGCTAGAGGCCGCAAGACCTAGGGCTCAGCCGGGACCCCCACCGTGGGGTTCCACCTCCCTCTCCCACTCCTTCACACCCCCAAAAGCTCTTGGCCGGCTCTGGCCCACTGGGGACCCTCAACTTGCGAAAAGGGCGGGAGGAGACTTTGGGGGCAGAGGCCAGATGGGGGCGGGGCTTATGTGCTCCCGCCCGGGGGTGGGGGGGAGGGGGATGCAGGAGTGCTCAGAGGAGAGGACCTCGGACCCCAAGCCTACGACCTCTAAGTATCAGGTGGGGAAGCTGAGGTGCAGGGAGGGCCTGGGGATGCCTGGAGCAAAGGGCTTTAAGGATGGTCAGGAGGAAGCTAATGCGACTGTCAGGGCCATAGGAAATATCCGGGCTAAGTGGCAACCCCAGCTCACCCACTTACCAATTGGGTATCCTGGACACGACGACTCTCCTGCTGTCTGAGCCTCAGTTTCCTCATCTGTAAAATGGGGAGCTGACCAGCTGATTCAAAGGGCACTTTTAACTTTACTGTTTCAGTGCCTCTGAGGATGGGTATCTCTTTGGGTTTCTGAGAGACCCATGGACTCTGGGGGCTCCCCAGGCTCAGCCTGTGGAAATTGAGCTCCTCAGAGCCCTCAAACCGGCCCCCTGTCTCAGGGATGACCCCTCTTTTCAAAGTGAATGAGTGCCCAAGCCCAAGCCCTAAGGCCACTGGAGTCCAACTGCAGCCAACTTTCCTGGCAACCCACCCCCTCCTCCTGCTCAAACCCACCCATCTCCCAGACTGTACCCACAAGGGTCTTCTCCATACATTTCTATGGTCATACTCTCTTCCATGCCCCACTACCCTCAAGTTTCTTGTCCTGGTGTTTAGACTGCTGTTTGAGGCAGTTTCCTACAAAGGTGACTCTCCCCAACAGGCACCGTTGACTAGACTCCTGGTCTTCTTTCTGTGTTCACTGCGCTGCCTTTGCCTTTGTAGTTTCCTCAGCCAGGATCATACTTCTTTGCCTGGTGTAAAGGACATCCCTCTCTCCTTGTGTCTCCATCTCTTCCATTATTGGGGGAGGGGTGGCTGTGGTTTGGAGACTGCTCCCTATGGTGTGTGGGCTCTTTGGGAACAGGGACAGAGGCTCAGGTGCCCAGAGCAGGCACCTAAAGAACACTCATGGTTCTTCAAAGAAGCTTTATGTCTCTGTTTCTAAGCAATTCGATTCCAAGTTTTATGATTTGATGACCCACACCCCTTGATGATAGGAAAAGAACATTCATGGAGGGACTGGAGGTACTGAGAGGTGAAACTAGGAGTTGATGGAGGAAGTCCTTCTCAGATCTGACACCAGCAAGCTTGAGATTGAGAAACAAACAATACCCTGTGCTTGGGAGGACCAGGGTGGGCTGTGGATAGGGCTGCACAGAGGGATCATGGGCTCTGGGCCCCTTAAGGGTGTTTCCCTAGCCATAATTCATGTGCCTCACTCCAGAGTCTCCTGCTGGACATTCCACCACTGTGGGCGGGGCCACTGACCCCCTAAATCACCCCCAGGCCTCTGGTTAAAGTGCCACTATGGGGGTGGGGGTGTCACACATTAACTGGTAGCACCCCAGTGCCTGGCAGAGCACAGCCCACCCTTTTTGACAGGCAAGCCCCAGGGCCCCAGGGTCAGTTTCTGGTCAGTTTCAGGTCAGTTTCAATGGCGTTTAGAAAGTTCTGGTTGGGGGTGGGGAGTGGGAGTGAGTCCCTGTGGGGACTCCCCTCTTTGATCCCCAGGCTGGGGCCTAGGAGGAGGAGCCAAGGCTGTCACTGGCGCTCAGAACTGGAGCAGGGACTGCACTCTGTTTCAGCAGCCCTAGGCTGACAGGCCTCTGCTGCCGCCACGGCCACCATGAGTAGGGCTCTGGCCAAGGTACACAGACCCTGGGGCCTGGGTGGGCACCAGACTCAAACAGGAAAAACAGAGGCTCTCTGAGACCTACAGCCTGGCCTCACTCCCTCAGAAAATCCCTTGCCCGAGCCTGGAAGCTATCTGGTAAAATTAGCCCATAGACCCCGACCCTTCGTTCCCTCAGCCCTAGCCCCAAAGTCAGCCTGAATCCCAATCTCAGCCCTGATCCCAGAGTTAGCTTTACCCCCAGGTTGAGTCCTTTCCTTGTCTGATCTCTAACCCCTGGTTGAACCCTGACCCCAGGCTGAGCCCCCACCAAGCTTCAATCCCAGACCTCTTTCCAGGTTCCCAAGCCCCTCTGGAAGCTTTTCAAGACAAGGGGCTGGTAGGGGAGGGGATGGCCAGGCCATAAGTGAACCTAGGTGCCACTTTTACAGCCATTTCGGCTGCTCATAATCACCCCCCACCCGGATGAGTCACTGGAGGCTCCCAGACAGCTGGTCAAGCAGCCCCCTCCCCTTGCAGCAGGAAGCCTGGCTTTCTCACTTCTCAGGAAGGTGAATGGCGGGAAGCTGGGGACACAGGGGGCCAGACTGCCCTGTCCCAGGCAGGGAGCACTCCCGGGACAGGCGGCTGGGAGTGTGGGATTCCTGTCCCTTCTGATCACATGGTCACAAGCCCCTGCTGCGGTAGCACCAGATCCATAGATATCTCCTAGTGGGCATACGTTGTCTGCCCTACAAGCACAGGTACACACACACTAACCCAACTGGGTGCCCCAGCCTCACCCCTTCCAGCTACACTCAGGTCTCAGGGCTCCCCTGAACCCCACTCACCTGGAGCCCACAGGACGTTCCAAATGGGACCTAGAGCCACAGAGTAGACTCAGATTGGCCATGGGGAGGCTGTGGATAGCCCTGAGCAGCTTCTGTGGTTCAGGCCTAAGCAAGGATGTTGCTGTTCGGGACAGGAAAAGGCCTGAGTCAGAGCTTTCACTTGAAGAGAAAAATTAATTATTTTTTACCAAACCCTGCACCAGCCTAGGACTTTGTCCCAGACCCCTGGTCAGGAAGCAGAGGCAGGTCCAAGTGTACCAGTGTTCAGGTGCCCTGGGCTGGGCCCTCCCCGCCACTGTCCATGGGCTTGCCTGCCAGGTGCCCATGCCCGTTCAGTCCCTCAGGTGTGTGTGTACCTTAGTGGTCCTCTCCTTGCCCTGCCAAGACTTTCTCTGATTAGCTCTCCTTCTCTCTGTTCCTGTGTCCCTGCCTGCCCCTTCCAGCCTTTTCCACATCTCAGAAATTTCAGGCCACCACGAGGTATGAGCACAGCCCCTATGAGTGACTTCATTCAAGTGTTGGGCACCTGGAGCAATCAGATGGTGGATGAGGGTAGTTCAAACCCAGGTCACAAGCGGGAAAACTGAGGCTGAGAAGGCTTCCCCTCCAAGCACTGAGCACCCGGTGTCCCCCAGCTAGGAGAGATGGGGACCCTCGTCCACCCAGCCCTTGTCCTGATCCCTGCAGCCCCATAGCCACCCTCTCTCTGTCAGACTCTTTACTTACTGGAACATGGGCTCCTGGTGTTTAACCAGCCAGGAAGCCCTGACTGGCTGCCCCCCTACCCCGGTTCCCCCCAGGCTCAGGGTCTGCTTACGTAGTTAGAGGTCACAGAGGCAGGGGGTTGTAGACAGGATGACCTCTCTCTATTTTTCTGCAGAATGAGCTGTAGCAGAACCAGTGCTGGACCTGGACGCTAAGGGTGAGGACGTGGACAGATGGTGAGGAAGAGACCATGCAAGATCCTGGAACCTCACCTCAGGGCCCAGAGATCCTAGTTGGAGGCTGCCCTTCTGCCAGAGCCCAGTCTGAGCTGGTTTGAGTCTGGAAGTCCCAGGCTCAGCCTGATGAGGTGTAATGATTCACGTGGCAGCTGCCTGTCCACACATTCCAGCCACAGCCCCCAGTGCTTAGCATGTGAGGCGGCTGGCCTGGAACCACCCAGTGGCTGGGGCATGTTCCTAGGGCCCCCGCACTCAGGGGCGACCTCTCCCCAGGTCTCCCAGGCTCCTGGGGAGGGTAGCACTCTTTATAGTTTCCAAAGTACTTTCTAGTTCACAAGCTGGAAAGAGGGGCAGGGAACTTGCCAATACCTGGCCTTCAGGTAGGGAAAATGAGGCTTAGAGAGTAGACTGGGCTGGCCAGGGCCATATAGCGAGACTATGACAAATAGCACTTAACAGGGCTCCTGCCCCTGGCCTGGGCTACTCCCAAGTGTCTGGCTCCAAGGGGTATCCCAGGGCATGTAGGACCCATTCTGTGACCAGGGCCAATGGAGGGGGGGCAGACTTCAGCTTTACAGGTCAGTGGGCAGCCGTGTCCAAGGGGGAAGACCTCCTTTGCCCTCTGTAAAGCTTCCCACTGCCCTGCGCCTCCCCCCACGGAGCCTCTCCCTCCTCTGAGCCCACACACGCCCCCTGCTCTTCCAGCTGCTCCCATCCTCACTGGCCAGAGAAGCAAGAGGCTGGGGCTCAGTGCCTGTTCTGTCCTGACCTGTGGATCCCCTTCCTATTCATGGCCTCAGTTTCCCAGTCTGTCATTAACAGATGGACAGTTCAGGGTTTGAAGGGGCCCCATAAAGTGCCCAAGCACTCGGGTCCTGGATGCAGACCTGTGACTCTGAAAACCTGAGGTCCCGTCTCCCCCGCAACCTTGGGGGGCTGCCCGTGCAGGCCAGGCTGTGCTCCTCCTGTGGGCCCCAGCCCAGGACTCTGAGGGGCGAGTCTAACCCTCAGCTCCAGGGACAGGAAGTCGTATTTTCGTCCTGGGTCCTGAAGAAGGAGGCAGGGGGAGAATGGCAGCTCAGACCCAGTCATGTTTACTCGGGCCCGGCCCCCTCTGAGCTCAACAGGCCCATTCATTAGGAGCCCCATAAACCCTTCGGGGCTCCCTGAGGTTCAGAGCGCCTGGACGCCAGGCCTGGCTGCTGCCCCCAGACCTGCGGGGGGCCATGGGCAGCAGGTGGGGCACGAGTGAGGCAGAACTAGGGATGGCCATGGGGAACTCAGACACACCTTGGCTTCCCAGTCTTTGCACTGGAGTAACGGTTCCTGCCTATGCCTACTGTGGAGCAGTCGGGAAAATCGAAGGGGTCTTCATGTCTGTGTTCCCTCAGACCAGGCTCCTGAGAGCATGTCCTCAAAGCGTATGGCCTTCAAGGCAAACCTGAGACTGCAGTGGCCCAAACCAGAGCTGAATTCCTTGTGAAGACCCCACACCTGGCCTTGGGTTGTCCACAAGCCACACCCTGGCAAGGTGGGCATGGGTGTGCAGCCCTCTGGGGTGGGGGGAATCCCTTGCCCTCTCCAGCGCTCCCTTCCTCATCTGTTCAAAGGCAGATCGTCATCAGAAGTGGAAACGTGGGGACTGGATGGGCTGTTGAGAGATGAGGCCCTAGGGTCTGCTCACCCCCAGGTCAGGAGGGGATGACGCGTATCAGGGGCCCCTCCACACAGTCCTCCAGCTGCACTTAATCAGGTGGGGTAAGGTGTTGTCCTGTGGTCCCTCAAAATGGAAGGGATGCAGCAGCAGCATTTGGTGAAAAGAACTGTGGGTTGGGGGTCTGAATCCTACCCAGCTCCTGTGTGACCTTGGAATAATTCCTTCTTCACCCTGGGCTTATGCTGACCGGGGTTAGAGGGGACGCAGTCCAAAACTCCTCTCAGCCCCCGGGGTTCCCGTGTTGCGCAGAGAGGGAGAGGGTAGGAGCAAGACCTCCCACCCCAGACCCCTTTCAACAGCGCCCCCATGTGCCCGGGGCAACCTGGCCAACCGCTCAGGGACCCTGGCTGGGGGCAAGAGCAGAGTCTCCTTTCCCAGACACCTTCCAGGTGGGGTGTGACTTCCCACTCCAGTGGTTGTAAAATCCCCTGAAGCCTGGTGAGTCCCTAGTGGTGGTGAGGAGGGGGTCTGTGCCTTGGAATACCACCTCCCATGTGTGTTTGACACGTGTTTCCGCCTCTCCCGGCATGGGCTCCTGCTGCTGCTATTTATAACCTTTAAGAGCTCCTGCCGACTGCAAAGTTTTCTTAAACTCAAAATATCACCGAGGTCCTGGGCACGCTTTCCAGAGGCCGGATGGGCCCTGCGGTTTGAAAGGATGAGGGGGCCAGGAAGGAGGAGGCAGTGGGAAGGGGGTTAGCTCAGACACTGGGTCTTGCCTGGGGGCGGTGGTGGGGAGACCTTGGGTGGGAGAACCTTAGTTCTTGACACTGGGTCCTGCTTGGTCTGGAGGGACCATCTATGTGGGTGGTCCTGGTTCAGACTGGGCCATCTGGGGACTGCTGGGCCATCTCTCTGGGCCTCAGTTTCCTCTCACCCTGAATGCCTCAGGGCACGCTAGCTGAGCTAAGCAATGAACTGACAATGACACTGGGAACATCTCGGGCTGGGACCAGGGCTGTGTCTGCCTGGCTGTCCGACAGCCGGCACAGAGCCTGGCCCAGAGGCGCCATGGACGTGGCTGAACTGGCCAGAAGGGGAAGTACTTTGGGGAAGTTTATAAAACTGTGTGGGAGAACGATGTTCAGCGAGGGGCAATGGCATGCTAGAGGTCACCCAGCTCATCCAGACCAGGTCCCCAGCCCTTCCCAACACCCAGGGCCCTCTCAGGCTGTGGAAGAGGCTGAAGGGCCCCCGATGGAGACAGGTGAGTCGCCACCTTGGAGGAGGTTCCAGGGTAACAGAAGAATGACTATGCCTATCTCAGAGACCTCCCCGGAGCTGGAGGGGGCACTGGTCACCAGCTGGGCCCAGCAAGGACGAGAGGCAGCTCGAAGTCACACACCCAGCTCCTACCTGTCCTGGGCCGCTGCTCCATCTCCGGGGCCCCTCTGCCTCTTCAGGAGTGAATGAAAACCTCAAGCCCCACTTCGCAGGTGGGAAGCAGAAGCCCCGGCGACTATGGACTCAGTCATGCTCTCTCCATAGGGAGACTGGTGGTTTAGCCTCCCCCCACCTCCACTGCACCCCTTTCCTTCCCTGCCTTCCTGAGCTGGTGTGGGCATGCAGAGGCGGGGAACAGGAGTGCTGACTTCTGGGCCAACTAGCGTACGCCACCCCTCTGCAACACCCTTCGCCCCACAGCAGGCTCTGGAAGCCATTCCTGGCCCAGGGAGCAGAGCTGAGTCCCTGACGGAAGAGTGGCCACCTCCGCCCCTCCCACTTACTGCTCCACATATATTTTCCAATTTAAGCATGATCACAGAGGGCTATTTGGGGGCAGACGGAGGCAAAGACGTGATGACCTAGCAGAGAGAGGAGAGGGATGAGAGAGAAAGAAAAGTGTTCTGGAAGGTCAGACCTGATGGAGCCCCTCCTTTGCTCAGACGCCTTCCTGTGACCCCCCTGGATCAGATCACTTACTCCCCAAACGCTTGAGAACTTATTGTGTGCAGGGCTGGGCTCAGAGACTTGGAGGCTCCACTTCTGGGAGCCACTTCCCTGCAGGCACCACTGCCCTGGGGTTCCCATTGCCTGAACCCTAGTGAGTCTCTACCCCTGCTTCTCACTGTCTGACTTGCCCTCCCCTTCTTGGCTTGGGGGGTGTCTCATATACCCTTCAAATGTCCCCTTTTCTCCTAGGTCTTCCTGGATCTGCTTCTGAGCCCCCAGCAGAGTAAGACCTTGGATTCTTGATTCTTGCCTCTCTCTTGATAGACTGCGAGCCCTGAGGGCAGGGACTGGGTCATCTCTGTGGTCCTGCTGAGTCTTTCATGGTAGAAAAAAAAGCATCATCTTGTCCCACGTCTCTGCAGGAGGGGAGAATTAGTGGCTGGAGCTTTAGACTTCAAATACTCTCCCCGCCCCTTGCCCCTCTTATCTCTCAGTTGCTATGGAGACAGCCTCTTCTGAGCCTCAGTTTCCCCAAGAGGAGGGAGGGAATCCCAGGATCTCAGAAAGACCCTCCTCTGGCCTCTGGACAAGTCTCTTGTCATGCGTTGTCAGAAAGTTCTTCTCCAGGGAGCCTTAGGAGATTAAACCTGATGGATTGGAAAGTTCTTAGCAAATCAGGGAGCAGCCCAAGGGTCAAGCTGGCAGGACTGGAGCCCAACTCCTAGATGGGAGACTGAAGTTTGGGAGGCCTGGGGCTGCAGGGAGGGCCCACCCCAGTGCTCCAGCCCAGGCCAGCCCATCTGAACCTGTGGCCTCTGCTCTCAGTGGGATGATGGGTTTGGGGGGACCCCAGGGCCAGGCAGGGGGAGTGTGAAGGTGGTGAGGGCTCTTGACTGATGCAGTCAATGGTTCCTCTTCATGGTTCCTGACCCCAAACTGCATCTACAGTGATTATAGGTCAGGCAGGGAGCTGCAGGCAGGCTAGGTGGGGGGTGGGCTGGGGGAGGGGCCTGCTACACCTACCAGAGAGGTTCCTGCATATCCCCTCGGACCAGGACTCCTGAAGACAGGGCCCCTCTTCAGTGGGGTGGGGCTTGCAGTCAGGCAAGGCTCCCAGGGGACACAGGAATCCCCCAGTCCCTCCTCGATTATCTGTAGCCTTGGAGAGCCCTGTATTCATGTGGAATTCCAGCCGATTGTTCCCTTATTGACTTGACTCTAAGCTCTAAGCTCCAGCAAAGAAGCTCCAGCCTTCTCCGAGGCACTGAGACCTGGGCAGGGGACAAAGGTTGGTGCAAGTGGGGGAAGGAGGAGACTCAGGTCCGAAGATGCCCCAAACTGACTGTGCTGGGGGGCCTGTGTGTCTGCTGAGCTGACCTAAAACCCCACTCCATTGTACAGGTGTGAACACTGAGGTCTCCAGAGAGCAAGAGTCTCTAGGAGTCAGTGATGGGGACAGGACCAGAACTGGGTCCCCTGCTGGCCCCAATAACCAATCCCAGGACCAATACCTGGATTTGCTTTGGATGGGACATGGTGCTTTGATGTCGCCTAGCACTCCATCCATCTCCTCAAAACAGCCTCTCCATCCAGCTAGGCTGCAGACTTCTCAGACACAGAGTCTCTGACCATTAGCCCTGGCTCCAGAACCTAATGAGGCTCCTTGGAGCAGAGGGTCCCAAGTCCAGATTTTGCAGAGAGTAGGGTATCTGGTATCATCCCTTTCTGTCTGCTCCAGGCCTGACAATTGGAGGTCCTTGGGCTGGTTTGAGGGGTCACTGCACATTCCTGGGCATCTGTGAATCTGAATCTGCTGTGGACCCCCTCCAGTTCTCCAGCCCAGCGTGATGGGGCCCTACCTGTCCCCCAGCCATCCCCTTTGCCCTCCTGCTGCCTGCTCTGGGGTCCAACATCTGGGAAAGGAATGGGTCGGGAGCCTTCCAGAGAGTCCTTTCCCACGAGAGCCGAGCTCTGACCCCAGTCCTTATCTGGCCTGGGTGTTCCAAGAACAACACAGATGCTAAGGCTTGCAAGCCCCAAACTTGGGGACGCTGACCTCCCCAGGCCCAGCTGCTCTGCTCTGGCCTCTATTTCCTTCTGTGAGCAGGGTGGGGGTGGGGATGGCCCTCCAGGGGATTTGGAGAGGAGGCAGTGGAAAGGTTCCAAAATACTGGACACACACGTTCAAACTCACACACACACGTGCACTCACACTGCCACCTACCCACACCTCACCAGGCAGGTCTGCCATGGTCCCCTGATTTCTATTGCCCTCAGCCTCTCTCCTCCTTCCCAGCACTCCTAATTCCCACCCAGAGCTCTTCCTATACCGTGAACTTGAAGGTGTGATGTGTTAGGGGTGTGTGTATGCAGAGGCATGTGAATGTGTGTACGTATGCACGCAAAGGGAATGTGTGGGCAAAGTGCACGTGCACCTGTGTATGAAGGTGTGTGTGCACAAAGGCATCTATAGAGTGTGAGGGTTTGTGTTTAAAGATGTGTGCATAGGAGTGTGCCTGCTCTGGGTCCAAGCACCCGTAGGTGGGGTTCCTGAGTGACTGTGAGTGCGTGAGTATGTGTGTGTGCATGGGTGCACATACACTCTTCAGTGTGATTCCTGTTGGTCCCCGTATTGGTAGAAAGGGACCAGGTGACGTGAGGGGCGTCCAGGGACCAGTAGGCATCTTCAGACAGACACAGACACACACCGGGGGCGGGTTAGCCTGAATGGGGTATCCTGTGAGTGAGTGTGTGTGTGTGAGTGTGCACGTGTGTGTCGTACTTTAGACATGAATACACCAGGTGGGCGGGCAGATATATAAATATCCACACAGGCAGGTACGGGAATTGACCCTAACTATTCCTGGCTGGGGGCTTGGGTCATTTGCAATGCAGCTCCACACCCTGAGCCACAGAGGGTGTTTGTGTGGCCACTGGAGGCAAGGACACAGCTGGTGCTCGGTGGGGTGGGCTGGGGACAGCCCTGGGTCTGTGGCGCCTCCACAGCTAGGTGTGGTCTGCAAGGGGACAGGGGGGGAGGCTCTCCCAGCTACCATTCCCTCTTCTGCGGCCATCACTACCATCACCTCCTGCCTTCACTTCCACCACCGCCATCCCGGTCCCCTGCACTGCCTTCATTCCTGTCACTGTCTCCTTGTCATAGCTGCCCATCCCACCCTCCCTTCCTGCATCCCAGTCTGGCGCCCCCTTCTGGTCCACCTTGGGCTGCTTGAGGGTGAGTGAGAGGAAAGAATGAATCTGCCTTCAACCCGGCTTGCAGCTGGGACTGGGGGCCAGAGGGCTGTGTGCACATGCATTGTCTGTAGGCTCTGGGAAGCTCCATCCTGCTCCCTTTGTCTCTGGTCCACCTCAACAACTCTCCCTCCCCTGTTTCTGAATCTGTCCCCACCTCTGTCTCTGTCTTGGTCTCTGTGTCTCGGTCTCTGCCGTAGTTGGGGTCCCCGTCTCCAGTTTCTCCATGATGGCCCAGGGGAGCTGGTTCCTCCTCCCAGCCAGTGCGAACTGTTTGCCTGAGACAGTCGGTCCATCCAGTCAAACAACCACCCAATTCAGACTCCTCGTCTGACTGACAGGGTTTTTTTTTCCCCTGCTAAATTTACTTGCATTTTTGACTGAATTGGCCATTCAACAGAGGTTGTGTCCACATGCCCCTACCCCGCCCCATGCCAACAGATGAACAGGCTCCCAGATGGACGCGCACACAGAGCCAGGAGTGCCCAGGCGTGCTCCTACACACATGTGGTCACAGCCTCGTGTGACACACGTGAACACATAAGATGACACACGCCCACAGGATCACACATGTGTTCCCATCCTCCTGCCCACAGTGATGCATCTGAACACACACAGACTGCACACATCTACCCGCTCACACACACGTTCATACCTCATGTCGTGGGGACAGAGTCTGTACACCCTCAGACCTATTCTGGGGAAATCTTGGGGAGATGGAGATCTGGGCAGAGCCCCCGCCCAACAGCCTGGGGCAGCCACAGCCCCTCTCCTCTGAGGCCAGCTCACCCTCCTTCCTCTGCCTTCAGCCTCTAGGTGGGGTTTCTGGTCATCTCAGGCCGCTGCTGAACCCCTGCAAGCCTCAGTAGCAGCTCCCATACCCTAATCCTAAAAGGGGACTCTTTTTTTTCTTCCAAGGACAATAAATATTTGCTCTTTGGGAAACTGCTGGTGGGAGAGTACAGGGTTTGGCCCAACGGCGGGGAATGTCCAGGGCAGTTCAGAGAGGCCTCAGGCCATGCTGGGGGAGGGGCTGGGCCCCTCTAGAAGCTAGACCAGCAGGCAGAACCGGGAAGCCAGGGCTAGGGCTGCACCTCACTCCCTTCCCTTGGACCCCAGCTTCGGGCCTTTGTTTTCTCCATCCCTTTGCGTAGCATGTTGGCACACCCTCCTCCTATCCCTCGCATCTCAGACCCCTCTGCCACAGACCTCGCCCTTTGGGAGCCTTTTTCCCACTCCCATTCATCTTGTCAGCACCCCCCTCTGCTTTCTCATGCACTCAGACTTTCAATCCACCTCCTTAGACCAGCCATTGAGGGCAGGGATGATGACCCCCAGGCTGGGCCCCTGAGAGCAGAGCACGCCCCTCAGATTGGGCCCCTGAAGTCAAGGCTGTGCCCTCCTTCCATAAGGGAACAAGCCTGGCCAACAGGGTCCCCCACCCTGTCCCCCATGAGACACTGGTCCCTGGAGGCTCCTGCCTGCCCACCCCTCCCTCATCCTCAATTGGGCTCCCAAATATAGCGGCCGTGGCCACAGCCGGCCAGGACACCACAGCCCCAAGCGTCAGTCCTGGGCCGGGATCAGAGGGGCAGGAGCTGATTATAGGTCCCTGGGCCAAACCCAGGGCTCGTCTGCCAGCCCGCTGGGCCCTGCCACCCCCACCCCCAGAACCACAAGGTTGGAGCATCTGGTCCCTGTCAGCACAGTGGGCAGAAGGAGGGGCCTGGGGGGTGTGTTTGGCCTGCTGAGGACAGAGTTGTCTGTGTGTGGCATGGGGGTGGCGAGGATGGGCTCATGACTGCTCAGGGGCAGTGACTGTCTTTCGAACTCAGGATCACTTTGCCCCACCCATGGCCATTGTACAGATGGGGAAACTGAGGACAAAAGGAGCCAGGACCGGCCTGGGTCACAAGAGCATATGAAGTCTCCTGCCTCCCCCTTGGCCACTCCTTCCCATCTTTCAAGGCCTGGGGCTGTGCCTCCGGGAAGCAGGCCACATCCTGTTGGTGGCAGAGCAGCCCTGCTGGGAAGTCCTCCTTGGAGTCAGACTTTCACCCAAGGCTCCAGGGGCGTGGGATGGTGCAGAAATTCCTCTCCTTCTCTGGGTCCTCGTGGCTGCCTCGTGCCGCCTCTATCCAGAGTTGCTGGGCAGCTCCTGCCCCTCTTGGGGCTTCAGTCCCCTCATCTGAGCAGTTGGGCAGGAACTAGCGGCCCTGTGTAGGGTCTGTATTTATGGGCGTGTAGTGGTGAGTCCACATCTATGTGAATACACGCGTGTGCCCTGGTGGGTGAGCTGCAGCCCGTGGGCCTGCCCATGCCCAGATGGGGTCCCCAGGACCTGCTGCACAACAACATTTGACCTACTTCTAAGGCTCTGGGTCTGGCCCAGGACGCGTTCTTGACTCCTCCGGGAAGTTTGGGCCTGCGTCCCAGCCCAAAGGCCGTGGGCCAGGAGGGGCGGTCCTGGACGGGCCAGGGCAGTCTGCGGAGCCTGCAGCCAGGGGGACAAGGGCACATGGGGAGCCTGACCCTCCTTCCCTGACTTTGGTTCCTGGGCCCAGGGGATAGCCAGGCCTCACCTATCCATCCCTCTCCTCACTCCCCACCATTCCCTCCATGTGGCCGCCATATTCTGAGTTCCCCAAATTGGCTCTGACAGGATGAGGGACATTCCTCATGCCCCTCTGAACACTAGCAGGAAGGTCTGCCAAGCACTCACCCCTGCTGTTAGCCAAGAGCTAGCCCCTCCCCTGCTCCACCCTTGTCTACACAGGGCAGGAGGCAGTGCCCCTTTGGAAAACCAGCAGCCCCTGTCCTGGGTCCAGGGTCTGGGGTCTAGGTTTGGGTTTACGGGCCTGGAGTCTGGGTTTAGAGTCCTGGGTCCTGGGCCCTGGGTCTTGAGTCCTGGATCTGGATTCTGGGTTTAGAGTCTTGGGTCCTGGGCCTGCTGTCTAGGGTTTGGAGTCTGGGTTGAAGGTCTGGCTTTGGCATCCTAGGTTTTGGAGTCTGTGTCCCCAGAGCGGAATCTGGTCCTGGGCTCTGAGTTCCAGGATCTAAGTTTGGGGTTCGGATTCTGAGGCCTGAGTCTGTGGTCTGGGTTTGGCGTTCCAGGTTCCAGATTTGGAGTCTGAGATCTGGGTTGGGATCCTGGTTTCTGGGGTTTGGGTTCAGGATCCAAAGACCAGTTCCTATCCCTTTTACGCCCCCTGCTGGCTGCATCATGGTCAAGTCACTGCCTATATCATCCGGTCGTCCCTACCACTTCAGGCTCTTGAGAGGAGTCTTAGCAATGGATGGGGAGTGGCATGAAGAGCAGGCCTGCGTGGAGGGGGGCGGCAGGTGGGCTGAGGGGCAGCAATGGCTGCATCGCTGTCCGGGGTGCCCCTGGCAGACACAAGTACTGTCAGTCAATCAGCAAATCTCCCCTTGCCTTACTCCAGAGATGGGGTTCGGCAAAGGGTTCCAGTCCCCCTGTGAGATGTTTGGGACATTTGCTCATCTGACATTTATGGAGTGCCTACTGTGTACCAGGCTCTGTTCTAGACCCTACGGATATACAGCCATGGAAGACCAAAAACTCCTCCTATGCCAGTTGACATTCATGGGAGGGGGGACACACATAAGAGACAAGATAACAGGGAAACAGCTCATTTTAGGGTGCGCAGGGATGGGGAGTCCAGCTGAGAGGCAGGGCAGAGGGAGTAGGTCCAGGGTAGTCTGAGGAGGCTTCTTGGAGGAGGTGACATCTCACTGAGACCCAGAGGTGACAAGGAACAAGCCATGGCCAGGGTCCCAAACAAGGGCACCAGAGGGAGGAAAGCCTGTGCAAAGGCATGGGGGCTGGAAAGAACAAAGAAGGAGGCCAATGTGGCCAGGGGTCTCCTGTCTCTGTTCATGGGCTCCTCAGAAGTCAGGGCCCACAGTTTCCTCAGCTGGGGGAGGGGGAGGTAAGGTGGCTGCCCCCAGAGAGGGCTCTGGGATATGCTGTCTGCATCAGACTGGGCCACAACTCAGACACTGGAGCTGGGGGAGTCAAAGAAGAAGGATCCAGACCCCTGTCTCTCTCCCCAGGCTCTGCCAGGATCTTGTCTGCTGGGCTGTCATTCCTAAGGGGCACGGAGCCCAGGCTGGGACCTGGGAGAGAGAGGTGAGTGCCAAGCCTTCTGTGGCTCGTCTTTGCTACCCAGTGCCTGCCTCTCCCTGTCACTAAGTCCCCTCTCCTGTTCACCTGCCTGCCCACCTGCCCACCCCTTAATTTCCTCCTGTCTTCGACAGGCATGTTGCTGGCAGTCAAGGGGGGTGATCCCTGCAGAGTCCCTGCTGGGGTCTGGGCATTAGTTACGGGTTGAGAGTGGCCCTGTGGGGTGAGCCTAGGGCACTGCTGCTCCCAGGAGCCAGAGCTCAGACAGTCAAAGGCCCATCTGAGCCCTGGGGAGGGAGTGGAGGATGGCTCTGTACACGGCGTCCCCACTATAGGACCATATCTGCCCTGTGCTCGAGGGAAGAGGACCAAGACATCCCCTCACCAGGCAGAGGAAGGTGGCTCTGTGTGGCTCTAGCAGGCTGCATGAGTCTGCAAACCTGGGAACCAAGCCTCAGGAGGCCCATGTCACCCATCTACTCCTGTTCCCACTGATGCTGAGTGGTTTCCAAGGGATGGCAATTGTGTGTGGATGCATCAGTGAGATCGGGGTTCTGGGCGCCCCTGCGTATGTCCAAGGCTCTGGGTCTCGGTTTCCCCCATGATGAGTGAAAGGGGATTGGGTGGTGTCTTGTTGGCTGTGCCTGTGGCTGGTGGGAGCCCTCGAGGGGGTCCAGAGTCAGTTGTCCTGAGGGTCAGCAGGTCTGGGTGATGGGGCCACCCAGAGGTCTCTCTCTGTGTGTCCCCCCTCTGTCTGTCTTCTCCTCTTGTGGTATTTCTGGCTGGTCTCTGAGGACCCTCCTCCACCCCTTTCTTTCTTAATAGTCTTGCCAAACATCTGGAAGAAAAGTGAAAAACTTGCCTCTCCCCCAGCGCCGGATGTTGTCAGATTTCCAGATGTGGGGTGTTCTGCCCTCCAGATGAGGGGAGGAATGTCCTGTGTTCCAGCTAGGAGGGGACCCAGCCCTATCCCTGGACTGCTGTTCCCCTCACCATGAGGCTGAGTGACAGGATGAGAGGGACCTGGGCTCAGCAGGGGGACGTTGGGGGCATCCAGGTAGAGGCCCAAGTGAATCTTCCCCTCAGGCTCCACCCCCAGTGCCTCCCTACACCTGGGAAATCCCCAGGGGCCAGGAGGGGGGGCAATGCCTCTGAAGTTTCTATCAAAGGCTCCAGGCATTTAAAAATAACAGGGAACACCTCCTTTCCACCCCCCGGCACAGACACTGGGCAAGAAATGGAGGTCAATGTGTTTGCAAGATGTCCCCACTCTCCGAGTTCTGTGTCTGGAAGGGCCTTATGCCACCTCAGCCTTCCCTCCTCCCCCCAACTCCTGAAATGGTAGACCAGCCAGGCTGCCCTCTGTCACTGCCATCTGGGGTGGCATTGTGGGTAGGAACTGGGGGGGGGGCGTACCCTAGGCTGGGCACCCGGGAGGCAAACCTCTCCCAGTGCCCTGGGGTCCTTCAGAGAGGCAGACCCTCTCAGGACCCCACCAGAAGTGTCAGCAGAGGGCAACATGGGGCAGTGGAAACAGCTTCCTGGAGGAGGGTGCAGTGTGGACGAGCCTTGAAGGCGCCAAGCAGAGGGGCAAGGGCAGAGGGTACAGTGTGTGCAAGGGTCTGGCGGGGAGCAGGCCCTGGGGTGTGTGGGGGAAGTGGGTCGCGGGAAGCTGTGGAAGAGGGGCGATAGGAAGTGAAGGTGAAACCAAGAAACTCAGGGTCAGGCAGATGCTGATGCGGGAGGCTGTGGAGGCTGCCTGGCTGTTGAGCTAGGCTGGGTGACCGCCCTCGAGGGAGCAGACCCCATCCTACTGCCATTTAGGGTGTTCCCAGAGATGGGCTGCAGCTGCCTGCGAGCCACGACCAGACACGCAGGCACGATAAACACCCAGACACAAACACACAGAAGCAACACCCGCGGACCCGGGGGGGTCATCCCCCACATGGACACAGACCCTCCCCCCATAGATACACAGAGACCCCCTCTGCATACAAACACCCAGCCAAACGGAGACAACACACACGGACACACGCAGACCTCCCTCTCCCCCTCCGTGTAGACACACAGGCACAGACACATGGGAATTCGATGCACAGATGGGAAGTTTAACTCAAGGGGTGCCCTTAGGTAATCCCAGTCCTCCTGCCCCCAACACAACACACAACACATGCTCGGTGCCACCTTCTGCACCCTTTCAGTTTATTGACCTGCTGAGGGGCATTAGGGCCCCTGCGTGTGTGCGTGTGCTTTTGAGGGTGTGTGTGTGGGCTGAGCAGTGACCTCTGTCCTCCCCTCCCCCGCTCTCCCCCCAACAGGTGATTGGGAGGAATGGAGAGCCCTCCCTCTCCCCCACCCATTCCTGAGCCTGAACAATGCCCCCCCAGGCCCCAAAATAGCCCCTGAGCCTAGCCAATGTCCTTTTATGGCCCTGTCCCCATTGTGCCCTGCAGGGGTGGGGCTGGGGTCATGAGGTGTCCAGGCAGCATAAAGGCCGGTTACGGGAGGCTCACCTACCCGGCTCTCTGCTTCCTTCTCTCCACGTCCCTCTCTGCTTACAACCTCCATGGCTCCCAAAAAGCCAGAGCCCAAGAAGGATGAGGCCAAGGCAGCCGCCAAGGCAGCTCCAGCTCCCACACCTGCACCCGCACCCGCACCTGTACCAGAGCCCCCCAAAGAACCTGAGTTCGATGCCTCCAAGGTCAAGGTGGGTGTGGGAGCTGGGTTTCGGTGGGAAGGGCAGGGTAGGTAAGTGAATCCCAGAGTGGATCTACCCCGTGGAAGACCAGGCTCCAGAAAGTGAGTACTGAACTGAAGCTGGAAGCTTCAGGCATCAGGAGGGCTGCAGCAAGAGGGATGGTGGTCAGACATCAGGCAGGACTCCCCCAGTGCTGCTGAAGGGACTATCTTTTTTGCTGGTTGGAAACTGACTCTCCCTTGTCCTTTTCCCTGGACCTCACATCCTTGGGGAATCCTGGACCTGCCTGTGCCCCTCACCCCCGCAGCCAGGCAGGGATCTTTCTTGTCCAGCTGTGGGGTCTTAAGTCCACACCAAGTTCCCCAGGGTGGACAGGGTGGGGAGTACGGGGAAGCAGGGCTCCTGCCCAGGCTGGGTCACACTCACCCCTGCCAAGGTCCCTGAGCCCCAGAGCTGCTGGGGCCTCAGCTTTGAGCTGGCGATACTGAGCCAGTCTGGGTAGGTCATTGAGGAAGCTGGTCTTGGAACTGTGACCAGTGGCCCCAGGAGCCCTTCCCTGGCTTGGCTTGAAAGCCTTTCTTAGAGTCTAAACCTGGAGAATGAGCCATGACTCCCACCTGCGGCATCTGCGTAGTGGCACGTACTCGTGTCCTGCCTGTTGCCTGTTCTTGGCTGGCCACTGGCCACTGCTGCCCTGGCTGCTGGCTGAGGGGCCCCATGGAGCCCTCCCAGTCCTTCACGGTCCCCAGCAAGACCTGCAGCCCATCTGCACAGATCCATCTCCATTCCTGAGCCCTTCCTGGAGGCACCTACCTTGTCCCTCAATACACGGGTTCAAATCCCAACTCTGCTCCATTCCCATCACTGCTCTAAGGCTTGGTTTCCTCAGCTGTAAAATGGGACAATAAGTCCTCCTCACAGGCTGTTGGGAACCACTCATGGCAAGTGCTCCCTGGAGTTGACTCTGACTCCTGACCATCCTGACCCCAGGTTTGTGTCCCACAGGCCCCCTGGTGAGGGTCAGACAACCCTAGGGCCCAAGGTGGCATTGTGTGGTCTCACCGGATCTGAGGCTACACAGACTCCCCTCTGAGCAGAGGAACTAGTGAGGCCTCTCCTGTGACCCCTGCAGAAAGCTGTGCCAGGGGCCCAGGGCCCATAGTCTCGGCAGGCTTCTTGGTGGAGAGAGCTCTCGGGGGGGCCAGGAACAACAACTTGATCTTCCCAACACAGGGTTAAGCCAGAGGGTTGGGAGGGGCAACCCAGCAGGGTGTCAGGGGCGGGATCCCCCTCTGCACTGGTGTGCACTAGGGAGGTTGGTGGAGGGGACTCTGAGGCAGCAGCAGTGGGAGAGGCGCCAGTCGAGTCCCCCTCCCCCAAGCTCCTTTCCCTTGTGCGACCTTGACCTTGGGGCGAGTGACTGCAGTGATAAAAATAGACCTGGCATCCGAGTGAGGAGGGGGAAACTGGGTCCCAGGAGGCCTCCTGACCTCAGGTGGCCCTGATGTGGCCTCAGCAAACACTCAACCGCTGGGCCCTGGCCCCCTGCTGTGCCATGCTGGGGGCTGCCCTGCGCTTATGGATGGGACTGTGTAAGACTCAGGCGTAGGCAGGACCACGTGAGTGACAGTGCCCAGCCTTGAGGGCTCTGTGGGGGGCAGACACATGCAAACAGATGCACACACAGGTGTGTGAACGCACATGCACATCGCACACACACCCCCTCCTGCAAATATGTTCTCATGTTGACAGGGCTCTCTGGCCTGCCCCCTCGCCTTTGCTCCTCCTGCCACCTCCTGCCCCGACCCTGGTGAGATGAGGCCTCCCATCTCACTTATGTGGACAGTCCTGCCCACTGGGCCCCAGGCCTGGCAGAGCTGGCAAAGCCAGTCTGTGCTTCAGGCACGTCTGTCCAGGACCAGGGGCCTCAGGTAAGGCCCACCCTGGGCTGGGGATTCAGGGCACCAGGCCTCCCTCCTCACCACTTCCCCTGATGAGGCCTACCTGGTGTCAGGGTCAGGGCACATGCAGACCCAAGGTCCTCAGGTGGGATGTGGGGAGGGGTAAGGAGGCAGGAGGGAGTAAGGGTGGACTGCAGGAGGTCCTGGGCAGTGGAAGCTGGAATCCTGGAATGTGGACGGGTTGGGGCAGCTGAGGGGTTGAGGCCCGGTCTGGACACGGAGGGCCCAGGAGGAGGCCTGGCCCCGTCCTCTGAACCAGACACTCAGAATCTTTGGGGGTCTCCTTTCAGATCGAGTTTACACCGGAGCAGATTGAAGGTGAGTGGGGGTCTTGAGCCAGGGGCTGCAGGGTTGGGGCCCGGGTCCCCCAGGCTGAGAGTCCTCCCCTGCAGTGTGGGGCGAGTCGGGGGGGCTGACTCTAGAAGTGTCCGCAGCTCACGCCCTCTCCCGGCAGAGTTCAAGGAAGCCTTCACGCTGTACGAC
Source organism: Balaenoptera ricei (assembly GCF_028023285.1). Classification (NCBI taxonomy): domain Eukaryota; kingdom Metazoa; phylum Chordata; class Mammalia; order Artiodactyla; family Balaenopteridae; genus Balaenoptera; species Balaenoptera ricei. The sequence goes on along the minus strand of NC_082649.1, from coordinate 65,886,760 downwards.
CGCACACCCAAGTGTGAGATGAAGATCACGTACGGGCAGTGTGGGGATGTCCTGCGGGCGCTGGGCCAGAACCCTACACAGGCCGAGGTGCTCCGGGTCCTAGGGAAGCCAAAGCAGGAAGGTTGGTACGCCCAGCCTGAGATGTCCCCATTAGTGCCAGTCCTGGGGGAGACCACCCGGGTGGGCTGCCATCACTGGTGGGACAACACGGGAACTCCCCTGCTGTGCATTCTCCTAACATCCTCCCATTGTCTGGAGGAGGACCTGGAGGCCAGTCTCAGGTAATGCTGACAAGGTGATGAGCAGTGATGGTTCCTATACCATCTGGCCCCATGCCTGTTTGCCAGGCCTCCTGGTCGTAGGGGACTGACAACAGCGCAAACTAGCTTCAGTGGCAGGTGTGAGGGCAGGTCAGGGTGTGCCTGGCCTCAGCGTCCCATATGCTCTCCCTGTCCTTCCTGGCCTCCTGGGCATCTCTCTGTGGGGCAGGGCCAGCTTCCCTCACCACCACGGCCAGAGAGGGTTGCCTGCTTTGCCCCAAGGAGGAGTGAGACCCAAGCCCTCGCCACAGGTACAGAAGTCCCAGAGAAGGTCTCTGATCGGTCCAGCTGCTCTCGACCAATCACAGGTGTGGGGAGAGCGGGGTTGATAAGAAAAATAGAGAGACGCTAGCGAGAACTGTTCCCCCAAAGAAGAGCAGAGGTGCTAGTCAGAGCCCACTGTCGTGCCACTGTCCTTGTGAACAGCAAAGGACAATGTAAATAATGCATTTCTCAGTTGACCGTAAAGTGCCTTGTGATGGTGGAGTGCTTTGTACATGACAAACTGGTGTAGAGCGCATTGGGAGCTGGGTGAGGGCAGTAGCTCCTCATTGTCAGACACAGGGGCGGGATGCCCATGTGCCCCTCAGAGCCTGATGCTTGGGCCATCTCTCCACAGAGCTTAACTCCAAGATGATGGACTTTGACACGTTCCTGCCCATGCTTCAGCACATCTCCAAGAACAAGGACACGGGCACCTACGAGGACTTTGTGGAGGGGTTGCGGGTCTTCGACAAGGAGGGCAATGGCACGGTCATGGGCGCCGAGCTCCGCCACGTGCTGGCCACGCTGGGTGAGGGCAGCCTCTTCCCCACCCAACTCTCTCCTTCCTGGGGCATCCGGGAGAAAGCACTCTGTCACCCACCGGGCCTGTTTCTCACTTGTGAAATGGAGGGTGATGCAGTCAAGGTGCCTCGACGGCAGGCGACAGAAATGTGGGGAATTTAGAAATTTAGGTGGGGAGTAAAGAAAGCCAGCTGGAGCAGCTCACAGAACTGGAGGGGGATAGGAACAGCTCTGGGGACAGGGTGGGGCAGGGCGGTACATCCAGGGCGATCAATCCAGTCCTTGTGTTCATTGCCTCAAGGTCAAATTCCAGAGCCAAGGAGGTACTGTGCCTGCCTCTTGGGCATCTTGACCCCCACCGTCAGGTGCCTGGCTGGCAGGAGCGTTCCTTTCTCAGAGAGAAGTTTTCCTACAGCAAATGTTCATTGAGCACCAATTGTGTCTGCACAAAGTGAACTTTTCCTGCACCAAACATTTACTGAGTGCCTACTGTGTGCTCAGTCCTGTGCTGGTCTCTGGGGTTTTGTGTGTGTGTGTGTGTGTGGCCGGGGGCTAGGAGGTGTGAGGGAAACTGCAGTGGTCATTCCAGTGGGGGAACCAACACAACGCATACAAAAGCACAGAGGCGGGAAAGTGCCAGACTTGTCTGGGGAACAGTGGTGGTGTCTCTTGGTCCCCTCCATGGTCATCCCCTAAGGTCCCCAGCTCTATCGTATGCGTCCTTCCTCTAGCCTTGAACGGCTGCCCCGAGGGACTGCTTCCAGGGAGATGGGGGACCTGGCCTACTCCTGATGGAGGGAGTCCCGCCAGCCTATTGAGGACAGGGGACAGTATGTGCTGGTGACCTGAACAACAAGATGGCACTGTTACGGACAGAGCCCAGGCTCGGAGGGAGTGCCAGGCCTGCACCCCAGGCCTTGCCCTTTTTGACTTGTCACTGATTCTTCTGGTTTCAGAAATAGGGGTGACAGCCCAGGCCTTGTGTGTACCAATATGAGGTGTGGGAATACTGGAGAGGCACACCCACCATCCAGAGGGGCTCAGGGGGCCCCCCACCCTTCACACCTCAACAGTGCTGACTCAGCTTTCCACTCCTGCCAGGTGAGAGGCTGACAGAAGATGAGGTGGAGAAGTTGATGGCTGGGCAAGAGGACTCCAATGGCTGCATCAACTACAAAGGTAAACTCAGCAGGGCAGGGAGTCTGCTGGCGGGAGCAGGGCATTAGGATCCCAGGTCCCCACCTTTGGCTACCCAGGGCCGAACCCCTGCTGCTCACTCTTTCCTTCTTTTCAGCATTTGTCAAGCACATCATGTCCAGCTGAACCTCTTGCCCCAGGTGAGACCTGCCACCCTCCCTTTGCCACCTCTGCTGATTTCAGCCCTATTGTCGCCCTCCTGCCTCTGTCATCCAGATCCCCTGTTGCCACCTCCCCAACTCCACCAATTCCAGTTCTCAGCTGACATCCCGCAGCCTTGCTTGCCCCCCTCCACTGTAATCTGTGACCACCTTTGCTCTCAGGGAGCCCGGGGGAGGCCGTGCTGGGGACAGCTCATCTTCCACTCGAGTTGCTGACACCAGTGGCCTGGAGTCTGTGGGACGGAGGGGAGCGCATCGAGACTCCTGCACAGGCTCTCTCTGCACAGCTCTGTGGGGCTGTCATCGCCCCCCATCAGGCTGCACTTGCCTGTGACTGCAGCTCTGTCCCCACCCCTTGGGCCTCATGAATAAATGGCTTCTTTCCTTCTTTCTTTCCTCCCTCCTCCCTTCCTTGCTTCCTTCCTCCCTTCTTTCTCTTCTTCCTTCCTTCCTTCCTTCCTTCTTTCTTCTCTGTGGCCCTTTGGGTTGACTTTTTTTTTTTTTTTTTTTAATATTTATTTATTTATTTATTTATTTATTTATTTATGGCTGTGTTGGGTCTTCGTTTCTGTGCGAGGGCTTTCTCTAGTTGTGGCAAGCGGGGGCCACTCTTCATCGCGGTGCGCGGGCCTCTCACTATCGTGGCCTCTCCTGCTGCGGAGCACAGGCTCCAGATGCGCAGGCTCAGCAATTGTGGCTCACGGGCCCAGTTGCTCCACGGCATGTGGGATCTTCCCAGACCAGGGCTCGAACCCGTGTCCCCTGCATTGGCAGGCGGATTCTCAACCACTGTGCCACCAGGGAAGCCCCCTTTGGTTGACTTTTATAAAAATCTCACACACGGTGGACCCTGGGCAAAACGAGAGGAATCACTTTGAAATCTTGCCTCCTTGCTCACCGCATCAAAACTGTCCCATCTGGTGTGCCAAACCCTCCGAGCCTGCCCACCAGGACACTGGGCTGAGCTGGACGAGGACTGGGTGCCCCACCCCACTTCTGGAGACAGTAGCCATGCTCTGGCCTCTAGCACAGGGATGCCACTGGGTGCCTGAGAGCTATGTCTGAGCTGTCTCACTCCACAACCAGCAATCAGGGAACTGCAGGGCACTGGCCCAGAGCCACCCATGTCACAGGTGGGGAAACTGAGGCCCAGAGCAGAGAATGGCTTTGCCTGACTCACAGTCCCCAGGCTGTCAGAGCCAAAGAGGCCTTAGACCCCTGCCTGACTCTGGTGGGAAGTCGAGGCTCTCAGCCTGTGGTGTGGCTCTAGGCCAGAGGGCGAGAATCCGGGGTCCACCAGTGGTTTCTCAGCCCTGGGCTTCTCATCAGAAGACAAGTGCACTACCCCTACAATGACAGGAGGAGATGCACACACCCTTGCAAATGCCAGCCCCACTGTCACACCCTGCTCCTGGGCCAGGGCCTCCCCTCCTTTTGGAGCCCAGTGGGGAGGGTGAGGGGAGGCTTCCTGGAGGAGGTCATCCACTCCGGTTTGAAGGGGAGGAAGAGCAATGCCCTGCAGAGAGGCTTGGGGGCCCTAGAGATAAGGGTTGTGGAGAAATCAAGGGCCCAGAGTGTGGAGCAGGCCACGCAGGGTAGGAAACTGCTTGCAGGCCAGGAGGACTCAGGAGGTCAGGGCAGCCCCGCTAGGGTGCATTTGGATGTGAATGCATCTGCTTGTGAGATGAGTGTGTGGGTGTGTGAGAGCGGGTTTGAGGCTTGCACGGATCAGGCTGCCTCAGGGTGTTTGCGTGGTGCGGCGAGCACGGCAGGACCGTGAGTGTGAGAGTACGTGTGCACGTATGTGTGGGAGTGGCAGCAGTGTATGTGAGAGTCTGTGAGGGGCTGTGAGTGTGTATGCAGGAGTCTGTTTCCCTTCCTTTCATCCTCTCAGCATTTATGGAGCACCTACTGTGTGCCAGACTCTTTAGGCCCTGGGAACACTGCAGTGGAGGAAGCGGCCAAACCCTTCACCCTTGTGGCACTCATACAAAGCTGACAAATCACCAAAGCCATAAAGTGTGTCAACCAGTGATAAAGGCTGGGGAGGGACCCAAAGTAGGGGAGGGGCTGTGCAGTCTGTGTGCTGTGTGTGTGTGTGTGTGTGTTGGGAGGCAAATGACATGTTAAATAATGAGGTCAGTGAGTATCTGAGAAGGCAATGGCTGGGCAAAAATTGAAAAGAGGAGAGATAATATCCTGAATATATAAAGGTTCCTACAATGCAACTACAACAACAACAAAATGAACAACCCAATTCAAAAATGGGCAAAGGACTTGAATAGACATTTCTTTAAAGAAGATAGACAAATGGCCAATAAGCACGTGAAAGATGCTCAACGTCACTAATTAGGGAAATGCAAATCGAAACCATGATGAGATACCACTTCACACCCATTAGGGTGGTTATTATCCAGAAAACAGAAAATAACAAGGGTTGGTGAGAAGGTAGAGAAATTGGATCCCTTGGGCACTGTGGGTGGGAATGTAAAATGGTGCAGTTGCTGTGGAAAAAGTATGGAAAGTCCTCAAAAAATTAAAAACATAATTACCATATGACCCAGAAATTCCACTTCTGAGTATATATCCAAAAGAATTGAAAGCTGGGACTTGAAGAGATATTTGTAAACTCATGTTCACAGCAGCATTATGCACAATAGCTGAAAGGTGGAAACAACCCAAGTGGCCATCAACAGATGAATGGATAAACAAAATGTGGTCTATACATACAATGGAATATTATTCTGACTTAAAAAGGAAGGAAATTCTGACACATGGTACAACATGGATGAACTTTGAGGATATTATGCTAAGTGAAATAAGCCAGACACAGAAGGACAAATGCAATATGATTCCACTCAAACGAGGTTCCTAGAGTGGTCAAATTCATAGAGGCAGAGAGTAGAAGGGTGGTTGCTGGGGCTTGGGGGGAGGGAGGAATGGGGAATCGTTGTTAAAGATAAGAAACACAAAAAAGAGAGGTGAGATGGAGTGCCTTAGGCTGGACTTCCCCAGAACCAGAGCTGAGACAAGGACCTGAATGTAAGTAGTGTCCCTGGGAGGTGGCCCCAGGGAGCACGGGAGAGCAGCTGGGCAGGGAAGGACGTCCTTAGGGTGCATGGGAGCAGAAGACCCTGTGGGCAACGGGGGCTCAGCCCCACTGGGGACCTCCAGGAGATGGTGGTGTTGTCTCACTGAGGGCATGAGGAAACCAGACTATTTATCTACCAGCTCCCACCTTCGCTGGTTAGGGCAGGGCCCCAGAGGCAGGCTGGGACATTTGTGTGGGGCAATACTTCAGTATCTGCTCCAGGGAGCCATGAGGGCATCAGAGGGAAAACATTCCAGCAGAGACGGGAGCAGAGAGTGCGGTGGGGAGGCGACAGGATGTGATGGAGTGTCTTTGGGCCGTGGGAAGGGCTTTGGTGTGTGCTCTGGGGAGATGTTTCATCAGCATCACTCTGGCGGCTCTGTGGAGAATAGACTGGGGCACATGAGCGGAAGCAGGGACCTCAGGTAGGAGGGTCCAGGGGAGAGAAGAAGATGCATGCGTGGTCCAGTGGAAATGGTGAGAAGTGATCAGATTCCGGGTCATTTTTTAAAACACTCTCAGCAACATCTTGGGCAGATTTTGAGGCTTTCTTCTTCCTTTCCTTATCTAAACACAGTCCACTCCAGCCCCAGATCTGGTGTGGGGTGGGAGTGAGGGACCGTGGTCTGCCCTTTCATGGTGCACAGTCTGGCTGGCTGGTAGGGCAGGGAATGGAGGCACTAGTGGACTTGCTGCGGTGGCCTCTGCTAGTGGGGGTGTCTGCTTGTGCATGTTTGACTTTGCTGGACTCTGGCTAGCCTCTCTGGCCAATTGGTGGCCGTGGACCCCCACAGAGGAGAGCAGTGTCTCCCTTTGGCCCCAGTCAGGGCAGAGAGACTGGCCAATATCCTTCTGGGCAGGCCCCAGCTCCTGCCTGCCCAGCCACCTTGCTCTTGGACACCAAGCCCAGGAACAGCTGAGCGCCCCTTCAAAAGTCTCCAGGGCCCACATGGGACTGAGTGGTCCCAGCTTTTTCTTTCCACCCTTGGCTGAGTCCTGTAGGCAGGGATCACACCTGTTCTCAGCCATCCCCAGGCAAGAAGTGGTCCTGCCTCCAAGATTCCATGTGTCTGGGATCCCAGGGAGTATGTGTCCTGCTCTCGCAAGAAAGCCTGCCCCCTCCTCTGGTTTCCAGAATGGTCCTGCAGTGCCCCCAGCCCTCCCCCAAACACACCCTCCTTCTTGCAGGCTCCCCTAGTTCCTGGGAGCTACCACCCTACTCGGCTTGGCCTGGCAGTGGAAGGGAGTATCCCACACATCCCCCGAGACCCCCTGCAGCTCCCACCTGCCAGTCTTCAAGTGTGGACTGAGAGTGGACAGGCCGTGGGGGGCTGGTGCGGGCAGAGCTGGGGCTGTTGTGTCTGTTGAGCTCTGCCTGGGGCTGTTTGGTCCCCCTTGTTGGGGCTCTACTCCACTTAGAATGTGTCTCTGTCCCAGTCATGGTCGTGATGCCACTCTGGGGCATTTTGCCTGTTATATGTGGCTGTGCTGACCACGTGTGGGCTCTGGTCACTGGCTGTGGGTGTGAGTGTCAGAGTGGAGGGGCCTAGAGGGTAGAACTCAGCTGCAGGGGTGGGGCTTCTCCTCACTCAGGAGCCTCCCACCTACCTTGGCTGGGTGAAATGTGTGTGCATTTCTGTGTGTCCCTGTGTCTGTGTGTGCACACATGCACAGGTTTGCCTGTGTACTTGTGTCTGTGAGTGTGTCTGTGAGTGTGTGTCTGTGTGTGTATACCAGCGAATGCAGGTGTCCATTTGTCTGTGCACATGCACATGTATGTTTACCTCTGTGTGTGTGTCTGTGTCTGTTAGTGTGCATGTCTGAGTGTGTACGTGCTGGGGGGCTCTGCTGAGTCAGCGCTTGTGTTGGGCGGGCAGCACTGCCAGCCGGGCTGTGGCCTCCCCACAGTTGCATAAACACTGGTCCCAGCTCCCCCCCTCAAGCAGGGTGGTCCAGCCTATGTCCCTGCGGCCGGTGGAAAGGGGTGGATGTGGCAAAGGGTTTGCCCTCGTGTCAGCCTGGTCCCCTCCAGGCCTCAGGTGCCAGGTCATGTGCCCCATAAGGCTGGAGTCTGGTCTGGGGTCTCTCTATGCCTTACTTCCCCCATCTGGCCCGAGGCCTCATCTCTGAGGTCTCTGTAAGGTGGCAGGAATATTTACCTCTCCAGTCTTGGTCCAGGCTGAACCAGAGGGTCAGTGGGGGCAGTCAGGGGGCTAGGGGGCCAAGGGCAGAGTTCAACCTCAGGACCCCAGGACCAACCATCCCTCCTCTGCTCTGATGTCTGCACGGCTCCCTGCCACAGCCTGCATCTTCTCTCCAGATGCCATCTGCAGGGATCCTGGGGTCACCACTGGGACACGGACTAGGTAGCACTGAGTGGGGGGACAAGAAGGCCAGAAATTCAAGTCGAGGCAGAATGAAGTCAGGCAGGGTCTTGAAGAAATCAAGTATTGGAGGAAATTCTTAACCAGGTCACAAGAAGGAAGGAAATCAAACTGTAGGGATGAGGTCCTGGACTCGAGGGCTCAAAGCGCTCAGTGGCACAGGGGCTGACAGACAGACAGCGGATAAAGATCTTAAGAGAATGTGGGGAGGGGCGGGTAGACTAAACGGGTCTAAGCAGTGGCGTGCACAAAATCAGAGGGGCTGTGAAGATGAGGTGGGAGGGAGGAAGAGGGGCAACAAAAACTGGGCAGTGGTGTGAGGCAGCCCTCACGCTGCGTAAGTGGTTCTTGTGGGGGTGCCAGGCCGGAGTGCTCTGCTGCTGTTTCTGAGGCCTTGGGTGGTAAGGAGGGTTTAGGGGAGGGGGCTAGGGCGAGCCTGCCTGGGTACAGGGCCAGCCACACCCCAGGGAACCCAAGTACCTCAGGGAACAGCAGGAAAACCCTAGACCTTGAACCCAGTGACCCAGCACAGAAGAGCCTCCCCGGGGTTCCCCTTCCAACCAGCCCCAGGCCCGCCCTTGCCCAAGTTTGGGGGTTATTTGTTCCTGCCCTCCCAAAGCCACACAATGCTGGTTTGCCCAAACGCTGACAGAGCACAGCTGGAATGTATAGTGCGTGTGAGTGTGTACACGAGGCTCCCCAGGGTCGCCCGCCCAACAGGCCCCTCTAGTGTCAGCAACCAGGGCCCAGGGCCCCTTGGATGGGGAAGGGCCTAGAAGGTCAGAGCTGGGAAGGGCACCTGCCTGCCACTCCTCCCCAGCCTGGCTGCGGACACCAGAGGTTCCACCATTTTCTTCCAGTCTCCAATCTCTTCTTCGGCCTGTGGGTCTGGGTACCTTGCATATCTACTGAGGCCTTGGTGAGAATGAGAATGGGTGTGTCAGAGCCTTTCTGGAGGGCTGGGGAATGGAGTGAGGCAGTGGAAGACTCTGGAACTCCAGAGATGGGGTAGATAGTGCTCCCTGGGAAGTCTCAGATCTTTGCCAACTTCCTAATTTTTATACTTTGGTCCAGTTGAACACGAGCACCCCTTTTCCCCACCACTCCTATGCCCTGGGTCTGGAGGTCTGTCTTCCCTCCCATCAGTACCTTGTCCATCTCACGCCCTTCTTCATCTCTTTCCGTCTCTCCCAGAGTAGGCTTGCTTGGAAGCCACTTAAAGGTGCTTAGAATGCCATCCCTAGCTCCCAAGCTAACTGGGTGAGACAGTGAGCACCTTGTCCCGAGGGGTGTGCAAGCAGAGGGGAACCAATTCCAGTCAGGAAGGCTGCAGAAGGGATTCTTGCTCTGCTGGAGACTGGAAGCACTTGGGTGTCCTCAGGCTCCAGGGCCCAACGTGTGACAATATCCAAGACAATTTTCATGGGAGAAGAATAAGGCCCATGTTACATGTTTTCCATGAAGCTCAATTTATGCATCTTCAAGGCCTGGCTGTTTTTCTTCAGGGACTGCATCCTGCCTTTTTTTTTTTTTGCCTTAAGAATATTATTTTGTTCATAAAACAATGGTGATGATAGCTGGTGGCAGTTGTTTTCCATTTCTTTACTTGGCAAAATAAGACCTTACAAGTCCATTTTTAAGTTTTGAGGCAATTGCACAGTTTGTTGCAGTGAAAATCTCCCCATATCCCTGGATAGAGACCCTTGAATGGGGCAGGTCCTTTCCAGGCTCAAGGCTCGTCTGAATCAGGTGCCGACTGTGCTCCACTGTGATGACTAACAGGGGCCTGGCCCTACCAGCTGGGATGGAGTGGTGAGTGGAGACGTGGCAGGGGCAGTGCAGATGAGCTTGGGGGTGGGGCACATGAGTGAAGATGCCTCAGCTCCCTTCGTTGGAGTGTCTGGGACCCTGAGATTCCAGGTGTCCCCAGATCGCTGGATACCCATACCTGTGTGCACCTCTGGTGGGAAGCCAGTGGCAGTGACCTTTCATTCCTTGCTGCAGCACACGGTGTGGGACGGTGGCTGCTGGGCAGGAAGGCAAACACTGAATGGCTTCTAGCTTTTGTGAAGAGAAACCATGCTCAGAGCTGAGGGATAAGAAGGGAAGCTGGGCACATCCCAGGAGTATCAGGGGGTTCCTCTGCACAGCCTGGGCTGGGGGCCCCCAAGAGGGTAACACACACAGATCCCACAGCTCTAGGTGGAGACAGCTCGGGCCAGCTAGTAGCAAGCTGCTCCCTCTCTCAGGGGCTCAGGTTCTGTGTAGTCCATCCCCCAGAGGGTGCCTTCCTTGTAGTAAGGGGGTCCCTGGGGTTGGTCTGGAGATTAGAGCTGGAGGTGTGGGCAGGCCCTGGGCCCCCAGGCTTGCTGCGGCTCCAGGGCCACATCACAGAGTGATTCCTACCCTCCTGGGCACCTGAGGATCCAGCCGTCAAGCCCCATACTCAGGGTGGACAGGCCTGGCTATAGGGTCAGCAGGGGCAAAATGGTTACACAGTGCCAAGAGCGACCTTGAAATTCATTCCCCAGCATGGCCAGGTTGCCTGCCCCGCCTGGGCTCCTGCCTCAGTTTCCCCTGTGGTCAGAGTCCCTCTCCTAGGTGGAGGCCCTGAACCCTGCAGGCTGCCTTCCTCCCCTAACTCTAGTAGGGCCCATTTAACTCATCAGTACACAGTGATCACACATCTATTGTGCTCCCAGCACTTCCCCAGGTGCCAGGACCTTGTAGTGAACTCACAAAGAAAATGCTTTGGCCGGGTCCTACTCTGGCCCTGGCCCAGCTCCCAGGTCTCCTGTCCTTGTGTCGTGCCTGTGACTTCCGACCTGAGTGAACAGGGAGGGGCCCCTAATTCCGTTCACCTGGAGTGGGTACTGTGCCTGCCAGCCCGACTCTGACCTCAAAGTTGGACAGGAAGGGGCCTCAGATACCTGTGTAAGACTGATGAGCTGCTGCTTGCTTGAACACCCCCAGAAACAGGGAGCTCACCCCCTGTTGAGGCAGCTTGGCCAGGCAGGCAGCTCTCTGACGTAGGGCCAAAATCTCTAGTCCTCAGAAACCGGGTCCTTAGAACTGTTTTTCCCCCCACCTGAACCCTCTGTGATCCACTAGGCTGACCCAGCCCTGCTGTTTTCTAGGTTGATCCCTTGTTCCGGGATGGGCCTTGCCCTCTGTAAGGCTGCCGACCCAGTCGGGGTTCAGGGGTGTTTTTGGTTTTTTTTTAATAGAAATCTTTTTTTTTTTTAAAGCACCCCAGTGTTTCCTTTCTTTCTCCCTTCTTCCCTCCCTTCCTTCCTTCCTTTCTTGCAGGTCTCACTTGCTGCATGCAGGATCTTCGTTGCAGCATGAGGGATCTTTTTTTTCTTTTTTTTAGTTGCAGAATGAGGACTTAGTTGCGGCATACATGTGGGATCTAGTTCCCCGACCAGGGATCAGACGTGGGCCCCCTGCATTGGGAGCACAGAGTCTTATCCACTGCGCCACCAGGGAAGTCCCGGCACTCAGTTTTTTAGGGTCCTGAGAACTATCCCAGCACCTGCTCCTGGAGCTGGAAGGCAAGGGCTGGCTCTGCAGCGTAGAGGGCCCTGAGGTCACCTGTGTGGAAGGTGGCCGGGAGGGGGTGTTTCCGGGCAAGGAAGGCAGTGTTATGGGAGAGAGAGGTCCCTGCAGGTTGCCCTGGGGCTTCTTCTCTGGGCCTCAGTTTCCCTCTGGTGCGGGCTGGAGGTGTTCTGAGCTCCCACCAGAGGTGGGAACCTCTGGTGTTCTGAGCCCTGGAGAGGCCCCTTCTGGACTCTGAGCTTCGGGCTGGGGGCGGTCGGTGGAGGCGACAGCTGCTTTGAAACGTGGAGAATAATAAAGCAAGGAATGTCTGAGCTCAGGGGAAAAATAACCCCCGCCCGCTGGGCCTCCCACCCTGCACGTAATGAATTAAGTACAGGGAGGCATGTTTCATGTCGGGGTGCTGGCTGGAGGAGGCCAGAAGGCTCCTAATGAGAAACAGGGTCCTGGATGGGGCCACTGGGAGCTGGGGGTTTGAGGTCACCTAACCTGACCCCTGGGGGTGCTCTCACTCCCCAGAAGCTTCCTCTCAATCTCCCTTTGTCTGCATGGGTGAGGGGGTGGTCATCCTGTCCCACCTCCATGCTGACCTCTGATCCCAGGCTGCACCCCAGTGCTGGCCTTGAAAGGTCAGAAAGGGGAGATGGTGTGGCTGATTTGGATGGATCATCTCCTCATTCTCTCCCTTCTTCAAGCATTTACTGAGTACCCACTGGGTAGGTATCTCCTGCCAGCAGGATGGTGGGGTCAACGCTGCCCCCTGCTGGACTGATCAAATCCACAGAGCCCATCAGCATCTGACCAGCAAGCCCCCAGGCCCCAAGCCACCTCTTGTCTCCAGTCTCCACAGCCCTTCCCCTTCCTCTGCCAATCCCTCTGTCCCCTGTGGCCTCACCCGCCTTCCACCCCTATGTTCCTGGCCCCAGCTCAGTACTACCCCTGCCCCCTTCGCCGGGGCTTGGACATCAGTGGCTCTGGGTCCAGCTCTACCTTTCCAGTCCACCAGTCTGGGGGATCTGGCTTTATTATGGGTCACCTTCCCCCACCTCCTCTCTCTCCCTCCCCAGTAAACTTAATGTTCCCCCAACAAGGTCCACACTCTCTTACTTCACTCATACTCTTCCTTCTGTCTGGTGGACCCCCATTCATCTACTCCCCAAGACTGCTTTCTAAAAAAACCCACTCCTTTCCAGAGGGGCCCAGGGAACAGTGGATAAGTGAGTAATTAAACTGTCAGCAAAAGGGTAAATTCTCAGCAAGGGAGCTGTAGAGGAGTGGAGTCAGGTAGGTATGTTCCTAAGGCTCCCCGAGGATCCTGGCCTCCCAGCCTCTGCCAGCTTGGGGCAAGTCTCCCATTTTATTTTTAAGAAGTCTGACCAGGGCCCTGGAGCTTGAAATATTCTCCCCCACCATCCCTTCTCTCCCCCACCCACTTTAATTAAAACCATTGTTTTTCAAGCACATGTTAATTAAAAAGCAAACATGTTTTGCTAAGTAATTTGGAAGCTCTGGTTATGCAAACCAGAGTCATTCCAGTTAAAAAAAATCCCTCACCCAGCTTGCCCCAGTGTCTTGGGAGCTGAGGACCCTTGTGGCTACAGTAGATGCACATCCCTTTAGACTTTACATTCCCTGTGGAGGTCTAGCTAGGGCAGGTGTCCTCTCTGTTTCACAGGTGGGAACACAGAGGGGTTACAGAGGCCTAGAGTTCCTAGCAAGCCCAGCATCACCAACCCCCTGCAAATGTGTGCTCTGGGCCTGGGGAGCAATAGCTGGTGAGGAGGGCGATCGACTCCTGTGCCCCATCCTGCAGGCAGGGTCTTTGTCTCAGAGCCTCTGCCCAGCTGTGGGGTGAAGGGAGGAGGATGCAGGCATGACAATGCTGCGAGCCCAGCCAGGAAGGCTGACGGGTGCTGGGCCACCTCCTTGAGGTCTCCAGCACAGCTGGGGCTACGATTAACCAAAGCTGGGAGAGTAGGTCCCTGAGGTGAGGGCCCGAGTTAAGGACCAGCCTTCTGGGTTGGGGGAGCCCTGGATGCTCAGAGGTACCTGCTGCAGCCCCAGCTCCCCACTCTGTGTCTGGTGTTGCCCACAGTGTCTCCACCCTGACTCCTGGCCCTGGGAGTCTTGTAGTCCTGGGGCCCTTCACATCTTGTGCAGTAGCCTCAGGGCCCATTGCAGGGAGCTGGAGCCCCCAAGATGCAGGGTTCAGTGACCTCTAGTCCCTCCTGCTCCCTTTCCCTGGCAGGGATGGGGGCATTGCACCAAGAGGCCTTTCCAAACCCTGTCACCACTTTGCAACCTGCCTGTTGGCTCTCCCAGCTCAGAGTCCCACCAACAGGAGGGTGTCTCATATGTGTGCCGGTGTGTGCTCCATGTGCGAGTCTGTACCCAGGTGTGTGTCACTGTTCACCAGGGCCCTGGTGTGAAGGGGTCTCTCCCTGCTTCCTGAAGGAGACCAGTGTCGAGGTCCTGCAGGGATGGGGGTGGGTGGTGGTGCGGTAGTGACCAGGAAGAGGATGTTTAATGCGGGAGGGAAGGCGGACACCCACACCCGCCGCCCGGCACTGTGGAACACGATGGGCCGGCTCGCACCTTCTGTACACACACACAGGGACACAGGCTGAGGGGCGGGACGCCTGGAGTCCCGGGCCTGTGCCACCCAGCCGGCCCTCTCCCTCCCCTGCACTCAGCCTTCTTGCCTGTAAAATGAGAAGTATGTGCTGTGATGTTTGCAACTTATCACACGCAGTGTCTCCCCCACGGGGACACACACACCCTCACAAGCCACGACACACAGTGACACACAGCGACGCACGCTGGCAGCCGGCTCCCAGGGCCCGCCCTCCCTGGGCGACGCGCCAGTGACACACACACTGTCGCCGCTCCGACTCACACCCACGTCCCGGGAGGAGCTGTGCTCCCGCCGCGCTCCCCTGGGGCTGCGGCGCGGCGCTTCTGTGTTCTGCTCCCTCCGCCGCGCCTAGAAACCGCAGTGGGCCGGCCGGGATGAGCTCACGCCGCCTCCGGCCGCCCAGGTCTAACGCGCTCCAGATGCCCCGCGGCCCGAGCCGGCAGCGCTGAGGACGGCCCTCTGGCACCCCCTGCAGGGCTCAGCTGCTCCCGGCGGTGCAGGCACCCGGGGGACGGGGTGGAGCTGCCTCCGGAAGGGGCGGGGCTTAGCTCACCCGCCCGCTTTTCCTCCGGTTCTCCCCGCTGCCTGAGTTCGGAGCCGGGGGCGTGCTGCTGCGAAGGCTGTCCTGCCTGTCCCGCGCGGTTTCCAGGTCCCAGCCCACGACCCCTGTGGGCGGCTCAGCGGCCACGTGCTGGGTGGCGGTCCCCTCACCGGCTGCCCTCGCCAAAACATGGGATTCCACCCCACTCCACCCCCAGTTACTCGGGCCAGCCCGGACCCTCCACCAGGTACTGCAACTCAGGCCCCCGCGCGGCCCTGACTAGGCCCTGCCCACTCTTGCTCCTCTTGGAACAAACAGCCTAGTTTCTACTGGGAAAGCAGCAGGGGCCTGACCACCGCCTGTTTTTAATAAGCAGCTGGTATTTCCCCGAAATCGCGGCCCGGTGGCTGACCTCACGGGGATGACGGCTGGCTGTGGGCCAGGGGGCGGGAGCCGCCTCAGGGTGAGCCCCTGATGCCTGCCCTTGCAGAGAAGTCGGGCAGAGAGGAGGAGCTCTGGTTTCCAGTCCCAGCTCAGCTGCTGGCTCATCCAAAAGTCTGTCCCTCTGTCTGTCTGCAATGTTGTGCATCCCAGGCCAGTGCTTCCAGCGCCCCTCCTCCTCAGCCATGCCTAGGGTCCCGCTTTCCTCCTGCCTCGTTGTATGGTCCTGGTAAACTGCTTAACCTCTCACCTCTCATTTCCTCCACTGTAGGATGAGGTCATTGTGGGATTTGAGAGGGGACCAGCAAGGGAGAGCAGATGGACCCCAGGAACAAGTAATTTCCAGAGGGCTGGAGGAGGGGTCTCTCGGGAGCTAAGGGGCCAGGAATCAGGCCTTGGTCTTCCTGGGGCAGAGTTGGGGAGCTAGAGGAAGGGCCTCCGGGGAGATAGCCAGGGCAGCACAGATGTCCTGGCAGAATGACAGTGTTCAATGAAGGGTCAGCGTAGGGGGCTTGGGACACCTGGAGTCAGGGAAGGGTGTCAGGAAAGGCTTTCCAGAGGAGGAGGCGCTGAGTGAGGTGCAGTTAGTCAGGCTAAGACCCAGGGGGCGGGCAGAATACTTAGGCAATGAAGGGGTGGGGTGGGGGACAGAATGGAGAGTGGAACCAGACAGTTGGGTCCAAGGCATCTCTGGTAGTGAGTGGAGACTCTGCTGGAGGCACCGTAGGGGGTGACGGCCCTTGGGAACTGGTCCTGAAGCCCCATCTGTAACCGAGGGACAAAGACAGAAAGCCAGAGGAGGACACAGGGTCCAGTGGAGGGACAGAGGCCAGGAGCCACAGGGGGAGCAGGGAGACAGGGAGAGGAGTTGTAGCAGGCAGATAGGTGTGCGTTGGACATATCTGGTGGCTGGAAGATTTGTTTGCTCTGGAGCTTGCACTTTCCAGATGCTTGGGGCCCCTCCTCAAAGGAACAACAGTAACAGTGAGTAATACTTTTTGAGCAAAGCGTGTGCCAGGCAATGCTCTGAGCACTTACAGGTATTAACTCATTCTCTTTTCACTAGAATTTTATTCATTTGTTCATTCATTCAGCAGATGTTTGTTGAGTGCCTACTGTGTGCCAGCCATGTTCCAGGTGCTGGGAATCCAGCAGTGACAAGACATACAAAAACCCTGTCCGAAGAAAGTTTACACGTGGAAGGGGAAGACAGCTCATGTATATGTGAGTAAAATGTATAGTATTTCCGATTGTGAGAAGTGCTACAGAGAAAATTAGAGGATAAGGGGGATCAAGAGGGCAGAGTAGGGGGGTACACTTTTTGAGAGGGTGTCCTGGGAGAGCCTCAATGGGGAGGTGACATTTGAGTACAGACCAAGTCTGGCTCACCACCTCTTAGCTGAGAATAGCTTTTACAGAAGAGCATTTGCAATCATTTCCAAGATAGGGAACACTAATTTTGATGTTATCCCCCTAAAAGAATTCCATTCTTCTTAGTAGACCTGTATTACCCCAAACCAAAACCAAAACCAAAATAACAACAAAAAAACCCCCCAAAACCAGTACTCAGTTCTCCTAATTATATTTTGAATTTCATCAATAAACATTGATGGAAATTCATTTTCTCTCTTGTTATATAAGTACCTGTATAATCTTGATTTTGTCTCTTGGTCCACAAAGCCTAAGATATTTACTATTTGGCCCTTTACAGAAAAAGTTTACTGATCCTGGTATAGACCCACCAGGTGAGGAAATGAGCTGTGTGGACATCTGGGGGCAGAGGGAACAGCCAGTTGAAAGGCCGGGAGGCAGGAGCTAGTGAGGCACATCAAGGAGGCCAGCAGGGTTGGAGCCCTGTGAGTGAGGAGGAGAGTGATAAGAAAGGGTCAGAGGAACCCAGGCAGATTGGTGCAAGGTCTTGTGCCAATTCCTAGGTATTTTTTTAAGAAGTGTGTGTGGCTATCTTTAATGGAATATCTTTTTTTTTCTATTACATTTTCTAATTTATTATTGCTTCAGGGTAGAAAGTTATTGATTTTGTATATTGATCTTTTCCCCAGCCCTCTTAGTTTATTCTCTTATAGTTTTATTAATTTTTCAGTTGGTTTGTTTGGCTTTGTTTTAGAAAGCAATTATATCTTCCACAAATGATGCATTTTGGTCTTCCTGCCTATATATAGCTCAGTTTCTTCCTTTCTTTACCTACCTCCACTCCCCTTCTGCTTGTCTCCCTACTCTCTCCCCTTACTTCCTTCCTCTCTCCTCTCCATAATGCACAGGGTTTCAATCTCTTCACATCCTTACCAACACTTGTTATTTTCTGTGTTGTTGATTTTGGATTGTTTATTTTTAGCCATCATAATGGGTGTGAAATAGTATCATATTGTGGTTTTGATTTGTATTTTCCTAATGTTAGTGATGTTGGTTATCTTTTCATGTGCTTACTGGACATTTTTGTATCTTCTTTGGAGAAATGTCTATTCAATTTCTATGTCTTTTTTTTTTTAAAGATTCTAGCTCTGTTTTATTTATTTATTTATTTATTTATTTATGGCTGTGTTGGGTCTTCGTTTCTGTGCGAGGGCTTTCTCTAGTTGTGGCAAGTGGGGGCCACTCTTCATCGCGGTGCGCGGGCCTCTCACTATCGCAGCCTCTCTTGTTGCGGAGCACAGGCTCCAGACGCGCAGGTTCAGTAGTTGTGGCACACGGGCTTAGTTGCTCCGTGGCATGTGGGATCTTCCCAGACCAGGGCTCGAACCCGTATCCCCTGCATTGGCAGGCAGATTCTCAACCACTGCGCCACCAGGGAAGCCCTCTATGTCCATTTTTAAATTGGGTTTTTGTTGTTGAGTGTAGGAGTTCTTTATATGCTCTGGATATCAATCCCATATCAGATATATGAATTGCAAATATTTTCTCCCATTCTGTGGATTATCTTTCACTCTACTGATAGTGTTTTTTGCAGCACAAAAGCTATTAATTTTTTTAATTACTAATTAATTAGTTAATTTATTTTTGGCTGTGTTGGGTCTTCGTTGTTGCGCGCGGGCTTTCTCTAGTTGTGGTGAGCGGGGGCTACTCTTCATTGCAGCGCGTGGGCTTCTCATTGTGGTGGCTTCTCTTGTTGCGGAGCATGGGCTCTAGGTGCGCGGGCTTCAGTAGTTGTGGCACACGGGCTCAGTAGTTGTGGCTCACGGGCTTTAGAGCACAGGCTCCGTAGTTGTGGCGCACAGGCTTAGTTGCTCTGCGGCATGTGGGATCTTCCTGGACCAGGGCTCCAAACTGTGTGCCCTGCATTGGCAGGTGGATTCTCAACCACTGTGCCACCAGGGAAGTCCCGGGATTGTTTTCTTAATTTCCCTTTTTATCCCAATTTTATTTTTATTTATTTTTAAAAATCAATTTTAGTGAGGTATAATTTAAATGAAATAAATTGCACGTATTTGACTAGTTTTGAGAGATACATATTTTTGTAAAGCCACAACAATAATCAAGATACAGAACAATTCCATCCCCTGTAAAAGTGCCCTTGTGTCCCTTCACAGTTCATTCTTCCTTCTGCCCCTGGCCCAAGACAACCACTGCTCTACCTCCTGTCACTATAGATTGGTCTACATTTTCTGGAATTTTATATGAATTTTTATATAAATGGAATAATTCTGTATGGGTCTGACTTCCTTCACTCAACATAATGATTTTGAGATTTACCCATACATTTGTATGTATCAGGAGTTAGTTAATTAATTAATTAGTTAACTTTTGATGTGTATAGATGTCATATTTTGTTTATCCAGTTACCTGTCAGTGGTCATTGTTTTTTTTTTTTCCCAGTGTTTGGCTTTTGTTCAGTTTTTACTGGGCCATTTGTCTTCTTACAGAGCTGTAAGTGTTCTTTATATGTTCTAGATACAAATATTTTGTCATAGATGTATCGCAAATATTTTCTTTCAATCTTTACCTTGAATTTTCATTCTTTTAACGGTAGTTTTCAAAGAGCAAAATTTTAAAATTTTGATGAAGTCCAATTTATCAATTTTTTCTTCTATCACTTGTTTTTATGTCTTATTTAAGATATATTTGCCTACTTCAAGGTTACACAAATTTTCCCTTATAGTTTTTTCTAGGAGTTTTATAGTTTTTGGTTTTACATTTAAGTCTGTCATTGATTTCTGGTTAATTTTCGGCTTAATTTCCTTTTTGATTGTTCACTGTTAGTGCATAGAAATGCAACAAATATTTGCATGTTAATTTTGTATCCTGCAACTTTTCTGAATTCATTTATTATCTCTAACAGGGTTTTTTTGTGGAATCTTTGGGGTTTTCTATATATATAAGATCATTTTGCCTAATTGGCTAGCTAGAACTTTCAGTACAGTGCTGAGTAGAAGTGGTGAAAGTGAGCATCCTTGTCTAGTTCCTGATCTTAGGGAAAAGCTTTTAGTCTTTTGCCATTAAGTATGATATTCATTGTGGGTTTTTCATATATGGCCTTCATCATATTGAGGAAGTTTCTTTTTGCTCCTAGTTTATTGATTTTTTTTTTTTTGATCATGAAAGGGTGTTAAATTTTGCCAAATGCTTATTGCCTCAATTGAGATGACATGTATGTGTATGTATGTGTGTGTGTTTCTTTTTCTTCTTTGAACATGTGTAAAATAACTATTTTGAAGTCTTTGTCTACTATGTCCAACACATGGGGCCCCTCGAAGACCCCATAAGTTAAGTTTCTCTTATCTGCTTCTTTTCCTATGTATTGGTTAAACTTTCCTGTATCTTTTGCTGACAAAAAATTAATCAGTAGTCAATCTAAGAACGAAGTAGAAAATTTTATTTGAGCCAGCCTGAGGATTATAACCTGGGAGACAGTTTTTCAGAAAGTTCTGAGGGGACTTCCCTGGTGGCGCAGTGGTTAAGAATCTGCCTGCCAATGCAGAGGACATGGGTTCAAGCCCTGGTCGGGGAAGATCCCACATGCCACGGAGCAACTAAGCCCATGCGCCACAACTACTGAGCCTGTGCTCTAGAGCCCGGGAGCCACAACTACTGAAGCCCGCGTGTCTAGAGCCTGTGCTCCGCAACAAGAGAAGCCACTGCAATGAGAAGCCCGCGCACCGCAAAGAAGAGTAGCCCCCGCTCGAAGAAGAGTAGCCCCCGCTCTCCGCAACTAGAGAAAGCCCGCGTGCGGCAACAAAGACCCAACACAGCCAAAAATAAATAAATAAAATACATAAATTAAAAAAAAAAAAAGTTCTGAGGACTGTTCTGCCTGTTAGAGATCAAAGCACAGTTATATAAGATTTTGAGACAAAGTTTTATGCATCAAAGTCCCATATTGACAGTTTACATAGTTCACCAAGGTGAGTAGTGGGTTATTGTGAGCCCTTACAGGATTGAGAAAGGAATGTTATCTCCTAAGGAGTTACCTTCTGGTGCCAGGAGGAAACTGGTTTTCTTTTGGCGAGTAGGCATTCCTGTGTCTTCTGAGGGGAGCTAGTTAGTGTATAATGCAGATGCACAATGCACACTAAAGGGGAGGGGCTAGTGGCTCAAACAGGCAGAGAGAGAATTTTTTTTTTTTTTCACACACACACACTGTATTTTATTTTTACAAGAGATAAATAGACTGACACCAAGCATTGTACATGGATGACCACAACAAAAGCAACAATGATTGCAATTACCAAACATGAAACACACTCATACTATGTCATAATATTGACATTCAGTCCAGTAATCCTCCACTGTAACAGCTCCTTTACTTTGCAGTGAAAATTGATTTGTATATTCTTTGCCTCTGAGTCCTTGTTGGATTTTTTTTTTTTTAATTCAGACAGAAAGTCACAAAAATTATCCTCATCCTCATCAGTTCACTCAGTCCCATGTAATTAATTTTTTTTTTCATCTTGATCTTTTGTTAGCACTTTTCTGAGTTCATCAGTTTTTCATTAGAGTTCTGAAAATGCTTATTCATTCAGTTCAGCAGTACAGTCAGTTACCAGAAACCTGTACTTGTCAGAGTCTTTTCCATGAATTTCTTAAAGATGAAACCCTTTTATAGGAACATATTTGCAAAAGCATCAGAGTACACACAGAACTGTCTGTAAATGACAAAAGACTTAAAAATGACCACAGTTAAAAATTTGATGAAAGTTCATAATAATGCAGTTGACAAGAAAATTAGTTATTTCTGAGATATACATTTTAAGGTAATAACTAGGATTATGACTTATAACATTATACCAGAACATATAAGATTTTTAGAAATTTCATGTAATGTCTGAAACATTTATATTAACATATTTCCATACAAATAACCCAATGAAAGTTTAGTATTAGTTGTTTTGTTTGTTCTTTTTTTATACTGCAGGTTCTTATTAGGCATCAATTTTATACACATCAGTGTATACATGTCAATCCCAATCGCCCAATTCAGCACAACACCATACCCACCCCACCGCAGTTTTCCCCCCTTGGTGTCCATATGTCTGTTCTCTACATCTGTGTCTCAACCTCTGCCCTGCAAACTGGCTCATCTGTACCATTTTTCTAGGTTCCACATACATGCGTTAATATACGATATTTGTTTTTCTCTTTCTGACTTACTTCACTCTGTATGACAGTCTCTAGATCCATCCACGTCTCAACAAATGACTCAATTTCGTTCCTTTTTATGGCTGAGTAATATTCCATTGTATATATGTACCACATCTTTATCCATTCGTCTGTTGATGGGCATTTAGGTTGCTTCCATGACCTGGCTATTATAAATAGTGCTGCAATGAACATTCGGGTGCATGTGTCTTTTTGAATTACGGTTTTCTCTGGGTATATGCCCAGTAGTGGGATTGCTGGGTCATATGGTAATTCTATTTTTAGTTTTTTAAGGAACCTCCATATTGTTCTCCATAGTGGCTGTATCAATTTACATTCCCACCAACAGTGCAAGAGGGTTCCCTTTTCTCCACACCCTCTCCAGCATTTGTTGTTTGTAGATTTTCTGATGATGCCCATTCTAACTGGTGTGAGGTGATACCTCATTGTAGTTTTGATTTGCATTTCTCTAATAATTAGTGATGTTGAGCATCTTTTCATGTGCTTCGTGGCCGTCTGTATGTCTTCTTTGGAGAAATGTCTATTTAGGTCTTCTGCCCATTTTTGGATTGGGGTGTTTGTTTCTTTACTATTGAGCTGAATGAGCTGTTTATATATTTTGGAGATTAATCCTTTGTCCGTTGATTCGTTTGCAAATATTTTCTCCCATTCTGAGGGTTGCCTTTTCGTCTTGTTTATGGTTTCCTTTGCTGTGCAAAAGCTTTGAAGTTTCATTAGGTCCCATTTGTTTATTTTTGTTTTTATTTCCATTACTCTAGGAGGTGGATCAAAAAAGATCTTGCTGTGATTTATGTCAAAGAGTGTTCTTCCTATGTTTTCCTCTAAGAGTTTTATAGTGTCCGGTCTTACATTTAGGTCTCGAATCCATTTTGAGTTTATTTTTGTGTATGGTGTTAGGGAGTATTCTAATTTCATTCTTTTACATGTAGCTGTCCAGTTTTCCCAGCACCACTTATTGAAGAGACTGTCTTTTCTCCATTGTATATCTTTGCCTCCTTTGTCATAGATTAGTTGACCATAGGTGCGTGGGTTAATCTCTGGGCTTTCTATCTTGTTCCATTGATCTGTGTTTCTGTTTTTGTGCCAGTACCATATTGTCTTGATTACTGTAGCTTTGTAGTATAGTCTGAAGTCAGGGAGTCTGATTCCTCCAGCTCCGTTTTTTTCCCTCAAGACTGCTTTGGCTATTCGGGGTCTTTTGTGTCTCCATACAAATTTTAAGATGATTTGTTCTAGTTCCGTAAAAAATGCCATTGGTAATTTGATAGGGATTGCATTGAATCTGTAGATTGCTTTGGGTAGTATAGTCATTTTCACAATGTTGATTCTTCCAATCCAAGAACATGGTGTAGCTCTCCATCTGTTGGTATCATCTTTAATTTCTTTCATCAGTGTCTTATAGTTTTCTGCATACAGGTCTTTTGTCTCCCTAGGTAGGTTTATTCCTAGGTATTTTATTCTTTTTGTTGCAATGGTAAATGGGAGTGTTTCCATAATTTCTCTTTCAGATTTTTCATCATTAGTGTATAGGAATGCAAGAGATTTCTGTGCATTCATTTTGTATCCTGCAACTTTACCATATTCATTAATTAGCTCTAGCAGTTTTCTGGTGGCAGTTTTAGGATTCTCTATGTATAATATCATGTCATCCGCAAACAGTGACAGTTTTACTTCTTCTTTTCCAATTTGTATTCCTTTTATTTCTTTTTCTTCTCTGATTGCCGTGGCTAAGACTTCCAGAACTATGTTGAATAATAGTGGTGAGAGTGGACATCCTTGTCTCGTTCCTGATCTTAGAGGAAATGCTTTCAGTTTTTCACCATTGAGAATGACGTTTGCTGTGGGTTTGTCATATATGGCCTTTATTATGTTGAGGTAGGTTCCCTCTATGCCCACTTTCTGGAGAGTTTTTATCATAAATGGGTGTTGAATTTTGTCAAAAGCTTTTTCTGCATCTATTGAGATGATCATATGGTTTTTCTTCTTCAGTTTGTTAATATGGTGTATCACATTGATTGATTTGCATATATTGAAGAATCCTTGCATCCCTGGGATAAATCCCACTTGATCGTGGTGTATGATCCTTTTAATGTGTTGTTGGATTCTGTTTGCTAGTATTTTGTTGAGGATTTTTGCATCTATATTCATCAGTGATATCGGTCTGTAATTTTCTTTCTTTGTAGTGTCTTTGTCCGGTTTTGGTATCAGGGTGATGGTGGCCTCATAGAATGAGTTTGTGAGTTTTCCTTCCTCTGCAATTTTTTGGAAGAGTTTGAGAAGGATAGGTGTTAGCTCTTCTCTAAATGTTTGATAGAATTCACCTGTGAAGCCATCTGGTCCTGGACTTTTGTTTGTTGGAAGATTTTTAATCACAGTTTCAATTTCATTGCTTGTGATTGGTCTGTTCATATTTTCTGTTTCTTCCTGGTTCAGTCTTGGAAGGTTATACCTTTCTAAGAATTTGTCCATTTCTTCCAGGTTGTCCATTTTATTGGCATAAAGTTGCTTGTAGTAGTCTCTTAGGATGCTTTGTATTTCTGCAGTGTCTGTTGTAACTTCTCCTTTTTCATTTCTGATTTTATTGATTTGAGTCCTCTCCCTCTTTTCTTTATGAGTCTGGCTAATGGCTTATCGATTTTGTTTATTTTCTCAAAGAACCAGCTTTTAGTTTTATTGATCTTTGCTATTGTTTTCTTTGTTTCTATTTCATTTATTTCTGCTCTGATCTTTATGATTTCTTTCCTTCTGCTAACTTTGGGTTTTGTTTGTTCTTCTTTCTCTAGTTTCTTTAGGTGTAAGGTTAGATTGTTTACTTGAGATTTTTCTTGTTTCTTTAGGTAGGCTTGTATAGCTATAAACTTCCCTCTTAGAACTGCTTTTGCTGCATCCCATAGGTTTTGGGTTGTCGTGTTTTCATTGTCATTTGTCTCTAGGTATTTTTTGATTTCTTCTTTGATTTCTTCAGTGATCTCTTGGTTATTTAGTAACGTATTGTTTAGCCTCCATGTGTTTGTCTTTTTTACGTTTTTTTCCCTGTAATTCATTTCTAATCTCATAGCATTGTGGTCAGAAAAGATGCTTGATATGATTTCAATTTTCTTAAATTTACTGAGGCTTGATTTGTGACCCAAGATGTGATCTATCCTGGAGAATGTTCCGTGCGCACTTGAGAAGAACGTGTAATCTGCTGTTTTTGGATGGAATGTCCTATAAATATCAATTAAATCTATCTGGTCTATTGTGTCATTTAAAGCTTCTGTTTCCTTATTTATTTTCATTTTGGATGATCTGTCCATTGGTGTAAGTGAGGTGTTAAAGTCCCCCACTATTATTGTGTTACTGTCAATTTCCTCTTTTATGGCTGTTAGCAGTTGCCTTATGTATTGAGGTGCTCCTATGTTGGGTGCATATATATTTATAATTGTTATATCTTCTTCTTGGATTGATCCCTTGATCATTATGTAGTGTCCTTCTTTGTCTCTTGTAACATTCTTTACTTTAAAGTCTATTTTATCTGATAATGAGTATAGCTACTCCAGCTTTCTTTTGATTTCCATTTGCATGGAATATCTTTTTCCATCCCCTCACTTTCAGTCTGTATGTGTCCCTAGGTCTAAAGTGGGTCTCTTGTAGACAGCATATATATGGGTCTTGTTTTTGTATCCATTCAGCAAGCCTGTGTCTTTTGGTTGGAGCATTTAATCCATTCACATTTAAGGTAATTATCGATATGTATGTTCCTATGACCATTTTCTTAATTGTTTTGGGTTTGTTTTTGTAGGTCCTTTTCTTCTCTTGTGTTTCCCACTTAGAGAAGTTCCTTTAGCATTTGTTGTAGAGCTGGTTTGGTGGTGCTGAATTCTCTTAGCTTTTGCTTGTCTGTAAAGCTTTTGATTTCTCCATCAAATCTAAATGAGATCCTTGCCGGGTAGAGTAATCTTGGTTGTAGGTTCTTCCCTTTCATCACTTTAAGTATATCATGCCACTCCCTTCTGGCTTGTAGAGTTTCTGCTGAGAAATCAGCTGTTAACCTTATGGGAGTTCCCTTGTATGTTATTTGTCGTTTTTCCCTTGCTGCTTTCAATAATTTTTCTTTGTCTTTAATTTTTGCCATTTTGATTACTATGTGTCTCGGCGTGTTTCTCCTTGGGTTTATCCTGTATGGGACTCTCTGCACTTCCTGGACTTGGGTGGCTATTTCCTTTCCCATGTTAGGGAAGTTTTCGACTATAATCTCTTCAAATATTTTCTCTGGTCCTTTCTCTCTCTCTTCTCCTTCTGGGACCCCTATAATGCGAATGTTGTTGCGTTTAATGTTGTCCCAGAGGTCTCTTAGGCTGTCTTCATTTCTTTTCATTCTTTTTTCTTTAGTCTGTTCCGCAGCAGTGAATTCCACCATTCTGTCTTCCAGGTCACTTATCCGTTCTTCTGCCTCAGTTATTCTGCTATTGATTCCTTCTAGTGTAGTTTTCATTTCAGTTATTGTATTGGTCATCTCTGTTTGTTTGTTGTTTAATTCTTCTAGGTCTTTGTTAATCATTTCTTGCATCTTCTCAATCTTTGCCTCCATTCT
The DNA here is from genome assembly GCF_028023285.1 of Balaenoptera ricei. Taxonomy (NCBI): domain Eukaryota; kingdom Metazoa; phylum Chordata; class Mammalia; order Artiodactyla; family Balaenopteridae; genus Balaenoptera; species Balaenoptera ricei. The sequence continues at coordinate 65,860,461 of NC_082649.1, read as the reverse complement.
TATTCCGAGGTCCTGGATCATCTTCACTATCATTATTCTGAATTCTTTTTCTGGAAGGTTGCCTATCTCCACTTCATTTAGTTGTTTTTCTGGGTTTTTTTCTTGTTCCTTCATCTGATATATAGCCCTCTGCCTTTTCATCTTGTCTATCTTTCTGTAACTGTGGGTTTTGGTCCACAGGCTGCAGGATTGGAGTTCTTCTTGCTTCTGCTGTCTGCCCTCTGGTGGTTGAGGCTATCTAAGAGGTTTGATGGGAGGCTCTGTTGGTGGGTAGAGCTGACTGTTGCTGTGGCGGACAGAGCTCCGTAACACTTTAGTCCACTTGACTGTTGATGGGTGGGGCTGGGTTCCCTCCCTGTTGGTTGTTTTGCCTGAGGCAACTCAACACTGGAGCCTACCTGGGCTCTTTGATGGGGTTAATGGCAGACTCTGGGAGGGCTCATGCCAAGGAGCACTTCCCAGAACCTCCGCTGCCAGTGTCCTTGTCCCCATGGTGAAACAGAGCCACCTCCTGCCTCTGCAGGAGACCCCCCAACACCAGCAGGTAGGTCTGGTTCAGTCTCCCCCAGGGTCACTGCTCCTTCCCCTGGGTCCCGATGCGCACACTACTTTGTGTGTGCCCTCCAAGAGCGGGGTCTCTGTTTCCCCCAGTCCTGTGAAAGTCCTGCAATCAATTTCCACTAGGCTTCAAAGTCTGATTCTCTAGGAATTCCTCCTCCCGTTGCCGGACCCCCAGGTTGGGAAGCCTGACGTGGGGCTCAGAAGCTTCACTCCAGTGGGTGGACTTCTGTGGTATAAGTGTTCTCCAGTCTGTGAGTCACCCACCCACCAGTTATGGGATTTGATTGTACTCTGATTGCGCCCCTCCTACCGTCTCACTGCGGCTTCTCCGCTGTCCTTGGACGTGGGGTATCCTCTTTGGTGAGTTCCAGTGTCTTCCTGTCGATGATTGTCCAGCAGCCAGTTGTGATTCTGGTGCTCTCGCAAGAGGGAGTGAGAGCACGTCCTTCTACTCCGCCATCTTGGTTAATCTCCTCCAGAGAGAGAATTTTATGTTTAAAATTTTTCTGGTCCTGCCTTAAAAATAATTTTTTTTCATCACTTTGCATGTCTTGTAATTTTTTCATTGAAAAGCAAACGTCATAGGTAATATAGTATAGCAAATCGGATACTGATTCCTGCCCACCCAGGATTTGTGGTGATCATTTGTCTATTTGCTTAGTACTTGTGTGAGATAATTTGGTGAAGTCTATTTCCCCCTCAATTTGCAGCCTCTGATATCCCTGCTTAGGTTTTTTCCTTATTTTTATATTTTAGCCTGGCTTCCTAGGGTTAACTCCTGGATCACTGTAAGCTAGCTACTCAATTGATCAGTAGTTGTGTGTAAGCCCCTTTGGTCAGTTTTATTTTCACTGTCTTTGGTAATGTGTGCATGTCTTGGAGACGGCTTTCACCGTTTAGGGAATTTACTCCCCCCTCCGCCACCACATGTTCATCCAATGACTAGAAACTTGGAAATTCCCTATCCATTCATTCTTGAAAAGACACAGGCTTGGGTATGTGCACCGTCTCTCAGCCTACTAAGGATGAGTGTGATTTTATTTTTAAGCTGGGCTTATTAGGAGTTGCCCCTGGGTCAGAGAAGCTTATTGTGCAGCTAGTATTTGGTCAGAGGTTGTGCTTAAATCCACTGCACTAGCAAGGTTTCTGCACTTTGCTGATCTGTGTTTGGTTTGGGAAATACATTTAAATTTGCTCTACTTCCTGCTCTTATTGTTCCTGAGTTGGTGTAGCCTAGTGCATGCACAGTGGTTTAGACCCCTGGGGATGAGTGTGATCCCAGGAGAACTCTTCTTGGCTGCTTCTTTCACTGGTTTTCTCTGTTAAACTGGTTAGTCTGCTGTTTCACTTTTTGTTGCTAGTATCATGGAGCTACTGACCCTCTCTTAACTGCTTACCAGGAAGATCTCTGTTGTTCTTAACAACTCCATTAGGCATGAATTTCTCCACCCTCTGTTCCAAATAGATTCAGCTATTTCAAGCAGAGTTGCAGAGTATTTCTTTCAGCCTGCCTATCCTCCTGGGCAGAATGTTTGTGCTATTGTACCAGAGCTAGGGATGGGAATGGCAGCCTGTTTCTCCTGGAATGAAACTCCTGTTCTATTAGTGGGCAATGGGGAGAGAGTTGGTATCTCACTTGCCCTTCCCATGGAACCTCTGCTCTATGAGTGAGCTGGGATGGGACAATTGAAGACCCAGGATTCTTAGCCTGCTGTGCCTGGGGTAGAGCTTCTGCTCTATGAGTAGGGGCTAAGTGAGGGAAGGAAGCTCTAGTCCTCTTGGTCATGCCTTCTAGAACAGATCTTCTGCAAAAATGGTCTCGGGAGAATGAAAGACACCAGCTATCTGCTTCTCCTGGGGTGAAACCATAGCTGGGGGAGAGGGAGACCCCATTGTCTTGGCCACTTGCCCAGAACAGAGTTCCATAATATGAAGCTAAGGAGTAGGGATGGGAGCTGGTCGTGGCTCAAATACCACAGACTCTCGCCAAGAAATCTTGGTTCTTACCAAGAATTTTTAGATTTTCTTGCATAAATATTTCTCAATTTTCTGTATGCCCTTAGGACAATTTCCATAGAACTTAAATAGTTATTTTTTTTTAAATTCTTTTATTTTATTTATTTATTTTTGGCTGTGTTGGGTCTTCGTTTCTGTGCGAGGGCTTTCTCCAGTTGTGGCAAGTGGGGGCCACTCCTCATCGCGGTGCGTGGGCCTCTCACTATTGCGGCCTCTTTTGTTGCGGAGCACAGGCTCCAGACGCGCAGGCTCAGTAGTTGTGGCTCACGGGCCTAGTTGCTCCGCGGCATGTGGGATCTTCCCAGACCAGGGCTCGAACCCGTGTCCCCTGCATTGGCAGGCGGATTCTTAACCACTGCGCCACCAGGGAAGCCCTAAATAGTTATTTTTAAAAAAATAATTTTCACCAGCTAAATAGCTTTCTCTCTGGAGAGAGAATCAACCGAGTTCCTCATGCAGCCATTCTGGAAGTCCAAAATAAAAGTTTTAAAATCTGTCCAAACATTTGGCAATTTTCAAGATATTTTTCTATTATTGGTTTCTAGTTTAATACTGTTATAATTTGAAGACATATTCTGTACAATTTTAATTCTTTCAAATTTGCTACCATTTGTTTAATGGCCCCATAATATGCTCTATTTTGGTGTATGTTCCATGTACACTCAAAAAAAGGTATATTCTGTTGTTGCTAGAATATAGTATTCTATAAATGTCAGTTAGGTCTAATTCATTGATAGTGTTTTACAGATCTTATGTATACTTAGTAGCTCTCTGTATACTTGTTCTATCAATTATGAAAGACATGTTAAAGTTCCAAATTCTAATTGTGGTTAGAATGTCTTTTTCCCCTTGCTCTGTAAATTTTGAGGATCTGTTGTTAGCTCCATTTAGAATCCTAACATATTTAGGATTTTGTTTATCATTATGCAATTAATGTCTTTATTTATCCCTGACAATATTCTTTGTTCTGGTGTTGACTTTGCCTGATAGTAATCTAGCCATTTCTTCTTTTGATTAGTGTTTGCATCATATATCATATTCTATACTTTCCCCCATAACCTGTCTATATTTAATGTGGGTAAATAGTTGTGCTTTTTTAAAAAAATCCTGTCTGACAGTCTGTCTTAATTCATATAATACAACATGAACGTGAATTAATAGAATCGCTAATTCATCTAATAGATTCATTTACCTTTGGTGTAAGTATTGTTATTGTTGGATTAAAATCTACCATCTTGCTAGTTGTTTTCTATTTGTCCCATCTCTTGTTTCTCTTTTCCTCTCTGCTTTTCTTTAAATTAATGGAGTATTTTTTATGATTCTATTTTATCCTTACTGTTGTCTTACTTATTATAGTTATTTAACTTTTCTCTAATTTCCCTTGAGTTTACAGTGAATATCTTTAGTTAATTGTCCTCTTTCTTCAAATAACAGGATTAGTATTTTAGGTAGTGCAAGGGCCTTATAACAGTATCTCCCATCCTTTATTAGTTTTCTGTTGCTGTCTATACTATGGTAAAATCACTTTGATGATAAGTAATGTTTTTTGAATCACAAGTTATATCAAGCTACTTTAAAAAAGTCCCTGTGCTGTCCAAAGTTAAAACAAGGAGCAAGACATGCATTTCCACACACATTTGCAGTAGATATATTTTCTGAGCTTTCTGCTACAGTTCGAGAAGCAGTTTTTGGACCTTAATGCAAGTGCAAAGGAGATTTACATATTTCAAAAATCCACTTAACATTGCAGTTGAGGAGCTTCCACCTAAACTTCAATGAAGTGATTAATTTGCAATGTAATGACAGGATAAAAGGCACATATCAAGAGAAAAATCCAAAAAAACTCAATAAATGCCTTCCAAGTGAAGATTTTTTTTTGCTCAAAGCCATATGTTCATAGATTAATAGCAGCATTTGATGATGGCACCTATCTGCATGAAAAGACACTCTTAAAGATGAAAAGCATAGGGACTTCCCTGGTGGTCCAGTGGTAAAGAACCTGGCTTCCAATGCAGGGGACGTGGGTTCAATCCCTGGTCTGGGAACTAAGATCCCACATGCCGCGGGGCAACTAAGCCTGCGTGCCACAGCTGCTGAGCTCGTGCGCCTCAACTAGAGCCTGTGTGCAGTAAACTACAGAGCCCACGTGCCCTGGAGCCTGCGCGCCACAACTAGAGAGAGAAAAAACCCGCACGCCACAACCAGAGAGGTCTGCCCGCTGCAACTAGAAAGCCTGAGCAGAACGTGTTGGGTAATGAAAAGATCCTGCATGCCTCAACAAAGATCCCGTGTGCTACAACTAAGACCTGACGCAGCCAAAAAAAAAAAAAAAAAACGAAAAGCATAAAATATAGGGTTGGCCAAAAAGTTCTGGCCAACCCAATATCATTACAGTTCACCATTAACAGAACATTTACAATTGATTTTGATGATAGAGAATGCTACCTTTGAACCCCAATTAAATAAAATGTTATTCCTCCCCTCTCCAAAATTTCAATCTTCTCATTAGTAGATTTATATTATAAAATATTGTATCCAATTCGTATTATTACTGTTTTTGAGGAAATGGTTCCTTCTTATAAGAAAATCTACATAATATCCTTAATTTTATCTTATGGTTGGCAAATTCTAAAATATTTGCTATCTGGCCCTTTATAGAAAATGTTTATGGACCTCTGAACTAAAGCCTTCAAATATATTCATCATAGCATTTAAAATTCCCTGTGTGATAGTTCCAAAATCCATGTTATATCTTACTCTAGTTCTGTTGATTGGTTTGTCTCTTGAAAGAGTGTTATTTATTTTTTGTTTGTTTGTTTGTTTTATTGTGTGTCTTGTCATTTTTGGTTGAAAGTTGGCCATCTTGTGTAGAATAGTAGAGACTTAAGCAATACTATTTATGTCCAGAAATGGGCATGTCTTTTCTTTAGTGGGGAGTGTTGAGATAATTGTGTCCTGATTGTCTCTGATTTTTGTTGTTGCTATGGTTACCCTCAATATGCAGCAGGCTTCAAACTCTTCTAGTGTTACTTTTTGCTTAGAGTGGTAGCTGATTTGCTGGAGAGTTTTTCTCAGTGTCTTCTCCACTCTCACCTGTCTGTCCTCTCTTTGTGCCTGTGTCTCACAGAAGATGTCTCTCCATGCTTTTACTCTCTCTTCTAGCAATAGACTGCTGTTACTTGTTCCTGGACACTTGCTAGCGGAGGGAGGAGGTGGGGCATTCTTTGTTGTCCTGATTCAGCCTCCCTCTTAGGCAGGTGCTATATTCTTGGCTCTCAGAGAAGAGGCCTTCTCAGTGACCTTGACCCTCTCGCAGTATAGGAGATCTCTATAAGTCTGGTCCAGGAGAGTTTCCTGCTCCTCCCCCAGGGATAGAGGTTATTTTATGTTCTCTTCACCCAGCTACAGTAGGCTTTAAACTGTGTCCTGAAAATTACAGTTTTATGCCCTTCCCCTAGTTGCATAAGGCAGCATCTCCTCCTCTTCCTCCTTCTTATCCTCCTTCTCCTTCTTTTCCTCCTTCTCCTTCTTCTTTGGCAGCACAGGGGGAGAGGAAACAAAATAGAAGGACCCAGGCCAGACTTCATACCTTTCCCGTAGTGATTCCTGCTTACCTCTCCAAAGACTGAACTGTAGTTAAGGCTTACAATTTTAACTTCTCAGTTTAAAAACTTCCATGACTTCCCTAAAATATTTTCATATGCCTTATAACTGCAGGGTTGATGTAGTTGATAATAAGATGTAGTATCTGATCTTTTGGCTCGCTGAATTTCAACATAAATTGAATTAAGAGCTTCATCAGAACTCTTACAAAAAAGTTAGGGCATTGATTGGGAGTGAGACCCTGAAAATTTACATGGGAATACATTTGGATAGACTTAGGACACCCTTACCCCCAGCCACGTTGAACCACTCTTGCTAACAGAAACAGCGCCTCCTCCCATTTGATAAGGCTGGTCCTCTCCACCTTAGAGACACTGTAATGACTTCATGTGAGTAAATTACATTATAAGGGCATACCAATTCTCTGCCTGAACCACCCCAGTCTTCACTGCCTCTAGACCTAATAACTAGAGTAAGATCCCAGCATGCTCTAGGACAGGTGCAAAGTATAATCCAGGGGTAGGAGGCTTCCTTACAAAAAGAAGTGCAAGATTTTGCTGATCTACATTGGAAGGAACAAGGGGTATATATATATAGGACGGGATTCAAAGGATTCTTGATTGGGAAGGCTTGGTCCCAAATTTATCAACAGTACACTTGCTAGAAATTTGGAATTCAGTTTGCTGGTTCAGGCAGGTGGGAATGATTCTACATGTTTACTGTGTTGTTTTAAACCTGAACGCAGTAGTGGACCACGCTAAAGGAAATTGAAATGTCAGAAATTCCTTGGCCTAATGTGGAGAAAGGAATGCAAAGAGAGAGGGCTTTAGAGAATAACCCCTTCATCAAGACATTGAAAAATAAATTGTGAGGGGAACACCCATATCCTCGAAAAACACTGTAACTGGCTGTCCTCTTTTGGCTGGGGAAAAGTACTGCAACTCAAAAGTTGTTATTGTTGTTTTTTCCCCGGACTTCAACAGGGATGATGAAACCCAGAGAGGCAGAGGCCTGGTAGAAGCACTTAAGCAACAAAGACAAATAGACATCAGGGACATAGAGCTAATAAGAATGGGTTGACCTGCGGGTATCTTTGGTGGTGGCTCATTTTTACAGGGATCCCCGCAACTGAAGTTGCATAGCAGCCAGCTCCTTTGTCCAACCCACACCCACTTCATCTGTAGTCCCCCTCCCCCCAAATCTAGGTCTGGTGAATGAGGCCCTGCCTTGAGGAACCGTTATGGAGAATTAAGGCTCCTCAGCTAGTTCCCAGACTGCCCACCCTCACCGGCTCCAGGCCAGGTACCACACCAAGAAGGGCAGGAGCGTCCGAAAGCACCCGCCTTTTAGAGCCGACGTTAAATTGGAAGGTCCCTAGCAAGGACAGTCTCCTCAGATGTACCCTCACCCCTCGGGCCTGGGCAGCGTTCTGGCTGGACACAGTCTGGCGTGAGGATCTGAGAGCGCGACCCTGCACTCTCAGGCAGGAGACTTCGTGGGCAGGGGCACGCAGAGCGCCGAGGCCGTCGCCGAGCCCATGGCGTCCCCGGGCGGCCCCCGCAGCCTCCTGGTCTGGCTCCTCCTCCTTCAGCGCTGGCTCAGGGAGGCCCCGGCGGGCAGGTCAGCGACTCCCTCGCCCACTTCACCCCTCTTGGGAGGTGGCCTCGAGGACCCCACGGCGGACCAGCCAAGCCCTGGAGGGGGTCAGGGAGCCCCTGGGAGCCCCCAAGTTGGTGGAGTTTAGGTCAGGTGACTGTTCGCATTGGCCTTCTGGAGGGGCAGGCTGAGGCGCCAGGATGGGAGCCGGTGCTCCCTGGGAGTTTGAGGGGATCGGGGTCTGAATTAGCGCAGCCCTGCTGTGGAGCCTGAGGGAGACGCGCTTCGTCTGTGGGTCCATGGCCTGCGGACTTGGAAGCGCTGCCCTGGAGCCTAGGAGGACATGGCCTTCTCGGCTGTCTGAGGGGCTCCTGGGAGACAGGGCCTGTTTTTTTGAGGTTCTCCTTGCTACCCTGTCCTCACCCCATCATGTAGCCAAGTGTTCCTGAAAATCGTGGGAGGAAATCAGAGCGAAAGAAGGGAAGTGGCCCTCGCAGGTGAGCTTGAGGGTCAGTGGCAGACATGTGCGGAGGTTCCCTCATCACAGCTTAGTGGGTGCTCACTGCAGCCCACTGTATTTTAAGGTGAGTAATGACAAGTGGAGATGTGAGAGTTCTGGAGTCAGTCCTGCCCTTCTCAGATACCCACTAGTTTCTGCTGCCCTGCAAGTTGATAAAAACCCAACCCAAACCAAAGCACACACAATAAAAATGGGAGGGATTCTGCACTGGTAGTCTTGTTACTAGGAATACTAGTTTGGTGAACAAAACCAATTGTTTGGGCGAGCCAACCAATTTTGAGAGTCATTAGGAGGGTTTTTTGCTGATATGGTCGTAGCGAGAGTGGTGAGAGAGGTTGGGGCCAGATTGGGAAACAGCTGATATGTGTGGAAAGGCACAAGGGATGCTTCCCAGGATCTCTACGAGGGACATGTCCTCTTCCCACAGCTGTTACCGCTACAGTGTCATGATGGGAGATCGGAGTGTCTATGGTGAAATCTCAGGGTTGGTGGTTCCGATCAGCCGAGTCGTTGTTCACCCTCAGTTCTCAACACGTGGAACCGTTAAATATGACCTTGCTCTTCTCCGGCTCTTCTACCCTGTAAATTTCACTGGGGTCATCCAGCCTATATGCATCCCTGAGAAGACTTTGCAGGTGGAAGCTGGGACCAGGTGCTGGGTGACTGGATGGGGCAAGCAACAAGAATTCGGTGAGACTGTGAGGCAGGAAGTAACCTTGGGCAGAGGGAGGCAGCCTTATCCCTGGAGTAGGCAACAACACTAAAGGGAGGGGTAGGGAAGCACACCACCTGGCAGGGGGGTTAGGAGGCAGCCAGGCTAGTGGTTCCCAATTGGCTTGAGCCCAGAAATTGGTTGAGGTCTTTTGTTGCCACACAAATATTTGATGGCAGCCATTTAAGCAAGGCACCAGTCCTGGGAACTAGAGCTGCCCAGGAGAAGAAGAAATACATGGGTGAAATCTCCTGCAGATTTGTGGGGAACTGTGCCTGGCTGGTTTGGGGGCATTTTTAGGTTCCCTGGGGACAGAGCCAGACGCTCTGGAGTTCTCTCCAGGGTGGATTTCTGCTCAGGGGGTCATGAGCCGTCTGCCAGGCAGAGCCGTCCCTCGCTGGAAGTACCTGTCTTGGTGCCTAGGGACTTTCCTGTCCTTGGGACTGTTGGCAGAGCCCGAGGACCCCAGTTGGTGAGGCTATAGGGCCTCCTATCTCTGGGAGGAGGCTGGATTGTTCCTTTGGGCAGTACCTGTCTGAGAGTCTGTGATTCTGCTTTAAAGTAAAGACACTTTGCTGATGCACCGGACACCTTTCATTATTACTGTTGATGCGCAGAGTGACAGATGCTTGGTTATCATTTCTCAGGCTGGTAAGGCCTCGCCTCTTCCCATCCTGATCTGTTCTTCCTTCTCTTGTCCTGGTTTTGGTTCCTACCTTCTCTTCTCCCCATGTCAACTTTGGGCTTCAGTTTCCTCCGTTGTCAAATGGGGACAATATCCTCTGTGCTGCCTTCTTCAAGGGGGATTCAAGGTGTTTGGGGGCTTACTGTCCACCTGTGCAGATCTACCCACTGCTGAGTTTCTTTGCTTGTAGGTGGCCCATTTGTCTCAGTCTTTCTCCGGGAGATGGACCAATGTATCATCTACTATGAAAAATGTAATGGGATGGTCCAGAAGGCTATGCCAACAGATAAGGATGTAGTACTGGAAGGAATGATCTGTGGCTATAATAGTATAGGAAAGGATTCTTGTCAGGTAAGTTCATGGGTCTCTTGCTACCTCCACATTGAGGTTGTTGCCTCAAAATTTCCTCATTCCCCAGTGGCAGGGCCTGGGTTATTTGCCACCTCCTCTTTCAGCCTTTACTACGGAGATTCAGGGAAGAACCCCTCAAGACCCCACTGAGCTGGCCTGGCCTGTTCCTTCAATAGGGAGCAGCCCTCACATCCTGGGCATGCTGCCAGGGTGTGGTGAAGTTCGGGGTGGTAATGATAATAATGTAAGTTCCTATAATTGAGTTCCTTCTATGGCGACTTACTGTGCCAGTGTGAGCATTCACCCACATCAGCTCAGTTACCCAGCTCACAACCCTGCAACATAACTATACATATTATACAGATGTGGTCCCTAAAAGGCGTAAGTTCAAGGTCCCCCTGGGAGTGCCTGGGCCCACAGTCTCCCCTTTGCACCAAGCAGCCTCTCTGAGCAGGGGGCATCTGAGCCAGGTCTTAGAGGATGAGTATTTGGAGTCTTGGAAAGAGGAGAACATCACTGTTGGGAGAGGGAACAGCAAGTACAGAGGCTCAGAGTTCTGAAGAACGTGTCATGTTTAGGGAATGTGTTTCAGGTCTGGAGCAATGAGGTGGCAAATATGGCCAGAGAAGGGGATTGGAATCAGACTGTGTGTGGCCTGCAACGCTGTGCTATGTTTCTCGTTCCTGTCCATGCAGGACTGTAGGCCAGGAGTTTGTTTTCACCGTGTAGGCAATGGTGTTGAGCCCCAGGCAGGACCTGGGCTGGTGGGATGGGTGAAGGGGTTGTGTCATCAGTTCTTGGTGACTGACTGCATGTGAGGGGGCGGGTGAGGGAGGGCTTGAGGAGGACTCTGAGTTTCTTTTTTTTTTTTTTTTAATATTTATTTATTATTATTTTTGGCTGCATTGGGTCTTCGTTGCTGCGTGCGGGCTTTCTCTAGTTGCGGCGAGCAGGGGCTACTCTTTGTTGAGGTGCACGGGCTTCTTATTGCGGTGGCTTCTCTTGTTGCGGAGCACGGGCTCCAGAGTGCAGGCTCAGTAGTTGTGGTGCACGGGCTTAGTTGCTCCGTGGCATGTGGGATCTTCCCGGACCAGGGCTCGAACCCATGTCCCCTGCATTAGCAGGCAGATTCTTAACCACTGTGCCACCAGGGAAGCCCGACTCTGAGTTTCTGACTGAGCTGGTAGATGGGGGACCACCAGATCAGTTTTAGCAAAGGATGTGCATTGTTTGCGTGAGCTGGGGTGACTATGTGGGATGTCTGAGAGTGTAGCTTAGAATATGGAGGGAGCTGGTTATATGGTCAGGAGCTCTAGAGAAACTTTAGGCTAGGTGTAAGGATTTAGGAGGCTCCATGCAAAGGTGGTATTCAAAGTGTTTAACAACCACTGTGGTATAGGAAATGACCAGGCATAATATCCTCAGAGGCTACTAAATTTTTCCAATTGACTCTTCAGTTCTCAGTTCTCAAAATCAAGAAATCTGGGCCTGGGAGATGTCTGGGGAAGGCCCACAGGTGCCTGTCTTTCAGCGCCTTGCAGTGCAATCAGCCTGCCCTGAAGTGGGTGCTCTTCCATTCCTGTGGTTTGTTTCTTTCTCTTTTTCCAGGGAGATTCTGTCAATATAATACCACATGCGTCCAGATAGGGATTGTGAGCTGGGGTGTCAGCTGTGGTCGTAAAGTTTCACCTGGAGTTTATACAGATACTGCCTTCTACACTAAGTGGCTAGTTGCAGTGGTGAACCAGGCTACCTCTTTGTATCCAGTGGTGCTCCTCATTCTACTGGTGTGTCTGGTGTTGCCTCTGGGCATCCTGGTGACCCTGTGATCACCCTGGCCCACACCCTCTCCTGTTTCTGAGTCTCACACTAGCCCTGCCTCTGACCTCCCACTTCTACTCAATGCCCTTTCCTCAATTTCTTTTGGGATCCACTGACCCTGTGGAGATCCACATGACAGAGAGTGGCAGCAGGAAAGGAACCCTGGAAGTTTCCTGGCCTGGTGATCCAGGAACCTGCCTCATCCACACCTACACCTTGGCTGTGCTCTGCCTGCTGGGAAGAAGTGGGTGAAACCGTCCCAGCTGGATGGCCAGCGACCTGCCAGGTGATGCTTTATGATGCTTCATCCACATCTTGGAGAACATCTAGCAAAGAAGGGACATCATCACCGGTGAAACAGCATTAGACCTGACACTTTATCAAACCAGTCCGCTTGGTGATTGTTGGGAGAGAGTGAGGAGGCATCACCATGTCCACATCTGACTCAGTTGTCTGAGTTGGGAGAAGGTCCCCTGCTGCCCAGTGCGGATGCATCTGAGTGTTCAGCCTCTGCCACACAAGCCCCCCTGGGGCAACTCAGTCTTGGAACCCCCTTCCCGGTGCTCCAGCGGCCACATCCAGGCTCACCCCAAGTTGTGTGGAGGCGTCAAGGAGTGCAGAGATTTCTGATGTCAACTGAATAAATGTTTGAAGAGTCGTGTGTGTGTTCTGCATCTCTGCTGGTCTGGGATCACTGAAGAGAACTTACATTTAGCTTAGGAAAGTGTTTGTGATACTTTTTAAACCCTGGAGTGATGTGATGTGATGTGAGTTGACAGATGGCTTTAGCAGTTGGGTTCTGCTGCTGTGTTCCTCATAGCCATTAGCATCTCTGCAGGGAACTTTGTGGATGAGTTTGCTAGCCAATGCATCTGGGAAGGAGGAAGTGAGAGAGACTGGAAGCAAGAGAGGGGTCAGGGCATTGGGCCCAAACATCAAGCCCTTTTTCTGTGTGTTTCTGCCGCTCCCCTTCTTGGTAAATAGTCTTGAGCACCAGACTGCCTTGGCCAGGCTATGGAGAACGGCACTGAGACTCAGGGAGGGGACAGGTTGGGGTGCTTACTGTGTCTGTGCTGGCTCATTTCCTTCATTACCATATGGTCCCAAATTAGCTCTCTGTCATGATGCAGAGCACTTCACTTTTCCTTGATTTCTTTCGTGAAAGTTTGAGGTTGCCTTCTTTTAGGAGAGGATTAGTGCATTTTGCATATGGGAAGAGGTGCAAGTGAATAGTTAGGTGAATAAAAAAGTGGACTGGGGTAAAGCTTGATAATCCTCTCTTGTGGCACCTTTCATCCCTTTCCTTCTGGGCATATAGTGGATCAGAATAAAGAGTATATTTTCAACCTTCCCATGTATCTAAGTTTGGCAATAAGTTCTGGCCAATAAAGTATAAACAGAAATGTTGGGTATGAATTTTGGAAAATATCCTTAAAAGGAGAACAAGCCCTTCATCACTTTCTTCTTTCCTGGCTAGAATGTATACATGGTGGTTGGAGCTTGAGCAGCTATCTTGGGACATGAGGAACATGTTAAGGGTATGGAACAGAAATTCAGAAGGAACTTGACTCCTTGGAATTTATAGGGCTGCCATCACAGCTCTTTATGCAAGAGAGAAATAAACTTCTCTTTTAATTAAGCCACCATCATCTTCAGTCTCACTTGCTCACAGAAAAACCTCAATCTAACTAATTCAGTTGATATTATCTGGAGCTTTATTTCTGGATTGTTAGGAATATAAGTTTTTAAAGTCATTTCTTATTTAGACTAAATTCTCCTTTATTCCTACTTTGCTGTATGCCATTGCTTCCTTCTCTATTCATATTTAAAAATTGGTAAGGTTAAAAGTTTATGTTGATGAATGAATATATTATCTCAATGCATTTTTATATTATTTTCTTTATTGAGGTATAATTTATTCATAGTACAATGCACACATTGCACTGTACAATTTTATGAGTTTTAACAAATGAATACCCACGCTAACATCACCCAAATCACGATAGAGAACATTTCCATCAGTCCAGGATGTTCCCTTATATTCCTTTCTATCATCCCCTCCCAGAGGTAACCTTTGTTCTGTTTACTGTCAGATTAGATTTGCAGGTTATCGCATCTCACATTAATGGAATCATACAGTAAGTGTTCTTTTGGTTCTACCTTCCACATAGGTAGGGGAAGTTTTTGTCTTCTTTTTTCTTCCAGTTTTATTGAGATATAATTGACATATAGCACCATATAAGTTTAAGGAATACAGCATAATGATCTGACATATATACATCATGAAATGATTACCACAGTAAGTTTAGTGAACATCCATCATCTCATATAGACACAAAATTAAAGAAATAGCAAAATAGTTTTCTTTGTGAGAACTCTTACGATTAGCTCTCTTAACAACTTTCATATATAGCATACAACAGTGTTAATTATACATATCATGTTGTACATCACATCCCTAGTACTTATTTATCTTTTTTCAAAAATTTATTTATTTTATTCATTTATTTATTTATTTTGGCTGTGTTGGGTCTTCGTTGCTGCGCGTGGGCTTTCTCTAGTTGTGGCGAGCGGGGGCTCCTCTTCGTTGAGGTATGCAGTCTTCTCATTGCGGTGGCTTCTCTTGTCGTGGAGCATGGGCTCTAGGCACGTGAGCTTCAGTAGTTGTGGCATGCGGGTTCAGGAGTTGTGGCTTGTGGGCTCTAGAGTGCAGGCTCAGTAGTTGTGGCACATGGGCTTAGTTGCTCCACGGCATGTGGGATCTTCCCGGACCAGGGCTCGAACCGGTGTCCCCTGCATTGGCAGGTGGATTCTTAACCACTGCACCACCAGGGAAGCTCACTTATTTATCTTATAACTGGAAGTTTGTACCTTTTGACTGCCTTCATCGAATTCCACGTATTGTTTTTGAGATTCATCCATGTTGTCATGTGTATCATCAGTTCATTCCTTTTTATTGTAGAATAGTTACCCATTATGTGAATTTTCCACAGTTTGTTTATTCTCCTGTTGATGGACATTTGGGTTGTTTCTAGTTTGGGGTTATTATGAATAAAGTTGCTGATAAACATTCTAGTACTGGACTTATTATGCCTATATGCTTTTGCTTCTATTGGGAATAAACCTAGGAGTGGAACTGCTGGTTCATAGAATAGATGTATGGTTAACTTTATTAGAAATTTCCAAAGTTTTCCAAATTAGTTGTACCATTTTATACTCCTACTAGCAATAAATGAGACTTCTGCTTGATCCACGTCCTCATCGGTAGTTGATGAGGATTCCCAGTTCTAATAGGTATGAAATGGTATCTCACTGAGGTTTTAATTTTGCATTTCCCTGTAACTAATGGTATTGAGCCCCTTTTCATATACTAATGCTCATATGTATATCTTCTTTTGTGAATCATCTTTTCAATTCTTTTGTTCATTTTAAATCAAGATGCTTGTCTTTTTATTGCTGGGTTGTAAGTAGTCTTCATGTACTCTGGTTAGAGTCCTAAGTCTGTGACGTGCTTTTTTCACTTTTTAACTTGAGGTTGCAAAAATTTTTCTTCTATTTTTTCTCCTATGAGCCTTATAATTTTAGCTTTTACATTTAGGTCTATGGCCTACAGATTTTGGGGCACAGAGTGAGATAGGGAACAAGGTGTAATTTTCTCTATCTTTAATGTTTATCCAGTTCCAGTACCATTTGTTGAAAATACATTTATTTTCACATTGATTTGCATTGCTACTTTGGTAAAAATTAATTGGCAGTATATATGTGCATCTATTTCTGGACTCTATTCAGTTCCTTATCTATTTGTATATTCTTATGTCAACTTCACAGTGTCCTAGTTACTATAGCTTTGTAGTTAGTCTTGAAATTTGGTAGTGTTATACCTCCAAATTTGTTCATGTTTTTCAAGCTGGAGCTTTTTTTGTAAAAATTGACCAGCTGATTCTAAAATATATATGGAAAAGCAAAGGACCTAGAATAACTGAAATAAAGAACTACTGGATGTCAAGACTTAGTATAAAGGTATAGCAATCAAGACAGTGTGGTATTGGCATAAGGGCAGACATATAGATCAGTGGAACAGGATAGAGAGTCCAGAAATAGATCCACATGTATATGGCCAGTTGATTTTAACAAAGGTGCCAAGATAATTCAACTGGAGATAGGATAGTCTTTTTAGTAAATGATGCTGGAACGATGGGACATTCCTATACAAAAATAAAATAAAATAAAGTGACTCAATCCTTACCTTGCATTATGTAGAAAAAATAACTCAAAATGGATTATAGAACTAAATGTAAAAAACTTAAAAGAAAAATCTTCGTGACCCTTGAGTAGGCAAAGATTCTTTATATAGGATGCAAAAAGCATGAACCATACAAGAAAAAAAAAAAGATTGGATTTTATCAAAATGAAAATCTTCTGTTCTTTGAAAGACACTGTTAAGAAAATGAAAATGAAAGCCACAGACTGGAAGAAAGTAGCAACAATGGCTACTCAAAGACTTATATATGAATGTTCATAGCATCTTTATTCATAATAGCTTGAATCTGGAAACAACTCAAATGTCTGTCAGCAGATAAATGATAGCCACTGAAATACTACTTGGCAATTAAAAAGAATAAACTGCTGTTATACACAGGAACATGAATGAATTCAAAAACATTATGTTGAGTGAAAGAAGCCAGACCTGAAAGAGTACAATAAAGTGAAAAGACAAATCATGATTGTGAAATGATATTTGAAACACACATTACCAACAAAGGATTAGTATACATAAAAAAACTGAACAAAAAATACTTTAAAAGCAGCTCAAATGTAAAATTGAGTAGATGTTATGAACAAACATTTTATAGAAAGAAGGCACAAATGACAAGTAAAGATATGAAAATATACTCAACTTCAGGGAAATGCAAATTAAAACCATAACAAGATATAATTTTGTGCCCATCATGTGGGAAAAGCTAATAACTGTGGGAATAACTGTTGAGAAGAATGGGGATAATAGAAAGAGTCACACTGATAGTGGGAGTGTAATTTGGTAAAACTACTTTGAAAATTGGCATTATAAACTAAAAAATACAAATGAACATATTTACACATGAATCGTTGACATCGAAGGTCATAACTCAGAAGACACAGGTAATTCAAAAGACACACATTGAAACAGAGGACTCATAATCAAAAGTGAAAATATACCATGAGTATATATAGAAAATCAGTTGTTCTACTTTTTTGAAAGACTGGAATTGTTAAGAGTTAGCATTTCTCTCATCTACACTCTTACCCCTCCTATATCTAACATTCTCAGCAGGTATTTAATAGTTTCTCCTTTCAGATCAGAATTCTTGATCACTTTAAAGGCCCAATGAGGTACCTCTCTCAATTGAGACTGGTAAGCAATATTCCCAGTTAGGAGAACAATTTAGGACTTTCTTAATGCTGGTGGGGAACTGTCCCTCTCCACACATTAGTCCTTTGTGTCTTCTTTGATGCAGGCGCTGTGTCTTCATTCAATGGCCTTTAAGATTCCTCCCATAGGTCAACAACAGGATGAGCTTTAAAAGCTGCCTTAACTTTTCCAACACTTTTTACCTCCCTGCAGGTTTCCAGTTGCAAAGCAGAGAGAATTTTCAACTCAAACTACCAAGCACTTATGTCTTAAGTAGCCAGAGTGGTAATGAGAAGGAAAGGACGAAGACTCCCAAACTCTCCAACCTTTTTCCTTACCTACATTTCTAAGTGACTGCCTCTCTAAGAAGTCAGGATTCCCAGAGCAAGCAAGATAGGAAGAGAAGGGAGTCACCAAGGAGTCAGATTCCAGCTCCATTACCAGATATTTTAGGAATTTGTCAAAACCTGGGCTAACTCCAGGCTTTGAATTAAGCATTTTTTAAAAAAAACAAAAAACTGAGGTGAACGTTTCAGGACACCAAGAGACCTAGAGATCAGTCTAAGCTTTCTGTTATCTATTTAAAAAAAGAAACTCAAAGTTATATTGTAGGGCAATGAAGGAATATCCAGTGTGGAATTTGATTTCCCATTATAAACAACTAGAAAACTAGATGGAGTAAAAGAAATGATTTTTCAGACATCAGGACAATAGGCAGCATAGCACAGTGATCCTGGAGAGAAGGAAACAAGTGAGACAAACCCTGTAACTGTCCTGGATTCCTAAGCAGGGCAATTTTCAGATGGCACAGGGAGAGAAACCCAAACAGAACATGATGATACCACGAAGTTAAGGAGACAAGAGATTGGAGTTCCGGAAGGCTAGGTATCTGGAGTTTGCAGGTCAGAATACTGTAGAGAAGTGTTGGTAAACTATGGTTTGTGGGCCAGTTCCAGACATAGCCTGTTTTTGTACTGACCTAAGAATGATTTACACACTTTTAAAGAGTTTTAAAAAAAGAATATGTGGCAGAGTCCATGTGTGACCTGCAAAACCTAAAATATTTACTATCTGTCTCTTTACAGAGAAAGTTTGCCAATCCCTGCTGGATAGGATGGAGATATGCAGAGAAAGAACTCCAGAACCCTGTAGAACAATCCCCTTTAGTCTTTGGCTGAATACTGATCTGTACACACGTAGGTTAAATTTCCAGGAGGCTAGGCAAAAGAACAAAGAACACCTGCCAGGGAACTATAAGGTGAACCAGCCTCAGAGCCCACAAGGCACTAGGAAACATTCCAGTTTCATCCATCCAGAGGGGAGGGACTTCACTGTCTACTCAGGTTATCAGTAGAGACCCTGCAAGGCTCACACCTTAGTATTAAGGCTGAGGTAACCCTAGAGTAAAGGCACACTTAACAGAAGACAGCTGGGTTATCATTCTCTTCCAAAACTTATTGTTCTGGTTGAAGTATATGAAAAAAACCCAGTCTCACATAGATATACAGCTGGAAAAGGGAGGAGTATTTTAATAAACTTTTCAAATAATTGAGGATTTTAAAAAATCATTTTATAATACACCAAAACTTGACAAGTGGTAGTTTTTTGCAATGTGGAGTATAGAACTTTTTGAACTTTTTGTACTTATTACATTAAAATCCATTGGTCTACCTTTCACTCCAAATGGATCTTTTGAAGCTATGCATAATTTTGTAAATCATTGAAAAATATTGGTTCACTTAGTTATGCAGAGTTTCCAAATGTTCACACATTTCATTACACAATATCAAAAAATCACATTCACTCATATTACCACTACTGTTGTCAGAAAAGTATTTAATTATTGGAAAGCTGTTGAGCTCATGGTAGCAAATATAAATTTTCCAAAATTCAAATTTTCACCTCTAAGCTCAAATTTTATCATTGCAGCAAGTACCGTCAGTTGTTTTCTTTAAAGTTGCAGACTCTAACTTTATTTTTGAGAATATGTCTGCCAAATATGCGTCTAAATAATAGCAGTTTATTAGTCACTCTTTTTAAGTAAAAATGATGTCCCATGATAAAAGCAGCTAATTCAGCTAACAACTCAAACAATTGTACAGCTTGCTTGAGTTAACAATCCTACTTCTTTATACAGCAGTAGTGCTTTGTGCATAATTGTCATTTCATTACACAAAATCTTAAATGTGGATTAAAGTGTCAATACTTAATAAAATTAATAATTTTTGCTTCTCCATCAAGGACATTTGAAAAGTGAATCTGGACTGATTGATTCCAGGAGTGGGATGTCACCCTTGTCATTATGCTACAATATGTAAGACTCTGTCTAGCTGGAAGACTCACTCTATGTGTCTTCCTCTCCTTGCTAGCTTTGAAGAAGCAAGCTGCCATGAGTCCTACAGCCAAAGGAAATGAATTCAGGCAACAACTGATTGAGCTTGGAAGCAAACTCTTCTCTAGTCGAGTCTCCTGGTGGATGAGAACCCAGCCCTGGCTGACACCTTGATTGCAGCCTTACAGAAGACCCAGGTAAGCTGTACCTGGACTCCTGGCCCACAGGAACTGAGAGATAATAAACGTCTGTTTTTTTTTTAAGCCACTGAATTTGTGATTATTTGTTACAAAGCAGAGAAAACTAATACAGAGGCCATTCCCATATGTGATAAAGCCTCTAGCTTCTGTATAATGAAGTTCATGATAGTTCCGGTGGGTCTTTTAATCATGTACCTACTTTGCACCTTCCTGACCAAAAAGCAGGTCCCTATGTCTAAGGTGATGTTACTCAGGATTCCATGATGGTAAGTCAGACCTTCCATGAGTCCACTGATAGTGGTGTCAGCAAAGACATTATAGGCAGGCAATGCTAGCTATATATAGAATATATATGTGTATATATAACCCCTGAATGGGGTTCTAGTGCAACAGTAGTCTACTTTAAGCTGGCACCAAGATTTTGAGCCCATCTGTGAACCAGGCCCAGGTTTTTTCTTCTTTCATCCGTTGGTCATAGGATACACCCTATCAGGCTATGGGTGTGAACTGATGGAGAACTGTTTCAATTCAATACAAATAAGTGACATGGGGGTCTAGGCCTTTTCTCTGCACAACTTACTTGTGTCTTCAAGACTGCCATGATCCAATCCCAAACGTATCACTTCCAGTGAGTCATGAATTGCTTTTTCCAACTGAGTTTACGACTTAGTGAATTTGGCTAAATTTCCATCTTATGATAGGAGGTGCTGGTCTCTTAGTCATTTAATGTCCCATGGTCTGGCATTTAGTTTCCTTTTAGGATTCAGTAGTGTGTCAGGAGTTGCTTTTCAAAGGTTATACAGTTTCTTTGCAGCAGAGAGTATGGTCGTGCTCCAGAACCGTAGGGATCTATACTGTGACTCTCTAGTTAGGACAGAGCAGACTCCTTACAGCATTTTAATTCACCACAGCAAACTCTAGCACCATAGGATTTGCCAGGTCATACAGACCAAGTGACACGGCTGCTTATATCGCAGTCTGACTTTGCCTCTTGACGGAGGAACTGCAAAACATTGTGGCCACTTTTATGTATGTCATCTAGGTTAGTCTCCTTTTCTCAAGATTAAAAAATTTTATCACATTCTTTTTTGCGATGCAAGGTAATATATTCACAGGTTCCAGGGATCAGAATGTGGATTTCTTTGGGAAGCCATTATTCTGTCTACTACAAGGTTGTTTCCAAATGTTGGCTATCATGAATTTAGCCACTGTAAACATTTGTAAAAGTATCTGTGTGTGTGTGTGTGTGTTTGTGTGTGTGTGTGTACATAAATCTTGATTTCTCTGGGATAAATGCCCAGGAGTACAATTACTGAGTCATATAGTAATTGTATGTTTTGTTTTATAAGAAACTGTTGATCCGTTTTCCAAAGTGGCTGTAATATTTTATATTCTTACCACGGTGTATGAGTGATCCAATATCTCTGCATCCGTGTCAGTATTGGTGTTGTCATTATTTTAAAATTTTAGCTAGTCTGTTAGATGTGTGGTGATATTTCACTGTGGTTTTAATTTGCATTCCACTAATGGCTCTTTTCACGTGGATGTTGATTTTTAAAAAGATATCGGTATCATTTCTAACTCAGTGGTTAGTAACGTTCAGCGCAACATTTATATTGAGGAATTTAAATTTTTACTGGCAACAAGAAGGGGAGGGAAACGCCGGTAAAGGCCTGATGCAGCCCGACAGGGAGTTCGGGGTACATCTCTGTGCGGCGGTGGCGCGGCTGCCGCTCTCTGTGGCCAGCGACCTAGGCCAGGGGACGCTGAGCGCCTGGGAGGCACACCGTTAATGAGTCCACGCAGAGCTGGGAAGAGAAAGGAGTCGCCTGAGTCACGACTCCGAGGCCCCGCCCGGCCCAGGCCCTGAACCTCAGATGACCCCACAGGCGCGCGGCACCGGTTTCCCCCGCCCAGCCCTGTTTCCCGCCAACAGGAGGGCAAGCGCGGAGCCGCCGCGAGGGGGCGCCGCAGAGCGCGGAGGCGACCAGAGGTGCCATGGCGTCTCCGGGCGTCCTCCGCAGCGGCGGCGGATCCCTGGGCCTCCTGGTCTGGCTTCTAGTCCTTCAACCTCGGCTCAGTGAGGCCCGGGCGGGCGGGGAGGGGGCGCAGGGCTGGGCGGCACTGACCTCAGGCTCTCCACCCACCTCGGGGGGCGGCCGCGAGGACGCCAGGGCACGCCCGTGGAAGCTGCCTCCTCGAGGGCTTCCGGGAACTTTGGGGGCCTCGGAATCCCGTATGACTGCGGTAGCCCCCGATTTGGTGGCGTTTACCTTAGGTGACTCTGATTCCTACAAGGCTCTGACACCTACACATACACCAGCACCAGGAGGGACCAAACGACCACAGCTCTTTCCTTCAGGTGATGTTTCCGGGCCAAGCCCTGCGGCAGAGAACCGGCCTGGTCTGAGGGGCGTGGGCCCCTGCCATGGGGGAGAAGGCTCTCAGGGGGGACACGAGTTTTCCCTGGGGGGGTCTGAGTGGACCCAACCCTGTCCTTGAGATCTGAGAGGACATGACCATTCTCTGAGGAGTCTTAGGGTATACAGACCTGCCCTGGGGGTCAGAGGGGACATGGCATTGCTCTGAGGGTTCTGAGACTTCTGAGGATTATCTGGCTCTGGTCATGGTGGCGTCAGCGGCTTTACTTTCAGTCCTCTCCCTTCATTGACCTGCTCTAGTGTGTGGCCATCGTACTTCAAGGGTAGTTGGCGGAAGGCCGGCCCCAGAGAGGAAGTGGCCTTGGCAAGTCAGCCTGCAGATCAATGATAAACACATATGCGGAGGCTCCCTCATTGCCAGTTGGTGGGTGCTGACCGCGGCCCACTGCATATTTGGGTGAGTTTTCGGGGTTCCAGGCTTGGGCTCCTGGTCAGGCTGTGTGACCTGGAGCCAGTCCTGACCTCTTCCTGAGCTTCCTCTTTCTCATCTGAAAAAGGGGGTCACAGTCCCTGACTATAGCTCTTCAGGCTACAGTCAGAAGTAGATGATGTTAGGGCCCTTGGTAGCCTGGAAAGTCAAAATGCAAAATCAAGTTCAAAACTACTTTTTTTTAACCCTGTGCTGATTAGCCTTCGAGCCAAGTGGCAAGAAGCGGGGAGAGATGCAAGTTGGGAAACAGTTTGTGGGCAAAAACTTGCAGAGGGAATATTTAAGGGGAATAGATTGTAGCTGGCCAATTTGGCTAGCTCAGTGGTCTCAAACTTTAATGAGCATGGGAACACCCGCAGAGCTTGTTAAAACAATAATTGCCTGTCCCCAACCCCAGAGTTTCTGATTCATTAGGTCAGGAGTGGGACCTGAGAATTTGCATCTCTGACAGGTTCCCAGGTAATGTTGATGCTGCTCATCTGGGGACCAAACGTTGAGAATCACTGGATAGAGTGGCCAGGGGTCCAGGAAGGGATGTGGTCGGGAGGGAGGGAGGTGACTGATAAGTGGCTTTGGAGATAGGACCAGGCTGGGAAGAACCTAGAAGATGTGGAAGGGGAGTGTAGAGCCTCGAAGATCTCTCTGCAGCCATGTGGAATACACAGTGAAGATGGGAGACATACGCTTGATGCATACCTCCAGAATGGCAATCAAGGTCCCAGTCCGAGACATCGTTATCCACAGATATTTTAATCCTGTTGGAACGGTGGAAAATGACATTGCCCTTGCTCTGCTTGCCTTCCCTGTGAATTTCTCCTCGAACATCCAACCTGTGTGCCTCCCTGAAAAGGCTTTCATGGTCCAAGCTGGTACAGAGTGCTGGGTGACTGGCTGGGGAAAACTAGATGAAAGAGGTGAGACTGTGAAGCAAGATGGCAGCAAACTCGGGCCAGGGAAGGGGCTGCCTGGTGCCCTGGTGTTGGCCTACAAGATAAAGGGAGAGACAGGGAGGCAATTGTCTAGCAAGTGGGTAAGGGAGGAGGGTGGAGAAGATGCTGGTGGGAGTAATTTGATGGTTTTACAAATTTTTATTAGTATGTCAGGACCTGGGGGCTTGAGTGACAGGCAAAGTGGGTTCTCTCTAGGGTGGATTTAAACTCAGAAGGTGTTGATCTGTCTGCTAATCTGAGCTGTCCCAAACTGAAAGTACCTGCCTTGGTGGTTAGGGAGCTTCCTGTGAGTGAGAAGAGGCCAGAGAACTCCTCTGGATGAAACTGTGGGGCCTCCTATCCCTGGGGCGAGACTGGATTTGGTACCTTTGGGGCATTACGTGTCTGAGAATCTGATCCCGCTCTAAACTAAAGATACTTTCTGATGTACAGGACACCTGTCACTATTACTAATGATACTCAGAGTGACAGACACTTGGTTTTGACTTCTCAGGTTGCCTCTTCCTGTCCTGATCTGTTCTTCTTTACCTGTCTTGGTTTTGATTCTTACCCCTTCCTCTCACCATGTCAACTCTGGGCCTCATTTCCTCTGGTGTCAAATGGGGACAATATCCACTACCCTAAGAGGGCATCTGTATGTGAACACACTGTATTGAGACCCAGAGTGGGTACCAGGGGCTCCTGTCTTGTCCCACTAGGCAGATCCACCTACTCCTAAATTGCCTCTACAGAACCATCACAAGCATCTACACTACTGCTTCAGGAGGCTGAGCTAAGCATTCTTCGCTATGAGAGATGTAATGAGGTGCTCAAAGAAAAGATGGAAAGTCGATTTGACATGGTCAAGAAGGGGGCTATCTGTGGTACCAGCCCCACAGGAAAGGATGCCTGCCAGGTCAGTTCATGGGCCCTTTGTTGCCTCTGCATTTTAGTTGTCCTCCCAGATGTTCCTCATCCACAGGCAGTAGGACCTACGTTATCTGGCAACACCTCCATTCACCTATCTTCAAGTTAAGAGGATTAAAGGGGACAAGCCACCAAGGCTCTGCCAGGCTGGCCTGACCTGATCCTTCAGTAGAGAGGATCTGATGCTGCCTAGAGGGAAACAGGGGAGGAGGGGAGATTCAGGCATGAAATACCAATAATACAAGTCAAGTGACAGGAAATGTATACAAGTAAGGACTTTATTCATTATTAATATCTCAGAGTACGTACATTTTCTTTGAGAATATTCAGTTTTTTGTATACAATTTATTGATGACATATACAAATTTTGTTTGTAAAATTTTTTTAACTCTCACATCTCAGATTCATGGAAACCTAGGGCTGGTGGAGCCTGGGGAGCCCCATGCATGCCAGTTTCCCAGCGTCTTGCAGTGCAGTGAGCCTGTTATGATGTTGATCCTCTTCCATCACTGTGTTTGTTTCTTTCTCTTTCTCTAGGGAGATTCTGGGGGTCCCCTGGTCTGTCAACTTAATGACTCATGGGTCCAGGTGGGGATAGTGAGCTGGGGCATTGGCTGTGGTCGCAGAGGGTATCCAGGAGTTTTTACAGAAGTGAGTTTCTACAAGGATTGGGTCGTTGCTAAAATGAGTCAGGCTTGTCATATAGACTCAGCAGGCTACTTCAGCCTAACGCTGTGTCTGGTGCTGCCTCTGGGCATCCTGCCGACCCCGTGATCACCCTGGCCCACACCCCCTCCTGTTTCTGAGTCTCACACTAGCCCTGCCTCTGACCTCCCACTTCTACTCAATGCCCTTTCCTCAATTTCGTTTGGGATCCACTGACCCTGTGGAGATCCACATGACAGAGAGTGGCAGCAAGAAAGGAACCCTGGACGTTTCCCAGCCTGGTGCTCCAGGAACCTGCCTCATCCACACCTACACCTTGGCTGTGCTCTGCCTGCCGGGAAGAAGTGGGTGAAACCATCCCAGCTGGATGGCCAGCGACCTGCCAGGTGACGCTTCATGATGCTTCATCCACATCTTGGAGAACATCTAGCAAAGAAGGGACATCATCACCGGTGAAACAGCTTTAGACCTGACACTTTATCAAACCAGTCCGCTTGGTGATTGTTGGGAGAGAGTGAGGAGGCATCACCATGTCCACATCTGACTCAGTTGTCTGGGTTGGGAGAAGGTCCCCGGCTCCCCAGTGCAGATCCATCTGTGAATGTCCAGCCTCTGCCACACAAGCCCTCCTGGGGCAACTCAGTCTAGGAACCCCTTTCCCAGTGCTCCAGTGGCCACATCCAGGCTCACCCCATGTTGTGTTGAGGCATTAAGGAGTGTGGAGATTTCAGATGTCAACTGAATAAATGCTTGGAGAGTCTCTTGTGTGTTCTGAAGCTCTGCTCTCCTGGCGGTTGTGGGGCTGCACATAACATACTCTAGAGAACTAGTTTCCCACTTAGCTGAGGGAGCTTGCATGGATTCCATTACTCCAGAAAGTGTGAGATGAGGAGCCTGACTACCTGGATAGAAGTCTGATGGATGTCTCAGGCAGTGGGTCCAGCGGCCTGTGCTCCTGTTGTAGGTGTCAGCATCGCTATAACTGGGGGCATTGCAGTTGAGTCTGGCAGCCTCTGTAGACAAGAACAGGGGAGCAAGAGGGCGGAGACTGGGGCATGGCCCACTCACACAGCCTCGTACCTCTCGTGCTGCCCCATAAGAGGAGTGCCTGGAGGAGACCCCATGGGCTTGGTGTGAAGACACTTTGAGCTCAAAGAGCTGAGGTCCCACAGGGGAGGGTAGGAGGAAGGGCCTGGCTGTGTGTGTGTGTGTGTTTGTGTGTGTTTAGCTTCTTTGTCCCTATCAGTAGACCTAGTGTCCCATAGTCACCTGGACTGGCTGCTGATCTTCCCCCAGCCTCTGCCTCCTGCCCACCCATCCTTCCCTGGTCAGTGTTCAGGCTTCCAGATATCAGTGGACCTCAGAGAGCCACGTGTGATAGTCCCACCTGCTGCCTGAGGGAGGCTGGGGCGGGACACTCTGCTTTTCACACCCCAGCTGGTTATAGTTAATCCTAGTAAAGTCTAGTACCGTCCTTTTACAGAAATGCACAGTTGGGCAGACTTGTAGGCTGGAGTTTGGCTACATACCACTCTCACGTGCAGCTTTCTTTCAGAACAAGCTACCTTGTTCTTTTCTGTGATGTTCTCTTGCTGAGAATGTCAGTATGGCTTCTCATTTCCCTTTCTCTTCCTCTTCACTGATCAAGACTCAGTATCAGCATTGAGTCCTCCCCAGAGCATCTCCTGTGGCCTACCCTGGCCTGTGTAATGTGCTTTCTTCTGGGCCCCCCTGACTCTGTTGGTCCTGGGCCGGTTCCTGTCTCTTGTTTCCACTGGGTGACATTTTGTACTCAAGGTTAAGAGACTCTGTGTCATCATTCTCTACCTTCCCCCCTCCAGCTCCAGGTTTGGGATAGAGCAAGATTTCAGGAAATATTTGGTGAATGAGTGAATGAATGGAAAAGTGAATACTCACATCTCCTCTGTCACCTTACTCCTTTCTCTCAGGGCCCTCTCAGCTCATTGCTCTGTCCCCCTTTTACTTTCCAGGTTGATTTGTCAAGGAGGGAAAATCCCACCCGGGAAGCAAGTGTTACAGCCCCTGCTGTAGGAGAAGTCCCAAGCTTTGGGAAGTTTATGGTCCTAGCCTGGGTGCACTTTGGTGTGCTGATATTTGAATGTGCTTTTTGTGGTGGGGGAAAGGATTTGAGTTCAAGCAGCTTAGATATTGAGAATTAGCCTCTGGCTCCCAGAAAAGTCAGGCATGGCCTCTCAGAAACCAGAACAGCAACCTCCAACTGAATGGTAGCCATTTTTATCCTTTCCGGCAAATATTTATGGAGTACTTTTTGTGAATGAGGCACTGGGCTGTGGCCATAAAGATGTGGAGCTCAGGTGGGAGGGAAGAAGTGGTCATTAGGATGACCCTTTGGTGAGGGGCTTGGTGGCTGGGTAGAACCACCCTCTGAAAGAGCTAGGTAACACAGGGAGAGGAGGAGATTGAGAGGCAGGCAGTGCGTTCTAGTAAAAATATTGGACTTCAAAGGACAAGGACACAAAACCCAACAAAAAACGCTGGGGGTTTCAAGTCATAAGGAGTAGTGAGGCATACCGATGTGAGTTTCTAATGCCCAAATTGTGGTTTGAAATATGATTTTCCACCCAAAGAAACCAGGGCTTCTTGGAGAAATGGCTTGAGAAATGTCCAGGTGTGGGCCAGGAAATGTATAAATTCAGCCTGAAATTTCCTGTCACACCAGATGGTGAGGAAGTTCTCCAGATAACTAGGTTCATGTCAAAAGGACTCAGGAGCTGATTGGTACAGGTACCCTGTAGTGAAGTGTGGCATTTCTGCTAAATCCCACTTGCAGAAGAGTCACACCTATTCCCCAGCATCTGTGAATACTGACTCACAGCTGCCTCGCTCGCAAAAACTCAGCTGCAGAAACAGATTCACTCAAGATGACACCCCTTCACAGGGAGTAGCCCACAGTAAATGACTGGCAAGCAGGGATAGGAAGGCCCAGCCTCTTTGCCTCCTTTTGGGGCAACTTGGAAGGGCTTCTTTAGGATCAGCTGAGACCGCAGTTGCAACTGCATGGCAGCTCAGCTTCTCCCATTGCCAAGTTCTGCCTCACATGCTCCCTGCCAGGTGTGAATCCTCCCAAGAGCACTCCTCAACCCTTGCATACAGGTCTCTCTCAGAGTCTGTTTCCAGGGAACCAATCTATGACACTTGGCCTGGCCAAGGTAAGACAATCTGACTTTCAGTAAGTGTTTGTTACCTATTGCTGTGTGACAAACCACCCTAAGACCTGGTGGCCAAAATCACCAGGGTTTCTTGTGGTTGATATGTTCTATGAAGTAGCTCTGAGCACTGATTAGCTGACACCGAACAGTTGCTTCTCAGGGAAATGCAGGATTAGACTCCTGGGAACCTCTGATCACAACATTTTCATCAAGTGATCAATATGGAACCTTATGTTTCTTTTTGGTTAAAAACACCTTATTTGATGTACTCTGTTGATTCAGTATCATTGAACTCATGGCCAACAGCAGTGTAATTCATGCCTGTATGAAGCAGACCTAACCCATCTGTTTTCTCTGCAATGCACATCCCAGGCTGGAGTCCTCAGGAGCGCTAGACAGCACGCCAGCAATATGCGTGGGGACTTTTTTTTTTTTTTTTTTAAATATATATATATATTTTTAATGCTATTCTTGTCTGCTTACATTCTTTTTATGTATGTATGTATGTATGGCTTTGTTGGGTCTTCGTTTCTGTGCGAGGACTTTCTCTAGTTGTGGCAAGCGGGGGCCACTCTTCATCGCGGTGCGCGGGCCTCTCACTATCTCGGCCTCTCGTTGCCGAGCACAGGCTCCAGACGCGCAGGCTCAGTAATTGTGGCTCACGGGCCGAGTTGCTCCGCGGCATGTGGGATCTTCCCAGACCAGGGCTCGAACCCGCGTCCCCTGCATTGGCAGGCAGATTCTCAACCACTGCGCCACCAGGGAAGCCCGCGTGGGGACTTTTTAAGCAGTGAAATCACCAACAAAAAGCACAGAAGTGCAAAAATATGGCACTGAATAGACTGGGAATAGGACATCTGTTTACAATATGAGAGCTGAAACGATAAGGCACAGCAACATCTTCTCTGACCTCAGCTGAGAACATTGCTTGCATTGTTCCTACTGAGAAATGTCCTGTCGTTTTTATCTTTCTCCTCTTACATTTTCGTTGGTTTTGAGCAATTTGATTACCTTATACTTTGGTCTCATTTTCTTCATGTTTCTTTGTTTGGTGTTCATTGAGCTTATTGGGTTTCTGGAGTTACAGTTTTTATCAAATTTGGAAAATATTTGCCATTATTTCTCTAAATATTTTTGTCCCTTCTGCCATGCAACACTTTGGAAGTCCAGTGACACATACATTAGGCTCCAGCTCACAATGCTCTGTTTCTTTACGCTCTCTTACCTGTATTTCATTTTGGATTTTTAAAAAAAAAATTGTCATGTCTTTGAGTTTCCTAATCACTTCTTCTAAATGTTTATTATAGTGTTAATCCCATCATCAGTGTATGTTTCTCATCTCACACATGGTAGTTTTCATATCTAGAGTTTGATTGGGGTCCTTTTACATCTTCAGTATGTCTACTTAATGTTTGAGTGTGTATGTATGACTACAGTTCTAATGGCTGTTTTACTATTCTTGCCTGTGCATTTAACATTTGTGTCAGTTCTGGGTTAATTGTGATTGATTGATTATTCCCTTTTTGGGTTGTATTTTCATGCTTCTTGAATGGTGGTTATTAGTGATTAGATACCATACATTGTGACCTTTACCTGATGTTTGATATTTTCCTAGAAATATTCTTGGGCTTCATTTTGGGATGCAGTTAAATTACTTGGAAACTGATATTCTCAAGTCTTGTTTTTATATTTCTTGACAGGACTGGAGTGATGCTCAGTCTAGGGACTACTATTCCCTGTCACTGAGGCAAGACCTTTCCTAATACACTACAGAGTGTTCTGTGAATCTTGAGTTTTTCCAGTCTGGCTGATGGGAACAGGCACTATTCCTGGTCCCCTGTGGCCACCAGGCTATGTTACTCTAATCCTTTCAAGAGGTTGTTTCTCTGACTTCAGGTATCTGATTCTTCTTTTTTTTTTAACATCTTTATTGGAGTATAATTGCTTTACAATGTTGTGTTAGTTTCTGCTGTATAACAAAGTGAATCAGCTATATGTATGCATATATCCCCATATCCCCTCCCTCTTGCGTCTCCCTCCCACCCTCCCTATCCCACTGCTCTAGGTGGTCACAAAGCACTGAGCCGATCTCCCTGTGTGATGCAGCTGCTTCCCACTAGCTATGTATTTTACATTCGGTAGTGTATATATGTCAGTGCTACTATCTCACTTCGTCCCAGCTTACCCTTCTCCCTCCCTGTGTCCTCAAGTCCATTCTCTACGTCTGCATCTTTATTCCTGTCCTTGATTTGCATTTCTCTAATGATTAGTGATGTTGAGCAGCCTTTCATGTGTTTGTTGCCATCTGTGTGTCTTCTTTGGAAAAATGTCTATTTAGGTCTTCTGCCCATTTTTGGATTGGGTTGTTTGCTTTTTTGATATTGAGCTGCATGAGCTGCTTGTATATTTTGGAGATTAATCCTTTGTCAGTTGCTTCATTTGCAAATATTTTCTCCCATTCTGAGGGTTGTCTTTTCGTCTTGTTTATGGTTTCCTTTGCTGTGCAAAAGCTTTTAAGTTTCATTAGGTCCCATTTGTTAATTTTTGTTTTTATTTCCATTTCTCTAGGAGGTGGGTCAAAAAGGATCTTGCTGTGATTTATGTGATAGAGTGTTCTGCCTATGTTTTCCTCTAAGAGTTTTATAGTGTCTGGCCTTACATTTAGGGCTTTAATCCATTTTGAGTTTATTTTTGTGTATGATGTTAAGAAGTGTTCTAATTTCATTCTTTTACATGTAGCTGTCCAGTTTTCCCAGCACCACTTATTGAAGAGGCTGTCCTTTCTCCATTGTATATTCTTGCCTCCTTTATCAAAGATAAGGTGACCATATGTGCATGGGTTTATCTCTGGGCTTTCTATCCTGTTCCATTGATCTATATTTCTGTTTTTGTGTCAGTACCATACTGTCTCTTTTTCTTTTTTTATACATTCTCTTTTTAAAAAAAATTTATTTATTTAACTTATTTATTTTTGGCTGCATTGGGTCTTCATTGCTGTGCATGGGCTTTCTCTAGTTGCGGCGAGTGGGGGCTACTCTTTGTTGCTGTGCATGGGCTTCTCGTTGCGGTGGCTTCTCTTGTTGTGGAGCACGGGCTCTAGGCGCGTGGTCTTCAGTAGTTGTGGCATGTGGGCTCAGTAGTTGTGGCTCGCGGGCTTAGCTGCTCCACGGCATGTGGAATCTTCCCAGACCAGGGCTCGAACCCGTGTCCCCTGCATTGGCAGGCGGATTCTTAACCACTGCGCCACCAGGGAAGTCCCCATACTGTCTTGATTACTGTAGCTTTGTAGTATAGTCTGCAGTCAGGGAGCCTGATTCCTCCAGCTCCATTTTTCTTTCTCAAGATTTCTTTGGCTATTCAGGGTCTTTTGTGTTTCCATACAAATTGTAAAATTTTTTGTTCTAGTTCTGTGAAAAATGCCATTGGTAGTTTGATAGTGATTGCATTGAATCTGTAGATTGCTTTGGGTAGTATAGTCATTTTCACAATGTTGATTCTTCCAATCCAAGAACTTGGTATAGCTCTCCATCTGTTTGTATCATCTTTAATTTATTTCATCAGTGTTTTATAGTTTTCTGCATACAGGTCTTTTGTCTCCTTAGGTAGGTTTATTCCTAGGTATTTTATTCTTTTTCTTGCAATGGTAAATGGGAGTGTTTCCTTAATTTCTCTTTCAGATTTTTCATCATTAGTGTATAGGAATGCAAGAGATTTCTGTGCATTAATTTTGTATCCTGCTAGTTTACCAAATTCATTGATTAGCTGTAGTAGTTTTCTGGCAGCATCTCTAGGATTCTCTATGTATAGTATCATGTCATCTGCAAACAGTGACAGCTTTACTTCTTTTCTGATTTGGATTCCTTTTATTTCTTTTTCTTCTCTGATTGCTGTGGCTAAAACTTCCAAAACTATGTTGAGTAATAGTGGTGGGAGTGGACAACCTTGTCTTGCTCCTGGTCTTATAGGAAATGGTTTCAGTTTTTCACCATTGAGAATGATGTTGGCTGTAGGTTTGTCATATATGGCCTTTATTATGTTGAGGTAAGTTCCCTCTATGCCTACTTTCTGGAGGGTTTTTTATCATAAATGGGTGTTGAAGTTTTTCAAAAGCTTTTTCTGCATCTATTGAGATGATCATATGGTTTTTCTCCTTGAATTTGTTAATATGGTTTATCACATTGATTGATTTGTGTATATTGAAGAATCCTTGCATTCCTGGGATAAAGCCCACTTGATCATGGTGTATGGTCCTTTTAATATGCTGTTGGATTCTGTTTGGTAGTGTTTTGTTGAGGTTTTTTACATCTATGTTCATCAGTAATATTGGCCTGTAGTTTTCTTTCTTTGTGACATCTTTGGCTGCGGTATCAGGGTGATGGTGGCCTCATAGAATGAGTTCAGGAGTGTTCCTCCCTCTGCTCTATTTTGGAAGAGTTTGAGAAGGTTAGGTGTTAGCTCTTCTCTAAATGTTTGATAGTATTCATTCAGGTAGCTTCTTCACGTACATGTACTGATCAGTGCTCAGTCCAGCACTCAAGGGGGCACCTCCACTGATCTCTGGAGTTCTCTCTCTGTGTAACTCCCCACTCCTGTATTGTCTGCAAAGCTGCCTTTGTGTGCACAGCCTCTCAGCTTCACCTGCTCGCCTCAGGGAGCCTGCTGGGTTCTGCCCTCTCTCTCTGCACTGCAGCCTCGAAACCCTCTCAGGCAGTAAACAGAGGCAAAAGTAGGGCTCACTCAGTCAATCAGCAGTTTGTCCTTTGTGGCCTGGTGTCCAGTGTCTTCAAAAGTGTTGTTTCATACTTTTGTCAGTTTTGGTTGTTTCAGGTAGGAAGGGCAATGCCTATTAGTCTATCTTGGTCATAGGAGGAGTCAGCATATGCAGTTAATAGGATTCTTTAAGAATTAAAAAAAAAAGCCTGAGGGACTTCCCTGGTGGTCCAGTGGTTAAGACTTTGCCTTCCAATGCAGGCGGTGTGGATTCCATCCCTGGTCGTGGGGCTAATATCCCCCATGCCTCGTGGCCAAAAAGCCAAAACATAAAACAGAAGCAGTATTGTAACAAATTCAATAAAGACTTTAAAAATGGTCCACATCAAAAAATCTTAAAAAAAAAATTTAAAAATTCTGTCATATCTTTAAGTTGCTTCCCTTTTTTCATTCTGTAATTTGGTTTTTCTCTTGTAGCATTTTATTCAGTCTTCCTAAAATGTCTCTTATGAAACTTTTCAAAGACCACAATTCAGATTATGTCAATCCTCTCTCTGATCTTTCTCTACTTTATTGATTCCTGCTCATGTTTCCCATTATTTCCTCCTTTCTCCCAAGCTCTTTCATTGAGTTTACTCCATTATCTTTTCCACATTTTGAGTTGAACTCATTTGTTATCAGTTTTCTTTATTTTCTGATATAGTCAAAGGTATAAATTACTTTCTGGGACTACTATGGCTGTATCACATACAATTTCATAGGTAGTGCTTTCATTGGCATTGATCTCTAAAAAGTCATATTTCCCTCATGATTTCCCTTTTTTTAAAGATTTTTTTGATGTGGACCATTTTTAAAGTCTTTATTGAATTTGTTACAATATTGCTTATGTTTTATGTTTTGGTTTCTTGGCTGCAAAGCATGTGGGATCTTAGCTCTCTGACCAGGGATCAAAGCCGCACCCCATGCATTGGATGGTGAAGTCTTAACCACTGCACCACCAGGGAAGTCACATGACTTCCTTTTTAAAGGAGGACCATTGTTTAGGGTTTTGGCTTTGTTTCAGAAAAATGGGATTTTTAAAAAGTTGTTCTTTTTTTTAAATAAATTTATTTATTTATTTATGGCCGCGTTGGGTCTTCTTTGCGTTGCATGGGCTTCTCATTGCGGCGGCTTCTCTTCTTGCAGAGCATGGGCTCTAGGCACACAGGCTTCAGTAGCTGTGGCTCAGTAGTTGCTTGTGGGCTCAGAAGTTGTGGCTCATGGGCTCTAGAGTGCAGGCTCAGCAGTTGTGGTGCACGGGTTTAGTTGCTCTGCGGCATGTGGGATCTTCCTGGACCAGGGCTCGAACCCATGTCCCCTGCATTGGCAGGCGGAGTCTTAACCACTGCGCCACCAGGTTAGTTCCAAAAGTTGATTTTAATGTTATTGATGTGCGGCTCATGAACAGAATGTGTATCACATTGATTACTTGAGATACTGGTTTTCCTTAGGGCCTTGATTCTGAAAGTTCTCTGTGTGTTCAATGAGTGTTTTCTGTTGGTAGTTGTAAAATTCATCATAGTGCTGTTAGGTGTAGATGATAAGGTGTGAGAGTCAAATAGTCTATATTTTTGCTTAATTTTGCCTATGTAAGTTGTCAGCTTCCTAAGAAGAGCATATCAGAAGCTCCAGTTTCCCATAAATTGGTCCTCTTTGCTTTACCTTTAAAGGCTTGTCATTGCATTTTCTCCTTCATGTCTTCTTCTTACTGTATCTAACTCCTTCTGTCCCTTATACAATCTTTGCTTTAAATGCTATGATTTAATAACCAAATTGCAATCCTAGCTTTATTTTTGCACCAGTGTGACCTGGCATTTCACTTTATATTCCTTTATTTCCCACGTATCTGTATCTCTCTGTTGTAAATTTGTCTCTTCAGAGAGTCTATTTCTGGACTTTGCCTTTTCCTCCAACATGAAAGTCCTTATGTTGTTTGGTATATTCAACTCATTCGGGCTTATTGCAGATGCTACTGCCGTTTTGTCCTGTATTTTCTATTTACCATACTTTCCTTTGTTTTTCTTTTATCTTTCATTGGGCGGATTGCATTTCTTTTTCTTTTTCTTTTATTTATATATATATTTTTAAGGGCTCCAGTGATTAGATCACGCTGAGGTATATAATCCAGACTATCTCTACTACAAAGTGGAGAAATTACTTACATGTTCAAGGGCCTTAAGAACATGACCTAGAATAGGTTTGGTTGAATATGCATGAGATGAAGATCTTGGAGGAGCAGCTTTGGGATTCGTCCCTGGCCCAGTGTTCCTGCCAACAGGAGGGCAGGCGCGGAGCTGCCGCGAGGGGGCGCCGCAGAGCACAGAGGCGACCAGAGGTGCCATGGCGTCCCCGGGTGTCCCCCGCAGCGGCGGCCGATCCCTGGGCCTCCTGGTCTGGCTCCTGGTCCTTCAGCCTCTGCTCAGTGAGGCCCAGGCAAGCAGGAAAGAGAGAAGGCTGGGCTGGGCTGCTTGTCTGGGGGTGGTTGTGGGTAATGGGGTTTGGCAGGTGGGTCTTGGGGGATGGAAGGTGGGGTTTGAGGGTGAGTAGGGTGCGATGGGAAAAGGCCAGTGATGTGGGGGGTGCACTCCAGTCAGCTCCTCTTTTCATTGTTCTTTCATCTTATCCAGGTGAGGGTGATGGACCCAAGGAGGATTCTGCACTGAGCCCGGCAATCCAGGAGGCCCCCTCAGCTTCAGGACACCTAAAATCCCTGAAGATTCCAGTACCCACTGTGTCACCTGTGCCGCCCACACCCCCAGTGGGAGACACTTTGAAATCATTACAGGACCCTGTATTTGGATGCTTGCCTCCTCAAGGTACTGCTTCTGTACGGGACTGTACAGGCCCGCCTGGGATCCAGTGGGGAACACGGCCTGGCTGGGGGGTTGAAGGGTCAGACTATCCTGGTGGAATTGAGAGTAAACCTGGCTCTGCCCTGGGGCAGGGTGGAGGTGGTGTACATGGGGCTAGTGGAGGTGGTGGAGGACGTGGAGGTGGAGGTGGTGGAGGGTGTGGAGGAGGAGGAGGTGGAGGTGGAGGAGTTGTAGGTACTGGTAGAGGAGGTGGTTGTGGAGGAGGAGGAGGAGGGTGTGGAGGTGGAGGTGGAGGAAGACGTGGTGGAGGTGTAGCTGGAGGAGGAGGAGGTGGTGGAGGTGTAGCTGGAGGAGGAGGAGGTGGTGGAGGTGTAGC
The DNA here is from genome assembly GCF_028023285.1 of Balaenoptera ricei. Classification (NCBI taxonomy): domain Eukaryota; kingdom Metazoa; phylum Chordata; class Mammalia; order Artiodactyla; family Balaenopteridae; genus Balaenoptera; species Balaenoptera ricei. Next base: position 65,824,153 of record NC_082649.1, on the reverse strand, counting down.
TGGAGGAGGAGGAGGTTGTGGAGGTGGAGGTGGAGGAGGAGGAGGTGGTGGAGGTGTAGTTGGAGGAGGAGGAGGTGGTGGAGGTGTAGTTGGAGGAGGAGGAGGTGGCGGTGGTGGAGGTGTAGTTGGAGGAGGAGGAGGTGGTGGAGGTGTAGCTGGAGGAGGAGGAGGTGGTGGAGGTGTAGCTGGAGGAGGAGGAGGTGGTGGAGGTGTAGCTGGAGGAGGAGGAGGTGGTGGAGGTGTAGCTGGAGGAGGAGGAGGTGGTGGAGGTGTAGCTGGAGGAGGAGGAGGTGGGGGAGGTGTAGCTGGAGGAGGAGGAGGTGGGGGAGGTGTAGCTGGAGGAGGAGGAGGTGGTGGAGGTGTAGCTGGAGGAGGAGGAGGTGGGGGAGGTGTAGCTGGAGGAGGAGGAGGTGGTGGAGGTGTAGCTGGAGGAGGAGGAGGTGGTGGAGGTGTAGTTGGAGGAGGAGGAGGAGGAGGTGGCGGTGGTGGAGGTGGAGGAGGTGGAGGTGGGGGAAGTAGTGGAAGGGAGGCAGCAGCTTCACCTCCAGTCCTCTTTTTACTGAGCCAAGGAGCATGTGACCATCAGATTATGAGGATAGTTGATGGAATGGCAGCCCCAGAGAGAAAGTGGCCCTGGCCGGTGAGCCTGCAGATCAGAAATGTCCAGAAATGTTGAGGTTCCCTCATTTCCCCACCGTGGGTGCTGATTGCAGCTCACTGTGTAAAAGGGTGAGAATTTGGGGTGGTGGGATTGGGCTGCTGGTCGGCCTGTTTCCCTACCTGAGCTTTCCTTTCCTCACCTTAAAACAAAGCCAAAGCCCCTGGTTTGTGCTCACTATGAATGAAACATGAGTTTTGCATTTCTACCAAGGTCCCAGGTACTGCTCTGGTGGTCCTGGGACCTCACTTGGAGAAGCACTAGCTCGAGTGGTTAGGGGTCTGTGGAGGGGATGTGGTTTAGAGGGAGAAAACGGCTGATGGCTGTTGTAGGAGATGGGAACAGGCTGGGAAGAACCGGGAAGGGGTGGAGGGGAGTGTAGACCCTCCAGCATCTCTCTGAGGTGCATGTTGTCTTCCCATAGCTATAAGGACCTTACAGTGAAGATGGGAAACACATTTTTATATTCGGATTGCCTAAGTGCAGTGGTCGTTCCAGTTCAGGACATCATTTGGCATAGGGATTTTAATGCAAGCCTTATCACTAATGACATTGCCCTTCTTCAACTGGCAGACTCTGAATTATTCTTCGTACATCCAGCCAGTGTGCCTCCCTGAAAAGAAGTTTGAAGTGAAAGCTGGGACACAGTGCTGGGCGATTGGATGGGGCCGAACTTTAGAATTCGGTGAGACTGGCAGGCAGGATCTGAGGGGGGCAGCCTGGTGCTCTGGGGTTGGGCTGCAGGCTGAAGGGAGGGACAGGGAGGCTGATTCTCTAACAGGTGGGCAAGGGAGAAGGTGGAGAGGATGCTGCCTGGGAGTGATGGAAGTGCAGTAGGGATTTCTATTGTTATGTTAGGACCCGGGGGCTTGGGCCCAGGTATTATGGGTTCTCTCCAGGGTGGATTTCAGCTCCAGGGTGATGTGCTGTCTGCCAGTCAGAGCTGTCCTTCTCTGGAAGTACCTGGCAGGGGGCAGGGAGCTTCTTGTACCTGGGATGTAGGTTTAGCCAGAGCAGGCCTGTTGGTGAGTCTGTAAGGCCCCCTGTGTGGGAAGAGGCTGGTTGGGTACCTTTGGGCACTACCTGTCCTGGAGTTTGTGACCCTTCCCTGTACAGGCACCTGTCACTGTTACTGTTGATACTCGGAGTGACAGACACTTGCTTTTGTATCAGGCTGGTAAGGCCTTGCCTCTTTCTGTCCTGATATGTTCCTCCTTTTGACTTGGCTTTGCTTCTTACCTCCTCTGTTCCCCATGTCAGCATTTGGCCTCAGGTCCTTCTTTGTCAAATGGGACAATACCCACTGTCCTTCCTTTCTCCAAGGGGGCAACAGAGTGTGAATGCGCTGATCAAGACCCAGAATACAGGACTTCCTTGGTGGTCCAGTGGTTAAGACTCCGCACATCCACTGCACTGGGGCGCGGGTTCGATCCCTGGTTGGGGAACTAAGATCCCGCATGCTGCGTGGTGTGGCCAACAAACAAACAAAAGTTAAAAAAATAAAAAGACCCAGAATGGGATCTGGGGGCCCCTGTTCTATTCTACTCATGCAATCCTTTTACTTCTGAATTGTCTCTCTGTAGCCATGTCACTGCCACGTGTTCTTCAGGAGACTGAGGAAATCATTCTTCACCACAAGAAATGTAATCAGAAGATACAGACACAGTTAGGAGTCCATCGCCAAGTAGTTGGTAGAGAGATGATCTGTGGCTATCACGAAAAGATTAAAAGTCCCTGCAAGGTGAGTTCATGGGTCCCTGGCCACCTCTGCCATAAGGTTGTCCCTTCAAAGTTTCCTCATTCCCCAGTGGCAAAGCCTGGGTTATTTGCCACCTCCTCTTTCAGGCTTTAATTAAGGAGATTCAGGGGAGAACCCCTCAGGACGCCCCTGAGCTGGCCGGGCCTGTTCCTTCAATAGGGAGAAGCCCTCGCATCCTGGGCGTGCTGCCAGGGTGTGGTGAAGTTGGGGGTGATGACAATAATAATGTAAGTTCCTATAATTGAGTTCCTTCTATGGCGACTTACTGTGCCAGTGTGAGCATTCACCCACATTAGCTCAGTTACCGAGCTCACAACCCTGCCACATAATTATACATATTATTATACAGATGTGGTCCTTAAAAGACATAAGTTCAAGGTCCCCCTGGGAGTGCCTGGGCCCACAGTCTCCCCTTTGCACCAAGCAGCCTTTCTGAGCAGGGGGCATCTGAGCCAGGTCTTAGAGGATGAGTATTTGGAGTCTTGGAAAGAGGAGAACATCACTGTTGGGAGAGGGAACAGCAAGTACAGAGGCTCAGAGTTCTGAAGAACGTGTCATGTTTAGGGAATGTGTTTCAGGTCTGGAGCAATGAGGTGGCAAATATGGCCAGAGAAGGTGATTGGAATCAGACTGTGTGTGGCCTGCAACGCTGTGCTATGTTTCTCGTTCCTGTCCATGCGGGACTATAGGCAGGAGTTTGTTTTCCACCGTGTAGGCAATGGTGTTGAGCCCCAGGCAGGACCTGGGCTGGTGGGGCGGGTGAAGGGGTTGTGTCTGAGGTTGAGTCATCGACTGACTGCATGTGAGGGTGCGGGTGAGGGAGGGCTTGAGGAGGACTCTGAGTTTCTGTCTGAGCTGGTTGGTGGGGGCCTCCAGAGCAGTTTTGGGAAAGGATGTGCAGCGTGTGTGAGGTGGGGTTTAGCATGACTGGTTGTGTTTGGAGAGAGGGGGAACTGGTGAGAGGATGTTATTGGATATGTGGGTTTAGGGGCAGGGAGAGATTTCAGGGTAGATGTGATGACTTTGAGTCCCCATGCAGAAATGAATTTCAAAGTATTTTACAGCTGTGGAGGCCTAGGACTGACTAGTTGGAATTGACTCTGACCTTAGAGTTGGAGAGGGGCTCTGGAAGCTGCTCACAGTGCCAGGGGATGCCCCTTTAGTTGCTGGGTGTTGGGAGGTTTGGAGAGGGTCATGGGGAGGGGTCAGGCAGTGAAGGATTAGGGTCACTGAAAGAGAATTTGAGTATATACTGGCAGGACTGATGTACAGGGCTTACTGGCTTTATAGCTCCTGTGGGTCCCTGAGCACCTGGGAAGGAGTAGTATTTCTCAGATGATGTTAAAGTTTCCAACTCTCAAATCTCATTCACAGAAACCTGGGCCTGGTGGGTACCTGGGAAAGGACCTAGGTGCCTATCTCCCCAGTGCCTGGCTAGCAATCAGCCTGCTCTGATGATGATCCCCTTCCATTCCTGTGTTTGTTTCTTCTTTTTCTCCAAGGAGATTCTGGGGGTCCCCTGGTCTGTCAACTTAATGACTCATGGGTCCAGGTGGGGATTGTGAGCTGGGGTGTTCACTGTGGTCACACAGAATTGCCTGCAGTTTATACAGAAGTTAGTTACTACAAAGACTGGGTCATTGAGCACATCATTAAGGTGTCCTGTTGTGGCTCAGCAGGGCTCTTTATCCTACCGCTGTGTCTGATGATGCTGCCTCTGGGCATCCTGGTGACCCCGTGATCACCCTGGCCCACACTCCCTCCTGTTTCTGAGTCTCACACTAGCCGTGCATCTGACCTTCCACTCCTACTCAATGCACTTTTCTCAAACCTGTTTGGGATTCACTGACCCTGTGGAGATCCACATGACAGAGAGTGGCAGCAAGAAAGAAACCCTGGAAGTTTTCCAGCCTGGTGCTGAAGGAACCTGCCTCATCCACACCTACACCGTGACTGTGCTCTACATGCTGGAAAGGAGTGGGTGAAACCATCCCAACTGGATGGCCAGCGACTTGCCAGGTGATGCTTCATTATGCTTCACCATATCTGGAGAACACCTAGCAAAGAAGAGACATCATCACCGGTGAAACAGCATTAGACCTGACACTTTATCAAACCAGTCCGCTTGGTGATTGTTGGGAGAGAGTGAGGAGGCATCACCATGTCCACATCTGACTCAGTTGTCTGGGTTGGGAGAAGGTCCCCTGCTGCCCCGAGCGGATACATCTGTGAGTGTCCAGCGTCTGCCACACAAGCCCTCCTGGGGCAACTCAGTCTAGGAACCCCCTTCCCAGTACTCCAGTGGCCACATCCAGGCTCACCCCAAGTTGTGTTGAGGCAGTTATGGAGTATGGAGATTTCTGATGTCAACTGAATAAATGTTTGGTTTGTTCTTTTGTGTTCTTATGCTCTGCTCTCCTTGGGACTGTGGGGTTGCATATAACATGCTCTGTAGAAAACTATTTTCTCATTTGCCTTAGAAACTATTCATGGTTCTTATTAAGCCCTAGAGGGAGAGGTGAGTCTAAACCTGCTCATTTGTGAGTCTAAGGATGGTTTTAGCCAGCTGGGTCCTGCTCCCTGTACTCCTGTTATAGTCATCAGCATGTCTGCGGGGAGCTTTGTAGCCTAATTTCATAGCCTTTATAGCTCAGAGTAGAGAATCAAGATAGACTGGAACTAGGAGTAAGTAAAATTAGGGCATGAGCAATATTATTCCTCCTTCCCTGCTTCTACTTGCTGCTCACCTCCACTGTTACCAAAGATCTGCATTTCCACAGGGAGGATTATAAGAGAGATTCCCTATATTAGGTACTGGCTCTTTACCATTTTTCCAGGACAGAGTGTCCCAGAGTCTCTGTGTCTTGCTGGTGATTAATTCCCTCTCAATCTCCTGTCACCTGCCCTTCCAGGGGTCAGCGTTTCAGCTCCCAGATATCCCTGGGCTTCAGAGTGCAGTCTGTCTCATGTGTTGCCCAAGGAAGGCTGGGGTTGAGAGACTTGGAACTTACATGAAATACAGTCTGTTAATAAGTATCAAGCCAGCTGCTTTAAGAAGCCACTGAAAATCAAAACAGCGTGGTAGGGGCACAAAAAAAAGACATATGGATCAATGGAACAGTATAGAGAGCCCAGAAACAAACCCACACATGTATGGTCAATTATTCTTTGACAAAAGAGGCAAGAATATACAATGGGAAAGAGACAGTCTCTTCAGCAGGTGGTGTTGGGAAAGTTGGACAGCCGCATGTAAATCAATGAAGTTAGAACACACCCTCACACTATACACAAAAATAAACTCAAAATGGCTTAAAGGGGACTTCCCTGGTGGTCCAGTGTAAAGAATCCGCCTTCCAATGCAGGAGACGTGGGTTCGATCCCTGGTCAGGGAACTAAGATCCCACAGGCAGTGGGGCAACTAAGCCCTTGCGCCACAACTACCAAGCTTGCGTGCTTCAACTAGAGAGCCTGTGTGCCACAAACTACAGAGCCTATGCACTCTGGAACCCACACACAACTACAGAGCCCACGTGCCCTGGAGCCTGTGTGCCACAACTAGAGATGAGAAAAACCCATGCGCCACAACTAGAGAGAAGCCCACGTGCCACTGCGAAAGATGCCGCATACCTCAACAAAGATCCCATGTACCGCAACTAAGACCCGATGCAGCCAAAAATAAATAAATAAAATAATAAATAAATCTTTAAAAATATGGCTTAAAGACTTAAAATAAGACATGACACCATAAAACTCCTAGAAGAGAACATAGGCAAAACTTTCTGACATAAATCATACCAACTTTTACTTAGGTCAGTCTCCCAAGGCAATAGAAATAAAAACAAAAATAAACAAATGGGACCTAATCAAATTTACAAGCTTTTGTACAGCAAAGGAAAACATAAACGAAAGGAAAAGAGAACCTACTGACTGGGAGAATATATTTGGAAATGATGTGACTGACAAGGGCTTAATTACCAAAATATACAAACAGCTCATACAACTCAACAGCAAAAAAACAAACAACCCAATCGAAAAATGGGCAGAAGACCTAAATAGACATTTCTCCAAAGAAGACATACAGATGGCCAATAGGCATATGAAAAGATGCTCAACATCGCTAATTAGTATAGAAATGCAAATCAGAACTACAATGAGGTATCACCTCACATCAGCCAGAATGGCCATCATCAAAAAATCTACAAATAAATGCTGGAGAGGCTGTAGAGAAAAGGGAACCCTCCTACACTGTTGGTGGGAATGTAAATTGGTGCAGCCACTATGGAAAACAGTATGGAGATTCCTCAAAAAGCTAAAAATAGAGTTACCATATCATTCAGCAGTCCCACTTCTGGACATATATCTGGACAAAACTACAATTCAAAAAGATACATGCGGACTTCCCTGGTGGCACAGTGGTTAAGAATCCGCCTGCCATTGCAGGGGACATGGGTTCGATCCCTGGTCCGGAAAGATCCCATGTGCCATGCAGCAACTAAACCCGTGCGCTGCAACTACTGAGCCTGTGCTCTAGAGCCCGTGAGCCACAACTACTGAGCCAGCGTGCCACAACTACTGAAGCCTGCGCGCCTAGACCTGTGCTCCGCAACAAGACGAGCGACCACAATGAGAAGCCCGCACACTGCAATGAAGAGTAGCCCCCGCTCGCTGCAACTAGAGAAAGCCTGCGTGCAGCAATGAAGACCCAATGCAGCCAAAAAAAAAAAGATACACGCACCCCTATGTTAAGAGCAGCACTATTCACAATAGCCAAGACACGGAAACAACCTAAATATCCATTGACAGGTGAATGGATAAAGAAGATGTGGTACATATATATAAAGGAATACCACTCAGCCATAAAAAAGAATGGAACAATGCCATTTGCAGCAACATGGATGGACCTAGAGATTATCATACTAAGTGAAGTAAGTCAGAAAGAGAAAGACAAGTACCATATGATATCACTTATATGTGGAATCTAAAATATGACACAAATGAACTTATCTATGAAACAGAAACAGGCTCACAGACATACAGAACAGACTTGTGGTTGTCCCGGTGGGGAGCGGGGAGGGAAGGATTGGGAGTTTGGGATTAGCAGATGCAAACTATTATATATAGAATGGATAAACAATAAAGTCCTATTGTATAGCACAGGGAACTATATTCAATATTCTGTGATAAACCATAATGGAAAAGAATATGAAAAAGAATATCTATACCTATATAACTGAATCACTTTGCTGTACTGTAGAAATTAACACAACATTGTAAATCAACTATACTTCAATAAAATAAATTTTTAAAAAAGAAGCCACTGAGTATTTATGGGTTAACAAAATAAATTTAACTTCTTGTTCCTATATCACCCCTATCAGGTGTTCTTGATCAGCAGGTGGCTTTTCTCCATCTTATAGCTCCACTCAACCCTGTGGTTCATGCTTACCTACCTCAGAATTCCCCGGAGAGCTTGTTAAACTACAGATCACTGATTCTACTCTCAGAGTTTTCAATCCTGTAAGTCTGGGGTGGGTCCTGTGAATGTACATCTCTAACAAGTTCCCAGGTGCTGCTGCTGCTGCTCTGCAGACCACACTTTGAGAACCATTGCTCTGCATTAACACAAGTAGAGAAGTGAACCTCCTCTCTACTGCCTTGGCATGGAAGTGGCATCTGTAACCTCTCCTCACCTCCTATTGGTGCAGCTCATCATCTGGACCCCTTTAGATGCTAGGGTGGGGAATGTGGTCCCCAGAGCTGGATCCCCCACACTGGACAGGAGCAGCAGGAATCTTGGTAGTCATCTCCCAATCTTGGACACGCTGAGCAGATCCAAAGACCACATTCTTCTACAAAAACACCCTGTGAAAGCCCAAGAAATGGTGGTATTCGCCACCATTTCTTTCAGTTTCCACCATCCCACTGACGGTTTGTGGAAGAGGATAAATGCCTTTCCTTTGAGGTCTCCCCCAAGACTCTCTGTTCATCTTAGGTCCAGCTTAAATGTCACTTTTGTAAAGACATCCTCCCTGATTCCCTAGCCTTACTGTTCTTTTCTTGTGCTTTCTACACCTTTTCAGATTCTCAAGTCAATATAAATTATGAAGCTCTCCAATGCAGGAAGCCCAGGGAAACAAGGTTATGATCAGAGGCTGGGCGACAAGGTGCCAACACCAGTCCAGGGATTTGGATGTGCCTTCACCGGCCAGGTTTTGGGGGACAGTCACCCACTTAAGGCACTTGGGGGTACTTCCACGGGACTGGCCACCGCGGAGGCAATGACAGGCCCAGGGCTCTGCAGTCATCTTCAAGGAACCCGCACGAGGTGGGGTAAGTGCAGAGGAACGTTCAACGTTCCAGGGGCACCATCATGGGTCCGCGACGTCATCACGTGCCGGAGGGGCTGTCACGTGCCGGGGCTGCGTCACGTGCGTCATGTGCGGGAGACGTAGTCGCGGCGTCCGGGGCTCGTGCGAGCCGTACTTGCTGCCGCTAGCGGACGCCTCAGGGGCCTCATGGCCGCGTCGTTGTCCTGCTTCAGCGCTGGGCCTGCAGCCTCGAGGCCCTCGGGCCTGAGCTGCCGCCTCCTGGTGCTGCTGCTGCTGAACTCCGGTGAGGCGGCGCCTGCTCTGCGCCGCTCCCGTTCTGGGTCCTTCTTCCCCGACGCCGCCACTCCCCCCTAACCCGCACTCGAGGCCGGGACAGGCCCCGCGGCGCCCACCCGCAGCCCCTTCTCTGCTACCCCTCCGGGCATCTCCCAGGGCGGTCCCGGGGATCCCAGACTCCCGCGCTCTCAGCTTCCGCCCTCAGACCCGCCAGCCCTGTAGCCTCCTGGGGCCTTGTGGTGCGGGGGGCACCCCTGCGTTTCCTCTTGGAGGCGTGGATGTCGCGGCTGAGACCTGAACCACCCTCTTGACGGCATCCTCAGGCCCCTCACGCTCTACACCCCCAGCCCAGCTTCGCTCATCTTCCCACGCAGCAGGGCACTGCTGGAGACCCCGCTCCAGGCAGGCGGTCCGGGCCAAACTCGTGGTCTCCAAACCCTTAAAGGAATGTTCCTCACCTCACTTGCTTCCCAGACCCTCTGCTCCTACCGAGGGTGCCTCACTAGCAGCGGCTTCCTTCCCTCAGGGAACGCGTGCCCTCAGGTGCTGTCCCCTTGACTCCCTCAGCCCCGGGGGCCCCTCCAAGCCTGACGACTCAGTGCCACCCTCTCCCCTTTCCTTAGGAATCAGAGACAGGCCTCCTGTTCAGGGTCAGCCTGCTCACCCCTGCTCTGCGCTCTCATAGATCTTTATCCTCTCCCTTTCTATTTGCTGTGTTTCTTCACCTTATCTCTTCCCCTCACTGCCACATTTCTCAAAATAAGTTTTCACTTCATGTTTCCTTCAGGTGCTTCCTCACTTCTCACTTAACCCTTAGCCCATTCCTGGCGTGTCTCTGCCCTACCGTCCCTAACCTTTCTGCTCCTCCCTCTTTTTTCATTTTCTCTAGTCCCTTGGCTTCTCTCAGGCCATGCCTCCTAATTCTCCTCTACCTCAGGGTGACTCCCTTGCCCTTCTGTGTCCCTCCCAGGCCACCCATGCCCTGTTCACCCCTGACGTATTGGTGTTCCCTAAGATGCTGTCTGGGTTCCTTCTTCACTGCTCCCTGGGTGAACTCAGTTGCGCTGGGCGTTGAGCTGCCATGTATGTGATGCTGCCTCACAAAACAACGTGCATGGATGTGCAGCCACCTACTGGACATCTGTACCTGGATGACCTAGAACCATCTCAACTCCTTGGGTTCCGAAGTTGAGGCCCTCTTCTTCCTATAAGCTGGGTTCTCTTACTCCGTGGATAGTAGTCACTCTTCTCTAAAATCAGAAACTGGGGGGGGGGTCATCCTAGACTCACCATTCTCCCTCAGTCCCACATCCAGCTCACCAAGTCTGTTCTCACTGCCACTTCTTCATTCAGCCCTCATTTCTTGCCTGGGTTCTGCAGAGCCTATGGTGGGATCTTACTGCCTTCAGTCTTGTTACCTTCTTATCTATTCTCCATACTGCCTTCACAATACAAGTCTGACCATGTCACACCTCCACTGGCCTCCCTCCTCCCAGAGAGTCTCACTCAGGCTTCTTGGCCTGGCTTATGAAGGCACTTGTGATTGACCCCTGACTTTCTTCCCCTGGCATCATTTCTTGCCATCATGGGCCTTGCCCTTTATCCTCTGGAGTCTCCAGCTTACACCATGGTGTTTCTTTCATAAAGAATGTCGTTGTCACTTTTCATTTCTGTTTTACCTTCTCATCTTTAAGATCTGGCACAATAACCCCTCTTTCTAGAAACCTCCCTGTCCACCGCTTTTCTGGGCTTACCTGACACCTGTGGCCTTGTCCCCGCATTGATCGCACATGGGTGATTGTGTGTTTACTTATGTCTCCTCTGCTGGGCAACCTGCTCCTCAAGGGCAAATACAGGATGTGTCTGTCTGATACACCTCTGTACACCCCCGCTCCCTGCCCCCAGCCCCCCGGCCTTGGGCTCCAGGCTGGGAACAGAGTGGGAGGTGAGGAAATATTTGGTGAATGAATAAATTAACTAATTAATGAAGAATGCACCTCTTCACTCTCATCCTGTGACAACCTCTTAGTTCATCTCTGTCCCGCTTTCTCTTCCAGGTTACAAAGGAGACAACACCAAACCAGGTGGGTAATATGAGCCCCTGCTTCAAGAAAACCTTGGATCCTGGGAGGGTATGTTCTGAAGAGGGTCACAGAGATAGTGTTTCTAGGTCTATAGGAAGCAGAAATTCAGTCTAAAGGGCCTGCCTTCTAAAGAACAGCCTGTGCTGTTCAGGACGTACAGACTCAACAGTGCACATTAAAAGAGTATTTGGGCCTCCTATGGGAATGCAGAACCTCTTCAAGTTCAACCCAGGCTGCATCCCATCAGGGAACATGTCCAGGAAGCTGATGCAGACCCTTTTCCACACACAAACATTTTGAGCTCTAAACTGTTTATTTGCAAATGGAGCCTTTTGGGCCCTGTGGCAGTGTCTGCAGAGCCTGGCTCTTCTGGGGTCTTCCTGTCTTTTTCCTTAGACCTCAAGGGTGGAGGGTTGGGTTGCTCCTGCTTGTTCACGGGCTTCCTTTGTCACAGATGCACCCTGATTTGTTATGGATAGTTTGGTTGAGTAAGTTATTTCTGCTTGTGTCCATGCCCCACCCCTATTCCCCCTCTTCACCCTTCTCCCAGCCTTTCTTGTATATTTGATGTGTATCGTTCTGTTTGTGTTTTTGTAAAAATACATATTGTGGTTTCGTGTGCATGTATTTCTAACTTACGCAAATAGTATGTTCTCTAGATCTCTTTCTGTTTCCTCCTCTTTTCATTCAGTCCCATTTAAAAAAACATTTTATGTGGAAATAATTTTAAACTTACAAAAAAGACTGCAAGAATAGTACAAGGAACACGCACACACACAAAATTTTTTTCAGAATCAGTTGAGGGTAACATACAGCATGGCTCTTTATCTCTAAATACTCTGGTGTGTGTTTTCTAAGAATATTCTCTTAGATAGCCACAGTACAAGTTATCAGTTTCAAAAATTTACATTGATAGCATATTTTAATCTATATTTGTCCATATTCCAATTGAGTCAGCCCTCTGCATTCCTATCAGCAGTTTGTGAAGGTGTATATATTGCTACAGACCACCCACCCCTTGGCATGATCCAGCTTTTACATTTTTTACCTATCTAATAGACAAAAAAGTGACTTCTTAGTTTAACTGACATTTTTCTCATTACTAATGAGTTTGAGCATGTCTCAATGTGCTGTTGGCTTCTTGAGTTTCCTCTTCTAACAAATTGACTGTCTTTATCCTTTGCATATTGTCTATTCTTTTTTCTTGTTGATTTCCTAGAGTTCCTTGTATATTCCTAATAAAAGTCTTGTATTGATTTTAGATATTGCAAATATTACCTCCTAATCTGTCATCTGACTGTTAACTTTGTTCCTGGGGTCAAAAATCCTTGATTTTGATGTAATCAAGTTAATCAGTTTAAAGCTTTATGGATTGTGGTTTGAGGTTTTGTTTAAAGAGGCCTTTCCCATCCCATGCCACATGGTTGGCTGTTAACTTTACGGTTTTACCTTTCACGTTTAGGTCTTCAAGTACTACTAGAGAGGAATCCAGTTTTGTTTTTCTTATTTCTTTTATAGTGAGCTAGTTTTCCCAGCACCATCTACTCAACAATCCATCCTTTACTCACTGATTGTGGTGGCTCCTTTATTTACATTAAGTTCCTGTATTCTCTGAAACAGTCTCAAGCTCTCTATTCCTTTTTTTTTGGTCCACTTGTCTGTCCTTGTCAATACCACACTGTTTTTGTCACTATGGCTTTGATGTGTGCCTTACTATCTGCTAGGACAAGTGTCCCTTCTTTGCTCTGTCAAAGATGGAACTATTTATGGACCTTTGTTTTTCTATTTCAATTTTAGAGTAAGTTTATCAAATTTCTTAAAAATTCTAACTGGGTAAGTGACTTTATAGATTAATTTTGGGAAAAATTACATCTGAAATATTTAGTTATTCTATTTAAAAGCAATGGATCTTTCTCCATTTATGCCAGTCATTTTCAGTGTCCTTTATTAGAGTTTAACATGTATTACTGCAAAAATCTTGCTTAGTGTTGGATACTTTAATTCCAGGGTATTTTATAATTTTTAGCTATAAACTGTATCTTATTTTGAATATAGTTGTACTATACTCAGGTTGGTTGGCATAGAGAAATATTATTGATTTTAAAAGTCAGTTACTGAAGTATTATATACATACACAAAAAAAGTGCACAAATTATGTGTCCAGCTCAAGAAATTATCACACAGTGAACGCACCTGTGCAGTCTCCACCCAGGTCAGAAAGCAGAGCAGTACCAGCACCCAGAAGCTCCCTTATGTCCTCCCAGTTACTTCCTTTGTCCTCCTCCCACAAAGTATCATTATTCCTGGCTTCAGAAAGTGTAATTTTTTTGGCCCGTTTCTTAATGTTACATGATGTTTGCTGTAGGTTTGTGGCATATAACTTGTATAAATAAGGATTTTCTTTCTGTTCCTAGTTTGCTAAATAAGAGTGTTTTGTTTTTTAGTCGTAAATCTGTGTTGAATTTTTCAAATGCCTTTTTCTGCGTCTATTGAGAAAAGCACAGTTCTTTTAGAGAAAAAGAACTGTTTATGTGGGGAATACACAGAGAGCGCTTCCATTGTGGGACCACCCTTGTACCCCAGGACGATCTCTACATGATCATGGTGCATTATTTTAAAAAATATAATATTGGCTAATATTTTATTTACAATTTCTGCATCTGTGTTCATATTCATGTAGTCATACAACTTGATTGTTGGAACTACTTGCAAACTGATAGTGTGTAAGCTGTTACACAGAGTGGGAGGCCTCTATTGGCTCCATGCTGGGACTTTTTCTTGAATGGTCTATGTAAAGACTTCTGACATAGAAGTCTGGAGCTTTTTTTGACTCTGAGTAGTGTGGGGACAGAGGCCTTTTGCATCTAAGAGATGCAGAAAGCTTTATAGCCTTTCAGGAACGTGGCTTAGGGACTTACCCTGACACAAGAAAATACATTTCCTGTCCTGGGGCTCCTTCTATGCTTCTCCCTTGTTTTGAGGTTCTGTGCTGCTTGCTCCCTGTGTGTCTCAGTATCTCTCTCCTCCTCCTGTCATGTCTCTGTGTTTCTGTCTTGATGCTTTTTATTGCTGTCATTGTCATTTTCTGTCCAGCTCAATGCCTTTGGGCAGGCCACTGCTCTTCTCTTACCTTCAGTCTCCCCTTCTTTGAAATGGAAGCAAGTTCCCAAGTTTACAGCCTCATGCAGATTACCCTGGAGGGCATCTTGGTCACAGTCATTCTTATCCTCCTCTATGCGGCCACTGTATCTCCCTGTCACGCTTGTTCCTGAAGCTTGTGGCAAACCCTGGTGGCCGAAGAATTTGGACGTGACCCGCTATTGGCCCTGGGATGTGAGCCTCCGAGTGGAAAATGAGCACGTGTGTGGAGGAGCCCTCATTGATCTCGACTGGGTGGTGACTGCTGCCCACTGCATCCAAGGGTGAGTGTGGCCCATGGAGACCCAGGGCTGCAGCGGGCCCAGCCTAGACTCCTTATTTCCTCTATGAAACAATGTGGCAGTGGGGGAGGTGGGGGGGAGTGGGAAGGGATGTCCAGAACAGGGAAGAGTCATGCTCATGACCTCACAGGGCCAGGGACTGAGCTGGGGCAGGAGCCCCAAGCAACAAAGACTATATCCTGACCAGGGCAACAGCATACACCCCGTATACACCCCACCCCTCACACACATTAGAACATGCGTGCATGCTAATAGCTGCACACTCAAATACACAGCACATAGACCAGGCCACTTGAATCAGCTTGACTGATGAATGAGGAGGCAGTCATATCTCTGACTCCGAGGGCCCCCTGGCCGGATGAGCAAGATGGAGTGAGCAGGGCAAATCAGGCAGGACTTCTGCTAAGAGGAACGTCCTTAGCGGAGGTAGGAGCATAGTGTTGCTTGAGAACCTGACATCTACCAGGTGGGGCTCTGTGTCTCCTGTAGCACAAAAGAGTATTCAGTGATTCTCCGCACCTCCAAGCTGAAGCCCACGGACTCCACAAGGGCCCTCTCGATCCCTGTGAGGGACATCATTATGCACCCCAAGTACTGGGGCCGGAACTTCATCACGGGTGATGTTGCCCTCCTCCAGCTTCACACTCCTGTTGTCGTCAGCAAGTACGTGCAGCCCATCTGCCTCCCGGAGCCCAACTACAACCTGAAGGTTGGGACGCAGTGCTGGGTGACCGGCTGGGGCCAGGTTAAACAGCGCTTCTCAGGTGAGGAGGATGGGGTCGGGGGTGACGTGTGGTACCCCAGAGGGTACACTCCTTTCCTCCTCTGGGGCCTCTCCTGCTGAGCCCTCTCATGGTGCCTCTCAGGAAGCTTGTGGCTGTTACCTCTGGCCCCTGGTTCTTTGGATGTGTTAGGATTGCTCCTCACATGGGAACCGTTGCCATGGTTTACACCATTGCATTTGCTATGGGCACTTCATTTAGGCCTAGGAAAACCTGATCATTTGCCTCTTACGGAAGCTCAGAGTCAGGTATTCATAAATTCACTCACTCACTTATTTGTTCACCTGACAAACTTCGATGTTCAGGCATCTGCCACACGCCAAACCCTTGTCACTGGTAATGCATGCCCTGCCTCTAGGGATCTCATAACTGAGTATGGGTGGAAGCACAGATTAACAAGGAAAGAGGCAAAGACTTTTTCAGGTGATCTTGAGAGCAAGTCGGGAGGGATCTGGGATGAGCTCTGGCAGAGAGTCTGCCTGAGATGCCTGAAGGAAGAGCAAATGTCAATCAGGTGGCAGAGGGCACAGCCAGTATAGAGCTCAGAGGCTGGAGAGAAGCAGCATGGGGTTGGGGTCTCAATTTCTGAGTGGTTGCATTGAAACTTGGATTGTAGCCTGCTTGGTTCAGGAGCAAAAGATTCCCAGAGAAAGGGATCCTGAAATAGAGCCTTAGAGGGCAAGGTGCTTGCCAAACGTGGTCCACACCACAGGGGGAAGGGCCAAGTGAAGGAGGGCATGGAGGTGTGAAGGGGTGTGGCTGAGTCTTGAGGATGGAGGTGACAAGACCCTGGGAATAGGCAGGGCTGAGTAGAGTGAGGAGTCAGTTCTCACCCCACTGGACTCCTCCACAGCCAACTCCACGCTGACCCCAGAGTTGCGGGAGGCCGAGGTGTTTATTATGGACAACAAGATGTGTGACCGGATTTACCGCAAGAAGTCCCTCATCCCCCGCGTTGTCCCACTTGTCCTGGGGGACATGATCTGTGCCACCAATTATGGAGAAAACTTGTGCTATGTAAGTTTCTGGGAGGTTCTGGCAGCTCTCCTTCGGTTGGGATGACTCCAGGTGGGGGGCATTTCCCCAGGGAGAGGTTTGCTTGGCCTCGCTGTTTGTCATCATCAGGTAGTGCTCTGCTCCCATCTTCCTTCCCCGTGACTTTGATTTTGCCTGATATTCTGGGATGGGATCCCCAACTGAGGAATGAAGGAGGACTCCAGGTAGTGAGATCCTCAAGGAATGAAAGAAGCTTCCAAGCAGAACTCAGAGGGTGGGCATTCTGGGTCCCCCAATCCCTTGGGTCCCAGCTGGGTCCAGAGCCTCCGTCACTCCTCTCTCTTTGCCTAGGGGGACTCTGGGGGTCCGTTGGCTTGTGAAGTCGAGGGCAGATGGATTCTTGCTGGGGTGTTGTCCTGGGAAAAGGCCTGCGCCCAAGTACGTAATCCAGGCGTGTACACCCATATCACCAAATACAGCAAATGGATCAAGAAGCAAATAAGCAATGGGGTTCTCTCAGTCCCCTGCACCTCCTCCTGGCTCCTACTCCTGTCCTGGCTGCTGCAGCCCCAGATGGGCCCCTGATCTCCCTTCTCCTTTCTTCTCCGTGCTTTGCCTTTGCCGAATGGGGCCAGATCAAGGTTAGACCAAGGTCATGGGTCTGTATTCAACAAGGGTCAAGGTGGGGAAAGAGTGACCCCTGGGAGACTGGGTCCTGTTTTGGCCTCCTAGTGGGAAGGGATGTGGTAGATGACTAGGCCTTGAGTGACCAGGAGAAGGGAAGTGTGGCCTAGAAGGGCTTTGGAATTGGGGACCAGGATAGCAGGGATTAAATCTGTGCAAACATGAGCTGGCTCTGTTCTCTTTTCTGGGTGGCCCTGGGAGTTGGGGGTTGGTGCGTGGGTAAGGCCTCCTGGAACTAATTCTGCCAGGAGGCTCCCCAGAGTGGGGACTGATGGTTTTTGCTATATCACTTGTGCTGGGGCGTTGGGAAAGGGCCTGGGCCTGAGGCATCAGTTTCCTCAACTGTAAAGTGGGCGTGCTGTAAGAGAGCAGTTGCGACATGCACTGTAGGTGACAGTAGGAAGGACCCACATATCATGCTCCAAAATCAGCTTTCTTTTTTTAAAAAAATGGCATTAAAAAAAAAAACCTGATTTCAAAAGTTCCCCTCCTACATTTTTTAAAAATTAAAAACAATTAAAAGCAATGTCTGAATTTTTGTTGTGATTTACCAAAAAAATTCAGAAATACATGAGAGTCTCCCTTGCTCATTCACCCCCACCACCAATGCTGCTCCCCTCCCCAGAAGTAATCATTGTTAGCATCCTTAAGTAAAATATCTTTATGGTTTTTAAATAAATAGAATCTTATATATGTATTATTAATAACCTACATTTTAGAAAAAGCTATATGCCTTGAAAACCTATGTCAGTAACTAGAGCTATTCATAATTTTACATTATTGCATGTGTACCATGTGGATGTAATGTATGTTATTTAACCAGCACCAGGTTTTAGGCTGTTTCTGACTTGTCAGCATTGTGGCAGTGCTGCCATGAGCATATTCCTGCGTGCTCGGGGGTGGGGTGGGGGAGAACACAGTCTGAAGCATTTCTTCCGCGGTCTTCCTAGGAGTGGACTCAGGGGAGGACCATCACAGGAAACACGAATTTAGTAATTTTGGATGAATATAATTTACTCCTCCCAAAAGCTGAACCAGTATACATTCACACCTGCAGTATACAAGAATGAACGCTTCTCCTTTTTGCTAAAATTGGATATTATTAATCTTCAAAAATTTTTCCCATCCAGTGGTAGAAAGTTATATCATTGCTGTTTTAATTTGCATTTTCTTGATTGGAAAAATATCTTTTCATGTGTTTATTGAAAAAAAGGTATACCTTTTCACTAGTAAATCCTCCGTTCATATGCTTATTTTAGAAATTAGCTTGTTTATCTTTTTCTCATGCAAGGTCTTTATCTTTTCTGAATATTAAGCTTTTGTCAATTATTTTACAAATATTTTCTCCAGTTGTTGCCACTTATCTTTTACAAATATGTGGAATATATGGGTAATTTTCCTGTAAAGACTTTAAAAATTATTATTGAATGAAGTCAGTGTTTACTTTCTTTATAGACTTTGTGGCTTGCTTAACTTGGCCTTCTCCATCTCCAGATGATAAAACTATCTTCACATATTTCTTTTTTTTTTTTTTTTTTTTAAAGAAATTCACGTTCTTTTATTTATTTATTTATTTATTTATTTATGACTGTGTTGGGTCTTCGTTTCTGTGCGAGGGCTTTCTCTAGTTGTGGCAAGTGGGGACCACTCTTCATCGCGGTGCGCGGGCCTCTCATTATCGCGGCCTCTCTTGTTGCGGAGCACAGGCTCCAGACGCGCAGGCTCAGTAATTGAGGCTCACGGGCCCAGCTGCTCCGCGGCATGTGGGATCTTCCCAGACCAGGGCTCGAACCCGTGTCCCCTGCATTGGCAGGCAGATTCTCAACCACTGCGCCACCAGGGAAGCCCCACATATTTCTTTTAATATTTTGATAAATTTATTTTTTATGTGTAACTGTAATCCTTTTGAAATTTCTGTTATGTATAGTGTGAGTCAGGCGCTAACTCTGTTTTCAACTGGAGAACCAACTCGGTTGACATTATTTCTTGTAGAGTCCATCCTTTTCCTGCTGATTTGAATGTCCACATTTATAATAACGAAATCCTAATATATTTGTGGGTATGTTTTTGAAACCTTTATTATTTCCCACTAATCTGTTTGTCTGTCCCTGGGCTAGTGCTGTTCTGTTTCAATCAGCTTCATGTTATGTTTTGTTAAATGGTAGAAAAAAACTCTCCTCTTCTTTTAAAAAAAAAAATTGCCTAATCTACAAAGTTTGCCTTCCATATAAACTTTAGAATCAGTTTGTCGGTTTTCATTAAAAATGTTATTGGTATTTGAACTGAAATTAAATACACAGAATAATTTGGGGAGAACTGTCACTTTTACAGTGTAGAGTTCCTAACCAGGAATATGGTATATGTCTCCATTCATTCAGCTCTTCTATTCATGGATGTCTGGAAAACCATTGAGTTTATTTCTAAGTAGTTTACAAATTTTGATTATGTCTGTTATGGGTGGTATCTTTTCCCATTACACTTTTTCTAATTCTGCATATTAGGTATTTTAAAGCTGTTGATGGATTTTAAAAAAGCAGTGATCTTGATTCCTGGTCGTCTTGCAAAACTGTGTATTAAATTCAGTAGTTTTTCAGTTGATTCTCTTGGCTTATTTTGGGGTAATCACATCACCTAAAATGGTGACAGCTCCCTCTTGTACTTTTTGAAAGTCACACCGTTTATTTCTTTTGCTATCTCATTGCTGGAGACTCCAGCACAATATGAAATAGTAGCAATAATGGTGAGGGTACATGTGCTGACCCTGACTTCATTCTTTCATTCATTCCCCAGATACTTGGAATTTCCTCTGTGTCAGGCACGGTTTTGGGCCCAGGTGACACAGTTGTGAACTGTTAAGATGATTATTCTTATTTAATTTGTTTACTTAGTGAAACACATGACTAGATCTCTGGTAGGTTTCTTAGGTAAATCCTGTAATACACTCTGGATTAAATTTCTACCATTTTGTTTAGAATTTTTGTTCCAATATTGGATTGGCCTACAATTTTCCTTTCTGTTCCACCCTTGGTGCCATTGCTATGCTAGCATCTTAAAACATGTTGAGGAGTTTTCTAGTCTTTTCCTGTGCCCTAGAGCAGTTTATATAACACCAGCATTATCTGTTCCTTACGTTTGGTAGATTGTGCACGTAAAACTTATTGGGCCTGATGCCTTTTTTAGGGGACAAATCTTTGACTATTTAAAAAAATTTTTTCATAGTTATTGGCTTAGTTGGGTTTCCCACCTCTTTTTGCATTAATTTTAGTAAAATAAATCAATTTAGCTTAGATTTTAAAATTTTAAACTGATACGTAAAACTTGAACCTATGGCTCCTTTCCTATTTTTAATATTATTTACATGTGTACTCTTTCACTTTTCTTAATTATTAAAGATTAAAATTGCCAAATTTTTGTCTATTTCATAGGTATTTTCCAAAAAACCACCTGGTGTACTGTTATTGGTTAGCTTTATGGTATCCATCCTTCCCTCATATTACTACAGGTCCAAGTCATTAGTACACACTGTCTGCCATGTTGCTCATCATCTTCAGGAAGAAGCTGTCACACTCCCAGCTCCCAAGTGGGTGGCTCATTGGCTTGATCTAATTAGCATAGTCCAGTGCCCAGCCACCTGACCCCAGTTAGGTTATCCCAATAAGCATAAGGTATGGTTAGAGGAGAGAAATGCATACTGTCTCGCTCTTTTTTTTTTTTTAATTTTTATTTATTTATTTATTTTTGGCTGCGTTGGGTCCTCGTTGCTGCACGCGGGCTTTCTCTAGTTGTGGTGAGTGGGGGCTACTCTTCCTTGTGGTGCGCGGGCTTCTCATTGTGGTGGCTCCTCTTGTTGCAGAGCATGGACTCTAGGCACACAGGCTCAGTAGTTGTGGCACACGGGCTTAGTTGCTCCGCGGCATGTGGGAATCTTCCTGGACCAGGGCTCGAACCCGTGTCCCCTGCATTGGCAGGCGGATTCTTAACCACTGCACCACCAGGGAAGTCCCCATACTGTCTCTCTTAATGTGGGTGAGGAAGCAGAAGGATGTTGGCAACCATTTTTCAATAAGGGGATCAACTCAGAATGAAGCCACCATCACTGAAGAGAGGAGACAGAAATTTTAAGCCTGTTTGAGTGGAAGTTTCTCTTGTCAACTCCTAAATGGTACAAACTACCTTTTGATTTTAGTGATCAAATATGCTTCTTTTTGTTTATTTCATGAAAGTTCTTTTAGCTTTAGTAATTCAGTCTTCTCCTTTGGGGAGATTTACTTTATTGTTCTTTTTCTAACTTCTTGAGTAGTATGCTTAGTTCATTATAATAGACTTTTTTCATTTCTAATATTTTCACTAATTCCATAAAATTTCCTGTGAGTCTCACTTTGGCTGTATTTCACAGGATTTTATATGTACTGACCTCACTGCCATTCATTTCTATATTGTTTTTTATTTCACACTGTATTTCTTACTTAACCCAAGAGTACTATATGGGTGTTATTTAATCTCCTGACGGATAGTTTGGGGGAGGGATAGGGGCTTCTCCTTTTTCTCTATTAAAAATTATATCAATATGGATTTAATTATTTCCACATTCTGGAATGTATTGAGGTTTTCTTTGTGCCTAGTATTTGGTCAGTTTTATTGAATATTTCATGTGCGTTTGAAGTAAAATGTGTGTTTTGAAACAAAGTTCTAGCTATAATTGACTGGATCAGGCTTGTTGATTGTGTTATTCAAATCCTCTCAACACTTCAAATATTTTATATCTATAAATCTGTTGATTTCTGAGAAGTTTATCATGAGAATTCAGAGTTTGTCTATTTCTTCCTGCAGTTCTAACAGTTCTTGCTTTGTGTTTGAAAGCTGTGTTGTTGGGAGTACAAGGTTCATGCCTGCTGTACCATCTTGATGGGTTATACCCCATCAGTGTAAAATATGCCCGTTGTCCTATTTAATATTATTTCTTTTTACAAAGATCCAGATCATCGAGTTCATTCCTAACTCTGCTGTAATAATTGATTAGGATATAATTTTATATTTTGTACATGTTTCTTACAGATTTTCCTTGGGGTTATTTTGTACCTTTTACAGTTTCTTGCTTTGAACATTTAATTCATTTATTTTCATTCTTTGTTATTCAATAATAAATACCTTTAAGGTTATAGATTTGCCTTGAACACACTCAAAATGTTTTTTTAATGTATTGCTCTAATTATTAGTATTTTCTAAATAGTTTATAGAATGTATTTTTTTGTTTTTTTTTTTTAATTTATTTATTTATTTATTTATTTATTTTTGGCTGTGTTGGGTCTCGTTTCTGTGCGAGGGCTTTCTCTAGTTGCGGCAAGTGGGGGCCACTCTTCATCGCGGTGCGCGGGCCTCTCACTGTCACGGCCTCTCCCGTTGCAGAGCACAGGCTCCAGATGCGCAGGCTCAGTAGTTGTGGCTCACGGGCTTGGTTGCTCCGCGGCATGTGGGATCCTCCCAGACCAGGGCTCGAACCCGTGTCCCCTGCATTGGCAGGCAGATTCTCAACCACTGCGCCACCAGGGAAGCCCCTATAGAATGTTTTTATTTCCTTGAAATAAGTTAACCAACTTTATTTATTTTTTAAAATTTTTATTTATTTATGACTGTGTTGGGTCTTCGTTTCTGTGCGAGGGCTTTCTCCAGTTGTGGCAAGCGGGGGCCACTCTTCATCGCGGTGCGTGGGCCTCTCACTATTGCGGCCTCTCTTGTTGTGGAGCACAGGCTCCAGACGCGCAGGCTCAGTAATTGTGGCTCACGGGCCCAGTTGCTCCGCGGCATGTGGGATCTTCCCAGACCAGGGCTCGAACCCGTGTCCCCTGCATTGGCAGGCAGATTCTCAACCACTGCGCCACCAGGGAAGCCCCCAACTTTATTTTTAAAATTTTCAAGTCATTTGTTTTATTTCACTTACTCATTCTTATTAAATCCTTGTTTCATTGCATCATGGTAAAAAATGTGGCTCAAACTAGTTCCACTTTTAGGGAAGTTATTGTGGTTTTCTTAGTAGTCTAGTGTGCAGTTGATTTTTATAGATGTTCAATCCTTCAAAGATAGACAAAGCTGGAGAACACTCTCCCACTGCAAGTGAGGTTTTTCCATTTCTCGTGTATCACTGTTTGATGTTGTTACTGATGAACAGAACTTTAATGTTACATAGTCATTATAATTTTTATCTTTTTTCAACAGAGAGTAATTTTATTTTTCTGTTTAAAGCTTTTGTCCTGAATTACATCTTTAGAGATTAATATTGTCATTTCTATTTTTGCTTACATATACTTAATATATTTTTGCCCATCTTTTACTTTCAACTGCTTCATATCACTTTGTTTTAGGTGAGTCTCTATTGAGTAACATGTGAGTGGATTTTTTTCTACCCAATATAAGAATCTCTGACTTGTAAAAGTAGAGGTTTTTCTTTGTATTCACATTGGCAGTGATAACGGATATGCTTGGTCTTTATTCAATTATCTTGGTTTTATTGGTTGATCATTCCCCCGTAAAGCATTACTTTCCACAAAGGCAGAAGAGTAGAGAGAATTTTACTTCTCTGGATTTTCTTTATTCTCTCTCTCCCTCCCTCTTTCTCCCTCTTTCCCCCAGAGGAAATCTGATTGTAGGAAATCTGATTTTCTACCATGTATCCCTAAAAATAGTTTGTGTTGCCTGTTTTTGAATTTCATGCAATATGTACCATTTGCTGTCTGAATTCTTTCACTCAGCAATATGTTTTATGAGATTCCCATGTCGCTACATGTAGTGGTCCGTTCTCATTGCTCGAGTATTCCGTGCATTCATCCTGCCTTTGATGGCAGCTGGGTAGTTTCTAGTTGGGGCTCTACCCAACAGTGCTGCTGCCAACAGTCTCACGTGTCTTTCCTCCTGCATACGTGCATGATGTTTCTAGGGCTCACAACCAGGAGTGGAACTGCAGGTTGTGAGGTAGGCACATTTTCTGCTTTGCTAAACGATTCCAAAGTTTTCCACAGTGCTGGCCCCAGTCCATCTCCTCTAGCAGTGTAATGAGCATCAATCTCATTACCCACGATCTTGACAACACTGGCAACGGGGTGGAGCAGGAGTGAGCCGTCCTCCTGGACAGTCCCTCATGGGATTCTTGGGGTGAGGACTTCAATGGAGTGGTGGGGAGGGGTCCCAAAATGTCATTTATTCTGCTGATTCATGAAGACCCAGGCTTGCAAGCTGCTTCCTCTCAGGAATTCACCTCCCAGGCCCAAAACACCTGGCCTCTACCCATGAGCTGTTCTCTTAAAAATGCAGAGTGGGAAAAAGGAAAACTTCAGTTCCAGCTCAATCAATCACAGCAGGAACTAGCCGTCCCCCTCTCAGAGCCTCAGTTTCCATACCTCCAGGGGAGCCATGAGAAGGGCTTCATAAAGGAACTTGAACTGGGCACTGGGAGTGCCTCACAGGCCAGGCACTAGGCACTGTCACAAGCCAGATACCTGGCGCTATGACAGACTTAGGGTTAGGGATACAGGGACCCCGTCAAGGCCAAGGCTGAGCCCAGGAGGCACTGTCTCGGGCCAGACAGCACATGCTGTCACAGGCTCAGGGCAAGGCATCAGCAGCACCATTCCAGAGAGGTGTCTGGCAGCAGCATCACATCATGGCTGTGGCAGGCCATGACCCAGACCACATTGTCTACTTAGCCTCCTGCTGCTGCCCCAGCTGGGTGAGCCCCCAACCCTGGGGCAGAGGCTCACTCCCTGCTGCCCTGCATAAACAAACCATGAGTTCTAAAATTCTCACACAGTAGAGATGCCCTGCCCCACCCTGCCTCTAAGTCCCATTATGAGGACCAGTGAGGGCCGTGCAGTTGCTTGCCATGGCATGTGGGCAGGGAGATCTTCAGGGCCTCACATCTCCATTTCCTTCTGCCAGGGCTGAGAATAATCTCTATGTTGAAGGTAGGGCTTTGGGAACATGGGAGAGAGGCAGGAGGGCTTTGTTTGCCTGGGTGCCTATATCCACTGTCCTCATGCCTGCGTGGCCTCCATTTGTTCCTGATGGGCATCTCCTCGTCACACTGCATGGTGTGCCAAACCTGGGGGCCCAGACAGTGTCGAGGCAGTTCCTGTTTGCCAGTGACCATGAACACGAGGAAAGAGCCTTATTAAAAATGGAAAAAAAACTAATATCCATGGAATGGATTTGGGAGGCACAATCTCAGAGAACTGGGACTTGTGATGAGGGCGATGTGATATGTGGGTGACTGCTCATCCCGCATAAAGCATCATTCACATGGCTTATATCTCAACACCCCTTGAAGTGGGCTTTACCAATATCCCCATTTCACAATAGGAACCTGAGGCCCAGAGAACTAAGTGCTTGTGGCGTCAGGATTCAATACCAGTTTTCAGTAGACTCTTCGGGGGTAAAAAGTGTGGGACCCCATGTGACAAGGTCTCTGGGCTCCCACCCTACCTGACCACATGTAATCTTGTGGTGGCAGCCCTGATTCAGGTTACCTGCCAGCTGTCCATTCTGCCCTAGGCAGAAAATTTGCTGGTGTGGCATCTGTTAGTAGGGATGTGTTCCCCAACTTAGGGAATTTGTCCTTTTCCTTCACTGTGTGACTCCCCTTCCCAGACCAGTTCCTTGAGTGAGTGAGTGAATGAATGAGCGCTTTCCTACTCTGTGCTGTCCTCAGGCATCTGTGACGTCTGGGGGTGGTGAGGATGTGCACTGCTCCTTGTAGCTAACTGCTGTGCCTGTGATGATGTGGGGTGAGGGTCTGGGACCTTGTAGGGACGGAGGTCATGAGCCAAGACACGCATTCCCATTGCCACGTGTGAGTGCACGGGGTGACATCGGAATACAGCTTGTGAGTGGGAGTGCTTGGACTCTAGAACTCCAAGAAGGGGTAGAGGTGGTCTGCAGTGGAATCTGTTTGAGCCACTGAGTGTCCCCCGTGCGTGGAATGGTATCACTGTGTCTATGACAAGCTTGATCCGCAACACCTCATGCCCCCAAATTAATCCATTATGGCTCCCTCCAGATTCAGTTGCTGTTCTTGGTGCTGGCATCTGGTGCTGGCATCTCCAGGCTGAATCCTGCACATCTTGTATAAGGTTTGGGGGAAGGAGATCAGAGTCAACGTTGTCCTGGACGTGAGTTCTGAGGAGTGCTGTTCTCTGAAACTGAGGAACCCACTGAGGGTGTGGAGCACAGAAGCAAAGCCCAACCCTACCTCTTAGAGCTGTCACTTTTTAAGTGGCGAAGTTCGTTCTGTGGGACCCTGGGTCTCCAGGGCCTAAGCTTTGTGAGAGAGGCAAGGGCAAGGCTTTGGAAGCCCTCTCTTTCCTCCCAAAGTCTCCATTGGAGCAGGCTGTAATCTGAAACGAGGTAGCCATAAACCCACCACAGTATATGAGAAGGGCTGGAAATGTGGCTCCCCCTTGGGGGAGACAGAAAATAAGACAGCAAGCCATTGGACAGAAACATGGGCAAGAATGGAGCAATGAGAGGGCAAGGCAGACAAAACTCCATGGAGATGTTGGGGCTTGTGCAGGTGCCTGTGGATCCCTGTGGGGAGCCACTGGTTGAGGGTGAAGGTGACCAGCCATGGGAGTGTGTGGCAAGGGAACCAGCCATCCACATCTGATAGCAGTACCAGGAGCCCTGGGACATGGTGGAACAAGACCAAACATCAATGGTTTGGGACCCTCTGAGGGACTGCTATGAGGCAGGGCCCAGTAGATGTTTCTGCTAATGTGTATGAGCCGCAATAGATTATTAGCCTGGTCTGTTGATTGTTGTACCTTCTACACCACCACCACGGAACGCGCCCCCGCCCCCCCCCCTTCGCCCCCCGCCCCCATTCCCAGGCAAGGACGAGCCTTGCTTGCTGCTGCTGAGTCCCTGAAGCTCTGGTTGGCACTGCACGCTGAACTGCTGAGGGAAACACTTTCTGGAACCACGTCTGCTTGAGACAGTGTAAACACATGTCCAACTTTGCCTGTATGAGGAGGTCCGTGACCACCTATGACAGCTTCTTGGCCAGCCCAAACTTTATAGCAGGCTATACATAAGGAACCTTTTAATTTGTCTTTAATCTTGGTCTCCAACCTTTGCTGTAGAATTTCTCTCTTTCCTGTCCTCAGTGATGTTCAGTTATTAAATACCAGTCCAAGGTGGTCCAGTTCAGAATCTCAATCTCCTATCCAGTTCAATGCAGCCCCCACTGCTCCCACTCCTGCTTTTGGGGCCAGTGAGGGGCAAGGAGGAAATTGACAAGCATCTCTACTCATTTCCTGGTATGGTCGCAGAGAGCGCACCTCCAGGGCTGGTGGTCTATGGAGGCAGGCCCTGGAGTTGTACAATGTGACATCACTGTCCATTGCTTTCTGGCTACAACTGACCAACAGCCCTGCTCATTGTGCCCCATCACTTAGCGCTTACTGACACTCACCCCTCTGATGATTCTCTCTTCTCCTTCACTTGTGTAAACAAGGGAGAAGGGACGAATCCTGGGCTGATGGCTTGTAAGAAGCCCTGGAGGGGTTGTCTGGTCCCCGTTGTTTGGAGGCTCTCTTTATAACATGGGGCTCCTGCTGCCTCTGGGCCTTTGGTTGCCACTTTGGGGGTGGTGAGAAAAGCCCCTCCCCACATGTGCATGTGGCAGTGGCTGCTTGTGACGGCTGGAAGTCTGAGGGCTGCCCTTTGCTGCCTGAGAGTCTGCATGGGGCTGTCATGGCCTCCTCTCTACCCTTTTCCTAAGGGTCCTGGTTCCAGGCCTGTGGTCAGACTAACATCTCCTGCAAGAACCTGAAGGGGAAGCTAGTAGAGGTAGGCAAATGGCCATGGCAAATGAGCATCTTATTCCTGGGCATGAACAACTGCAGCGGCTCCCTCATCCACCACTAGTGGGTCCTTACAGCTGCGCACTGCTTTCAGAGGTCAGTCAGGGTGGCCAGCCAGTCTCAGGGGCTTTGCTTTCTGGCCTGGGAGCCCCTGCTGAATCTGGGGATCCGGGAGTCGGGGCCTGGCTGGGTAGCCCTGTGCTCAGCCTGTGTCTCTCCAACCATTCCATGTTTGACCCCACTGCTGGTGATCTGCCTCCTACCCGTGACCCTGCAGATCCAAGGACCCCAGATCATACTCTGTGAAGATGGGAATTCAACGCCTCTCAGAAAATGGCACCGAACTCTCAGTCACTTGCATCGTGATTCATGAGGATTTCACCAAGCTCATGTCCAGGATATTGCCCTCCTGAAGCTCAGGAACTCTGTCTCCTGGTCCCCCCTCATCCAGCCTGTCTGTCTACCTAACCCTAAACTCAAGCCATCTCTTGGATCCATGTGCTGGATGATTGGGTGGGGACAAACGTATACTCAAGGTAAGTGAAGGCAGGCCGAGGTCCCAAGACACCTGCCTCTTCAGAACATAACTCCACCATGGGCTCCTTCATCCATTCCTTTATTCACTCATTCACTCCATCAGCAAATATTTCCTGAGCACCTACACGTGCTGCACATTGCCCTGAACTCTGTTGATAGGAGGATATACACAGTGCCCTGGTGTAAAAGACACTCATGACGTGTACGGACCTCAGTTCCCAAAGTTAAGTTAACTCGAATGTCAAACTCTCACCTTGCAGCCTGGAAGGAAATTAATCTTTGGCTATTAATGGGATTTCCTGTCTGCAGGTGGCACAAGGACTGTGGTCTCAGGGGGGTACCTAGGCATTGGGTAGCCATTGTACCCACTTGTTATCTTGAGCACCAATAATTCCTGTCCCCTGTTGGTGTCATTCTGAGGTCCTAGAATTGAGGAGCCTTTATGGGGTCCTTCCCTCCAGGGGGTGGCTCACTCTGGGCTCTAAGGTCTTGCCACATTGGCAGGTAGCCATGAAGAAGTGCCCAGCCATTCACCCTCATGGAACGTGAATTACTGGGGTAATCTCTCCTTGGCTTCATTCAGTGCCTGGATGTTGGTCTGAGCCCCTCGGGAGACTTTTTAATGAGCTCGGGCTTTTTCAAAAGTCAGATTGTGGTTTGGGGCCTTTATACATCACTATCCCAGGAAATGGCCCTGCCTCCCACATTACCAATCTGGATAGCTCCAAGATGGAGATGTGCCAAAGAGCTGAAGGGATGACGAGGCAGGATCTCTCTCTCTTCAGAGACCCCACAGCCCTCCTACGGTCTTCAGGAGGTAGCTGTCAAGATTGTAAACAACGAGATCTGCAATCAACAGTACAAGTTCCTCTTCTTGAAGGGCCAGAAGAAGTTAATCAGGAATGACATGATTTGTGCCAGCTTACAGTGGGGCATGGACACCTGTCAGGTGCACAGTGTCTAGACCTGGGCAAGAAGACTTTCAGTGGTCATGCATTCCTTTCCACATGGCACTGGGAGACCTTATGAAAATCTCCTTTCCCTGGGCTTCAGTTTCCCAATCTGTAAAATAAGGGTGAAAATACTTTTCACTCCTGTCCACAGTTATGGTTAATAATGGCAGTACTTCTCACGTTATTTGAGCGCTTCTGAACATCAGTCACATGCCCAGATCTGGGCCAGATTCTGGCAGAACGAGTTTAGCATAAATGGCATCATTCTGTAAGCAAGCTTCTGCTGCTTGCATCTTCTAGTCAACATTGTTTTTGAGATTTATCCATATTGATACCTGCCTCTGTAATTCATTAATTAACAGCTCTATCTACAATATACTCTTTTGTGAATAGTCCACAGTTTATGCATTCTCTTGTTTATAAAGATTGAGGTAGCTTCTAATTTTTTCATATCGCATACTCTGCTGCTCTGAATATTCTTACACACATCTCCCTATTTACATGTTCCAGAATTTCTCAGTATGGTGCATCCTGCAAGGAACTGATGGGTCATAGGCTGTGCATACTTTCATCTTTAATAGTCATTGCCAAATTATTTTCCAAAGTGATTGTATTAATCTATAGTCTTACAGCAGTGTTTGAGAATTCCATTGTTCCATATCCTTGCCAACTTTTGGTACTGGTCAGACTGTAAAATGTTTTCCATTCTGAGGATGAGAACTAGAGAAATAGTATCCCATTGCGGTTGCATGTACCTGTCCCAGTTACTAGTGCAACTGTGCATCCTTTCATATGTTTATTCACCATTCATAATTCTTTTTCTGTGAATCACTTGTTCAGATAGTTTACACATTTTTCTGTTGTTTGTCATTTTCTTTTTATTATATTTTTATATTTTGGATACTGATTTTATGTTCATCGTGTATATTGCAAATATTTTCTTTCTTTTTGATCATTTTGTATATACTCTCCTTTGCTCAACAGCAATTTAGATTTAAAAAAAATTTTTTTTATTGGAGTATAGTTGACATAATGTTGTGTTAGCAGTTTAGATTTTATTTCAATCAAACATATATCCTTTTTTTCCTTTTTAGTTTATGCTTATTTAAGAAACCCTTCATTTTCCTGAGGTTATAAGGACATTTTCCTATGTTCTCTTTTTCCTAAAAGTTTGGGAATTTTGGTTTCCACATTTGGGTCTTGAATCCATGTGCATTCATTTTGTGAACGGTGTAATTTAGGGGTCTATTTTTATTTATTTTGCGTATGGACTACAAATTGTCCCAGTGTCATTCACTGAAAAAACCATTTCCTGTACTG